>NC_137889.1:86944351-88144351 GCF_963455335.1 Martes martes | reverse complement strand
AGACATTAAGACAACAAACAGAGAGTTTAGAATCTTAGATTTGGTACAGTTTGTACCAAATGACCAAATCTAGACTGGTCATTTGTCTAGTCTAGTGTCTTAGTTTACTCATGCTGAAGCTGAGGGCCAGAGCTCTGGAGTTGACAAAACTAAATCTAGAGCTGGGACACCTGGGAAGTGCAGTTCTTCCAGTTTTTCCCTCCCCGTGCCAGTCTTCCATACCTAACTCAGCTTCCTTGGTTTGGGTGATCACGTCTCCAGTGGTAACCCCAGAAGCTGTACATAGCCTACCTCTTCAATCTCTTGTGTTTTCTTAGATTTTCTTTCCTATATATTTAGAAGCATCAGTGACTCAATTTAGTGGGTTCCATTTTTATCACAGGAATGTGAACAATGCAGACACAGTAGATCTGATTCTTAGACAAATTTCAAGGTACAACTTGATTCTAGCTATCACCAACACTATTGAAAACCATCCTTAACTTGAGTCATCTCTGTTGTGACTATTTCTGCTATGACCAAGTGTCATATCACCCTTTAAAAAAGTCACCTTTAAAAAAAATAGGTTTGGTTAGATTTGTGTATTAGTGTATAATTTATGTATTAATGGGAATAATTTTAATGTAAGCATTTGTACAGAGAGAATTGCATTATATCTGGAATATTTAGGGACAATAAAGTTACCTTGACTCTCTTGAGCTTTTTTAGAACACCTGCTGTTTAGAAGTACAGAATAAACCATTACTTACAACTCTTTTCTAAAAGGATGGCATCTGTGTTTCCTACCTGGAGATGAATACTCCTTTTTTTTAAAAATAGATCTTAACAAATTTTATTTTAGTATTCCCAGAAATACAATCAATTTAATATACCCTTCATGGTTTTGGTTTTTTTAATTTTAAGAATATACTTAGATCACATGTTGAGTTAATGTGGCCCTTTTTTGGTAACAAAACAAAAACAACAAAACCAAAAGTTTGTGGATAAGACATTTTGATAGAAATAGTTTAAAATTAATAGATACTTAGAAAATTTAACACTAGAGTCACTGCTAAGGCAATTGCAGTGTTTCTATTTGACTTTGACAAGCAGAGGCGGCACTTTAAGACAGTGTTTATTGATTGATTGTAAAGGGTGAATACTGGATTTATTGGTCTATAACCTTAGAAAATGGATTTTGGTATTTTAAAGTCTTCTTGATGATCTTTCCTTGCCCAGCTCATAAAGTGCTCCTCCTTTGTCCTCCTGTAACACCTGGAGCAAATCATCCTATTTTCTTTGTTGAATTCAAATGGTATGTTTACACTCTGGTATTTCCTGAATGCAACTGAAGTTCCCTGAAGGCAGATATGATTCTCTGTTGCTATTAAGGGTGCATTCTACCAAACAGGCTCTAACTCGCTCTCTATCCATCAATTTCCAAATCCTGTTGGTTCAGCCTTTAAATTTCCCTTTCTTTAGTCTCTACTGACTGAGAAGTATCACCAGCAGACCAACAGGGTCACTCTGCCTTAGGCTACTCTTAGGTGGGGAGCTGGAAGTGGAACACGCTGTAGAGATAAAGACCTTTTTCTCTACCCCATGCCTTGTGTACTTGAGGTGTCCCACACTGCCTGGATTTGTATCTCTGCTATGCCATTTACTACCCCTGCCACTTATTAGCTGTGTGACCTTGGACAAGTTTTTTTACTTCTCTCTCCTTCTGTTTCCTCATCTCTAAAGTGGGGCTAAAAATAGGACCTACCTCATGTGGCTGCTATGAGAATGAAAATAAGTGAGTTAATATAGATAAAGCCCTTAAAACAGTGCCTGGCACAGAGTGAACATTTCAAGTGTTAGCTGCTGTAGTTATTATTATTCATTACTAGCCAGTAATACTGCCCCTTTAGGTAGTCATGGGAGAGAGTAATAACAGGATCTCTGTGGGAATAAAGTGGTAAGAACACCTCCCCAAAGCCCTTGTTGAGAGCTACTGCTCTAGGCTAGAGAGCCAATGCTGCCCTAAGCAGTGGGCAAGCCAGCTTTAGATCTAAAGGGTGGAAGCAATTTGGTTATAATTTATTGCTGTACAGATCAAGGAATACAAACTGACAACTGACACTGGTTTGATTTGTTAGCCCATACAATTCTTTAAAAGTAGATGCAACTATATAGATTTTAGTCTTCTCTGAAATTCATGCATGAGATAACACTGAAATTATGTAACTGCTTTCTTCAAGTAAGTAAATCTCCAAGTTTTAAGTATGGAACTGGAAAGAAATCTCAAAAGTGCTTTTAGAAGATGTGAATTTTGTCTGAAAAATATCCTTTAAGGGAAGATACCATGATTTTGTTAAAAATAGCCTCTCGCTGGCTTCCTCTAATACATTCACTCCTACCTTCCATCCTAAATACCTACAAAACAGAGGGAAACACACAAAGTCACATCAGGAACAAAAACAAGGGCTATTTTTGCTAGATTCCTAGGGATTTTCCATTGCAAGATCATGGAAACTAGACCAAGAAAAGCAATGGACAGTCTGCATGGCAAGAAAGAGTAAAAATCTTGCTCTTGTGAAAGTAGGTACAAAGACCTTTTGTTTCTTTGTTATTTCATACCCATGGCAGAAATAAAGATCTACCAACTCAAAAACTGGTTTATAATCCTTTTACTGTGTATATACTACATTTTTAGGCAGTCAAATGCTGTTATACACCTGTTACCAGTACATTGTTTCTATATCACACAGAGGCTGACTTTGTGTAGAGACTGGACCAGTGAGGAAAATAGCACTAATAATATGGGTGGTAAATATTAATTTTAATATTCACTGAGCTCCTGCTACAGCCAGACGGCTGTTCAAAGGACATTTCACTGTAGGTCTTAGTTTGTTTAAGCCTCATAATAACCTATGAGGCAGGTAGTATTACTGTTCTATTTACTATTATCTAGATGAGAGAACAAAGACACAGAGCACTGTGGAGGACAAACTCGAGAAGCATAGCCAAAACAGAGGGAAAGGACAATGAAATGATTATAGCACAGCTGATAGGTATGGAAACTGGGGAACATAACTCCAACCAAACATGGAATGGAAATCATTCAAAGAACCAAGTAAGAAGAATTGAAGTGAAAGCAATAACCTTCCTGGGGTAATGAAAGGTCTGAGCATGTGCAGCTCCTTGCTAAGGAAGAAGAGGCGGCTGAGCAAAGTTGCTAAGAGGTAGTCTTTCTAGATTCAGGTTCTTTCTCTACCACGAGTTGGGTGACCTTTGGGCAAATTACTTAATTCTTCTAAACCTCTGTATCCTCATTTGTAAAATGGGGGTAACCATGATAGTATGTTCTTCATATTTTTTTAAATAAGGATTAAGTGAGCCTTACATGTAAAGTAGTACATAAAACCGTGACACATAGTGAGTTCCTAATAAGTGATAGCTATTTTTGTCATTATTATTATTATTAAATGGGTAAAGAGAAAGGGGAGGAGAATTCATGGTCAAGTAATTGGGGAGGTTCTAATTAACTGGGATTGTTTATGGTATGTTTCTTCACAGCCTTTAATATGCTTACCTAAATTATAAAACTTCAAGTAGGGAATTCTCAGATTTATTTAGCCACAAAAACTCCTTGCTTTTTTTTGTTTCTTGTTGAATACAAATAATGTCTTGTGGGACTCTGGTGTTCTACAGTCCGCAGTCTAGGAAATGTTCTTTATTTCACACACATTGTACAGGAGAATAGGAAAACAAACATGACAATGTCTTTGATGACCTGCACTGCAAACAACTAACCATCAAAGAAAGTGCTTTTAGTTTTACAAAACCTCATGAATGCACTTCTTTCTCCATTGTACAAAACCACATATCTAGGCGCTCAAACCTCATGATCAGTCAATCTTGTCAGTGTCATCAGCTTTAACATTGAAAGTTTTTCGACATTTTCATAGAATATTGTAAAAAAGTGAGTTAAAATTGGCATAGCTCCAGCCTTCTGGGAGATTTATTTTACCATATTATTATTCCTTCAAAATGTTTGTAGTTCATTGCCCATTGTGTCATAGGAACACTATTCACTTGTGTGTTGGCATTACATCTCTCTAGTGTTCCTTATTTGGTATCAGAGTAATACTGAATTAACATTAAAAAAACATATTATTCAGAAGTTTTGTTTTATTTTTTCCACCCAGCACTGCTGGTAGATTATATTAATCAATGTTTTGTTTTATTTGATGTTTCTGTGTCGGATGGCATATCCTACATGGCTTTCCACAACTGGGAATGGGCTTATTCAGAGAGAAGTTAATGAGCTTCTGTAGGAATTATTCCCACTATATCCCATTACTACTAAGCTGGGTTGGGAAATATAATTAGAAATAAAACCTCTTGGGATCCCAGTGATTCCTTCCCATGTAGAAAAGAATGAAACGGTTTTGTTATTGTGTAAAGATTAATCAGACTGAGATGCACATCACACGCAATCTGATGAGGAGATAGCAGTGAAAGAAATCTCACCATTTAATACAGTTAGGTAGGCAAATACAATTCATTAAAGTTATGCTAATTTATCTTTATTGAAAGAAAAAATAAAATTTCTTATATCTTTTTTCTTAATTCAAGTGTAATTGACATCTAACATTATGTTAGTTTCAGGTGTACAACATAATGATTTGTATTTGTATACATTGTGAAATAAATGATCACCACAATTAGTCCAGTTACCGTCTGGCACCATAAGAGTTACATTTTTTTTTCTTATGATGAGAACTTTCAAGATCTGTTCTTTTAGCAACTTTCAAATATGCTGTACAATATTATTGACTATAGTCAACACGCTGTACATTATATCCTCTTAACATTTCTTATACAACTGGAAGTTTGCTCCTCAGCTTGTATCTTTATGACAAGCAGGAAATAGCATCATGAAGCCAAACACAGAGGTTTAAATTCCCACAGAGTCTGGTTGGGGGGTGGGGGAGTGAGGGCAGGTGGAAGGAAATGCCATCCACCCTCCTAGAGGTTCACACTTCAAAGAAATTGCTCTGAGGTCTCTGAGAAATGCATTCCTGGGATGCAGAACTAGTGTGAGGTTTATTAATCTTTTAAAAGATTTATATACATCTCAAAATGACAGAGAAAGCATTTGATCAATTTTTCTAAGGTAAATGCTAAAGGGAGGGGGAGGAATACTCTTCCCTTTGGGCACTAGGGAAAAATCAAGTGTTTTTTTTTTTTAGAACTGTATTTATCCTTGCAATTTCTCATTTTTGCTACTCCTTTATAAGTTGCGCTGTAGTTTTTAAATTATCTCCATTTCTGTTTCTCCTTTTTCTGAGCAGTATGCAGTTGTATAAATATCCAGCAAATCCATAGGAAAATAAAAAACCAAGCAATTACCAGAACTACAATAGGATGAATTTTAAAAATTAATATAATGTTCACCTTGAGGAAATATCTTTTTTTTTTGAGGAAGTATCTTTAAATATATCACACTAATGGTATGATTCATTAAATTTTTGATTCTTGATTAGCAGCGTGTAACATTTTCATTGTACATTACATTCACAAACTCTAGTGGAGGCTTTGGCTTATGCTTTTATTATTTTGTAGTTTCTTATGAAAACGTATCCAATCCAAGTTTGTAATATAATAATATGAATTTTTAATTGAGTTTTTCTTACAAGGCCTAATGAATTTCTCCTGAGGGAGTCGTGTAAGTAATATTGCATTTACGTGGTAATCTAGGCCCTTCAGTAATTATTCCATCTTCCCCAATAATTTTTCCTATGTGCAAAACATGAAGATACCTATGGCTGTTCTCTAGTATCAGCATCTTTTTATGAGGCACCCACTGAAGGTCACAGGTTGGACTTCTAGTGTTTAATGTATAATGAGTTGTGTTGAGAATAATTCCACACCGGGCCATTTTTTGCATAGGTCTAATCAATAGTTGTATTGTCCATTAAATCTCCATGAATAATGGCTTTCCACCTTTGTTTGCTTTCCATCCTGGGCGTGGAGAGAACTTGCACAATGGGCAGCTCGGATATAATGAAATGACTGTGAGCCCTTTCTCAATGAGCCTACTTTCCATAGGGGTTCCTTTCCCTTTCCCTTTCCTTCCCAAACACCAACTCAAGAAACTTCATTCCTTTTCAGTCAAAGTGTAATCTGAGGACAGTGTTTTCAGAGGAAGACTCAGACAGACTTTGGAAAACAGCATCAGGGTACTGCACAGAATGTTTGTGGTTGACCGCAAATAAGAGAACCCAACATTTACAAATTTGAGCAGCAAGGCGATTTATTGGAAAGGCATGCAATGGCTCAGAGAGCAGCAGGAACACTGGAGTTAAGGGAGAGTGGGGAAGATGGCTAGCATAAAAGAAGTAGGCAGCTGAGAGCACAGTCTCTTTTCCATCCGGGGAGAGTTTGTCTGGAGTGGTGGGGCTGGGAACTTTTTGCTTGCTTGATTCTGCTAATGTTGCCCCTTCACACATTATACTTTTAGGAGTCAAAATTTCAGCCACGAGTATCTGATCATCTGGAGCCATCCTCTAGTAATGTCAGCTTCTTTATAGCAAGAGTAAAGGGAGACAAAGAGTGATCCCTCCTTCCCTTTGAGTGGGAGATGTCGCTCTGCCTCCAGACTTCTGTCACATGGTGCTCACTTTATGCACGTACTGTTCTAAGTGCTTTGTGTATATTAATTCATTTATTCTTAAGCAACTCTATGTGGCAGATATTATTTTCTCCATTTGTACAGTAGAGAAATTGGGCACAGGAAGTTAATGTATTCAATTTAATTTTTAAATTTAAATTTTAGTTTTTAGATGTAGTTTGCCCCAATCACACAGTAAATGGTAGCGAGACAATCTGAAGCTAGGCACTCAAGTTGCAGAATGAGTGTCTTCTCACTCTTGCTCAGCAGTAACAAAGACAAGTGTTCAAAGGTTTTACTATAAAGAAAAGGAAATAAAGACAGAAAAATGAAAATAACAAATCAAATCAACAGCAAATCAACAATCAAATGTTTGGTTTGTACGGTAATAAAATACGTAATTTCCATTTTCTTTATATCTTATATATTGTATATTCATGTGTTTTTTAAACATGTAATTTTGATATAATGTTAGATTTATAGACTTGCAAAGACAGTACAGTTTCCATATGTAGTTTTTACTCAGCTTCCCTTTGGTTAATACTTCACATAGCCATAGAAGAATGAACAAAGCAAAGAAATTAACAGTGATCCATCACTATCAACAAACTACAGACTTTAACCAATTTCCTGTTTTTCCACTAATGTCCTTTCTCTGTTCCAAGGTCTTGTCCAGGATCCTCCATTGCATTTACTTACCATGTATGTCTCCTTACCTTCAATTTGTGCCAGTTCCTTGTGACTTGATACTTTGAATGAATAATGGTCAAGTATTCTGTACAACATTCTTCAATTTGGGCTTGTCTGATGCTTTCTTATGATTCGATTAAGTTTATTAATTTAGAGGAGGAATGTCCTTTCTGGTGCATTCTGCCGGGGAGTTATATCAGTATGTTAGAATATGAGGATTTTAATATCGACTACTTAGTTATGGTGGCTCTGTTTTATTTTTTAATTATAATTTTTCTTTACTTTTAAAAATATTGCTAAGTTAACATTTCTAATATTTAGATTTTTTAAATTTTTTATTGCAGATCTTCTTACATCAGAAAACCTCTAACTCATATGGATTCCTAGACCACATATAACTAACTCACTCTTGCTCTTCAGTAATCACATTTTTGTGATTTAGAACATAAGCTGTTCCTTAAGCCACACATAACTACATGCTCCATCTGATGTGTAATAAGCTAAGTGAGAGATGAGCAGTCCACTCTGTCCATGGTTTGGAGTAAACTCTATAGCCAAAGGCAATCCTTATTCTGATACCAAATGTAGTGTCACACTAGGGAGTTAGTGAATTATAGTCAATTCTACTTAATGAGTATCAAGGCCATTTCTTTTGCTGTTCTTGAAAGCTACATTTGTTAGTAAGGCCTTGAGGCCAATTGGCCTATTAGCTTAGGTTTTATGATACTATGTACAGCTCATTTAAAACAATTCTCCATACATAAAATTGTACATCTGTCTTTTGAAATGTGTAAAATGTGTTAAAATAGTGATGCAAACAAATTATTGTTAAAGAAAACCATTTTGCAGTTTTCCCTGTGTAAGCCCATGATCTTTTGTAATTTGTATACCTTGCTTATAACTGAAGTACATATTTGAAAACCATTATGATTTTATACTTTTATATTTCATATATATATATATACACAAGGAACTTTATATCTATTTAGTATAATTTATTATTATTATTTAAACTCTTTCTTCCTTATACTAGAGAGCCAATCTGTAAACTGTTTTAATTTTTTGCAACTTTAGGAGTACTATTATGTGTTGTTTGTGTGTGTTTGTTTCCTCTTCAAAATAAATGGTAACATCTGCTCTAGGCCTCCCAACAGACAGTGAAAAAACATTTTTTTTTTTTTTAAATAGAATGTTTCATGAATTTGCATGTCATTCTTGCTTAGGGGCCGTGCTAATCTTCTCTGTTGTTCTAATTTTAGCATATGTGCTGCCAAAACGAGCATGAGAGTGAAAATTTTTAATGTTTGGTAAGCCATTTGTTAAAATGAAATTTTAACAATCATCCATTAAATGGATGATAATGACAATGTGGCTAAGAATAGAGAAGGAATAAAAGTACATGCTCATGATAAGTCAGTGTTTAGTGTTCTACAGTTCTAGCAATGCTCTTACATTTATCAACTTGGAACATGGTAATCCTGGTTATTTAGGACCTCATTCTGTGTATTTTGCTTTTGCAAAAAGAACTTAGCATTTAAAAAAGTTACCTTCTGCTTAGACATATAGTCACATAATCATTAGTTTTTATCTCAGTGCTTAGGCACTTTAAAGAGCATCTTAGTAATCTTAGTATTAAATTTAAGTGTGTTATATGATTACTGTAAAACAATTTTGTTAGTTTTTCACTGCCAAGAGCTAGTATGGAATCCTATAACTCTGGTTTTTGACCTTAACATTGTGTGAGAAATCATAAAAATTAAAAAAACAAACAAACCCTCAGTTTACTTTCCAGGATATGCCACAAATGATAGATCTACAAATCAGTTTTTCCCTTATGTTACTTTTTGTGTGTTTTCAGGTGCGTGTGGAGAAATGGGAAAAACCATTTGGCAGAAGGGAGCAAGATACAAAATTAAAAATTAAATATTTCCATAGATCCTTTTAGGTTTCTGGACAGATTAAAGAGCACTTACTTACTCACAGAGAGCATGCAGTAGTGGTATGCTGGAGCTGGCATGTACCAGCTTGCAGGAACCAGTTGTTAAATTCTAAAGAGTTTGGTTACCCATTTATTAAACATGGCCATTATTAAAAATCAAAATGTATAAGCTCACAATTAAATACTATTAAAGAAAAAGGTAGGGGCACCTGGGTGGCTCAGTGGGTTAAAGCCTCTGCCTTCAGCTCAGGTCATGATCCCAGGGTCCTGGGATCGAGCCCCGCATCAGGCTGTCTGCTCAGTGGGGAGTTTGCTTCCTCCTCTCTCTCTGTCTGCCTCTCTGCCTACTTATGATCTGTCTGTCAACTAAATAAATAAACAAATCTTTAAATATTTTTTAAAAGATTTTATTTATTTGACAGACAGAGATCACAAGCAGGCAGAGAGAGGAAGGGAAGCAGGCTCCCCGCTGAGCAGAGAGCCTGATGCAGGGCTCTATCCCAGCACCCTGGGATCATGACCTGAGCTGAAGGCAGAGGCTTTAACCCACTGAGCCACCCAGGCACCCCAATAAAAAAATCTAAAAAAAAATAAAGAAAAAGGTAATAAAAACTCAAGACTCATCATTTCCTAGTTTTTAAGTTATGCTTTAGTATTATTAATTATTTAATTTATGCTCTTGAAGTTATTTATATCTGTATCTTTGAAATACTCATAATGATGTGCCAGTGCCCACCCTCTCCCAATTCTGTGCATAGAGACTTCATGATGGTAGCTTGATAAGCTTATGATTAACATGAGTACATAGTCTCTTGAAGAAAATAAAATTAAATATGGTGGGAGACCATGTGATTTAAAACCACTATACTCCGATCATTACTAACTTTCTGTCAAACACACTACTCTCCTATTTACCTCAGAGTATTTCAGTTTACTGCTGTATTCCCTCTACTTGGGATCCTGTCCGCTCCACTGTACACTCGGATATCTTTTTCCCCATCAGAGCTTATGTCATTCTTTCAGAAAACCCTTGTCTGATTATCCTGCCTATTCCCTCACCTGACACATTTGGCATTCCTTCACATGGTCTTTCTTTTCCTTAGAGCACTTACTACTCATTGAAAATATATGGTTTATTTGTTTATGTTTACTATCTTTCTCCCTTACTATAATATAAACTCCCCAAGGGAAGACTCTTCTATTATATTTTTATTTCTGGTTTTTCAATGCCTAGAAGAGGGCCAGACACACAGTAGATAGTATATTTTTGTTTAAAAAATGATTTAATATTTGAATAGACAATATCAATGAAAGTCATCTAATTTAAAATTGAGGTTGAGAGATAAAGTAATATTTGAATATGAGATAAAATGAAATTAAACTACTACCACTTGACAAAAAAAGAGGCTCTAAGATACTGAGATAACTATTACAAAGAAAACTTTGGGGGGGCTTCATTTATATACATAAAAAGATACTGAACTTTTGCTAAATTTCATGAGGGTTGGAATTTGGGAGTAGATTATGTCAAAATTCCAGTTAGAGATGGGATTTGTACATAACATTAATTATTCTGTACTCATCTGTAGAAATAATCCTTCTCAAGCAACATAATTTGCATGAATGAGGGAAATTATTTTAAGGAACAGCAGCATATTCAGATTTTTTTGTGGCAGTCCCCCAGCTACAGAAGCTAGCTGTCAAGAACTGCTTTCTTTCCCAGAAGGCTTTTGGAAGGTGGAAGCTGAGGCTGCAGTTCTATTCCAAGCCAAACTTTGTACAATATGAACAAATAAAATGCAAAAGAACATTTTCAGTGACTTTGACGAGGGTAGATATTTCTAATATTTAAGAGCCTAGTCAAGTTTATTGCTGCTTTTTAAAAGTGTGATCAGGATGGATAGATTATCTGCAGTCTATCCATGTGATTATATGTGGTTCTTAAATTGAGGAATAAAGGATAACAAGGATATTGCTTAAAAGGAGTAATGTGGAGCTTGGCATATATTTGGGGGAAAGCACACTTGTTATATCATTCATTTATTCCACAGATAGTTTTTAGGTATCAATTATGTGTTAGGCATTGTTTTAGGTGCTGGGAATCCATGAGAGAAATACTTTCTATCTTTAAACAGTCTAATAGGGGAATAAAAACGAGTAAACAGTTTATTACAACATAGTGTGATAAATGGTAGGATGAGAATGTTCAAGCCTTTTTAAGAGCACATGAAAGAGACAACTAGCCCAGATTTATGATGTTTGAAAAGTTAATCATATGATCATGAATCACCTTATGGGTTAAGAAGTCTCTGACTGGTATGCAAAGAATGAATTGAAGACAATGAATTGAAACAAAAACTTAAAAACTGGCTCTTCAGGGGAACAAAACCATAGGTTTGTGCCATTTGTCCATTTCTGTGGTGTAAATATTTCCACTATGCTGACTTTAAAGCTACCAAGCTAGTAGACATGGTAGATTTGAAGTTACAAGGGAAATGCCAGAGGAAGACTCCTGGAAAATGAGATAAATGTAGGTTCAAGATGAAAGGAGTTTGACTTGGTCCTTAACTAACCAAAGGAAAGAATAAGAGTATGGATCCAGGTATATTTTTTGTGGTTTATGGTTAGTGTTAGAGTTACGATTTACGGAAATAATTTGAAAGTTTCTATCTACTCTTTTGATGAGGACTGGTAAATTGTCCCCTGCTATTAATTTTCTTTTATTCTTATTAGTAATAGGACCTCCCTTGCAATGGCCTTCCTTGCAAGTAATGTGGTTATGTGACTATGTTTGGGCTAATGGGATATGAATGGGATGATATACATATCTTTCAGGAAAAGTACAGTAATTGGCTTACTCTGGATTACCCTTTCTCCTTCCACCTGACTGGGAAATGACTAAAATGGTATCCAGTCTTGGATACAGAGGTGAAAACCACATGTTGTCATCATGTGAGTGCAGGAGTCAACCTGTCTATTTGGGATCCTGGCTATCCTCCTTAGCAAAGCTTAGATTGCTTGCTTATCTGCCTTTGTATGTTATGTCAGAAGAAAATAAGCATTTATCATATTTAAGTACTGGGTTTTAGAGTCTCTTTTTACAGTAAGTTTAGATTGTACCCTGACTAGTACAGAGAGATTCTGTATTCTCTGTGCATGAGGAGATGAAATTATTTTCTAAGAATTTAGAGTTGTTTGGAAAGGGCATACAGTTTGAAAAGAATAAAATTAGTTTAATAACTAGGGGTTGGGGGATAGGATAAGAGAGATAGGTACTAGGAAAATATAGAAACATTGGTTGGTAATCTTGAGGACTAGAAGACCACTGATCATGGAAAAAGGAAATGATATAAACATGAATTATCTAAATAAACTCAACAAAATGGTGAAAGCCCTAAGAAACAATTTTAACGTAGGCCATACAATTTGTATCCGAAATGTTCACATTTCTCAGTCTTACACTTAAAAACCATTTAATAAACTATTTAAAGCCGAAAGTATATTTTCAGTGTTACATACTTATTTTTTTATTTTATATTTTGAGAAAGACAATGTGAGTAAGCAAGCAGGAGTGGGAGGGTCAGAGGGTGAGGGAGAGAGGGAATTTTAAGCAGGCTCCATGCCTAGCACAGAGCCCAGCGTGGGGTTCAGCCTCACAACCCTGGGATCATGACCTGAGCCTAAATCCAGAGTCAGATGCTTAACCAACTGAGCCAGCCAGGTGCCCCTCAATGTCACATACTTATTGAAAATCTACACATATATAGCTTATAGGCTTGCTTGACTTTGAAGCCAAATATACTAGCTATATTTAATTACCAGATAAAATAGGAATAAAGTGCTAGGATCACTGAAATTAAGTAAGTAAAAAAAAATGTTTTACCCTTATCGTGGGAAGTTTCCTGAAGGAGATGGATTTTTAATTAAAACTGAAAGTTCATATATCTTTACACTTTGAAAACTAGAGCCCATACTATTGATTTTACCCTTCTACTATCATACATCTTTTCAAGAGGTGGTAAAATCATACTTGACTTTAGGATCTTTTAGGCCTAGATGGATGTATCTCTATATTAAAAATGGTGAAACTTTTTGTGGTATTTAATGTTGTTTGGGTCTTTAAACACTGGATAAGATGTGATTTTAGGTGTGACGTTCCCAATATGGATCATGTAGAATTAAATATTTGGAATCACACATTAGAAATAGACTATATAATTTCCTTGTCACAGATTTCACTTTTATTTTACCTGAAATATGATGCATATTATTTTAAGTTGTGACCTTCTTTATATTCTAGCAGTGGAACATCTAGTAATCCTATGTTTTGCACAAAATTAGGTAGAATCTTATTCCCTAAGTAGTTATGGAGTAAGGGTTTTTATATTTCTGCTTATTTATCAGGCAGTGTAATTAGAAGTGATTCTTTAAGAATCCACCATGATCAGAATAAATCATATTTATCCTGTGGAAAAAACTCGTGCATGTTCACCCAGTGACCACACAAAATTATTATCATAGGTTTAATTTTCTTTGTTTTAATCAAGATCCTTTGTTTTCATGAAGTGGGCTCAGTTTATAATGCCAGTGAAGGCAGTTTTGGAGATAGGTAAGGTATGTTTGTCCATGTAAAGCCTTAAAGAAGCTTGGTGTTCACTGGAAAAATGTTCTAATCTGGGAGACAAAGCCCTAAGCCAAATTCCTTATTATCTGCAATTTAATTGAGAAAATTACTTAACCTCAGCCTTTCTGTCAAGTTTGATTGAGAGAGAACTGCTAGTTGGAGGTACACTGGAATGCTGGGTACCTTAAACTATCTCGAGACTTCCTGAAGGGAGGTAATATGTGTGTAACAGGGATAAAAAATATTAATGTGTGAGGAGACATGCTTTTCTCTATTTTCCTTCCTAACCAATTTACAGTGCATATTGGCATAATTTTTAGAGGTTAAACAATAAAAGCACAAATGGGTACATGCATGAAGACGCTGTTTTGAGAGAAAAAGAACAGCAAGGGACTAGAAAGGGAAAGTCTCATCTCTTGATGTTGAAGGCTGCTGTAAGAAAATTTAGGGAAGAAAGTTGAAAGTGGGAGTGGGGAAAATTGGAAATCAATAATAATGAGGAAAAATATGATTTTAAAGAAAAGGGGTATCAATTAGATTCCTTTAATATTTTATTATTCAATATTTTTAATATTAATATTAAATAAAATATACTTTATATTTTCAAGAGGTATACCTAGGAGTTAGAATTACTTTTTTTAAGAAATAAAAATGATTTCTTTAAAATGCAAATACTTTGAGAATAACATAATAGTTAAATGGGAACTCTAGTAGGTTGGCACCCAGTACCCTAAAGAGATTTTCAATTGAAACTTCTTTTTTTATGTTCAGTTAGCCAACATATAGTACATCATTAGTTTTTGAGAATTACTTTTAAATTACCTTTGGTTGCTGCATTTTGTTTCTTTGAATATGGCACTTTGCACCAGTATTTGAGGTTGTTTTTTTTTTTTTTAATTTATTTGACAGAGATCACAAGTAGGCAGAGAGGCAGGCAGAGAGAGAGGAGGAAGCAGACTCCCTGCTGAGCAGAGAGCCCGAAGCGGGGCTTGATCCCAGGACCATGGGATCATGACCTGAGCCGAAAGCAGAGGCTTTAACCCACTGAGCCACCCAGGCGCCCCCAGTATTTGAGTTTTATGTGAAAACCACAAAAATGATGAATTAGCTCTGTATTTTGAAATACTTTAGATTTGTACTTTATAAAAATCAAATATGAAGACACAAACTTTCAAACAATATTAATATCTGATTGCTAAGAGAGTCAGACTTGGTGACTCTTGGTAAGAAATCAAATTCTCTGGACATCGCAAACACAACTACAAAATTGTATTGTTTTCTCCTGAAATATTTTATCAACCTTGTGACCGTGAACCAGTTAATATCTATGCTATAAAAGTACAAATGAAACATATTTACTATTTTCCCTTGGTTGATTTTATTGACAGGACTTTAGAGAAATATGAAATGTGAACTGTTGATTTGAGAATTTTTTGGATTTTGGTGATAGGTGCAGCTTATGTCTTGGCTTTATTAATGGCTTAGAACAATTGTCTTTCTTTTGTTAGGCCCTGGGCAGGATAAAATTCTGCATCACATGGCTTTTATTTTCCTTTTTTTACAGTGGAGCTTGTGGTTTCCCTAAAGCAGGGATGTTGTCATGTACCCTATGTTGAATAGAAATTGTAGACTTAAAAACATTTCAACAGAATAATGAAGATTCCATAATTAGATATGTTTAAGTGTTAGTTTTCACTTGACTCCTTTATTTTGTAGATTATTTTAAAAGCCTTGCAAAATAACATTGGGTATATTTATTTAAAAGAAGGCTGCCATAGGCCCACTATCCAGGAAGGCAACTGCACAATTTGTGGATGGCTGCTAGGTAAAAGAGCAAAATCATTTGTGCATTTCACAAGAGAAACCGGTGATGCAATATACTCAATATGCATGTTTGGTCCCAGGATGTGTGAAACCAGCTAAGCTTGAGCCATCTGGCAAATATCTTCAGGAAAGGTAGACTTGAGACAGAAGAAAATGGCAGAAGTGGTGTACCCTCCTCAGACCTATGAACAATTTTAACCCACTTCTGTTTGGACTATTCTTGTATAGACATGAGCTACATTGAAAACAACATCAACAATAATAAAAACAAAATGGCAAAGTAAAAGAAATCATTTTTAAGTGCTGGTTAGGTGTATTGTGTTTTTGTGTTTCTTACTCAAAATCTTTAACTTAAAATTTAATAATTAATATAAACATGTGGAAAAAATAAACTTTAAGTTCTGTTTCATACTATACAGAAATTAATTTAGGCTAGATTAGAGACTTAAACTTATAAATGAAAGCCATAAAACTTCTAGAAAAAGAATATTTTATACTTTAGGGTATGTAAAACTTCTTAGAAACCAGAGACCATTAAATTATAAAATAAGAAATATGATAGGGGGCCTGGGTGGCTCATTCAGTAAAGTGTCTGACTTCAGTTCAGGTCATGACACCAGAATCCTGGGACTGAGTACCACGTCAGGCTCCCTGCTCAGTGGGGAGTCTGTTTCTCCCTGTCCCTGTGTCCCTCCCTCTGTTCCTTCTCTCTCTGTCTCTCTTGCTCACTCTCTCTTTCAAATAAATAAAATCTTTTAAAAAATATGATAAAAATAAGGATAAATTCCTCTTGTTCAAAAACAGTGCTAGGAAGAGGAAAAGGTAAACCATATATTGGAATTAAATATTTGGATATAGAGTCTAACAAAGAACTTGTTCTCAGAAACATACAACATACAATATAGTGATTCAGCTTCTCTATATGTTGTTATGGTAGGCTCACCAAAAGTGTCATCTGTCACCATACAACCCATTTTTGTGTATGGTATTAGAAAGTGGTACAGTTTCATTCTGTTGCATGTATCTGTCCAGTTTTCCCAACACCATTTTTTTTTTCTGTTGTTTTGTTTTGTTTAGTTTTTAAAGGATTTTATTTATTTATTTGACAGACAGAGATCACAAGTAGGCAGAGAAGCAGGCCGAGACAGAGGAATGGAAGCAGGCTCCCTGCTGAGCAGAGAGCCCAATGTGGGGCTTGATCCTAGAACCCTGGGATTATGACCTGAGACAAAGGCAGAGGTTTTAACCCACTGAGCGACCCAGGCGCCCCCCAACACTATTGGTTGAAGAGACTGTCTTTCCCCCATTGTATATTCTTGCCTCCTTTGTCAAAGATTAATTGACCATATATGTGTGGGTTTAGTTCTGGGCTCTATTCTGTTCTGTTGATCTATGTGTCTACTTTTGTGCCAGTGTCATACTGTTTTGATTACCACGGCTTTGTGCTATATTTTGAAGTCTAGAATTGTGATACTTTTGGGATTGTTCTTTTTTCTCAAGATTGCTTTGGCTATTTGGGGTCTTTGTGTCCATATATCTTTTAGCATAATTTCTTATACTTCTGTGAAAAATGTTGTTGGTATTTCAGTAGGGATTGCATTGAATCTGTAGATTGCTTTGGTTTCCAGAATACACATATATATTTTTCCTTCTTCTTTTTTCTTGTGTTTTTTCTTTTCAAATTTTTTATTTAAAACCTAGTTAGTTAACATATGGTACAATATTGGTTTTAGTAGTAGAGTTCAGTGATTCATCACTTACATATAATATCCAGTGCTCATCCTAACAAGTGTCCTCCTAATACCTATTACCCATCTAGCCCATCCCCCACACCTTCCTCCATCAACACTCATTCTCTGTCTTTAAGAGTCTCTTATTGTCTGTTTCCTTCTCACTTTTTCTTTTATTTCTCCCTTCCCATATGTTCATCTGTTTTGTTTCTTAAATTCCACATATGAGTGAAATCATAGGTATTTGTCTTTCTCTGACTGACTTATTTCACTTAGCATAATATACTCTAGCTCCATCCATGACATTGCAATGGCAAGGTTTCATTCTTTCTGATGGCTGAGTAATATTCCATTGCATACACACACACACACATACACACACACACACACACACATATATATGCCTCATATTCATTATCCATCCCAGAATATACTTTTAAAAAGTTCCTATGAATCAATCATAAAGTGACAAACGAGCCAGTAGAAGAAATTGGGCAAAAGATTTGAACAGACACTTCACAAAAGAAGACATAGGAAAGGCCAAAAAGCACTTGGAAGGCATCAATCTTATTAGTCGTCAGAGAAATGCAAATTAAAACCACTATGAAATATCATATTTTACCGACTAGGATGTCCATTATACCAAATGGTGATATGTGAAGCAACTAGACCTTTCACCTATTGCCAAAGAGGACAAAATTGTACAACTACTTCAGAAAGCAGTTTGGCAGTTTCTTTTTCTTTTTCTTCTTCTTCTTCTTTTTAAGATTGATTTATTTATTTGAGAGAGAGAGTGTGTGCATGAGTGGGTGGAGGAGAGGGAGAGGGAGGGAATCCCAAGCAGTCTCCCTGCTGAGCGCAGAGCCCCACAGGGGGCTCAATCTCATGATCCTAAGATCATGACCTGAGCCAAAACTAAGAGTGGGATGCTTAACTGACTGAGCCACCCAGGCACTCCAGTTTGATAGTTTCTTAAAAAGTTAACATATGCCTACCTATGACCCTGTAATTCCACTCCTAGATCTTTATTTACCCAAGCGAAAAGAAAGCATATTTCCACAAAAAGACTTGTACTTGAATGTTCATAGCAATTTTATTCATAATTGCCCCAACCTGGGAACACCTCCTAAATTTCAACAACAGGTGAACAAATAAATCAATTGTGGTATATTCATTCAGAGAAATAATACCCATTAATATAAAAGGATCAATTGCTGATGCATGGTGCAGCATACGTGATCTTAAAAACATTGCTCTGAGAAAAATCAAGCAGGTACACATGACTGTATGCTGCATAATTGCATTTTATAAAGTACAAGAACAGGCAAAATTAATCTATGGCAATAGAGTTCAAAACTGGTTGCTTATGGGAGCTGAGGATGGTCTAGAAGTGACACAGGAGACTTTCTGGCATGATAGACATGTTTAGTTAGTGGTGGTAGGGTGTATATGTGCATCAGAAATCCTCAAATTACACATTTAAGATTTGTTCATTTCACTATTTGTTGATTTTATCTCAATTAAAGTTTCAATTCTTAATTATTATAGTGTCTCCTAAATGGTACAGGAAGTGGTTCAAAGGACTTTAGTATAAATGGCATCTTTACCTTAATGACAAAGGTAAACAAAAGGCATTTGATTTATCTTCTACTCTTTTATCAGTAGGAGTCAGATTATTTGGGACTTCCCGGGACCTGGCTTTCTCCTCTAAATTTCATGTGTTTTACAACTATCGGGATTCTAGAAATTTTAAATTAGTTTTCATATTCTTCTGCACACAAAATTCTAGTTATACCACACTATACAATGTTTTGCCTTCCTACATTTTTGATAGTGATTACAGAACTTACAATGGTAATCTGCACATTTTACAATTAGTATTCACTGATTTTTGTTCATCTCTCACTTTTCTTCACTCTTTTTTGTTTCAGGCAAAGAGTAAGTAAAAATTACCTCCTAAGATTATACTAAAATGTTGGGTGCCTGAAATCAAATTAATCTCTTCATTTCAGGTGTCGGAATGCTGAGAAAATTTTGAAGAGTAAGACCCCAAATTTCTAGTTGGAATTAGAAATATTAGAATTTTGTATTCAATTTCCATGCCTAAATGGATGCCATAGTAAATTGATTCATGTAATATTTTAAAACACTTTCTAATTTTTTTAAATTAAGGTTTTTTAAGTTAATATCTATATTTTTTCTTATTTGAAATTGTAAACTCTCTCTTATAAATTGATGTTATATTTTCAAAATACTCTTGATAGTCTTTGAATTAAAATATGCAATTATTCAGAAAATAGTCTCAGGATAACATATTTTACTATAAAAAATGACTTTAAGATTTTTAGAATTTAGGCCAACTCACTATAGAAATGTGTTTTAATCAGAATTTTCTTATTAATATTTTTACTACTGTTATACAGGAACCTTGAATATTATATGACTATAAGAACTGATGACAAATATTGAATTTTGTGTATCAACATGAGGTTTAATTACTCTTTTATAATTTTTATTTTGTTATGCAGGAATTTATTATTAATTTGACTATGGCTGGGTTTGGCTGACTGTAGGAGCAAGGCATACAGTGTTTGAAATGAAAGTGCTCTCCAAATGGGAATAGACAAAGGGAGGAAAAAGAAAGAATATTGAATTAATAAATGAAGTGGGCTGCATTGAGGTGAGAGAGTAGATACAGAGATGTGGGGCCTTGAGTATTAAGACAAAATGTATAGACTCAATATGTTCACAGGCACTCAAGCACTTTCTGAATTAATATTATAACCTAGGAATTTAGAGGAAGAACTTGAGTGTAGCAAGGTAGTCATGGTGATAAAAAGGGAAGGTTTTAGAAAATGCAATTTGAATTAACTGTAAGAAGATTTAAAGCAGTGAGGCTAGCAAAGAGAAATTTGAATTTGTTAAAATGACAAGAACCAACTACATTAAGGTGTTCAGGCATACGTCATAATGACAGGGCAATGTACTCACGATATAGCGTAATAGCTCACTCTCATAGACTGGTGGGTTCTAATGATATATGTAGTTTATGTTTAGGAAGCCTGGAGAGGAACACAGAGAATATGGCATTACATTGCAATAATTTGTTTACTTTTTAATCTCATAGTATAAGAATGACTTTCACCTTTGTATAGCTTTCATATATTTTTTAAAAAACATTTTATTTATTTTAGAAAGAGAGTGCATGTGAGGGGGGTGAGGAGTAGATGGAGAGGGTAGATTCTGCACTGAGTGCCCAGCCTGATGCAGGGCTTGATCCCACAACCCTGAGATCAGGACCTGAGCCGAAACCAAGAGTCAGATACTTAATCAACTGAGCCACCCAGTTTCCCCTAGCTTTTATATTTTGAACAGAGAAAGGTGCATTCTAGCCATTTAATAAATGTTGGGAGACAATATGAAGTAATCAAATCATTAGTGTATATATTATGCCATGTACTATGTGCTATTCTAGACACTGGGCACATAATGGAGAACAGCATAGAAATAATCATGTCCCTCAAAGATTTTACTTTCTACTGGGGGTGACAGAGTAGAAGAGACAATTATATGTAGTTCATTCATTCATTTATCATTCACATACTGGTAATTCCTGTAAAGCATTTAAAAATGGGATAATATGTAGTAAAGGGGAGGGATGGAATAGTAGCCACATGAGAATGGTCAGAGAAGGCCATTGGGAAGATATAAGGATTTGATTAAGACCTGAATTGTGAGATGGAGAGGCAGCCATATGAAGACCTGGGGAAAGGGTATTTCAAGGAGGAAGGAACTTCAAAAGCAAAAAGCAATAGTGATGAGATTCGCTTGTTCAAGAGAAAGAAAGAAGGATAGCCAGACCAGATTAGAGTAAGCAGTAGAGGGTGGAGAGAACATGAGATCTGAGAAGTAGCCAGAGACCATTAATGTAGAGCCTGTGGGCTGTGGTAAGGATTTTAGTTTTCATTCCAGTCGTAATGGGAGCTAGGGAGATGGGGGAGTGGTACACTCTGATTTATGTTTTAGAAAAATCACTTTGGCTGCTGTGTGATGTCAAGACTGCAGGTGGAGAGCAACTAGGAGGCTATTACAATGGTTCACATGAAAGATTCTGAAGGTTTGGAATAGAGCTGAGGCAGTAAAGATGGAGTGAAAGTGGCCTGATTTGGGGTCTATTTTGTAGTGGAGTGGGCATGGCTTCTGAAGAATTATATGTGGAGTATGAAGGGAAGATGAAGGACTGAGGAGGACACATAGGTTTTCCACTTGGACAATTGGGGGATAGTGCAGCTATTTAGAGAGATGGCAAAAATTTGGTGAGGGGAATAAAGTGTGTGTGTGTGTGTGTGTGTGTGTGTGTGTGTGTGAATAGTTTTATTTTGTCCATGTTGTTTCAATGAATGAATTTTGATAAAATTTTCCTGAGCACATCCTGTGTTCTAGCCACTGTTCTACATGCTGGGAAAACAGAAAAAAAAGAAAATAGAAATTCATCTTCAAAGAGCTGACATAACTGAGAAAGAAAAACAACAAATAAGTAAATACATACTCAGTTTGTTAGATGTTGTTAATGTCTGTGGATAAATATAAAAACATAAATGAAAGAAAGTGCTAAAGGTGGAGGTAACCTTGCTATTTTTGAAGTGTGGTCATGGAAGCCCATTTTAATAAGGTGACATTTGACCAAAGGTTTGAAGACAGTGAAGGTACTAGACATGTGAATATCTAGGAAAATGATTTTCAGGTAGAGAGAACAGCAAGTTTCCCTGTTGCTCCTTCACCTGCCATGAAGCACGTGTATGTTGGTTATTAGAGGACCAGCAAGGAGTTCAGTGTGGAGTGAACTGGGGATGGAGGAATGACAGCAGATGATTCCAGGAGAGGCAGGGCACCAAATGATATAGGATGTTGTGAACCATTGTAAGCAATTTGCTTTTTACTCTGGGTAAATCCAATGGTGGATTTGGAATGGAGTGATTCTTTCTTTCTCTCTCTTTCTTTCTTTCTTTCTTTCTTTCTTTCTTTCTTTCTTTCTCTCTTTCTTTCTGGCAGGGGGAGGAGCACAAGCAGGAGCAGGAAGGGCAAAGGGAAAGGAACAGAGAGAATCATAAGCAGGTACCATTCCTAGCACAGAGTCTGACATGGGATTTGATTTCATGATCCTAAGATCATGACCTGAGTCTAAATCAAGAGTCAGATGCTTAACTGACTGAGCCACCCAGGTGCTCTGAGGAATTCATCATTTTAAACAACATTTCTTCAGTTGTTATTTGTATGTAGTCCCCACTGAGGCAAGAACTGAGGGAAAGATACTAGTTGGGAGGCTATTTTCATCATTTAGCCTTGAAGTGTTGGTGTTTTAGATCAGAATGGTAGTAGTGAGGATGATAGTAGGTGATTGAATTCTGAACATATAATGAAACTAGAGCAGATAGGACTTGCTGACAGATTGGATTTGGGGTGTTAAATAAAAGAGGAGAATCAATGATGGCTGCAAGATTTTGGAAGGATGGCATTGATATTTATGGAAATGACGAAGACCTCAGGATGGGTAAGTTTTAGGAGAAAAACAAGTGTTAGTTTCTGGGCATTTTAATTTTGAGACATCTATTAGAGATATAAGTGGTGATGTGGAGTGTATACACACACACACACACACACACACACACACACACTGGGCTTCAGTGGAGAAATTCTAACTGTAGGTAGAAATTTTGGAGTGGTTAGCATTAGATAATATTCAAAGAGACAATAACTTAAGGAAGGAAAGGAGGAGAGAAAAGATCGGGGGACTGAAGATCTGGGCATTTCCACATTTGGAGGTCAGGAAATGTTGAAACTGATAAGGAGAGACGAGGTAGGCAGAGAACTCAGAGACTAAATGAAGAAATTCTTTCAAAAAGAAAAGAATGGTTAACTGTGTCATAAGAGACCAGGAGATCAAGAATATTTGGGGTCTGAAATTTTATCATTGGATTTGGCAACATGGAAGTCATTAAAATTTGGCAAGTTCTGTTTCAGTGGGTGGTAAGGGCAAAAGGCTAACTATAATGGATTCAAGAGAGAAGGAGAAGAGGGAATTTGAAAACAACAAATACATACTTTAGAGGAGTTTTTTGTGAAAGGATACAGAGAAATGGAATGTAGTTTGAATGGGACATAGGTTCAACAGAAGCTGGTTTTTTTTTTTTTTTTTAGACTGATTTATTCATTTGAGAGAGAGAGAGAGAGAGAGGGAGAGCAGGAGGGGCAGAGGGAGAGGGAGTGAGACTCTGAAGGAGAATCCACACTCAGCACAGAGTCCAACACAGAGTGTATGCATGACCCTGAGATCACGACCAGAAATGAAACCAAGAATTGGACACTCAACTGACTGAGCCACCCAGGCACCCATCAACAGAAGTTTTTGTTCTCCTTTTTTTTTAGATAAGTGATGTAGACACATCTGTATGCTCATGACAATGATTTAGCAGAATGTGAAAACTTGGTATAGGAAAGACTGAGAAAATGAGAGCTATTAGAGCAAGTACTAGAGCATAAGAGAAATAGTTGGTTGGCAAAGATCTGAAAAGCAACACTACTTGCAATACAGTGGACCAAAAGGCAGAGAGAATAAGAACTGGTGATGGGAAGATGAAGAAGAAAACCCTTTGAATTATGATGTAAGGTTATCAGGTTACAGTGGAGCAGAAAATGTCTTTGAAGATTTCAAGACAATGAGAAGGAGGAATGAAACAGTAGTTTGTGATCATGGGATTTGAATTTCTGAGGGAAGAACCATGGATTATTCATAGCAATACCAAGAAATGTGGACTCAAATTTGAAGTGAGAGTAATCATTACAGTTAGGATTTTCTCCAGGTTCTGGCAAGAATAATTGGGTAGTTGTTTTTTAACAAGGGCCAGTGTTTTTCTTCATGCAGATATGATGAAGGAAGAGCTTATCCCATTTTAATAAATAACAACTCCAGTCTTCCATAACCTTGGAGCCATGGTTGATTCTTTTCTCTTTTTGTTTTTTGCACCCCAAATCCAATCTATCAGAGGACAATTACAGGGCTAGACCATGGACGAGATCCTGAATAAAGAAGGAGCAAGATGTTTGGAGTCTGGAGCTGGAAATGAGAAGTGGTAGGGGGAGTAGATTGGAGATCCCTAGTGAGGACGGCAAAGTACTGGTATGGTTTACTAGATGGGTGATTTGGATCCAAGCAGGTATTTTGAAATTGAGATGTGAAGGTGCTGCAGTTATCAATGATGGTTAAAACTTGCAAGTAGAACCATGTGAAACTGGGATTAAAAAGTCATCAGAGCTAAGGTGGTTAAGGAACTGAGAGGTCAGCATATTTGTTGGATGTTGAAGGATCAGTAAGAAAGCAACTGAAATAAAAGACAACAAGTTAGGTGTTAAGGTCATTAAAAAACAAAGAGTCACTGGGAGGTGGATTCATGGCATCAAAAAAGAATGAGTGGTAAACTCTAACGAAACAAACTTCACATGATTTAGGATTTGAAAGATAAACTCTTTGGAGAAGGCATTGGAGAGGAACAAACTAAATCTACTTGAAATCGTTGAGATGAGTGGTACGTGAAACAAACTATAGCTACCATTTGAGAGCATTGTAAAGGCAAATCTGTTGTTGGTTATAACAAGAAGGTAAAAGTCAATTTGAGCACACAGGTGGGGGAGCTTGCTGATTGAAGAGTTTAAATTCCAGAGGGCAAGATGGAAGGGTACAGGAGAGTAGAAACAAATTAGGGCATGTCCAGAGTGGTGTGAGGGTCACCCTCCCTGGAAGAATGGATAATTTGTCAGACTAGGACTTCTTTTTTTAAAAAAAAATTTATTTATTTATTTGATAGACAGAGATCACAAGTAGGCAGAGAGGCAGGCAGAGAGAAGAGAGGAGGAAGCAGGCTCCCCGCAGAGCAGAGAGCCCCAACGTGGGGCTCAATCCCAGAACCCTGGGATCATGACCTGAACCGAAGGCAGAGGCTTTAATCCACTGAGCCACCCAGGTGCCCCCAGACTAGGACTTCTGATGATGATGGAGGGGAAAAGGAAAGTGAAGACATGATGAGACTCATCCTGTAAGTCTCCATGCAAGAAGTATCTGAAGACCTTCAAGTGGATGACTCTTCCTGGAGGGAAAGAGGTAGCTCATGAGAATTAAGATGTGATGGCTTGAGATATTAGGAAGAAGGAAAAGGATATGATGGGAATAAGTACATTTATGTGGCTTTTGATTCAGGGGCTTTCTTGGAATTTTCCCTTTGTCTACTGTTCTAAAAATTAAAAGAGAGCAATGTTATTTTTGCAGAAGCAAATTAAAGCGTTTGGGAAAATCTATGCTAAAAAAATAACTACCATAAGCTTTTTCATTCAGGACATTTATTTTGTAGCTACTAATTCATTTCCAAGTGATTGTGTACATTTACATTTGAATTACATACCTCTTCATTTGTTTCAACCTATTCACTCAGCATAGAAGCTTGGGCCGGAGACCAAAGTGATCCAAATAGCTTGGCTCCTCAAATAAACCTGAACTCTTGTATAAAAGAAAATACAGTGTACAAATATATACCCATACCATCAAAGACGGATTTGATCAGGGTTGAAATGAAAAAGCTTATCATTTTGGGAGAACACATACTATCTTTTACATTGCTGTGTTTTTAATATTTTGCACTGTCTGGGCCTGATTACATAGATGCAGATTTAGTAATGATTCAAAGCTCAAGAAGATTAAGTGAATTTCAGAGTTGGAAACAGAATGAAGCTCTCAAAATCCTGGTTCATTTAACATTTGTCAAGATATTATTAACACAATTCATCATCCAGGGATCAAATACATAATCCTTTTCTGTTGTTATTTTTTTACAAGATTTGAATGGATATTTACATGATGTGTCCAGTTGCTACTCCAATTGACTTGGGATAGTAGAGAAAGTAGGAAATGTCTATTTGGTTTAGAAGATCCCCCTTAACCTCTGTTTCCAAGTGTCTCTGACATCGTCAGTCTGTGAGTACAAATGGGGCCAAATTACAATAGTCAAAAGTTTGCCTTTATTGCTAGTTATTGTTCTAACCATTTGCATGTATGAATCTTTGAAACCTCACAGCAGTACTGTGTAGTAGAGATTATTATCACCACCATTTTATAGATGAGAAAACTGTAGCACTGATCATTAAATAACAAGGTCATACAACTATTAAGTGGTAAGTCAACATTGAACCCAGAGACTGACTCCAGAACATAAAATCTTATTAATGTCTTATATTATTTCATACTGTGGGAGCTTCCAGCTCCTTACCTGCTGAAACTGGCCCTCAGCTTCCATTTACCAGATATTTCTCCTCTTTCCCTTGTGTTTCTTACACCTAGCAAGCATTTCAGGGAAGTTCCGAAAAGTTCCTCACATGTTCTCTTGAACTAATCTGTCAACAGAGTTTACAGAATTTCTGCCAATTGTTCTTTTTTTGGTTTCGCTGTTCCCTATCCATATCTCTACTTATGTAGAAGTCTCGTTATCAGATGTGAAAATGTTGAGGTCTGTGTTAAAGGTGCTACCCTTGCTGCTTGGAAAACTGTCAGTCCTCAAGGTCAGGCCAGGTGTGAAGGTCAGATGCAGAAGTGGATAATGAACCTTGCCACAGCTCAGATTGTCACCTCAACACTGTAACAGAATTGCTTGTGGATAGCATTTAAAAAAAAAAAAAACTATTGAAAATAGTTTCTGCAGTTTCTCTCTCTAATACTTCTGTCACTTTGTGCTCCACGTATCCTAAGGGGTTGAATGAGAACAGAAGCATTCTCTTGTTCTTCACATCTATTCTTCTTCAATGCTCATGTGCCAGAAACGAAACGAAATGAAAAACCTAAATGGGTTCCTCTTTGTCACCAAAGTCAATGCATTTCAAGTTATGTCAGTGGATACTCAAGGGGGCCACCCATGCATTCCATACCCTGGCAGGCTGCCTTTGGGTTTAATAAGGACTTTGAATTCACTTACTTCATAACAATTTTTTTTTAGGCTATTGGGTGAAAGAATGCTTTGAACAAATTTAGAATCTCTATATAAATTTCAGGGTCATCAAAAAACAAGAAAGGACACATATTTTAGCAGAAAGAAGCATATTAAGGAATTTTATTAGAATCTCAAAGAACTTGTTGGAGTGCTAGCCTTAGGCACAAATATGAATTAGATTGTATTTGTTTTCAGTGTTGCCAGCTTCTTCCTTTTCAACCTTTCAGTTTTTTCCTTGCTGTAACTCTTTATCAGAATCAGGAAAAAATAAAAAGCAAATGTAACTATCAATTTAGGTTTAATAACTTTTTACATTTTAAACCCATTTCAAATGATAGATGATAGACTTCTGTATTACCAAAGGAGTTTCAGACATCACTGACAGGCATTGGAAAGATGGGCAGAGGATTTAAAAAGTCCTGTGTGACAGCCTTAAAAAATCACAGCTCACAACCTACCAGCTATTCTGACTTCAAGGCTGTTCAGTTAGTAGGTCTATTTAAAGATTTTTCTAATGCATGCTGAGAAAGGAAACAGAAGTATGTTGTCTCTTCTTTTTCTTGTATGGTGTGAAACTCATTTGCCTAGGAAAGTTTTTTTACTTTGTCAATGTTTGTACTTTAAAAGACCATATTCTTAATTTGGACTGGTAACTGTGCCAAATATCTTGGCAACTTAACAAAAAGATAGCTTTAATGTTAAAGGAAAATCATATACCATGAAGGCTGTCATAATATGTTGCACTGATAAGGGAAAGATAGAATTAATATGACATTTTCTTGTTAACTTCAAATTTCAAAATTAAAAAACATTTTTAATGTTTTTACAAGCAAAAAATAAAAGTCCTGAACACAAAATTTTTTGCTCTTTATATCTGCAGCAACTAGAAACAAAATATTCACTTTTATCTTTTAACAACAATCATAATTTTGATTGCTTATTTGATATTGTGAGTTGATATGAGAAAATTAGGCAGCAGAAGATTTCTACAGCTATGTAGAATTTTTAAATCTCTTGATATACCTGAATGGACCTTTAGAAATGATCCCTTAGTTGAAATGTACTTCATAATAGCTCTTGAGTATTAATTATGTTATCAGTAATAATATAATATACCACATTTTCCTGCACATATTATATGCCAAACATCAACATATATCATCTTTAGTGTTTATTAAAACCCTGTGGAATAGGTCTTGTTCTTCCTAATTTGCAGAAGAGATAAAAGCTAGTAGGTAGTTTTGTTGACTTGCTCAACAAAACTGAAGGTAGTTTTGTTGACTTGCTCAGAATCAATGAAATACTAGAACAGAAACTCAAATGCTCCTCTGCTCCAACCTAAAGCCTTTGCTCTTTCAACTGTATCCTACTACATCTCCAAAACAAAAATCGAGCCCAGACTATTTGTAATATCAGTATATAACTGGTAGTGTCTATAAGGGCTTGGGTTTGGACAGGGGGAAATATAGCAAGGTCTTGGGGGATAGGGTAATATATGAACATCAAAAGTTAGAGGTAATTCTACCTAGATTAGACTAAGTTTGGAGAAGTAGAAGCACTGAAGTTGGGTTATGGCTGGTGGTAAAACCAAGTAGACACATCAGGAGAGGAAACTATATTACAAGAGATTTGAAAATTAGCAGAAGCAGAGGTCCTTCAGTCAGAATTCTGTACAATTGGTAGTGTGAGGAGCATTTAATAAAGGGACTAAGTTAAACATTGGACAGGGTGTAGAGAAATAACAAGGGATAGTGTGATCCCTATCTCTAAGTAACAACAGGAAGCTATTACCACCCATAAGCCTGCAGGGTTGAGGGGACAGTAGTTCCTAAAATTTGGAGATGACATTGTGTGGGAAGGCTATAATACAGTAATCATGACCTTTTACAACCATCCCATTTACCTCACAAGAAGCGTGCTCAAGGAATGAATATCCCAACCTTTTGCTCCACCCTCCCTCCAACCTTTTATGATGCCCTTCTGTGGCTCACCAGAAAGCTGGAAGGCAAAGCAGTCTGTTGACGAGTTCCATGTTGGCCATCCCCTTGAACACAGAGAAGATTGGAGAAAGTTGGGGGGTAGATCTGGAGATGCAAATGGATGTTACACAGAACAAGATGTCAGACAGCGGGTCGGTAACTTGACTCAAAATCAAGGAGAGGGCTGAGCTGGGACAATAAGAAAGCTGAGTTAGGATCAAATGAGACTTGAGAACTAAGGCTCCAGCTTCCTTCACTCACTATACTGGTGAGAACCATTCAATCACTGGCTATTTATTCATCCATCCATCCTTCCATCCATCCATCCAACAAAACACTCTTTAGTTCTATATGCCAGACATGTATTTTTACAGCATACAGTTTTTGTACGAGGTGCATTTCACTGTATGAGCTCAGTCATGAAGTATATTAAAAGGGCAACCAGAAATATATTCCTGGTGTGTTTATTAATTATTTATGTACTGTTCTGTTATCTACTACCACTCTAAACTCTGAAGGCAGAAACAGGGAGTCTTTTCTTAGGTTCTATTAAGTAATCAGTCTCACAAGATTACCATAACTCACATGTGGCACCAAAGTTGCTTAGAAAGCACACAGGGCAAGAACCCGAGTTGTCCAGGGCTGCATCAGGAATTGCTACTCCATGAAACTAGCCCTCACATCAGTCCATCTGATGTCTCTATGGCAGTCCAGCAGCTATACTTTTTGGTTCCCCAGGGGACATCTCAGGTTTGAAAGAGTAATTCTCAGAAGAAGCAATTATGAAAGATCCCCAGGCTTAAAACTTTATATACCGCAGGGGCCAATATCTCTTATAGCAGTCCAGAGGCAGGCTTCAATAGAAGGTATGCCCAGTTATAAGAGTCTAAAACTATGGTATTCCCATGAAGTATTTATCATTCATTTATAGTTTTTACCATTCCGGATGCAATTAACCAAGCAGAAATGTAGCTGATGTACTTCCTTTATCAGGTTGCCAGGGGAACTGATCTGGAAAATGAGTTGGATGTCAAATTCTAACAGAGAAAGGGGAAAGATTTTTTTTTAACCCTTTGCCTTAAGTAGTGTATTCCAAAATAGTATTTGTTGGATCAAATAGAACCAGAGGATAGCATAAAAATGGCATGGGGCAGTTAAAGTTCCTTACTGAGCTAGGGTTTGACAGCTCAAAAGAAAAATTCAGCTCTTGTTACAAAAAAGAAAGTTCACATTCCATTTTGTACCAGCAAATAATTTTAAATAGTCAGTGAGCCAACAGGATATTCTAAAGAGATGGTCCATCATAAGCTGATGGATTGTTATTGAAACTATTATTATATGAAGAACAATGAGCTAGATCTAGTTCTGTATTCAGGTAGCTCTTGGAATTAGCTGATATCTTAATATTTAGTTTGCAGTGCACAAAAGCATTAAAAAATGATTTATTTTTCTGTGTCATGAAAAATGTGTTAGCATGGAGATATATATATATGTGTGTGTGTATATATATATGTGTGTGTGTGTGTATATATATATATATATATATATATATATAAACTTGAGACATACAATCTGGGTTTGAAACATGACTGCTAACTACAAACTGTGATCTTGAATAAATTACTTTACTTCTGCATTCTTCAGTTCCTTCATCTAGAAACTGAGGAACATGATGGTGCCTGTTTTATAGGGTTATTGTGATGATTGCAAAATGCAAAACTATCAGAAGAGTGAATGGCACTTAGTAAGTATTCAATATGTGCTCACAACTATTAACTTTCTTAAAGCCAAACAATTAATATGTAGTAGAAGTAAAAATTGAATACAGGTTGTCATTTTCCAACTGCATTGTTCTTTCCAGCCTTCCACACTGTATGTGCAATATATACTTAAAATTTCTTTAGAATAATACATGTTTTGCCCATGGCACACTCTGGCATCTTTAGATAGTATTGTTTAGTTATAATTGTATGGTTTATTTCTGAATTGTGATCATTTGGTTAAATTTATTAAATAAGGACTGCTGGTTGATAGTTTTCATTTATAGATGCAAATGACTTGGAGGGTAATGGCTTTTAATTTTATCTTTTTATATTTGTAAAAGAAAATTCAGTATAGCAAGTGATTAATTACCTAATGATTATTCAGAATTATAGGAAAAATGTCACTGAGTGCTGAGAGCAAAAGTTTCCTTGATCTACCTATAAATATCTCACTTTCATGTTATTAGAACTGTACATCTCATGTTGTGTTTTAAATGCTGCCTGGTTACATAAACTAGAGATTTATTTTTCACATCCACAGTAACATTCACCTCAATCAGGAAGTTTTAGGTAAAATATTGTGCTTAGAAAAGGTACTTTAGGGAAGGCATATAAATATAGATCTAAGTTATCTGTGTAAGTGAATAGCTATAACTGGTTGGAGGACAAGAAGACCATTGGGAGAGAGTTTGGATTGTCTGTGGGACTAACAAATGTAGATGTTTAGGAAGAAGTTAGGTATACAGGTCTGGAATTAAGGAGAAAGACTTACACTGGAAATACAGATATTTAGTAGCATGACAGTGGCTGAGACATCTCAGGGAGAATATAAGAAAGTAGGAAAACCTGGGGGAGACTAAAAGTTAGGGAAGTGTAGAGGAGATTGCAAAGGAAGTGAAGAAAAAAGGCCAAAAGTCAAGAGAAAACCCAAGAGAGACTGTTGTCCTGCAAACTAAGATCCATTCCTTAAACACGAATCTTTTGAGCCATTACGTTCTATGAGATGTTGAGATAAATCAGTGAACACGACAGATAAACTTATCTGGTACTGGGGAGAGACAGGCAAAAATAGAGTAAATAAGTAAATTCCATATTTTGTTAAAAGATGATAAATACAATAAAATATAATAAAGTAGTATAAGAGTGTGTAAGAATGTTGCAATTTTATTTTTAATATTTTAAATATTTTTTAAATTTATTTGACAGAAAGAGAGCAAGCATAAGCACAAATGAGGGAGTGGCAGGCAGAGGGAGAGGGAGAAGCAGGCTCCCAGCCGAGCAAGGAGCCTCTTGTGGCTCAATCCCAGGACCCTGGGATCATGACCTGAGCCAAAGGCAGAAGCTTAACTGACTGAGCCAAACAGGTGTCCCCAGTATTGAAATTTTAAATTGGGTAGTCTGGGTAGTTAGACAAGAAGATGACATTTGAGCAAAGACTTGGAAGAGATAAAGGGAGCAAGAGATCAATTTCAGAAAGGGTACAGTACATATTTCAGGAGGGTTAGGTAAGGTATTGATTGAAAAGCTTCCATTTGATTTTTAAAATTTAGAGTGTTGTTGACCTAGGCCAAAACAGATTTGGTGGTGCTGGAGGACATAGAAGGCAGATTGCATTGGGTAGATGAATAAATGTAAAGTAAGGAGGGAAAGGCAACAACACAGACCTCTGTTTCTACTAGTATAAGTATGAAGAAAAAGAGAAAAAACAGTATGGTGTCCAGAGAAATAGATTAATGAAGATTTTGTTTAATAAGGATTTTGTTCCATTTTATTATTAGATATGAGAGACTTGAACGTAATTATAGACAGGAGAGAAGTCAGCATAGAAGGGATTAAAGATCCAGCTGTGCAGTAGGATGCTAATTAATGGGAAGAGGTATTTGAGGATATGGGAAGTGGAACGAAGAGAATGGGACAAAAAAAAGCACTACTGGCACAAAAATGAATGAGAAAATATTGAGTTGCTTAAAAATAAATTAGTGTTGGGAGTTGGCAAATTATGACTTTGTTCTCTCTATGAAGTAAGGAATTATGGTCCCTTGTTAAAAATGACAAAGTAGGTAATAAAGGCATAAGACCTGGGATGATGCCATATAACTAACTATTGTGGGACAAAGAAAAAGGAAACAACTAGGATGACAGAACAATTTTGAGGGTCTACTTGAAGCTGGAGTTTATGAATTTTTCATACCATTCATCTTCATGTTTAGGCATTTTGTCCTTTTGCATGCATTCTGTCTTCTCTCTACTAGGCTTTATGCATCTTGGCATAGAAGAGAAATGATTAGACAGCGGAATCAATCCAGGCCTGAAGTTATGCCTGGTTTGTGTGATGAATTGACTGTGAGAATGGGAGTTAAGGGGTTTGGTAAGAGTGTACTCAAAATGATACTTACATTAGTCATAGACAAGAGAGAATAAATAGGAGTGAACTGATGAATTGGAACCAAATGGTGAGAATAAAGGGCAGAGAAGAAGATGGAGTGTGTAGGGAGGAACTGGAGATATAAGAGGATGTGATTCAATGACTCTGACCCTGGAATTTAATATTTAAAAAATGAGGCAGTTCTGGGTTATATAAAGCCTAAGATGTGGATGCCTGAAGTGAAATGGAGGTGGGCAATTAAATGGAACTGAGAAGGAGTGAGAACTGTGAAGCAAGGCTGTTGGAGAGGTAAAACACATGGGGATTGAATTCACCAAGCAAGATGGTGGGGATTAAGAGGAGACTGTGATCCAAGTATGAAGTAATCGATGAATCAGTGTAAGACTGTACTGAGGAAGAAAAGAGGGAGGCAATACATGGTCACATGGCCCCAAAGGAAGATTTCGTAATGTTTCAAGTATTCTGTGAGACTCAAGAAGAGCTCCTTGGAAATTCACTCACAATGGATATGGTATATAGATTCAGTATTTGTCTTTTTTAATAGTAATTCAGCTTTAATTTATTATATTTATCAATTTATCATAACCTGACCCCACTTAAATTGATTCCTTAATTAATTGGGTATTGCTACTTTCAGCTATACTTTTATGAATGAGAGCAAATCATAAGCAAATAAGTTATTCTAAGGGATTAAAAAATGCCAATTTCTTGGTCATGTAGAGTAGAGGAAATATTCATGTTAGTATCCTGTATTTTCTACGTTTACTTCTTTATAAGAACACAGTGAGAAATGACATTTGTAAGAAAGGCAAAGGAATGGCTAGTCACCTGTTATAAAAGACCTAGTGCCAACCATTAAAAATGGAATGTAGGGACGCCTGGGTGGCTCAGTGGGTTAAGCTGCTGCCTTCGGCTCAGGTCATGATCCCAGGGTCCTGGGATCGAGTCCCACATCGAGCTCCTTGCTCAGCAGGGAGCCTGGTTCTCTCTTCGCCTCTGCCTGCTTCTCTGCCTGCTTGTGTGCTCTCTCTCTCTCTCTTCCTCTCTGACAAATAAGTAAATAAATAAAAATCTTAAAAAAAATAAAAAAATAAAAATGGAATGTAATATTTAAGGTTTCAGATACCCAATGACATATATTTGAAAATAAGTATGATTTTAGTATACCTGTTGTATAGCTATTTGCCCTGAAAAAAATCTAGGTACTTATTTAAAAAAAATCTAAATACTTGTTCTTTTTGCAATATAGATCCTATTTCTATGAAAGTCTGAAAGGATTTTTCTCTAATTTTAATGGAATTCTGAGTTCTCAGAATAAGCAAAACAGAAACATAATGTTGGTAATTTTGACCAGTTTCTAAACAGGAGCATTTTAAAGAATGGAAACTTTTACAGCATGACTTTACAGCTATAATCTTCCTCTGTAATTAACTCAATAAGTTTTTGGCTGTGGGCAATTAAAGTAGATAGGTTGATTTTAGTTAAATGTGTATTTTCACTCTTCTCTGGAGAGGATGTGCAAACTACTGACACATTCATGCATTGTGGTAAAGGTATTGGTTCAATTTATCTTTAAATATGAGATTAGTTGATTGTGGAGACAAAAGCCATTGTTAATTTTGTTATACAAAATATTTTAAAAATTATTTTGGGGGAAGAATGGGGAAAATATCTTGGATTTGGTGTATATGCCACACATGAAGTTCATAAATACAGAAAATTTTCTATATTGCCTACAAATGCTAAATTTAGTAATAATATATCTGTCTGATACCTTTCCCTCCTTCATTTCCATTTTTCTTCTCTATTCTCTTTCTTTACATTCTTTGGCACTTTTTCATTGAATAATTCTATATTAAGATTTAAGTACATGTAAGGTATTGTTTGATGCTGTAAATTCACAGGGGAAATATATTCTCCATCCTTGACCTATATTCTGTTGGGGAGAAAATTAAGATAAGGAGATATCTAAGATGCAAGATAGTGCCAGATTATCCAAGAAGCATGTTTTAGTTTGTGTTTGAGGACTTAGCAAAACTGAGGCTCATGTTTCTTCCTGCAGAAAAAGAAAAATTTGGTTTTGAGAAATGTTTCTAGAATTTGTAATCAGAAAAAATTAGAGTCTTGATTTTTTAAACTACAATAGACAAACTATGGAAAAAGCCCAGATGTCCGTCAACTGATGAATGGGTAAAGAAGATGTACACACACACACACAGGAATGTTACTCAGTCATCAAAAAGGATGAAATCTTACCATTTGCAATGATGTGAATGGAACTAGGGGGTATTATGCTAAGTGAAATAAGTCAATTAGAGAAAGACAATTATATGAGAAAGTCAATTAGAGAAAGACAGTTATTTAAGAAACAAAACAGTATCATAGGGGAAGGGAGGGAAAATCAAATAAGCTGAAATCAGAGAGGAAGACAACCATAGGAAACAAACTGAGGGTTGCTGGAGGGGAGGTGTGTAGGGGGATGGGGAAACTGGGTGATGGGCATTAAAGAGAGCATGTGATGTAATGAGCGTTGGGTGATATATGCAACCAATGAATCCCTGAACTCTACCTCTGAAACTAATAATATAATCTATGTTAATTAATTGAATTTAAATAAGATAAAATAAAAAAATAAAATATTCAGTATTAATATAAAATTTGTCCTCCAAGATAAGATTGTAGTTTGAATTAGATACATAGTAGAGGTCTCCAAAGTCCTCTGCCTGGCACTGAAGAAGAGCAGACAGGATAGAAAATGTATCTGGATAGCATATTTGCATTGAGAAAGAAAGGAAGCTCTTCCACTTGAGAATGCCTCCCTCTGCCTCAGCATTCTCTTTTAAAAGGTCATGTGATTGAGGAAGAAATTAGTAAGGGTGAGAGATGTCACAGATGACCTCTATATTAATACTCTTCATTCATTGACACCAGGACATACATTTAAAAAATTCTGCACATTAAAAAAGCAGGTGCGGGGCGCCTGGGTGGCTCAGTGGGTTAAAGCCTCTGCCTTCGGCTCAGGTCATGATCCCAGGGTGCTGGGATCGAGCCCCACTCCTCCTCTGCTCAGCAGGGAGCCTGCTTCCATTCCTCTGTCTCTGCCTGCTTCTCTGCCTACTTGTGATCTCTGTCAAATGAATAAATAAAATCTTAAAAAAAAAAAAAAGCAGGTGCATTTATTTTAGAGCCCACAGGGAGTTGCTATCAGTAAACTGGAGAACAGAAATGATCCTAGGCAAAATTGGACCAGAAGGGCTTTTCCATTTCCTTACTCTTCACAAACCCCACTTTTTACCCTACCCAGGTCTCCATTTTAGTCTTTTCTTTTTTTTTTAAGAAATAAGAATCTCTTTATCATTGTTTTTCTTCAGAAAATAGGAATCCAAAAATGTGTTACTCTGATTAAGCAGATTGGTCACTCTAGTGATATTACTGGTATGTCATTGCAGAGGAATTGTTTTTGATGGTTAGTTTATCTTCCATTGAAAAATAAACATGATCATGACGAGTGTTTAGGTACTTTTTGAGAATATTTATAAAAGCATGTTGCATTTATTTTAAGCCTTTAAAAAAAAAGGTGTTTTGTTTAACATTTAAAATGTAGATTGCTATCTTTCCTCAACGGTTTGAAGAATGTGGAAGCAACTATCTGTTGTGATGGCAAATTCCTTCACTTCTATGGGTTGTTTGCTGAAGTTTTATTTCAGTGAGAAAATTATTGGCCAATTGGTTCAAAATAACACTTTAACTGCATGATTGAGTTTACTTCTTCCCAGCTATGATTCCAACATTTACAGCATTGGTCACAGAGGAAAAATAATAGTCCTCTCCTACAGTCAATCTGTCATGTCCCCTGGCTGTGTTGTGGCTCATGACCATTGGTGAAATTAATCAGCTTGGCTCTTTGAGAACATGTTTCCTTGACACAAGTACATGGTTAAGGCCCCAGGAAACATTGTCCATGGCTTGTTTACAGCAATGGCTAAGTTTCCAGAAATTCTGTGATTTACTTTTTTCTTCTTTCTTTGCTACTTTCTCTATTCCATACTGAAGAAATTTAAAGACAGGGAATTCTAGATGACTCCTCTATGACATTTAGACATAATTTAAATTTTCAGAGATAACTTGAATTTTTACTTCAAAGTTGAGTGAATTTTACCTCTTTCTAACTTTTTTCATTCCAAAACTCTCTAGAATTTTAGTCAATATTAATAGTAGAAACATAGTTCAATTAGAATAAGAGCTATTTTTATGATATACTTAACTAGAGGCTGTTAAAATCTCCTTCTGTCAGTGTTTGAAATAGAATAAAGCTTATCTGTCTGGGATGTTTTAAGACCTCTGATGTGGGTACTTAAAATGACCCCATGTACAGTACAAGGACCACTTTGAAATTAACCACTTGCCTCTGTAGTTACTGGAGAGAAATATTTATTTCAAAACTCTTTGTGGTCTAGACAAACAGATTTATCTAATCAATGATTACAGTTCATTGCACATATTAAAATTCCTGCAATAGTTTGTAAAGATCAGTATTTTTGTGAGTCTAGCTGAACAATTTGCTATGGAAAACCTTACAAGGTCATTTAGTCAATCTTTCTCTTTTGAACAAAGACAAACTTATAAGAAATAGTCATAGATAGTATTTTTAGATGCCTTATATTTGTGCGCTTGTGACCAGCTTCACTTCATGGGATTTCCCCCTTTCTGGTCATGTATCTTTTTGTAGTACAGTCACTTAACATCTTTATTTTCTCTCTCTCTCTCTTTTTTTAAATTTCTTTTCAATGTAACAGAATTCACTGTTTTTGCACCACACCCAGTGCTCCATGCAATGCGTGCCCTCCATAATACCCACCACCTGGTTCCTGCAACATCCCACCCCCCGCCCCTTCAAAAACCCTCAACTTGTTTTTCAGAGTCCATAGTCTCTAATGGTTCATCTCCCCCTCCAATTTCCCTCAACTCCCTTCTCCTCTTCATCTCCCCATGTCCTCCGTGTTATTTGTTATGCTCTGCAAATAAGTGAAACCATATGATAATTGACTCTCTCTGCTTGACTTATTTCACTCAACATACTCTCTTCCAGTCCCGTCCATGTTGCTACAAAAGTTGGGTATTGGGGCGCCTGGGTGGCTCAGTGGGTTAAAGCCTCTGCCTTCGGCTCAGGTCATGATCTCAGGGTCGTGGGATCGAGCCCCACATTGGGCTCTCTGCTCAGCAGGGAGCCTGCTTCTCCCTCTCTCTCTGCCTGCCTCTCTGCCTACTTGTGATCTCTGTCTGTCAAATAAATAAATAAAATCTTAAAAAAAAAAAAGAAGTTGGGTATTCATCCTTTCTGATGGAGGCATAATACTCCATAGTGTATATGGACCACATCTTCCTTATTCATTCGTCTGTTGAAGGGCATCTTGGTTCTTTCCACAGTTTGGCGACCAAGGCCATTGCTGCTATAAACATTGGGGTACAGATGGCCCTTCTTTTTACTACTTCTGTATCTTTGGGGTAAATACCCAGTAGTGCAATTGCAGGGTCATAGGGAAGCTCTATTTTTAATTTCTTGATGAATCTCCACACTGTTCTCCAAAGTGGCTGCACCAACTTGCATTCCCACCAACAGTGTAAGAGGGTTCCCCTTTCTCCACATCTTCTCCAACACACGTTGTTTCCTGTCTTGCTAATTTTGGCCATTGTAACTGGTGTAAGGTGGCATCTCAATGTAGTTTTAATTTGAATCTCCCTGATGGCTAGTGATGATGAACATTTTTTCATGTGTCTGATAGCCATTTGTATGTCTTCATTGGAAAAGTGTCTGTTCATATCTTCTGCCCATTTTTTGATATGATTATCTGTTGTGTGTGTGTTGAGTTTGAGAAGTTCTTTATAGATCCTGGATATCAGCCTTTTTTCTGTACTGTCATTTGCAAATATCTTCTCCCATTCTGTGGGTTGCCTCTTTGTTTTGTTGACTGTTTCCTTTGCTGTGCAGAAGCTTTTGATCTTGATGAAGTCCCAAAAGTTCATTTTCACTTTTGTTTCCTTTGCCTTTGGAGACATATCTTGAAAGAAGTTGCTGTGGCTGATATCGAAGAGGTTACTGCCTATGTTCTCCTCTAGGATTCTGATGGATTCCTGTTTCACTTTGAGATCTTTTATCCATTTCGAGTTTATCTTTGTGTACGGTGTAAGAGAATGGTCAAGTTTCATTCTTCTACATATAGCTGTCCAATTTTCCCAGCACCATTTATTGAAAAGACTGTCTTTTTTCCACCGTATATTTTTTCCTGCTTTGTCGAAGATGATTTGACCATAGAGTTGAGTGTCCACATCTGGGCTCTCTACTCTGTTCCACTGGTCTATGTGTCTGTTTTCATGCCAGTACCAGGCTGTCTTGGTGATCACAGCTTTGTAGTAAAGCTTGAAATCAGGTAATGTGATGCCGCCAGTTTTATTTTTGCTTTTCAACATTTCCTTAGCGATTCAGGGTCTCTTCTGATTCTATACAAATTTTAGGATTATTTGCTGCACTCTTTGAAAAAAACCGGTGGAATTTTGATCGGAATGGCATTAAAAGTATAGATTGCTCTAGGCAGTATAGACATTTTAATAATGTTTATTCTTCCGATCCAAGAGCATGGAATGGTCTTCCATCTTTTTGTGTCTTCTTCAATTTCTTTCATGAGTGTTCTGTAGTTCCTTGAGTACAGATCCTTTACCTCTTTGGTTAGGTTTATTCCCAGGTATCTTATGGTTCTTGGTGCTATAGTAAATGGAATCAATTCTCTAATTTCCCTTTCTGTATTTTCATTGTTAGTGTATAAGAAAACAACTGATTTCTGTACATTGACTTTGTATCCTGCCATGTTACTGAATTGCTGTATGAGTTCTAGTAGTTTGGGGGTGAAGTCTTTTGGGTTTTCCATATAAAGTATCATGTCATCTGCGAAGAGAGAGAGTTTGACTTCTTCATTGCCAATTTGGATAACTTTTATTTCTCTTTGTTGTTTGATTGCTGTTGCTAGGACTTCTAATACGATGTTGAACAAGAGTGGTGAGAGTGGACTTCCTTGTCGTGTTCCTGAACTCAACGGGAAGGCTGTGAGCTTTTTCCCATTGAGGATGATATTTGCTGTGGGTCTTTCATAGATAGATTTTATGAAGTTCAGGAATGTTCCCTCTATCCCTATACTTTGAAGCATTTTAATCAGGAACAGATGCTGGATTTTGTCAAATGCTTTTTCTGCATCAATTGAGAGGACCATGTGGTTCTTCTCTCTTCTCTTATTGATTTGTTCTATCACATTGATTGATTTGTGAATGTTGAACCATCCTTGTAACCCAGGGATGAATCCCACCTGGTCATGGTGGATAATCTTTTTAATGTCCTGTTGGATCCTGTTTGCTACGATCTTGTTGAGAATCTTAGCATCCATATTCATCAGTGACATTGGTCTGAAATTCTCCTCTTTGGTGTGGTCTTTGCCTGGTTTGGGGATCAGGGTAATGCTGGCTTCCTAAAAAGAGTCTGGAAGTTTTCCTTCTGCTTCAATTTTTTGAAACAGCTTCAGGAGAATAGGTGTTATTTCTTCTTTGAAAGTTTGGTAGGATCCCCCAGGGAATCCATCAGGTTCTGGGCTCTTGTTTTTTGGGAGGTTTTTGATCACTGCTTCAATCTCATTACTAGATATTGGTCTATTCAGGTTGTCAATTTCTTCCTGGTTCAGTTTTGGGAGTTTATAGTTTTCCAGGAATGCATCCATTTCATCTAGGTTGTTTAACTTATTGGCATATAACTGTTGATAATAACTTCTGATGATTGTTTCTACTTCCTTGGTGGTAGTTGTGATCTCTCCCTTTTCATTCATAATTTTATTAATTTGCGCTTTCTTTTGGATTAGTGTGGCCAATGGTTTATCGATCTTATTGATTCTTTCAAAAAACCAGCTTCTAGTTTCATTGATATGTTCTACTGTATCTCTGTTTCTACCTCATTGATCTCTGCGCTAATCTTGATTATTTCCCTTCTTGTGTGTGGAGTTGGTTTAATTTGTTGTTGGTTCTCCAGTTCTTTAAGGTGTAGAGACAGTTAGTGTATTCTGGATTTTTCAATTTTTTTTCAGGGGGATGCTTGGATGGCTATGTATTTCTCCCTCAGGACTGCCTTTGCTGTATCCCATAGGTTTTGGACCGAAGTGTCTTCATTCTCATTGGTTTCCATGAATTGTTTAAGTTCTTCTTTGATCTCCTAGTTGATCCAAGCATTCTTAAGCAAAGTGGTCTGTAGCTTCCAGGTGTTTGAGTTCCTTCCAAATTTTCCTTGTGATTGAACTCCAGTTTCAAAGCATTGTGATCTGAGAATATGCAGGGAATAATCTCAGTCTTTTGGTATCGGTTGAGTCCTGATTTGTGACCCAGTATTTGGTCTATTCTGGAAAAGGTTCCATGTGCACTTGAGAAGAATGAGTATTCTGTTGTTTTAGGGTGGAATGTTCTGTATATATCTATGAGGTACATCTGGTCCAACGTGTCATTCAATGCTCTGGTTTCTTTATTGGTTTTCTGCTTGGATGATCTGTCTATTACTAAGAGAGGTGTGTTAAGATCTCTGATATTAATGTATGCATATCAATATGACTCTTTATCTTGATTAATAGTTTTCTTATGTAATTGGCTGCTCCCATATTGGGGGCATAGATATTTACAATTGTTAGATCATCTTGGTGGATAGTCCTTTTAAGAATGATGTAGTGTCCTTCTGTATCTCTGACTACAGTCTTTAATTTAAAATCTAATTTATCTGATATGAGAATCGCTACTCCGGCCTTCTTTTAGGCCCATTGGCATGAAAGATGCTTCTCCATCCCTTCACTTTCAGTCTGGGTGTATCTTTAGGTTCAAAATGGGTCTCTTGTAGACAACATATGGATGGGTCCTGTCGTTTTATCCAATCTGCAACCCTGTGTCATTTTATGGGCACATTGAGAGTGATTATAGATACGTTTTTATTGACATCATGTTACCTTTGAAGTCTTTCTTTCTGTAGATTGTCTCTATATTTCTGCTCAATGATATTCTTAAGATTTTTCCTCTTTTATAGAACCCCCTTTAATATTTCCTGCAGTGTCAGCTTGGTGGTCACATACTCTTTTTAGCCTTGCCGGTCTTGGAAACTCTTTATCTCTTCATCCATTTTGAATGTCAGCCTTGCTGGATAAAGTATTCTTGGCTTCATGTTCTTCTTATTTAGTGCCCTGAATATATCTTGCCAGCCCTTTCTGGTTTGCCAGGTTTCTGTGGACAGGTCTGATGTTATTCTGATGGGCTTTCCTCTGTACGTAAGGAGCTTCTTTGTCCTAGCTGCCTTCAGGAGAGTTTCTCTACCATTATAATTCCTCATTCTTACTGTCAGGTGTCTCGAGGACTTTCGAGAATCTATAATCTTGGGGGGAGACTGTTCTGCCTCTAGTACATGAATGCTGGTTCCATTCGTGAGATTGGGAAAATTTTCATGGAGAACCTGTTCCACTATATCTTCTAGACTTCTTTCTTTCTCCTCCCCTTCAGGGATTCCAATAATTCTGACATTGGAATGTTACATGGCATCATTTATTTCCCTAATTCTGTTTTCATGGCTTCTAAGCTGTGTGTTTCAGGCTTCCTCCTGATCCTTTCTCTCTATCTGTTTGCACTTCAGATCACTAATTCTATCTTCTGTCTCAGTTACCCTAGCCTTTAGAGAATTTAGATTAGATTGGAACTCATTGAGAACATTGTGAACATCATCCCTGGTGGCTTTCAGTTCTGCCCTAATATTGTGAACATCATCCCTGGTGGCTTTCAGTTCTGCCCTAATCAATTCTGTTTTGTCATCCATGGCTTTCTCCAACCTAGCTATTGCCTGGATAATTGTTAGCCTGAATTCCCTTCCTGACATATTATCTATGTTGATAGCCATTAGCTCTGTTGCAGAAGGCTCATCCTCTGAATTTTTCTTCTGTTGGGCATTCCTCCTCCTAGTCATTTTGGTGAGAGATGGCTGAACGGATGTAGCTGGATGTATTGACCGTGGTGTAGTCAAGGTGCACCCTGGAATGCTTCTGAGCAATCAAGAGTCCCCACCCAAACAAAAGAAAAAAAGAAAGAGAGTAAAAGAAGAAAAAGAGAGAGAGAGAGACAGGAAAAAAAAGAAAGATAAAAGAGAAGGCTCAGCCCAAATGGGCCCCAAGGTAAGATTTATAAAGTATACAAACAAAAACAGACAAAAAGACTGATAAAAGTATATGACAAAAGAAAAAAAAAATATATATATAAAAGCAAAACAAACAAACAAACAAAAGAACCTCATCAGAAAGAACCCCAAGTATAAGATTTATATACTACCAGGACAAACACAAATACACAGAAACACTGGCAGAAGAAAAAGATGGGAGAGTGGTTATAAATTCTCAGTGTGGGCAAGGAAGGTTATTTTGATTCTTCCTGGATGTATCTTGATATCTTTGTTAAAGGACTCAACTTTCCTAAGATAAAGGGAGATTAAAAATTGGTTTACCTATAGGGGTAGCGTTGATTGGGGAAAGGGGATTACCTTGAAGTTTAACTCTATATGAATATTAAAAAATAAAAATTAAAAAAAAGAATGAACTAAACTAAACTAAACTAAAATTTAAAAAAAATTTTAAAAATAGTAAAGCAAAAGAAAAACACAGGTATGTGTATCAAAAAGTTCAGGTTAAAAGGTTATTATTGAATTTGATGTACTGGACATCTCACTGTGATGGTAAATAGGCTAAAAAATTATCTATATAAAAATAAAAAATAAATAAAAATGAACCAGAATAGTGGGAATGAATTAAAAATAAAAGTTGTATCTATGAAGTAGTGGTGGTTGTTCTCTTGTCTTTTTTTTTTTTTTTTTCCAGTTGGCTTTCTGGGGGAGGGGTCTGCCGCGTGGGTTTCAGGCAGTGTTTCCTGAGTTAAGTCCTCCCACCCCCCTCAAGGGGTGGGCTCTGATGAAACCGGTTTTTCAGGCTTTTGTTCTCTGGAGGTTTTTATATTTGTTCATTTGTTTTCTCTCCCCTTGGTGGCTCTTGATGGTTTTTGGAGGTTTAGAGGAAAGCAAACTGCACCCAGACTGCCTGCTCAGAGAGAAGCCTCAGTCTGTTCCCCTCTGGGTGCTGCAGAGGACATAAGTTCCCCCTTGGCTGCTGGCAGAACACATTCTGAGTCGTGGTCCCTGGGGACACAGGAACTCCTGCTTGTACCCAAAACCACAACAGCGGCGGCTGTCTGGGCAGCTCCAGACCACCAGAGAGGTTCCAAGCAGCGATAGCACAGTGAGATTTTCCTGCTGGCCCGAGCTGGGAGTACTCAGCCTTTCTGGGACCGAGAGCTCCTGGCTCGCGCCTGTGCGCACCTCTCTCAGGGGAGCGTGTGGGGTGCGATTCAGACTCTGATAGCATGGCACGGTGCATGTGTGAGGACTGCAAAAAGGCTGTGCATCTGCCAGCTGGCAAGACTCCCAGCCCCTCATGGGAGCTATATCCCATGCGCTCTCAGACACGCTCGTGGCTCAGGGACCAAGACCTGGCTCTTCACCGCACTCTCTCTGGCTCAGCGCCGGGGTGGCTGTCCTGGGTCCGGGGACTTCAGCCCCTGTAGGTGGTTAGGAAACCACCCCGATTCCCACAATTTCCCCCTGTGATCCTTTGCATTTTTGAGTGCTTTCAACCAGACTCCAAGTTAATGCTGGTCCCCAGTCACAGGGCACTCTCTCATATTGGGGTATTACTTTCCAATGGGTCGCTTCTGGTGGCTCCCTCCCCCTTTTGTTTATCTTCCGATATCAATCCAACGTTCCCACTCCACTTTACCTGCCCACTGATGTCTTCCGCCCCTGTAGAGATTGAGACGTGTATAATTCTAATCTCAGGGTGATTTCATGGGTGATTGGAGTTCTTTGGTAGGTAATCAGCTCACTTTAGGGTACAGGTTGAAAAGGTGCCTCCTCCTAGTTCTCCTTTATTTTGTCCCCCCTTTACTTAACATTCTTATATTTCAATCATGTGTAGACCACACATTCAGGAACAAGCTTATTAAGGCATCATTAGGTAATCATGAGGTTTTTCTGGTCTATTCCCTCAGTTACAAGCATCTTGACTACGTTGTCATGAGAGTGGCCACCTGGCCTAGAAATTGGTCTTTAAAATATTTGAAAAGGCTGTATAATATGGGATTCAAGGCAATAAAAAGATTTGTTAGCAATGGTGAAACGCACTATATGGACCAAAAAAGTATATCCCATGTGCTGATCATTTCTTGCAAACTGCATATTCAAGCAGCATAACCCCAGTCATGATTAACCTCAAGTCCTTTCCACCACTCCTCTCTGCTGTCTTATTCCACTCACAGTGGAACCTGGCAAAGGTTTTTAAAAATTATCTTTCTAGCCTCTTGCTGGAAGTGGTGGTCATGTGACATGGTTCCACCCAAGCAGAAGTCCACTGATGGAGTGTCTGAGAAAATTTCACATTATAAGTTAACAGGGGCCAATTTTGTGTGCACTGGACCATCCCTACTTCTTTTAGCAGCTGATGAGGGTGTAATATCCAGTGTTACAACAACCATCTTGTGATGCTAGAAGACTCTGCATGGGAGAATCACAGAGACATGGGCCTTAAATAATCAAGTCAGTAAGCCAATACCAATCCCAGAATTTGCTCAAATCCAGGTATTTTTGGGAAGTAACAAAAATGAAGTTCTATTTATTGTTTTGTTGCATGTTTGTAGAGAGAGAGAGAGAGAGTACACAAACACACACACAACATAAAATTCTTGTATTCACTATCAATTCCTCCTCATTAAGATATTGATAGAAATTGGAAAATGGCAAAATGGCAAAATGGCAAAGAGAATTTTCTTGGGCCTACTCGGATTTCTTATCCTATGTTATTTTGGTTTGTTAATTCAAATTAGTTTCGCATTCACTAAATTCTACTTTTTTAAAAAAGATTTTATTTATTTGTTTGGCAGAGAGACAGAGAGAGAGTACAAGTAGGCAGAGGGAGAGGGACAAGCAGGCTCTCCACTGAGTGGGGAGCCCAATGTGGGTCTCGATCCCAAGACTCTGGGATCATGACCTGAGCTGAAGGCCACTGTTTAATCAACTGAGCCACCCAGGTTCCCCTAAATTCTACTCTTTAAAGCAATTTCAGAGCCATCTAAGTCTTTCTGAATTTATTCAAAGTGTAGATTTCCAATAGTATTTTTACAGATAGCACTTCTGTCTTTTCATCATTGCAGTGCTGAAATTTATGGTTTGTTCTTTGAAATATTTAATAAGATTGCCAATTACCTGCCCTTTTTTCCCCAGAAACAATGGCATCACTTTTCTTTGGGGATCTCCAATCTGCTTCTCTTTTACCTCTCATGATGGGGTAAATCTTTCTGGTTGGCCCTGAACTATTAGGAGATCTTGTGTCCCAATTCTAAATTGGGATGAGGAAGAGGAGTTGCCTGGTAGAATCTGATCTGAGAAAGTTTCTTCCTTAATGGAGTCATGAGGTCTATTAAAAATTCTTCTGTGGTATCATCAAAAATTTTTTTTTGGCTGTAGCCATTTTAGATTTTATTATTTAGTAATTTTATATTCATTCAGTTCTAAGCTGCATTTTCATAAAATTCCCAGTGCTTATAACATGTGTATAGTAGGTGCTCAAAAGGTATGTTATTTAAATATTAAATGACAAATTGAGAATTAAAAAAAACTATTGAGTTCTCTGACTGGGTTAGAATACAGTTATCTCATATGAAGTTGTGAGTTGGCTTTAGGGGAAGAAGTTAACAAATCAACATTTTAATTTAAATAACCAGCTAATTTCCAATAATACCTTAAAACTAACTGTGAAGGAGATTAGAAAAATTAGTAAAGCAATAATGAAGCATTTGAGAAATCATAATGAGAAATTATAATTGTTAAGAAAGCAACCACAGGATTTTATAAATATCAGGGTTGCACAAAAACCATAATGATGATTAAAAAGGTCTCTTGAGCTTTTGACTCTGGCCTTAGATGGAGAACTAGCAAAGCCAAAGAAACACAGCTTCGACCTCTATTTAACTCTACAATCGCAACAAAGGATAATGGTGGCTGAAGTGAAGAAAAGTGTTAAGTGACTTCATGCACAAGAACAAAAGACCAGAGGGACTTTTGAGACTGACCAGGAGTGCAGTTTTAGAGCTCATCTCTTTTCTTATTTTTTTGAAGCACACTTGGAGCTGCCTATCATTCTCAAGTATTCTCAATGCTCTTGTAGTTATATGATACTGGTCATGATTTTCCCCACTGCCTAGAATGCCTTTTCTATACTGTAAAACTCCTAGTCATCTTTCAAGAACCAAATAAAATGTTGCCTTCTCTGTGAAGTATTCATAAAGCCCTTGAGATTCCCTTCTCTATGCTCTGAAAACACCTACATCACACACACACACACACACACACACTACACAACAAAATGTGTTGTTATAGGACTATTATAACTATAACTATAATTCCTATAACTATAGTTATAGGACTGGGGAGACAAGAAGGCAGAGAAGTAGGAGGAGGCGCTGTTTCAACCTGCCCCCTAAAGTGAGCTGATTACCTACCAAAGAACTCTGGTCACCCATGAAATCAGCCCGAGATTAGAATTATATACTTCTGGATATCTACGGGGGCAGAAGATACCAGTGGGCAGGTAAAGCGGAGTGGGAATGTCGGACTGATATTGGGAGATAAACAAAAGAGGGAGGGAGCCACCAGAAGCAACCCACTGGAAAGTAATATAGTTATAGGACTATTGCATATTATGGTAATTTGTTGTCTTCCTTTCTAGACATTAATTCTGTGAAGGTAGGATCTGTGACTCATTTATCTCACTAAACCAGAGCCTCACAATGCCCAAGACAGAGTAGTACTCAATAAATATTTGTCAAATGAATGAGTATCCTGGAAAAGTGACTCAGCTGTAAGATTAAGTGGGAGTTAAGATAAATGTTGTATTACAATAGGTTGTGGGATCAGGGCAGAAGGAAAATACAGGTTAGATTAAACAATGATTGTTAGCAATTTAGAATTTGTAAGTAAGTTGCTTATTATACCAGTATTTCTCAGGATGCCTTTGGGTATGGGAAAGAGATCCCCTATTCCAAGTTGGCTTAAACAATAAAGGAAATTGTTATCCACAGAGAAGAAAGTAGAGAGACAGAGCAAGCTGAGAGTATGGTAAATTGGGGGCTCCAGGCTCACAAATTTGTGATTCTTTTGGCTCTTCTCTCCTTTATTTGGGCTTTGACACCAGACTGGTTTCCTTCAAGATTGGCAGTATATACATCCTTGTTTTAGAGTAGACCTTACTTTCTACTATGAAGTAAACATTTTTCCTTTTAGTCTGATTGGTCCAACTTAGGTTGTATACTCTCTTGGGTCATCATGGTTGTTGAGGAATGCCATTTAATGATGGTAAGGTGGTTGGGATGATTGTGACTGGCCCTTTTGAAGGACACCCTCTTGAAGTTGTAGGGAACTAACTTAACCCAACCAAACAGGCTGAGTGTGGGAGAATATAATGGTTAAGAGCACAGATATCCTTACTGCCTGTTCAAATCCCATCTCTTCTGTCTACCTGCTCTGTGAACAGCTTAACTAACTGAGTCTCATTTGTAGTGGGGGTGGTAATAGTACTTTATAAATACTGTAAGGTTTAAGTGAGTTATTAGACATAAACTATTAAGAACACAGCATAAGCACTATTGAAGGTGCTAGCTCTCACTTTTTAATTACTTAAACAAAACGGATGTTGTTTTAGAAAGGCTACAGAAGGGAATAAGTCCTATGTAGGCAAGGAACAATATTCTTTATGTAAATTTTTGTTTTCTCTCTTTCAGGATTATCCAATTTATTTTTGAAAGTCTATCACTATACAGTGATGAGTCTCAGATTTAAATGGAAGGGCAATCATGTGGAAGAGCATATACTCACTGCTTGTTAAACATGTCTCGAAAATAAGTAAGAATATCAGCCTTTTAATTCCGAGAGTGTATATTCTGCTAGTCTTGTGGTCATATAAACTGATTATACATAAAATAGCTAGAAATAATTAAGAATAATATATTTTTAGGGTTCGATTAGATTCTTACACACCATCCATTTTACCCTTTCATTAAAAATAAGAAATTTAGGGGCACCTGGGTGGCTCAGTGGGTTGAGCCTCTGCCTTCGGCTCAGGTCATGATCCCAGGGTCCTGGGATCAAGCCCCACATCAGGCTCTCTGCTCGGTGGGGGGCCTGCTTCCTCCCTCTCTCTCTGCCTGCCTCTCTGCCTACCTGTGATCTCTGTCTGTCAAATAAATAAATAAAATCTTTTAAAAAAATAAGAAATTTAGACCCCAAGGAATTAAGTGAACTTGTCCAAGATTATAGTTTATGGTAAGATTGGTTTTAGAGCAAAGGATTTAAACTTCACTTGCATGCTATTTTACTGGTCTGTATGACATCCCTCTTCAGTGCTAGACCCACACACCTAAATAATTAAACATAGAGATATTTTCCTCTTACCAAGAATTAGCACTTGTGCTAGGGTATGTTCTGTAATTTGTAGTATAGGACTATGTAAACAGTTGGATTCAGCAAATCAATGTCTTCAAAGCAACTTTAATATAGGTTATATAAAGAACTCTTATAGTTAATATCACGACGCATACACAGGATTAAAAGAGACAAGCAACACAGTCTACTGGACATTATTTATTTGAGTTGTATTTTTTTTAGGAATTTGGTTGCAAATGTTAGCTTTAATTTTTAGATATATTTAATGACTTAGAATGTCAAGCAGATTTCCTGGAGAAAGTTATGCAAATGTTTATAGAGAGGAAATAAGATGCCCATCTAAATCACATGTTGATTGAAATTCCTAAATAGTAGATCTGGAAAGCGTTACATAGTGAATATTGTCCATGTTCAAGGATGGAGGAGCTTTTTAAATTTCACAGTATGATTTTATTTATATGTTATTTTATATTTTTAAAGATACATTTATTTATTTGAGAGAGAAAGTGTTTGTGTGTGCAGGGGGCAGGGGGCAGAGAGAGAGGTGGAGAGAGAATTCTCAGGCAGACTCCCTGCTGAGAATGGAACTGGACCCTGGGCTCGATCCCAGGACTGTGAGATCATAACCTGAGCTGAAATCAAGAGTTAGATGCTTAACTGACTGAGCACCCAGGCACTGCTCACAGTATAATTTAAAAAGAAAATTTTACAGGCTCAAAGAGATCACATGATGCAATTCAAAGTTAAAAAAAAAAAAAGGCAAAGATACTTAATAAGAAGCTCAGCTCTTTGATTATCCCTCCTAAAGCTGTCTTTTAAATTGGTTGCTGACATTTTATTGCCTTACCAACATGTCTTCCAGGAATCACAAAACACATACACATACTTTGTGTGGTACTTTATAGTTCCTCTCTGATGTTCACTGGAAGCATCATAAGCCACTTTACAATTCCTGCAGGACCCTGTTTTTATTAGAGTTGCTTCTCATCTGGCAGTTCACTTATTCATGCTGAAGGATGCTATTAAGGACTATTGTGAATTGAAACACTAAAACTGCCCTTCATTTGATGCATAATTAAATAGAAGCATAAGATCAAGTAAGTATTAATGAATAATAATATATTTCAAAAATCCAATTTAGGAACTGAAGGCATCTCAAATGCGAGAAAATTTACCTTTCATATATTCACCACTGCATAGGTTTTCACGATTCAGTGCAGTCTTTGGTTTCATGTTATCATTCATTAAACATGATTTCGCATGAATGTGTTATAATTTCACAAATTATTAAGGAGCACAAACTGGTTGGCTTTGTTTTTCTAAAGGTTTTTTTTTTTTTTAAAGTACCTAAATACTTTGCTTCTCTTTTTCCTACTGACTTTCCCTCTAGCGCTACACTTCTTTAGTTGTACCCTAAAAGGTATAAAAACATCTAGAAAAGTGTGTATCTGTGTAGTGCAGTGGATATGCTAATGTCAGCCTTCACTTATGTGACTCTTAAACCATGCTTCCATTTGGGCTTCTTTCCTGAACTGCAGCATTAATCATGAAACAAATATTTATTGGGTTGCTACTATGTTCTATGTGTTTCGTGTGTAGCAATGAATCAAAAGCCAACATTCCTTGCCATTGTGGAACTTATATTCTAATGGGTCAGGGATGAGGTTGGAGGAGTAGGAGAGGACAGGCAATAAACAAATAAAATATATAAGTTTATAGAGAACAGTGCTATGGATTGAGGAAAGCAGAAAAGGGGGTTCAGAATACTGGGGTTGGCAGGTAGCAATTTTAACTAGGGTATTCAGTGAAGACCTCACTGGGAATGTGATGTATGAGTTAAGAGCTGAAGCAGGCCAGGGCAGAAAACACATGGATATCAGGGAGAAGAGATTTTTAGGCTGAGGAAAGAGCATGTCCAAAGGCCCTGAGGTCAGAGTGTACCTGAAGTTTATGAGGAGCTACCATGCCAGTGTGGTTGGAATGGAATAAGTTAAGGCAAGGAAAAGTAAAGAGAAAGTTCAGAAATGTTGATGGTACTAGATTGAGTAACCCAATAGACCACTTTGAGGACTTTGAACTTCACTCTAAATGAGGTTGGAGCCATTTGGGGCTTTGAACAGTAAAGAGATATACTCTGAAATATTAGCAATGTTTCTTTGGTGGTTGTATGTAGAATAGACCAGAATTATGATCAGTGACTAACTGTCTCTACAGTTAAGATATCCAAGCACCTCAAACTCAACACTGCATCTATCATCTCACTGTAGTCTCCTCCTTTTTCTGGAGCCCCAATTTTAGTTAATGTCATCACCATTTAAATCATAGGAATAATATGACTTATCAAACAGTCTAGAAAATAATCTGGAAAATGAGTGAAGCAATGGGGTAGAGAAAAGGAGACCTGGTGTAATTTTTTTTTTTTTTTTCTTGACTCTTCTCTCTTCTCCTAATCAGTTGCTGCATGGCTTCTTGCAGAAAATGTGTGCAAGTTCTACCTACTTTTTTTTTTTAATATTATTATTTATTTGACAGACAGAGATCATAAGTAGGTAGAGAGGCAGGCAGAAAGAAAGAGGGGGAAGTAGGCTCCCTGCTGAACAGAGAGCTTAATGCAGGGCTCGATCCCAGGACCCTGGGATCATGACCTGAGCCAAAAGCAGAGGCTTTAACCCACTGAGCCACCCAGGCGCCCCTCTACCTACTTTATCAAGTATGTAAGATGGCTGAAATTTTTCCTTACAAGGAGATACACTTCCTAAAATGGTCTTAGATATTGTTGATTTAAGTTTAGTATTGTAATTTTCCCCTAAATTTACAAGATATTATTCTATACTGTTATAATCTTTGAGAACTAGAAAATTAACTTTGGGATCCTTGAGGTAAAAAAAATCTGTATTATTTATTATTATTATTAAACTTTTTTTAGAGAGAGAGAGAGACAGTGAGTAGCAGGGGAGGGCCAGAGAGAGGGAGGAGAATCTTAAGCAGGCTCCACACCCAGCACAGAGCCCCATGTGGGCTCAATCTCATGACCCTGAGATTATTACTTGAACCTAAATCAAGAGTTAGATGCTTAACCAATTAAGCCACCCAGGTGCCCCAAAAATCCATATTAATAAGGAAACTGAATATGGTGATTTGACGGTGAATGGAAACAGTCGATTCATTGTTTAGTTGCTTGGAAAAGAAAAAAAATTCTCTTTATTTGTTAATTCATGTGTCAGAATATCAACCATTTATTTTATTTTATTTTATTTTATTTGTTTTATTTTTAATTAACATATAATGTATTATTTGTTTCAGGGGTACAGATCTGTGATTCATCAGTCTTACACAATTCATAGCACTCACCATAGCACATACCCTCCCCAGTGGCCATCATCCAGCCACCCTACCCCTCCCACTCCCTTCCCCTCCAGCAACCCTCAGTTTGTTTCCTGAAATTAAGAGTTTCTTATGGTTTGTCTCCCTCTCTGGTTTCATCTTGTTTCATTTCCACCTCCCTTCCCCTATGATCCTCTGTTTTGTTTCTCAAATTCATCATATCAGTGAGATCATATAATTGTCTTTCTTTCTTTGACTTATTGTGTTTAACATAATACCCTCTAGTTCCATCCACGTCATTGTAAATGGCAAGATTTCATTTTTTGATGACTGTGTAGTATTCCATTGTGTATATATATAGCACATCTTCTTTATCCATTCATCTGTTGATGGACATCTAGGCTCTTCCATAGTTTTATCAGCCATTTATTTTAAAGATATATTTATTCATTTATTTTTATGAGAGAGAGAGAGAGAGTGTGTGTGCATAAGCAGGGGATGAGGCAGAGGGAGAAGCAGACTCTCCATTGAGTGAGAAGTCCAATGGAGGACTTGATCCCAGGATGCTGAGATCATGAACTGAGCTGAGAGCAGACATTTAACCAACTGAGCCACCCAGACACCCTCAGGCATTTTTTTTAGTATATGTTTATTATTGAAGAATTTGTGCTAGATATTCATGGGTTAGATAAAAGTACCTAAAATATAATAAAGGAAATTAAAGTGAAAACCAAATATCTATTAAGGACATAAACCAGAAACTGTTCATCTTTTGTATGTAACATATATCAAATTCCGTTCAGATTTTGAATATAATCTATTCTGAACTTTGAAATATATTTTTGTAAGAATATTGTTGCTTATCCTAAAAAGATGATGGCAAAAAAGACTACTTATTGAACATACATATTAGAATCCTTACATTCATTTCTTTTCTTTATGACTGCAATGGAGATGTTATTTTTCTTATTTTATATATAGGGAAATGGAAGCACAGATCAAGTTCAAGGTCACATAATTTGTATGTTGTAGAGTTTGAATTTAAGCCAGGTACTATGACTAAATTTCTTTCCAGCAAACCTGTCAACCTCACTCTAGTGCATATCATGGTTGAGAGGACAGTCATTTTACATATTCTTTTTGGTAAGAATCTTTTAATAATTATTAATAATCTTTTAATCTTTTAATAATCTTTTAATAATTCTTTTTGCCAATAATCTTTTCTTTTTCTTTTTTTCTTACTCCAAGTCATATCTGAAAGTGGTCTTAGGTGAGAAAGCACACATATTGGGGGACACAATGTCATATCCTGGGGTTCTTTTTTTTAAAGATTTTTTACTTATTTATTCAACAGACAGAGATCACAAGCAGGCAGAGAGGCAGAGAGAAAGAGGGAAAGGGAAGCAGGCTCCCCGCTGAGCAGAGAGCCCCATGCGGGGCTTGATCCCAGGACCCTGAGATCATGACCTGAGCCAAAGGCAGAGGCTTTAACCCACTGGGCCACCCAGGCGCCCCATATCCTGGGGTTCTAAGCATCTCTTTTTGATTCCTATCACAAAGATGATGGGTTAAGAAAATCAGGTCAAAGTGAAATGGTCAGAAAAATCTGTTTTTACACTAGAAGTAGCCTATTACAGATAAGTGCTAAACCAAATGGATAAGAAACAGATCTTCCCAGTCTACTGTACAAGATGGTAACTTTCCACTTCTTTTCAGACTCAGAGGGAAAGGTTTAGTTGAAAAGTCACCATCAAAATGACTGAGACATACTCAGTCAGTCAAAGCTTTGTGGCAATCACTCAGAAAATTTGTATTTTTCACTAGGATGTTTTTAAACTAGTCTTCTCCATACTCTAACTTCCAATTATTTCTGTAACTAAGCCTTATATAACCATCAATTATTTTGACTTCACTGAGTACTTAGATGATGTATATGGATTTCTGAATAACCCAAATCAGTTAAATGTATATTTTTGTTCATTGGGTCTTATGTTTCATTCTTTGTCCGCATTTGACTATTAGTTTATCAAATATAGGAATCATGGCTCCACTTTCTGTACTTTCTGTTATACCAAGAGCTCAGAAGATTGGAACATAAGTGTGGTTTTTCTGACATTTGACTCTAAGACATTTATGCTCTTTGGGTCTCAGTTTCCTTACATTTAAAGTGGAAATAATAACTGCTTCACCTATTTACTATCAGGGGACTTGCATTATGTGAAAACTCTTGGAACATCAAGAAAGTTATTGAGGCTTGTAGACCTGATAAGACCTAATAAGGAAATTGGCAAGATGAACTTGAATAAGAACAATTTTCTTAGTACAAGAGTAACACTAATTTTGGTATATTTAAGTATTAAGCTGATGAGTGATATAAATCAATAATTTCATTAGTCTTCATACCTCCTCCTTTATATGCAAACAATATTCACAAAGTGTATTTCTGAGATTAAATTAGTAGAGATAGTCAATTGTAAAAATTAGTAGCAAACAGTGGCTTATAGGTACATCACATTCTTTTTGACCATTTCTTTGGAAAAGGATATCTCCATCTGTATGTGTAATGTGCTATTTTCTGATAGTTGTATAATTTAAACTCATATGATAATTTATATACTGATAATTCACATGCTTAGAATCCTATTTAAAAATGAAATTAATAACCTTCAAAAAGAAACAGTATTCAATGGGGAATATATTTTATAGCCAATCAAAATGTATGAATCACAAGTGCATTCTTTATTCCCCATCACTATTTAACCCAGCCCCCTACTCACCTCCCCTCAGTTTGTTCTCTATTGTTAAGTCTGTTTCTTGGTTTAGCTCTTTCTTTTTCCACCCATGATCATTAGTTCTGTTTCTTAAATTTCACATATGAGTGAAATCATATGCTATTTGTTGCTCAGATTGACTTATTTCACTTAACATAATACTCTAGCTCCGCCCATTTTGCAAATGGCAAGATTTCATTATTTTTTACGGCTGAATGATATATCAATCAGTGGACACTTGGGCTGTGTCCGTAATTTGGCTGTAACAGATAATGATACTATAAACGTAGGACTTTATATTCCTTTGAATTTAGTATTTTTATATTCTTTGAGTAAATACCTAGTAGCGCTGGATCATAGAAGAGTTCTATTTTTCACTTTGTGAGGAATGTCCATGCTGTTGTCCAAAGTGGCTGCATCAATTTGCATTCCCACCAACAGCACAAGAGGGTTCCCTTTCCTTCATGTCCTTGGCAAACCTTTTTATTTATTGTGTTTTTGATATTAGCTATTCTGACAGGTGTGAGGTGATATCTCATTGTAGTGTTTTTTTTTAAAGATTTTACTTATTTATTTGACAGACAGAGATCACAAGTAGGCAGAGAGGCAGGCAGAGAGAGAGGAAGGGAAGCAGGCTCCCTGCTGAGCAGAGAGCCCGATGTGGGGCTCGATCCTAGGACCCTGGGATTATGACCTGAGCCAAAGGCAGAGGCTTTAACCCACTGCACCACCCAGGTGCCCCTCTCATTGTAGTTTTAATTTGCATTCCCCTGATGATGAGTGACGTTGAGCATCTTTTCATGTGTCTGTTGGTTATCTGTATGTCTTCTTTGGAAAAATGTCTATTCATGTCTTCTGCCCATTTTTTAATTGGATTATTCATTTTTGGGGTGTTGGATTTTATAAGTTCTTTATTTATTTTGGATACTGACCCTATATCAGATATGTCATTTGCAAATATCTTCTCGCATTCTGTAAGTTTGTTGATTGTTTCCTTTGCTGTGTATGAGGTTTTTATTTTGATTTAGTTCTAATTGTTAATTTTTTATTTTGTTTCCCTTGTCTCAGCAGACATTTCTAGAAAAAGTTGCTGTGGCTGATGTCAAAGAAGTTACTACCTTTGTTCTCTTCTAGGACAGAAGATTCATGATGAAATATTCAATTTACTACTTTTGTGTTTTTTTATGTTTATACTGTGGTCTCTCCTTCCTACTCAAAGAGTCCCCTTTAATATCTTGCAGGGCTGGTTTAGTAGTTACAGACTTTAGTTTTTGTTTGTTTGTTTTTTGTCTGGGAAATTTTTTTTAATCTCTCCTAGTCTGAATGACAACCTTGCTGGATAGAGTATTCTTGGCTATAGGTTTTTTCCATTCAGCCTTTGGAATATATCATGCCACTTCCTTCTGGCTTGCCAAGTTTCTGGTGAAAAATCTCCAGCTAGCCTTATGGATTTTCCCTCTTAAGTTAATAACTCCTTTTGTTTTGTTGCTTTAAAAATTTTTTTCATTGTCATTGTATTTGCAGATTTAATTACAATATGTCTTGGTGTGAGCCTGCTTTTGTTGATTTTGATAGGAGTTTTCTGTGCCTCCTGGATCTGGATGTTTGTTTCCTTCCTCAGATTAGGGAATTTTTCAGCTATTATTTTTTCAGATAAATTCTCTACCCCTTTCTCTCTCTCTCTCTCTCCATCTGGGACTTCTATAATACTAATGTTATTATGTTTGATGAAGTCATGGTGTCCCCTAAGTCTATTTCTATTTTGCATAGTTCTTTCTCTCTTGTGTTCAGCTTCATTATTTCCCATTACTTTGTCTTCTAGGTCATTAATTTTTTCCTCTGATTATTCCAGCCTTGTGTTCATTGTATCAATTATGTTTCTAATCTCATTTATTATACTCTTCATCTGTGATTCTTTTTTAACTTTTTTTTTGTCTCTGTGGTAAAGGTCTTGTTGCTTGTTTTCTATTCTTTTCTAAAGCCCAGTGAATATCCTTATGATCATTGGTTTAAATTTTCCATCAGGCATGTTTCTTATATCTGACTCACCTAGATCTCTGGCTATGGCCTTATCCTGTTCTTTCATTTGAGATAAATTCCTCTGTTTTGGCATTTTGTCTAAGTCTCTGCCTTCTTCTCTGTGTTAGAAAAGCCAGTTATGTCTCCTGCTCCTGAATGTCCTTATGAAAAAGAGATCATGTAGTGGCCTTGACCTGGCACATCAGGAAGTGTCTCTAGTGTGTGCTGCATGCATTCTGCTTTTGTGTTCTGACTGCTCTATCCTTCAGGCCAATTGTCTGCAGAGGCTCTTCTTGCCCGCTGTGAGCAGTGTTTGGTCCCTGGCCTAAATGTGGCAAGTTGTAACTAGATATGCTCTGGTGTGCTTAGTGAGACCTGTCATCACCTCCACCAGAACTGAGGCCCTGTAAAACTCTTTGGTCAGGACACATGGTTTGGGTAAGTGTTTGTGCTGGTCTTCTGGGGGAGAGTTCCACCATACTGGCACTGAGGCAAGTGTGACTGAGAGAGACAGTTCCACTGGAGTGCAGTTGGGTGGAGCCTGGTATATGCAAGTTAGGTAGCCAGTGTCCCACCACACTGCTTCCCACAGTTGGCTGTGTTTATGCTGAGGGGTTAGGGAGGAAAATGGTGCTAGCCAGCTCCTTTGTTCCCAGAGAAGTGTCTTTGTGAACACTACCATCCACAGACATGTTCCAAGATAAGTGAATAATCTCACCCACTGTGTGCTCCAGGCAACTCTTCAGATTGCTGTTTTCATGCCGTCTGCTTCTGGGTTGTTTGCTTGTCTTCTCTCCAAGAGCAGCACAGTGTCCTCTGGGCTCTATCTTAGCCACACCCACTGACCTTCAAAACTCTAGGCCATAAGCCCCACTGGTTGCAAGGATTCATGAAATTTAGCCTTTCTTGTTTTTCAAGCTAGTGGCTTCGGAGAAAGGTTCTCCTTGTGCATTTCCCTGTGTACTGCTCTCTCTCTCTCTCTCACTCTTCTCTACAACCATGCCTCCTTCCCCTCTGTAGCAGCTTAAATCTGTTTCTTCCCTGAACTACATCTCCCTACTTCCTATTTTCTTTAATAGGGCCTCTTCTCTCCCTTCAGTTTTAGAGTCTTCTTTATCGGTCTTCAGGTTGATTTCTGGCGTAGTTGGGATGATTTGTTAGTTATCTAGTTGTGTTCATGGGACAAGGCAAGCCTGGCATCCTCCTATTCCACCACCATTGTTGGAACTCCATGTGGTCTTTCATAATGGTTATTTTGTATTTTATTATAACCAAATCTCATCTCATTGAACATATTTTAGTGGTGCATAATTGATGTGTTTGGGATTGTGGTGTTGGCAATAGATATGAAGAAATTAAACTTGACATGAAATGCAACTTTTCTTTTTCTATTGAGATTTAATTAGGATCTTTATGTTTAAACTCACCAAAGGTTTAATGCTTAATGACTGAGCCAGAAGGTGCCCCTTGTTTCTTAATAAAATGACTGTAGTTGCAACATGGACTTCAACTGAATTCTGTACTCATTGTTACTCATGAAGGACTCAAATCAAGACAAGAAGCTAGATTGACTGAAACTATGCCTTACCTGGGAGTCTGTCTTCATTCATCCAACAAATATTTATTGAATACCAATCACTGTGATGCCTGGGTTAAGTGGGTTAAGTGTCTGCCTTTGGCTCAGGTCATGATCCCAGTGTCCGGGTATTGAGTCTTGCATTGGGCTCCCTGCTCGGTGGGGAGACTTCTTCTCCCTCTGCCTGCTTCTTCCTCTGCCTGCTGTTCCCCCTGCTTGTGATTGTGTGCTCTCTCTCTCTCTTTGACAAATAAATAAATAAAATCTCAAAAGAATACCTATCACAGACCTGTACTGTGTAAGGTGCTAAGGATGCAAACATTAATAAAATGTTTTCCTTCCTCAAGAACTTGATTGTATAGTGGGTAAAAGACATTTATAATTGTAAGGTAGATAGGGTGATAGAAATGTATATATGGTATCTTAGGACCATTCTGGAGTGTCAGTTTTCCCAGTCTGGATCTGGCAGGAGTGGTCTGACAAGAATTCTAAGATGAATTTATATCTTAACTGAATATTAAATATAAAAATAAGTTTAAAATTAGAAATATATGGGAGAAGGATTTCAGGGAGAGGAAATTGCTCAAGGACAGGGAAAGAAAGAAAATGTGGGATATCATAAGCAATTTAGGGTTGTTATAACAAAGTAAGGTAAGGATAGGAAGAAGGTCAGAACAGGAAAGAGGTAAGGCTAGAGAGGCAGACAGTGGTCAGATCAGGTAGGACAGAGAAACTCGATTATATATAAAGTGGGCATACCTAAATTAATATTGTTATATATTTTGTGGGGTTTTTTTTGTTTTGTTTTTCCTGTGCAATAATACCATTCTTTGAGAATCTCTGAAGATAACTTAATTAGTTATTATGTACAAATAATACCCAAGGCTGGTCTAAATGTATTTTAGAACAGATTCTATCTTGTAACTGATTTTGCTGACAGATGAGAAAATATTCTAGAGACTTGAGAGTAATACTATCTGTATGTCTTTTTTCAAACAGTCTTAATATTATGCAAAGTAGATATTTAAATTTTTTGGTACCCCCAGGAGAACAAGTATGTGGGGATCAGTGTGAGAAAGCTGCCTTTTCATTTCTGGTTTATTGGGGGTCTTATGTTTTCATGACTGACAAGACTGTGATATATACAATGTGTTACTTTAAACATAAAACTTTTTTTCAAAAATCAGGGGAAGCAATTCACCAAATCCATTAAAAACATACTTCCAAGTGAAGCCAGGTAAATTGAATTTACAGTGTCTTGGGAGTAAACATTTCTCATGTGCAAAACTTATAATAATTTGAAATGACATTAGTAAATATTTAGGGACAACCATATCAGACTCTTAAGAAATTCATTTTCACTGTGGAAATGGTCTTCAGTCATACTTGTAATAGAGAACACAGAATTCTTCAGCATATTGTCCTAACATGGAATAGAAAATTAAGTTCCAGGCACATCTGTCATTTCATATTTTCTGGAATTATTTTTGAAACTCTCAAGGAGAAGTTAAAATGATGGTTTCTTCCTAGATTCTTACATTGTTGGATAGCTTATTCAAAACTAATACAGTTATATGCAATTAACAGTGTTGAATTAAAATCTTAGAAGAAAATATATTTAAGGTTTGATGCTGTTTACTACCCTAGCTTGTGTTCTATAAAATAATTTCAAAATAATCTTAAAACTCTGGCATGACTGGTGGTGGGTATTAAGAAGGGCACGTATTACATGGAGCACTCAGTGTGGTGAATAAACAATGAATCTTGGAATACTGAAAAAATAAAATTAAATAAAAAAAAACCTCTTAGGCATAATGTATTGTAATGATGGCCATTAAACAATGATCTTTTAACCTGTCACTAATAATATGCCAAGTTTTTCTTCCATTTTAAAATTATTTAATTGCATTTCTTTCCTTTATATTTGGCACATAACAATTATAAGATGCACTTTGATCTTGAAATATAGCTGCTTACTAAAAGTCTGTTAAAGTCTGGCTTTAAATGGAAAGTAAGTATTGGATATTTAGACACCCAAGTGATAAAACAGAAGTTTGCTTTTTACTTATCTTGTGAATTTCTCACAGACTTAGATTCCTTTTTTTCTAAAATAATGCCTGCCAACCTCACCTCATTGAGAAGAATGTGAACACATGTTGAAAGCTGGAAATCCCTATGTAATGAAAAATATTTTTAACTTTTTAAAAATGAAATTTCATATTTAATTAGTGTGACACATGTACCACTTTCATTACTCTATATGTTGACATAATTAAAAGTTTCTTCTTGATCTACTCTCAGAGAAATCTACTGATGGAAGCCTCTGTTTCTATTCTCTTTTAAAATTCAATGCTTATGTATGTCTATATCTTATCTATAGCTATATTTATATCTATATATATATATCAGAGTATATATCCATGGCTATATTTACAGAGAAAATAGGAGAGAAACCTAACAATGAAGCTTGTATCAGTGGGCACAAAGAATATAGTGTCATCTGGAAGTATTCCCTTTAGCTTTTAAGTGTGACTAGGTTAAATATATGCATTAATATTTTATTAGTAACTATTAAGTGTAAGAATTTAAAAATAGGAATAAATGATATATTCACTGTCTCCTACTCCTTTACTGATAAAATATGGCAACTATGTCAGTGTTCTGAAGACCACTGCCAGGTTTAGAGATGCATAGGATTCTTAGGACTCAGAATACAGTTATACTTACAGCTAGAATTTATTAAGTTGAAAAGATGCAAAGTACAATTTGCAAAAGGGACAAACATACAGGGTGAAGTTTGAAGGAAACCATACTCAAGCTTCCGAGAGTCATCTCCCAGTAGAGTATCACAGACATGCATAATTTCTCTAGAAACAAATTGTGACAATATGGCTTCCAGGAAAGCTCATTTGGGACCCAATGCTTAAGATATTTGCCTAAGATATATAAGTGCCTAAGTTATGTTGTTCCCTCTGTCTGGCATGTGCCAAAATGTGAGAGTCTCAGTAGGAAAGCAGGTGTTCAGCATAAACCATATTGCTGGTACATAGGGTTTGACATTCCTATCAATTCTGGCAATGGAAGAAGCATCCCTCCAATCCAAGTTTCCATACTTTAGCCAATGCCTGAAATTTCAAGCAGGACTTTTTAAGGATTGCAGTCTCTGGTCTGCTGTTAACTCTTTACTATACAAAACCCAAATATATTAAACTATTTAGATTCTCATGTGGTATTAAAACTTTTTTTCCCTTAGGGTATTAATGTGCTTTAGCAGTTGAATTTACACACTAATTGAGAGCAGTTAACTTCAAGGTTTCTTTGGGCCAACCAAATATTTATGTCTATAAATTTTAGATTATTGCAAATTAAATGAGGGTTGATTTTCATTGCAATAGAGAAATTGTATCCAAGATGTTATTCCTATAAATGGTGACTCTCATTCATTTTTGGTAATTTTTATTTAATTTCAATTTCAAATATAAGGTTCTCTGACTTTATTTCTCAAACTTGGGAGAAAACACAAACTGAGGTATATATAGTCCTATGCAGTGATTTTGTTTTCCTAAAGGTGGGAAGTAAAGAAGGAAGAAATACATATATTCTTAATTTATTTTTTAATTATTTTTTACAGTATATTATTTTTATTTATTTATTTTTTTTTATGTTCAGTTAGCTGCTGTTTAGTACATCATTAGTTTTTGATGTAGTGTTCAATGATTCATTAGTGTCATATGTTCTTAATTTAAATCAATAGTGCTGATATTGGGTTATTGATATTTGATCTTCAACCACTCTATCTCCTTCAAATCATTCATTACACTGACCCAGAGTGATCACTTTAAAACACAAATCTGATCATATCATGCTTATCCTGATACTGTTCAGTCACTTATGCTTCTCCAAGTTCTATTGTGTTTTGCCCACATCAGTCCTTCTGTCTGAAATTCTCTGCACTTCTCTTATCTATCTTGTTTCTAGTCATTCTTCAGGTTTCAGCCCATATATTACTTCCTTAATATTTTTAACTGACCAGGATTGAATCTATTATAATAGATAAGGCAGCATAGAATCATATACTTTTCTTTCCTGGAAGTTGTCACAGTTGAAAAATTGACATTAATCGAAATGATATTGATTAATGTCTGTACTTAACATTAGACTGAAATTTCCATTATATCCTTCGTGTGTAGCAGAATTCCAGGCCTGTTGTATGTATTAAATAAATGCTTATTATATGAAAACTTTGGGAAATTTTTATTCGTTCATACTCTTGGATCATTAGAATTGAGGTAGGGATCTAACTCCTACATAGGAAATTTGGGGTATTATAGAATGGCAACTAAGCCATAGATCAAACAAGACCAAACAACGACGACAAACCTGTGCTATATTTAAGTCTTTAATATGGAGGGATGTTATGCTCACTTTACAGAGTAAGAATGGATCCCTACTTAAATTTTGGTCCAGATGCTGAGACTAGTGATGCTATCATGCACCAAGAATGTATGAGAAGACTTAATACTCACATAGTGAGGTTTTCTGGGGAGAGGACAGCATGTTCCTAAGCAGGTCCACACAGACCACCACCCAATGGACCTATATGTTGCAGAGGATATCAGTCTTTGTCCTGAACCCTCTAAAGAAAGGACAACTCCTGGTTAAAACATACATCCTGAGCCTAGCAACAGTGGTGGTATATTTTGGAATCAAGACACATGATTTAATCTGAGATACACAGATAAGTCTTGGCCAAGACACATGACCCAGGGCCACTTTAAGGAAGACCCCAACCACATACTCCAGTCCCTAGATTTCAAATAGTGAAACTTCCAACATAGGTCAGTTAAATCCTAACGGAAGCTTAGTAGAACTCAGCAAATGTAGCACAAACTAGCACAGCTCAAATCACAAGTAGGTCAGCAGGCAGCAGCTCAAAGTACATGCTCTCTAACAGGCAGAAGAGTCAGTTAGCAAGACAAAGCAAGAGAAGAAAGACACCCAGCAGTGGAGGTTATCATCTAGACATGCCTACTGTGTCAATTGTTATGGTCACCCTACAGAGGAGAGATGGGTATCCCACCCAAAATTTACTTCATATATTGGTACTGCTGATACTATACATGCACCAAGAGAGTATGATAAGGCTAATTATTCATGTAATGAGACCTTCTGGGGGAGAGCAGACAAGTTCCTAAGCAGGTCCAAAAATAGGTTGAGAAAGCAGGGAAAGAAGACTGGGTTGGTGTTTTATTGTGGTTAGTGGTGGGGCTGGGGTGAGCATTTCTGTGTACATGGCTTATGGCTTAGGTGATTTGAACTTCCTTGTCACCAAAAGAGGGAGCATCTGGTGAGCTTTCTAACCAGATTCCCAGTCAGGTGTGGGGCAGAAGGGAAGGGGCAAAGGGAAAGCGAGAAAGCTGTCAGCTATCAAACAACAAAAATGGTATCAGGCTCTATATTACAAGAGGGTGGGAAAGAGCTGCATGTATATTTCTGAGAGGCCAATTTGGTGTTTGAAGTATGTCTATTGATAGGAAATGTTGGGTATATTATTTTATGCAAATGATCCTTTTATATGTGTTAAAAGCCATGCCTGAGAAAACCTTTCTTGCTCTCTTTTTCAATTCTCAAATTATATAATCTGATGTAAAGATTTACTGTAATACTGATTAACTAAGTCAATTATTGGCTTTGCAGACTTTGATTACCATTCTATGAGTCCAGTTCAAAATCGTGAATTCTGTCTGAATTTTATTTTGTTATCATACAGAATTCATGTAGGAAGTCAGTCAACTAGAATAGGCATGAGTAAGTAAACTTCTCATTTGGACAGTCATTACAATTTATGACTTATATATGGCCACAATATGTAAATAGTTATTTAAAAAGATCCAATGTAAAACTGAACCTCTAGGCCCATTTAATGAGAAATCTCATTAGAGTGGTCTCTTTTTCAATTTCAGTTATGTGGATTGAGCTTGGTCAGCTCTGGCCTTGTAGGTTTTTTTTTTTTTTTTAAGATTTTATTTATTTATTTGACACAGAGAGAGAGACCACAAGTAGGCAGAGGGGCAGGCAGAGAGAGAGGGAGAAGCAGACTCCCCACTGAGCAGGGATCCCAATACGGGGCTCTATCCCAGGACATTGGGATCATGACCCCAGCTGAAGGCAGAAGCTTAACAGATTGAACCACCCAGGTACCCCTGGCCTTGCAGTTTTAAGTTGTGGTTTGGTATCATTCTCCCAGGAGTTGCTCATTGGCATGGATCTTCCATTATACAACACTTAACTTGTTTTTAAAGTTATCTGAATGGACAGAGTGTAAATTCAGTGAAGGAAAGAAAAATTTCTTTGTTTGGTTCATTGCTATACCCTCAGTGTCTGAGCAATGTAATACTAGCTACTGAAGAAATATTTGTAGTTGAGTTCCTTGACAAGAAGTACTTTTTAATTTTTTGATAATTAAAAATAGTTAATTAAAATTTTGTTAAGTTATAAGCCTAATTTCAATTTCAGAATTTTGGTGTTCCTTGAACAGAGTACCATGTTGTTTGTTTACATTTAAATATATTAAGACAAGTAATTAGAAACAGAAATCCACTGGAATCTCTAGAAGGAATAATACACAAAGCAATTTGTTAAGCTTATAGAAGTATGCATATTATTTATGTTTATTTGGTACATTTGATTTTAAGGATATAGAAATTTCATATGGGCCCAATGACAGTATATATATTATAGTCAGTTTTCAAGGGAACTAGATAGGTAAGATTCTTATTTTAGATTCTCTTTCTTTTTCAGGGAACTACATTATCTTCTTCTTTCTCTTATTTTCCTTCTTTTTTCATATTACTGGAAATACTGTGAGGGAGGGGATAAGAATAAGGAGTATGGATTCAGATTGCAAAGGTTGAATTCTAGTTTTATGTAAATATATGACTTTGGGCAAGTTACTTACCTCCTCTGTAACTCAATTTTTTTAACCTATAAAATGTGGCTAACAAGAGTAGTATCTATCTCATAAGGTTATTGTGAAGATTAAATGAGATAATGTATGTAAAGCATTTAGCATAATCCCGGGCACATAGGTAAGTGCTTAAAAAGTGTTAGTGTTTACATTTTAGTAATGACTAAAATGTATCATTATAGTAACACGTGCTCATCATGGCTTTCTTGTACCTCCATAGTCTCATTTTAAAACACAATTTATTCCTTCACTTAACTTATAGTCTCTTAATTTTTTAATTTGAAATTTCCAAGAAAAATACAAGGATGGCCCGGATCACAATTTTGGGCCAGATCACAGAGATTATAGCTCTCTGTCCTACGTTAGCCTAGTCTAATCAGTTGTGTTGGAGTGGGGTATGAATGTATGGATCCAAAGGTATAAAACATAGCTTCTTAGACAGTGGGCCTATGGACCAACATATCTAGTTTAGTAACACATAAGCAACTATGCATATCTACAAATACGCAGGTGTATGTACTGCTGACCTCAAATAATTGCCTAGATCTACAATCAAATAACATGTAATATCAATGTAACTATTCCATTAATAGAAATTGTCTTAGGACTAGTCAATGATGTGAAATCTATACAATTGGTTTGCTTAAAAAATTGTGTTTGCATATGTTTTCCCTACATTTGGAAATACTTAATCTATTTATTTTATTTTATTAAGATTTTATTTATTTATTTGAGAGAGAAAGAGAGATATGCCCTGAGCCATGTACACAGAAACCCTCATCCCAGCCTCACCACTAACCACAATAAAATACCAACCCAGTCTTCTTTACCTGTTTTCTCAACCTATTTTTGGACCTGCTTAGGAACTTGTCTGCTCTCTCCCAGAAAGAGAGACAGCATGGATGGGGAGGGGAAGAGGGAGAGGGACAAGCAGACTCCCCACTGAGCAGGGAGCCCAAGATCATGGCCTGAGCCAAAGGCAGACACCTAACCAACTGAGCCATCCAGTTGCCCCTAATTCATTTTATTTTTAAATTATTTCAAAATCAAAATAATATTTATGTTAGTAGAGGTTATTTTAAACTTAGCTGGAAATATATTTTATTTTCCAAAATGAATTCATTGACACAAAGATTTTAACAAACAGAAAGCAAAACTGAAAAGACATTAAGTGTGGCTTAAATAAAGAGGCTGGGAATATGTTAGATATGCTTGGCCAGTCAGGCTAATGTTGTCTTTAACTACTGGATATGCAATAAAATACATTTCTGTTTGCACTTTGCTGTTGAACATTTCTTTTCTTTTTTTTTTTTTTTAAAGATTTTATTTATTCATTTGACAGAGTGAGATCACAAGTAGGCAGAGAGGCAGGCAGAGAGAGTGAGGAGGAAGCAGGCTCCCTGCCAAGCAGAGAGCCCGATGCAGGACTCGATCCCAGGACCCTGAGATCATGACCCGAGCCGAAGGCAGAGGCCCAACCCACTGAGCCACCCAGGTGCCCTGCTGTTGAACATTTCTATATATTTGTAGCTTAGCCTAATAGCCCTTGGCACCAGGGCTATCTATATTGAATTTAAAATCTTCTCAGGGGAAGTAAAGAATATCCTCTCCTGTACTTTTTTAGGTTTATCCATCTAATAACATAATATTGGTTTTAATTATCCAGTCTCGATATCTACATTTAAAAAAGAAAACCTTAAAGTTTTCTTTAACTCAGAATGTTATGAAGATGATGACAGAATTCCTTGAAAATGTCAAACCAGTTTCCCTAATAAGATCAACATACAGTTGAATAATAAGGGAAGTAATGGGTTCCAGTGGTAATTTCCAGTTTTTCCCCACTAAGAAACTAGAGCTAATCTGTAATAATTAACTGAGGAAAGTTTCTGTATGGGTTCTAAGTGGACCTTTTCTAGGTACTATGTGTTTTTTTTTTTTTTTAAGATTTTATTTATTTATTTGACAGAGAAAGAGATCGCAAGTAGGCAGAGAGGCAGGCAGAGAGAGAGGAAGGGAAGCAGGCTCCCCGCTGAGCAGAGAGCCTAATGTGGGGCTCCATTACAGGACCCTGAGATCATTACCTGAGCCGAAGGCAGAGGCTTTAAACCCACTGAGTCACCCAGGTGCCCCACTATGTGGTTTTTGTTCTGTGAAATCTCTACTCTGCAAAGATCTCTTTTTCTTGCTTTTAGTAGGTTAAGTGGGAAGGAATTTAGTAAAAGGGCTCACAGATCTTCTGGATGGCTGTAAGACCAGTCAAGAGCTAAGGGTGAGAAGGCATAGGGAAGAGCCTAAAGAAAGGAACGATTCTGGACTCTGGTGCTTCTGGACACCCGCTACCATTGCCTTCTCCCATTATTCATTGCTGCCAAGCACTGTTCTCTGGCTGACCTAGAGCTTTGAATTACTTCCTCAGGAGAAATCTTGGAGAGTCACATCAGATTAACTGTGCTTAGGTTTTTGGCCACATTCTCTCTAATAAGAGTCAGAGAAAAGAAATAGCTTTTCTCCATGCACTTCAGTTGGAAAAGGCTAGATCCTGAGTCCCACCTATTTTGGGATTCCTCATAGTGTGAAAAGTTTTTTCTTAATGGTTTGCTAATGCTGCAGGTGTAAGCTGTACCTTATTATGAAGTTGTAGTTTTTGTATAGGCATCAAAGAAAGGCTCATACTTTGTTGGTTAAAGCCTGGTGTTTGAATGCTGTGTTTTCCTTATAACTCACCCTTATAATGGCTTTAATGCTGTAGTTATGCTTATTAAACCTGGAAGCTGTATTCCGTCTTCTAAGAACAGTAGATATTTTTTGTTACATTCTTTCCCACCAAACACATTTTTTCTCCTTGGAATAACACATGAAAAATATGGGAATTTATTGTAAATAGAGTAAAAATAAACTCATATGTTGTACTTTGTCTTTTCATTTCTTGTCATGATGAATCAGTGGCAAACTAAATCTTATTGAAGTAGAGCTACTCTTCAACATACAGAATTCAGCAACTAAAAACTGATGAGAAGTTGACTAAAGTACTCTTTAGAGGGTGCTACAGCCAGAAAATTTTGTTACTATTTTTCCTTAAAAGTAGTTTCATCAATCATGTAGAGTCTTGGAGTTTGGCTTGTATTAGGCCTAGAGCTTCACAAAGTGTACATTCGTGGTAGACTTGGTCAATTGCTCATCCTCAGGGCCCCACACAAGGTTTGGCACATAAATAATACCCAGTAAATATTTTTTCATTGAATAATGAAGGAAAATTTTTCAACATATGAATTGCCATATTAATATTGAGCTCATGTATTGAAATATGGATTTATTTTTTTAAAGATTTCATTTATTTATTTGACAGACAGAGATCACAAGTAGGCGGGGTGGGGGGAGCAGGCTCCCTGCTGAGCAGAGAGCCTGACGTGGAGCTCCATCCAGGGTCCTGGGATCATGATCTGAGCTGAAGGCAGAGGCTTTAACCCACTGAGCCACCCAGGCACCCCGAAATATGGATTTCTATACTCTGGATATAAGCCACTAAGGAAGCTCACCCTGGGAGGTTGGGGGGTGAGATGGTGAGGTAGAACTTAAGTGTCCCCTCCTGGAGGGGGTGGATATCAACATAAATTATTTGGAACACATTGGTAGAGAGATTTGTCATTTATTTATTTACTTATTTATTTGTTTGTTTTATCAATATGGACTTGTGTATTTATTTTATATTTTGGGTTATGATACAGTGCTACATTATTTATGTTGTTGCTGAAATTGTTCCACATTTGGCCACTAGAGGCTCTTTCACATTGGCTCTTATGTCCCTTTGGCATGCCCTTATTATCTTCAGTTATGATATGTCTTCAGTCTTTCAGGTATCTAAGCACCTGCTAGTGCATTGCATTCCAGGTCATCACCTGTGGAAGTTATAGCAATTTTTCCACTAGTGCACGCTAGGTCTTAATACTAGTAATGGGATCATCCTTACCAGCCAGCCAAATTATCTAAATCCAAATTGCATCTTAAAGTGGGCTTCCCAGAACTATTCCTGGTATCAACTTTTCTAGGATAGATTCCCTGGGAAACATGTTCTGAGCCAGAGTGATGTTTTGGGGAGTGCTTTTAGAAAAACACCTAGAGGAGGTAGGAAAATCAGCCTGGGCAGAAGGTGAAGCCAAACTGCAATGCATTTGCAACAGAGGCATTAGCTAATCCCATGGGTATCTGTGAGGTTGGAGTGACCCTACAGAGATGTCTTAAGACAAAGGGTAGGTATGTGTGGGAGTTTAAGGCGTTGGTACTCCACATTCACTGGGAAAGGCATGTAACCCTGGGGAGAGAAGCTCCCTTTAACAGTGGGCCATTCGTGGGAAGAGGCTCAGCTGTGTACCGTGGGCAGGCAAAACTCCAAGCACCTGGAGAAATGAGTGATTCAGCCCTGAAGGGAGAATCTGGAGTTATGACACAGCATCCACTGCAAATGAGAAATGTGCCTGTTTTATTACTTATAAATATGCTTGGTTACTGTAATTTCTATACTGTCTTGTTGGCTACATAAGATATATTAGCAGAGTACCATCCAATATGGCTTTTTCCTCCTACATTTTGAGCTTTTCCTTTCAATCCACTGACGTGTAAAAGCCAGTGACATGCTCAATGGCATTTTCTCAAAGCAATTTCTTAGGATTTATACCTTCGTACTCCTCCTGTTTACTTTGATTCCAACTCATAAACACTTTTCAATTTTCCCCGTTTGGCTCCAAACTGGATTTTTCACATTTCTACATTTTTCCTTGGAGTTTGAACCCTGACTGTAGAAATTAATTAACATTTCCCAGTTCCTTTCTACTTAGTGGGCTTTGTCCCAGCTGGGCTAGCAGAAGTCTGCTTTCAACTTGAGGAAAGGGAGAGCTTTCCTAAATATGTTCATTGGAGAGGAAAGTGATACAAAAAAAATAAACATGCTAATCTTTGGGCATGTTCAAGTCACTCCTTCAAAATTTCCTATGTTGTGAGACAACTTAAGACACCATTGCATCTACTGACCATATTTAAAGGTTATAGAGAGCCTAGAGATAAGGACAGAAATTAATTAAACAAACAAAAAGAGACATTTGCCCTGATTCAAATGCTAAAATCCTAGATACAAATATCATAACAAATATATTAAACTGAGTATATCACTAGAAGAAACCTTAAACACTGTGTTTATTGTTAAGAAATTCTTGTAAAATTTTGAACTAGCTTTCTAACTCTAAACACAAGTGGATTTCTATGTGTGTGTGTGTGTGTGTGTGTGTGTATACATATACATATGTATCCTTCTAAATGCCAGTCAGTTAATTATATGATAAATGTACATAAAGGGAGAAAAGAAAATGTATATCTTGCTTTTAAGGAATTCATGGCATCCATCACTGCCCTTCTGTCTCCTTATCAAAATGTAAAGGCTCTGTTACCACTGTCAAAAAAAAAAGGACATGATTTATGATTCTTACCCCCAGATCATGACCCGAGCTGAAGGCAGAGGCTTTAACCCACTGAGCCACCCAGGCGCCCCTGTTTACATATTTTTTAACATGTAGTTTTATTATTGACATTTATGTAGGGCACGTTTTAAAGTAGGCTTTTAAATGCAACTCAGTATATCATAATTTACTTAGATTGGATATGGGTAAATTTTCTAAACATAAGCTTTGCAGAAACATGCAGTTTTATGTTGTAAGCTTAGGTAATATGTTGTAATTCATATATATATTTCTGGAAAAGAAAATACTAAAACAAATAATTAAAAACACTAAAAAAACCTTCGTCTGTAGATGGTTTTTGATAGATGTTTCCTTCTCCTTACTCCATTCCATAACCTATAATTTGCATTGGTTTACATTGGCAAGTACTTAAAACCATTTCAATATAAGAATATTAATATTCTACTTAAAGAATACACCTTTTTTCTTATGACATACTTAATTACATAAAGAAAAAATCTTCAAATTATCTATTAATTTGGTTGTCATTAAATCACATTCCTCTAAAAAGGTTTAGTTACTTGATTAAAATTGCTATTTTTTTAAACAACCTCCAAACAGTAAGACACATTTCTATATTTCTTGAAATATTAGATATATTATTTTTACAAGAAATATTCTTTTAAAATACCCACTGCACTTAGGCTGAAAGAATAAGGGAACATTTAATTTTATGTGAATTTATGGCTATTCTTTCTGCTTGAAACATTGGGATTGTACTGAGTTTGTGTTGGCAATGTCCCAAATATCTGCTTTTTATTTCTTCATTCGATGAAGTTTTGGCTAAATTAAAAATTAAAAAAAAATTTTAAAAAGATTTGACTGTGCAAGATAGCATGTAGTAACGTCTGCAGAAGGGAAGGGCTAGTTGGATAGATCTGTCTCCCAAACTAGGAGGTGGAAAGAAGGGGGAGACGATGAGAAAGACTCCAGGTAGCAGGAAGAAGACGGATGTGGAGGGGACTGAGAGAAGTGTAGATAAAAATGAAGAGCTGTAAACCTTGTCTCTGGGGTTTGTGATGAATATGTCCCTGCAAAAAGAGCAGCTGGAACCCCTGGAGAAAGCTGCCTCCATTTTCATCCTCCCTTTTACTTATCTCTACTTCAGAGTTTATGGTTAATTATTTTTAGACATCATTTCCCTCTTGCCCTCTTCACTCCCATTCTGTTGCTAAGTGACTGGAAGATAGAGTGACCTCTGAATTTATTCTTCTCATTATATTGTTAGATTTTTTTCCACATCACTTAAGGGACCAAGTTGTTTGTGTAAGTTCAACACCCCTCCAGTGTTCAAGTTGACATTTCACCTAATGAATAGCCCCCCCTTGGCCTAGTTATTCTGGGGATGCATAATTAAAGCAATAATGCTACTTGTTTAGTGGAATTAAGATTTCATTTTGCCTTTTGAATTAATTGCCCAAAGGTTTATTTCTTTTTTCTTGCTTAAGGCATATTATTATGCCCATCTGTGTTAAAATAAATATATTTTTAAACATCCATCCTTAGAAAAATTAAAAAGTTACTTTAATGGCAAAATTTTAATCCCGAGGATTTAAAAATAAACACGTATATATACAATATTTTAATTTTATGGGAATTCCATAAAGGCACCGATTTTGGCCTTTTGTTTTTGAATCCTTTAGTATTGTACATGACTTTCCAATATAGCTATCTGACATACAGTGGAAACTAACTATATATATATTTTTCTTTGAGTCCCTGTGATGAGAATTTGAATTTTTTTTGAAATGAGGTTAATATTAAAAATGGTTTCATATATTATAAGGGATTCTTACTAAAAATCAAAATGCTTTTGTGTGTAGTACTATTGTTATTTTTACTCTTTGGGACTTTAGTCTATATGTATTTACCCTCATGATGTGAAATGTTATTTATCTATCAAACTCTATATATAAGAAACACATATATAGCACTTATTATGTAAAAGGCACTGTATGCTTTACAAATGTTATCTTATTAATGTAGAATCAGTGAGGAATATAATATCTTCCTTTCTCTCTGGCAACAATTTGGAAAAGTGCATGTGTAATCCATACACAAACACATACAAACCTAGAAATGATTACTGATGTCTGGAACATGAGGATGCTAGAAGCTGACACTCTGATGGTGGTACAGAGGGTTTTGCACAGTAACTAAAGGGCTGAATTTTATGCTTCTTGATATTTAAATAGCAAAATGTCTTGAGAAATGTTGAAGAAAAAGATGTAACTAGGCAGAGATAGTGGTTAATATACCTCACCTGGATAAGATACTTCTTGTGTTTGATGGTGAGATCTAAACAGGTGGTGTCTGTTAAAACCATTAGAACCAATTTAAGCAATATTTTACTAATTTTTCAAATGAAAAGGATGTTGAAAAAATCATGGTTCTCTGTATTAATGTAATTCTGTGCAGGATATTTTAGAAAAAGAAGTTAAGTATTTGTGTCTCGGTTCAGGCCCTATATATATGAATTTTAGGTACAATTTGGGAAAAAAAATCAATTCCTGAGAGGCCATTTCTAATATATTTAAAATGTTTCTTGGTCAGTGTTTTTGAGAAATTTAATCTGTGTTTACCGTGTAGCATTTGGGAGATTTGGATTTGAATCCTATTGCCGCAATGATGATGTATGAATTTGGAAGATTTCCTAGCCATTTATCATTAGGCCTTAAGTTTTTTATCTATGAAAAGAAGTTGCTTAGACATTTGCTATGTTTTCTTTTAGCTAAAAAGAGAAGTTGAAAGCTTAGCATCTGTTATTTTACTATATGCTTTAGTAGCATTTTTAAAATAAGATTTTATTTGTCAGAGAGAGAGAGAGAGAGTGAGCACAAGCAAGGGGAGCAGTAGACAGAGGGAGAAGCAGACTTCCCCAGAGCAAGGAGCCTAACTTAGGGCTCAATCCCAGAACTTTGGGATCGTGACCTGACCTGAAGGCAGACACTTAATGACTGAGCCACCCAGGCGCCCTGTAATAGCATTTTTTAAAAATTAATTTATTTATTTTAATAAACATATAATGTATTTTTATCCCCAGGGGGACAGGTGTGTGAATTGCCAGGTTTACACCTTTCACAGCACTCATCATAGCCCATACCCTCCCCAATGTCCATATTCCCACCACCCTCTCCCGTCCCCCCTCCCCCCAGCAACCCTCAGTCTGTTTTTTGAGATTGAGTCATTTATGGTTTGTCTCCCTCCCGATCCCATCTTCTTTCATTTTTTCTTTTCCTACCTCCCCCCAACCCCCCGACATTGCATCTCCACTTCCTCATATCAAAGAGATCGTATGATAGTTGTCTTTCTCCGATTGACTTATTTCGCTAAGCATAATACCCTCTAGTGCCATCCACATCGTCACAAATGGCAAGATTTCATTTCTTTTGATGGCTGCATAGTATTCCATTGTGTATATATACCACATCTTCTTGATCCATTCATCTGTTGATGGACATCTAGGTTCTTTCCATAGGTTGGCTATTGTGGACATTGCTGCTATAAACATTCGGGTGCACGTGCCCCTTCGGAGCACCACGTTTGTATCTTTAGGATAAAGACCCAGTAGTGTAATCGCTGGGTCATAGGGTAGCTCTATTTTCAGTTTTTTGAGGAACCTCCACACTGTTTTCCAGAGTGGTTGCACCAGCTTGCATTCCCACCAACAGTGTAGGAGGGTTCCCCTCTCTCCGCATCCTCGCCAGCATCTGTCATTTCCTGACTTGTTAATTTTAGCCATTCTGACTGGTGTGAGGTGGTATCTCATTGTGGTTTTGATTTGTATTTCCCTGATGCCGAGTGATGTGGAGCATTTTTCCATGTGTCTGTTGACCATCTGGATGTCTTCTTTGCAGAAATGTCTGTTCATGTCCTCTGCCCATTTCTTGATTGGATTATTTCTTTGGGTGTTGAGTTTGCTAAGCTCTTAATAGATTTTGGATACTAGCCCTTTATCTGATATGTCGTTTGCAAATATCTTCTCCCATTCTGTCAGTTGTCTTTTGGTTTTGTTGACTGTTTCCTTTGCTGTGCAAAAGCTTTTGATCTTGATGAAATCCCAATAGTTCATTTTTGCCCTAGCTTTCGTTGCCTTTGGCGATGTTCCTAGGAAGAAGTTGTTGCGGTTGAGGTCAAAGAGGTTGCTGCCTGTGTTCTCCTCAAGGATTTTGATAGATTCCTTTCTCACATTGAGGTCCTTCATCCATTTTGAGTCTATTTTCATGTGTGGTGTAAGGAAATAGTCCAATTTCATTTTTCTGCATGTGGCTGTCCAATTTTCCCAGCACCATTTGTTGAAGAGGATGTCTTTTTTCCATTGGACATTCCTTCCTCCTTTGTCGAAAATTAGTTGACCATAGAGTTGAGGGTCTATTTCTGGGCTATCTATTCTGTTCCATAGATCTCTGTGTCTGTTTTTGTGGCAGTACCATACTGTCTTGATGATGACAGCTTTGTAATAGAGCTTGAAGTCTGGAATTGTGATGCCGCCAACTTTGGCTTTCTTTCTCAATATTCCTCTGACTATTCGAGGTCTTTTCTGGTTCCATATAAATTTATGGATTATTTGTCCCATTTTTTGAAAAAAAAAAAAAGGATGGGATTTTGATAGGGATTACATTAAATGTGTAGATTACTTTAGGTAGCATAGACATTTTCACAATATTTTTTCTTCCAATCCATGAGCATGGAACATTTTTCCATTTCTTTGTGTCTTCCTCAATTTCTTTCATGAGTACATTATAGTTTTCTGAGTACAGATTCTTTGCCTCTTTGGTCAGGTTTATTCCTAAGTATCTTACGGTTTTGGGTGAAATTGTAAATGGGACTGACTCCTGAATTTCTCTTCTGTCTTGTTGTTAGTGTAAAGAAATGCAACTGATTTCTGTGCATTGATTTTATATCGTGACACTTTACTGAATTCATGTACAAGTTCTAGCAGATTTGGAGTGGAGTCTTTTGGGTGTTCCACATATAGTATCATATCATCTGTGAAGAGTGATAGTTTGACTTCTTCTTTGCTGATTTGGATGCCTTTAATTTCTTTTTGTTGTCTGATTGCTAAGGCTAGGACTTCTAGTACTATGTTGAATAGCAGTAGTGATAATGGACATCCCTGCCATGTTCCTGACCTTAGCGGAAAAGCTCTCAGTTTTTCTCCATTGAGAATGATATTTGCAGTGGGTTTTTCATAGATGGCTTTGATAATATTGAGGTATGTTCCTCTATCCCTACACTTTGAAGAGTTTTATCAGGAAGGGATGCTGCACTTTGTCAAATGCTTTTTCAACATTTATTGAGAGTATCATATGGTTCTTGTTCTTTCTTTTATTAATGTATTGTATCACATTGATTGACTTGAACCAAACTTGCAGCCCAGGAATAAATCCCACTTGGTCGTGGTGAATAATCCTTTTAATGTACTGTTGGATCTTATTGGCTAGTATTTTGGTGAGAATTTTCGCATCTGTGTTCATCAAGGATATTGGTCTGTAATTCTCTTTTTTGATGGGATCCTTGTCTGGTTTTGGGATCAAGGTGATGCTGGCCTCATAAAATGAGTTTGGAACTTTCCTTCCATTCCTATTTTTTGCAATAGTTTCAGGAGAATAGGAATTAATTTTTCTTTAAATGTTTGGTAGAATTCCCCTGGGAAGCCATCTGGCCCTGGACTTTTGTTTTTTTGGAGATTTTTGATGACTGTTTCAATCTCCTTACTGGTTATGGGTCTGCTAAGGTTTTCTATTTCTTCCTGGTTCAGTTGTGGTAGTTTATATGTCTCTAGGAATGCTTCCTTTTCTTCCAGATTGTCAAATTTGCTGGCATAGAGTTGCTCATAATATGTTCTTAAAATTGTTTGTATTTCTTTGGTGTTGGTTGTGATCTCTCCTCTTTCATTCATGATTTTATTTATTTGGGTCCTTTCTCTTTTCTTTTTGATAAGTCTGGCCAGGGGTTTATCAATCTTATTAATTCTTTCAAAGAACCAGCTCCTAGTTTCATTGATTTGTTCTATTGTTTTTTTAGTTTCTATTTCATTGACTTCTGCTCTGATCCTTATGATTTCTCTTCTCCTGCTGGGTTTAGGTTTCTTTGTTGTTCTTTCTCAAGGTCCTTCAGGTGTAGGCTTTGGTTGTGTATTTGAGACCTTTCTTATTTCTTGAGAAAGGCTTGTATCACTGTATATTTTCCTCTCAGGACTGCCCTTGCTGTGTCCCACAGATTTTGAACCATTGTGTTTTCATTTTCATTTGTTTCCATGAATTTTTTCAATTCTTCTCTAATTTCCTGGTTGACCCATTCATTCTTTAGTAGGATGCTCTTTAGTCTCCATGTATTTGGATTCTTTCCAAATGTCCTCTTGTGATTGAGTTCTAGCTTCAGAACATTATGGTCTGAAAATATGCAGGGAATGATCCCAATCTTTTGATACCGGTTGATACCTGATTTATGACCCAGGATGTGATCTCTTCTGGAGAATGTTCCATGTGGACTAGGGAAGAATGTGTATTCTGTTGCTTTGGTATGGAATGTTCTGTATATATCTGTGATGTCCATCTGGTCCAGTGTGTCATTTAAGGCCTTTATTTCCTTGTTGATCTTTTGCTTAGGTGTTCTATTTTGGTGAGGGGGTGTTAAAGCCCCCTACTATTATTGTATTATTGTTGATGTGTTTCTTTGAATTTGTTATTAATTGGTTTATGTAGTTGGCTGCTACCATGTTAGGGGCATAGATATTTAAAATTGTTAGACCTTCTTGTTGGACAGACCCTTTGAGTATGATATAGTGTCCTTCCTCATCTCTTATTATAGTTTTTGGCTTAAAATCTAATTGATCTGATATAAGGATTGCCACCCCAGCTTTCTTTTGATGTCCATTAGCATGGTAAATTGTTTTCCACACCCTACTTTAAATCTGGAGATGTCTTTGGGTCTAAAATGAGTTTCTTGTGGACAGCATATTGATGGGTTTTGTTTTTTTATCCATTCTGATACCCTGTGTCTTTTGATTGGGTCATTTAGCCCATTTACATTCAGCGTAACTATTGAGAGATATGAATTTAATGCCATTGTATTGCCTGTAAGGTGACTGTTACTGTATATTGTTTCTGTTCCTTTCTGGTCTACTACTTTAAGGCTCTCTCTTTGCTTAGGGGATCCTTTCAATATTTCCTGTAGAGCTGGTTTGGTGTTTACAAATTCCTTCAGTTTTTGTTTTCCTGGAAGCTTTTTATCTCTCCTTCTATTTTCAATGATAGCCTAGCTGGATATGGTATTCTTGGCTGCATGTTTTTCTCATTTAGTGCTCTGAATATATCGTGCCAGTTCTTTCTGGCCTGCCAGGTCTCTGTGGATAGGTCTGCTGCCAATCTAATATTTTTACCATTGTATGTTACAGACTTTTTGTCCAGGTCTGCTTTTAGGATTTTCTCTTTGTCACTAAGACTTGTAAATTTTACTATTAGATGATAGAGTGTGGACCTATTCTTATTGATTTTGAGGGGGGCTCTCTGCACCTCCTGGATTTTGATGCTTGTTCCCTTTGCCATATTAGGGAAATTCTCTACACAATGAAGGGATGGAATATGACTATAAAGATGAAAATTTTAAAAAAATATATTTCTAAAAAAGGAGTTGTTAAGGTAAGTTGGTTGGGAGAATTAAAAAAAAAAGAAAGTGGAGAGAATTTGCTCAGGCTGGAGACTAGAACAAAGCCCTGTGCTAGATTTAGGGTGTATGTTAATCTGTTAGAAGTTGTACCATAAATTTTTTTAGAAGAAAAAACCCTATGTGTATACAAAAAATAAAGTTAGATACAATGAAGGATAAAATATGACTATAATAACGAAGGTTCAAAAAAGATTTTTTTTTTAATGAAAGGCATTTTTAAGATAAACGAGTTAAAAAACATTAAGAGAGGAAAGGGTAAAAGTTAAAAAATATTTAGCAGAAGAAAAAAATAAAATTAAAAAAAATTAATTAACTTTGCAGGACTTAAGAATCATGGGGAGAAAGCCATGAATTCCATGCTTTGCTTTCTCCTCCTCTGGAATTCTGCTGTTCTCCTTGGTAAGTGAACTTGTTCATAGCTGGATTTCTTTCTTATCTTCTTAGGGAGGGGCCTGTTGTAGTGATTCTCAAGTGTCTTTGCCCGAGGTGGAATAGCACCACCGTTACCAGGGGCCAGGCTAAGTAATCTGCTTGGGTTTGCTTTCGGGATCTTTTGTTCCCTGAATGCTTTCCGTAGAGTTCTGGAGGACAGGAATGAACATGGCGGCCTCCCAATCTCTGGCCCAGAGGAGCTGAGAGCTTGGGGACCCACTCCTCTGTGTGCCCTCGGAGAAAAGTGCTCGATCACTCCCATCTCCCTGGCCTTCGGGTGCACTCTGAGCTCACAGCTTGTGACCAAGCATCTCTGTCTCTGGCACACAGCCCTGCCTGGAGTCTCTGAACCCTGAAGATCCCTGCGCTCTTCCAGAGGTGTCTCCCCAGATCGTGTGGGGTCCCCACTCACAGAGCAGTGGCCTGTGCCACGGATAACGATTTAAGGTAACCCCAAGTTGAGAGCTCACTCCTGAGCTCCGTCTCTGTAGTTGGCTTCCCCGCTCTAATACCTGTGAGTCTGCAACACTCAGATAGCCCTCATCCTTCTGTGACCCCGCGGGACCTGAGGCCACGCTGTCCCCACGTGGGCTTCACCCTGGCTTAGCCTCTGGAGCAATGTCCCTCAGTGGAGCAGACTTTCAAAAGTTCTGATTTTGTGCTCCTTTGCTCCACCACTTGCCGGCAGCCGGCCCCTCCCCCAGCAGTCTATCTTCCCGTCGCTTTGGATTCACTTCTCCGCAGGCCCTACCTTTCAGAAAGTGGTCAATTTTCTGCTTCTAGAATTGCAGGTCTTCTTCTCGTCAATCTCCTGTTGGATTTGTAGGTGTTTGGAATGGTTTGATAAGCTATCTAGCTGATCTCCTGCTACCTGATGTCGTCTCAGCCTGCTACTTCTCCACCATCTTGACTCCTCCCCTAAAATTTATTTTAATTTATTTTTTAATTTTTAATAAAATATAATAATTTTAGTAAATATGAATATTAAATATAATAATTTTATATAATATATTTTTTATTTTTAAAATATTTAAAATTTAATTTAATTTTTATTTTCAGTGTTCCAAGATTCATTGTTTATGTACCATACCCAGTGCTCCATGTAATATGTGCCCTCCTTAATACCCACCACCAGGCTCACCCAACCCCAAAACCCCTAACCTTCAAAACCTTGAATTTGTTTCTCAGAGTCTACAGTCTCTCATGGTTTGTCTCCCCCTCCAATTTCCCCCAACTCACTTCTCCTCTCCATCTCCCAATGTCCTCCATGTTATTCCTTATGCTCCACAAATAAGTGAAACCATATGACATTGACTTTGTCTGCTTATTTCACTCAGAATAATCTCCTCCAGTCCTGTCCAGTTTGATTTAAAAAAGTTGGGTGTTCATTCCTTTCTGATGGAGGCGTAACACTCGATTTTATATATGGACATATCTTCTTTATCCATCTGTTGAAGGGCATCTTGGCTCTTTCCACAGTTTCACGACCATGGCCATTGCTGCTATGAACATTGGTGTACAGATGGCCCTTCTTTTCACTACATCTGTATCTTTGGGGTAAATACCCAGTAGTGCAATTATAGGGTCATGGGGTAGCTCTATTTTTAATTTATTGAGGAATCTCCACACTGTTCTCCAAAGTGGCTGCACCAACTTGCATTCCCACCAACAGTGTAAGAGGGTTCCCCTTTTTCCACATTCTCTCCAACACTTGTTATTTACTGTCTTGTTGATTTTGGCCTTTCTAACTGGTATAAGGTAGTATCTCAATGTGGTTTTGATTTGAATCTCCCTGATGGCTAATGATGATGAAATTTTTTTCATGTGTCTGTTAACCATTTGTATGTCATCTTTGGAGCAGTGTCTGTTCATGTCTTCTGCCCATTTTTTGATGTGATTATCTGTTTTGTGTGTGTTGAGTTTGAAGAGTTCTTTATAGATCTTGGATATCAACCCTTTGTCTGTAGTGTCATTTGTGAATATCTTCTCCCATTCCATGGGTTTCCTCTTTGTTTTGTTGACTGTTTCCTTCGCTGTGCAGAGGCTTTTGATCTTGATGAAGTCCCAAAAGTTCATTTTCACTTTTGTTTCCTTTGCCTTTGGAGACATGTCTTGAAAGAAGTTATTGTGGCCGATGTTGAAGAGGTTACTCCCTATGTTCTCCTCTAGGATTTTGATAGATTCCTGCCTCACATTGAGGTCTTTTATCCATTTTGAGTTTTCTTTGTGTGTTGTGTAAGAGAATGGTTGAGTTTCATTCTTCTATACATAGCTGTCCAGTTTTCCCAGCACCATTTATTGAAGAGACTGTCTTTTTTTCACTGTGTGTTTTTTCTGCTTCGTTGAAGATTATTTGACCATCAACTTGTGGGTCTATATCTGGGTTCCCTACTCTGTTCCACTGTTCTATGTGTCTGTTTTTATGCCAGTACCATGCTCTATTGGTGGCCACAGCTTTGTAATAAAGTTTGAAATAATGTAATGTGATGTCCCCAGTTTTGTTTTTCTTTTTCAATATTTCCTTAGAAATTCAGAATCTTTTTTGGTTCCATACAAATTTTAGGATTGTTTGTTCCAGCTCTTTGAAAATGTCAGTGGAATTTTGATCGGGATGGCATTGAAATTATAGATTGCTCTAGGCAGTATAGACATTTTAACAATGTTTATTCTTCTGATCCATGAGCAGGTAATGCTCCTCCATCTTTTTGTTTCTTCTTCAATTTCTTTCATGTGAGTATTCTGTAGTTCCTCAAGTACAGATCCTTTACCTCTTTGGTTAGGTTTATTCCCAGATATCTTATGGTTCTTGGTGCTATAGTAAATGGAATTGAGTCTCTCATTTCCCTTTCTATATTTTCATTGTTAATGTATAAGAAAGCAGCTGATTTCTGTACATTGATTTTGTATCCTGCCATGTTACTGAATTGCTGTATGAGTTCTAGTAGTTTGGGGGTGAAGTCTTTTGGGTTTTCCATATAAAGTATCATGTCATCTGTGAAGAGAGAGAGTTTGATTTCTTCTTTGCCAATTTGAATACCTTTTATTTCTTTTTGTTGTCTGATTGCTGTTGCAATCACTTCTAATACTATGTTGAACAACAGTGGTGAGTGTGGACATCCTTGTTGTGTTCCTGATCTCAAAGGGAAGGCTGTCAGCTTTTTCCCATTAAGGATGATATTCGCTGTGGATTTTTCATACATAGATTTTATGATGTTGAGGAATGGTCTCTCTATCCCTATACTTTAAAGGGTTTTAATCAGGAACGGTTGCTGTATTTTGTCAAATGCTTTTTCTGCATCAATTGAGAGGACTATGTGGTTCTTCTCTCTTCTCTTATTGATTTATTCTATCACATTGATCGATTTGCCTACATTGAACCACTCTTGCATCCCAGGGATAATACTACGTGGTCATGGTGGGTAATCTTTTTAATGTACTTTTGGATCCTATTAACTAGGATTTTTTGTTGAGAATCTTGGCATCCATATTCATCAGGGGTATTGGTCTGAAATTCTCCTTTTCCGTGGGGTTTTTGCCTGGTTTGGGGATCAGGGTAATACTGGTTACATAGAAAGAGTGTAGACGTTCTCCTTTTGTTTCTATTTTTTGAAACAGCTTCAGGAGATTAGGTATTATTTCTTTGAATGTTTGGTAGAATTCCCCAAGGAATCTGTCAGGTCCTGGGCTCTTATTTTTTGGGACGTTTTTGATCACTACTTCAATCTCTTCACTAGATATTGGACTGTTCAGGTCATCAATTTCTTCCTGATTCAGTTTTGGAAGTTTCCAGGTTTCCAGGAATACATCCATTTCATGTACATTGCTTAATTTATTGGCATATAGCTGCTGATAATAATTTCTGATGATTTTTTCTATTTCCTTGGTGTTAGTCATGATCTCTCCCTTTTCATTCATAATTTTATTGATTTGGGTCCTCTCTCTCTTCTTTTAGATTAGTATGGCCAGTGGTTTATCAATCTTATTGATTCTTTCAAAAAACCAGTTTCTAGTTTCGTTGATGTGTTCTACTCTATCTCTAGTTTCTATCTCATTGATCTCTGCTCTCATCTTGATTATTTCCCTTCTTGTGCATGGGGTTGGCTTAATTTGTTGGTGATTTTCCAGTTCTTTAAGATATAAAGAGAGCTTGTGTATTCTGGATTTTTCAATTTTTGGGGGGTGAGGCTTGGATGGCTATATTTTCCCCCTGAGGACCATCTTTGCCGTATCCCACAGGTTTTGGACCAATGTGTCTTCATTCTTATTGGTTTCCATGAATTGTTTAAGTTCTTCTTTGATTTCCTGGTTGATCCAAACATTCTTAAGCAGGGTGGTCTTTTGCTTCCAAGTGTTTGAATACCTTCCAAACTTTTTCTCATGGTTGAGTTCCAGTTTCAAAGCATTGTGGTCTGAGAATATGCAGGGAATAATTTCAATCTTTTGGTATCAGTTGAGCCCTGATTTGTGACCCAGTATGTGGTCTATTCTGGAGAAAGTTCCATATGTGCTTGAGAACAATGAGTATTCTGTTGTTTTAGGGTGGAATGTTCTATATCTATCTATGAGGTCCATCTGGTCCAATGTATCATTCAATGCTCTTATTTCTTTACTGCTTGGATGGTCTGTCTATTACTGAGACTGGCATGTTAAGATCCCCTACTATTAATGTATTCATATCAATATGACTCTTTATCTTGATTAACAGTTGTCTTATGTAGTTGGCTGCTCCCATATTGGGGGCATAAATATTTACAATTGTTAGATCTTCTTGGTGGATAGATTATTTAAGAATGATGTAGTGTCCTTCTTTATCTCTGACTACAGTCTTTAGTTTAAAATCTAATTTATCTGATATGAGAATCGCTACCCCAGCTTTCTTTTGAGGCCCATTGGCATGAAAGATGCTTCTCCATCCCTTCACTTTCAGTCTGGATATATCTTTAGGTTCCAAGTGGTCTCTTGTAGAGAGCATATGGACGGGTCCTGTTATTTTATCCAATCTGTGAGCCTGAGCCATTTTATGGGAGCATTTAGGCCATTCACACTGAAAGTGATTATTGAAAGATTTGTTTTTATTGACATTATGTTGCCTGTGAAGTCCTTGTTTCTATAGATTGTCTCTGTAAATTTCTGGTCTGTGTCACTCTTGGGTTCTTTCTTCTTTTATAGAACCCCCTTTAATATTTCTTGCAGTGCCAGCTTGGTGGTCACATACTCTTTTAAACCTTGCCCGTCTTGGAAGCTCTTTATCTCTTCATCCACTTTGAATGTCAACCTTACTGGATAAAGTATTCTTGGCTGCATATTCTTCTCATTTAGTGCCCTGAATAGGTCTTGCCAGCCCTTTCTGGCTTGCCAGGTTTCTGTGGACAGGTCTGATGTTATTCTGATGGTCCTTCCTCTGTACATAAGGAGTCTCTTCCCCTTTGCTGCCCTCAGAAGCTCTTGTCTAAAATTATGATTCATCAGTCTCACAATCAAGTGCATTGAGGTCTTTTGAGATTCGTTGATCTTGGGGGGTGTTCTTTCTGCCTCTAGGACACAAATGCTGGTTCCAATCCCCAGACTGGGAAAATTTTCATCCAGAATTTGTTCAACTATATGTTCTAGTCTTCTCTCTTCCTCCACCCCCTCAGGGATCTGAATAATTCAATGTTGGAACATTTCATGGCATCATTTATTTCCCTAATTCTATTCTCATAGCTTTTAAGCTATTTCTTCCATGCCTCCTCCTGATCCTTTTTCTCTATCAGTTTGTCCTCTAGATCACTAATTCTATCTTCTGCATCAGTTACCCTAGCTGTTAGAGATTTTAGGTTAGATTGGATCTCATTGTTAGCATTTTTAACTTCTTTCCACATGGCTTTCACTTCTGCCCTTAGAGATTCTATGTTGTCACTAATGGTTTTCTCCAACCTAGCCATTGCCTGGATAATTGTTACCCTGAATTCCCTTTCTGACATATTGTTTATGTTTTATCCAATAGTTTTGATGGAGAGGGTACAGTCTCTGAATTTTTCCTCTGTTGGTGTTCCTCCTCCTAGTAATTTTGGTGAGAGGTGTTTGAGGGGATGTATAGCTGAATATATCAACCATGTTCTAGGCCAGGTGCACCCTGGAAGGCTTCAGAGCAATTGGAAGTCAGCACCAAAAAGAAAGAAGAAAAAAAAAAAGAGAGAGAAAAAAAAAAAGAGAAGACCCAGCTAGAATGAGCCCCCAAATGTAAGATTTATAAGGTATATGAACAAAAATGGACAAACAAAAAGACCGACAAAAGTAAATGACAAAGAAAAAAAAAAAAAAAAGAACCCAGCCAAAATGAACCTCAAGGATAAGATTAATATAATACCAGAAGAAAAAAACAAATACACAGAAACACTGACAGACGAAAAAGATGGGAGGGTGGTTATAAATCCTTGATGTGGGAGAGGAAGTTTATTTTGATTCTTCCTGGGTTATCTTGATATCTTTGTTAAAGGACTCAACTTTCCAGAGATAAAGGGAGATTAAAACTGGTTTATATATAGAGGTATATTGATTAGGGAAAGAGGATTACCTTGAAACTTATATCTATATGTATATTAAAAAAATAGAAAAGAAAAAGGAAAACACAGGTATATGTATGAAAAAAGTTCAAGTTAAAAGGTTATTATGGAATATGTTGTATTAAACCTCTAGTCGTAATGGCAAGTAGGTTAAAAAAAATAAAAAAGAACAAGAATAGTGAGAACGAATTAAAAAATGAAAGTTGTATCTATGAAATATACATTTAGGGCAATACTGGGAGCTTAATATCTTCTTTTCCCTTGATATTGGGGTTTTACAGTTTTGTGGGGACTCTGTGGTTGCTGTCCTCTTGTTCTTTTGGTTTGCTTTTTGGGGGAGGGATCTGCTGTGCTGTTTTTCATTCAGTCTTGCTTGGGTTGAGTCCTCCTTCCCCCTATCAAGAGGCTGGGCACTGTGGAAACCAGTTTTTCAGGCTTTTGTTCTCTGGAAGTTTTTGTTCTTCAGCAGCTTTTTGTGGCTTTTCAGAGGTTTAGTGGAAAGCAAACTGCACCCAGACCTCCACCTCAGAGAGAAGCCTCAGTCTGCTCCCCTCCGGGTGGTCCAGAACACACAGACTTCCCCTCTGCAAACTCCGCTGAACTGTGCAACCTCCCACAGGCAGTGCATGCCCCCAGCCACCATCTCAGGGGTCGCCTGAAGCGCTCGCTTGTCTCTGCACCCCCTAGTGACTAAAACCATGAGTGATATTGGTCCAGGGAGCCCGCTCTCAGTGGCTGCCTTTGCCAGGATTGCTGTCTGGGGTCCGGACCTCACAGTTGTGCAGGTCATCCCTGAGGAATCCCCACCAGAGATTGCGCTGAGTTCCTTCAGGCACACACTAGGAGCATCCAGACCTTCCACTGGTCCTAGAGACCGCTGGCTAGCACCCATGCAGAGTTCTTTCAGGTGCAGGCAGGGAGTGTGGCTCAGACCCTATTCAGTATAGTGCTCACACAACACAAAAGGCTGTAGCTCTAGAGAGTGCAGGCTGGTGCCCACACCAGACTCCCTCATGTGGGGGAGGGTGTGTGCCCAGCTGAGCGATGGTACAAGCAGTGCAATGGGGGGGGGGGCTCAAGGGACCAGGAACTGGAGGCTCCGCCACACTCTCTCTGGTACAGGTGGTCACTGGCGCTGTCCATCCTGGGTCCATGGGCTTAGGCCCGTGCCCGACACCGCCTGATTCCACCAGTTGCCCCTTAAGATCTTTTGCTCTTTTTGAGTGCTTTTAACCAGACTCCAAGTTAATGCTGGTCCCCAATCACAAGACACTTTTGTATTGGGGTATTACTTTCTTATGGGTCACTTCTGGTGGCTCCGTCCCCTTTCTGTTTATCCTCTGATATCAGTCTAGGCATTCCCACTCTGCTTTGCCTCTCCACTGGTGTCTTCTGCTCCCATAGAGATCTAAAAGTGTATAACCCTACATCTCAGGCTGATTTCATGGGTGTTCAGAGTGTTCTGGTAGATAGCTCACATTAAGGGACTGATTGAAACAGGGTCTCCTACTTTTCTGCCATCTTGCCTATTACCAATATTACCTTCGAAAAATGTTTTAATTTTTTAGATAAGCTCTATGCCCAATGTGGGCTTGAACTCACAACCCTGAGACCAAGAGCTACATGCTTTACTGATAGCCAGCCAGGTGCCCCTGGCAACCTTTCCTAAAAAGGGTCATATAGTAAATATTTTAATCTTTGCAGGCCATATAGTTTCTGTGACTAGGTACAAAAATCTACTATTATAGTGTGAAAGATGCCTTAGACAATATGTAAACTAATGTGTGGCTGTGTTCCAATAAAACTTTATTTACAAAAATGGGTGGTAAGTTGAATTTGGTCCATCCACCACAGTTTGCTGACTTCTGCTCTAAATGATAGTCCATGGACCAAAAGATTTCATAATATCTTAAAGTCATCAAATGCACAGTTCTTAAATAAAATTAAATTTAATTCTACTTTCTCTATCAGCACTAAAAAGATAATTACTTATTTCATGGTATATTTACTTTTCATTTTTTAAATATGTACATTTTTAATACATAGTTGGGAGAATTCTTTTGGACATAGAAGGGACAGAGTTGTGTGTGTGTGTGTGTGTGTGTGTAACTAACTATGACTTTGTATTCTAATATTGTACAGATGCTTACAGGCTGTTAAGAGAGTCATCTGTTGTGCTCACTTTGGCAGCACATATACTAAAAAAAAAGAGAGAGAGAGAGAGAGAGTCATCTGTTAATAAGTCTGATATTTTATAAATACAAAAACTATGTATGGATGAGTTTGTTTTATATTAGTTAAACTTGGAAAGTGCTGGGTCTCAAAACACTTTTTGTAATCAGTTGTTCATTTAGTTTTCTCTTGCAAGTATTAAATTTCAGTGACAAACCATGGGAGACTGGACCTGCCCAGAACAATCTGATTTTTTGCATCTATGAAGCTTCTCAAACCTCCTGTGGTTTAGTTGGCACATCTCAAATATAAAAGAATTCAAGTATTGATCTAAGCTATTAAAAGACATCATAGTTACATTCTTTTATAGCAACTACTCCGCACCATTTCAACCTAATAAATTCTTAAGTATATCTCATTCATACAACTTGGCCTACTGCTTTGCTCAGAGTAACTATTAACTCATATAGGCATGTAATGAAGAGAAACACAGTATAGTACATAGCAAGGAGTGTACATATGGAGATTTTTCCCAGGAGAACAACCAGTAATTGAAAGTACTAAATTCCCCGAATTATCATCCCCTCCCTTTTCAAGCTATTCATGGGTCTTACCTATATTGCATCAAGATGTTGCCACTAATTCCATTTTAGACTAATATCAAGATAATGTCCTGGCCATTTATGTTGTTTCCATGTAATGGTGCTAAATTCTCTCTGTCATGCTATCAGGAAATATAATTACCAAACTAGTTTTCTATAATTCACTGAGATTACCATACTGAACATTCTTTTTCTTTTAATGTCCCTTTGTAGCACAAGAAGTTTCTGCAGTGACTTGGTGACTTAGTCATGGTGCTACATTTGGAATCTTTATAGTGCAACCAGGAAAGGTCAGGATGTTTGCTTTCCACAGCAAGATTATTCACTCATTAAAAATTAAAATACATTGTTCATTTCAGGTGGTGGGCTGGATGTTATTATTTCCCATATGTCCAATTCAACAGTACAGAACTAAAACAGCCTTGCTGAGTAACATTTCTGAGGTCATCTGTGTTGGACTCTTTCATACTTTCACTATTATTAACTCTTCATTCCTAATTTGTTAGCATCAAATTTATTGAAAACTTACAGATATTAATATGCAAAGATAATGAAAATACTTAGATTTGTGCTAGAGAAGGAAAGAAGTTTTTTCATTTGGTTTTCCTTTTATTCAATAAACATTTACTCAACATTAGCTATATACTAAGAATAGTGTGGGCCCTGGGGTTGTGAACATGAATAAAACATAGTCACTTTCCCTGAGAAGGTCATAATGTAGTATGGAATAGACATATGAACAAACAGTTACAATATTATAAGATATTCATAATAAAAGTACAAACAAAGTGTTGTGAGAAGACTGAAGGAAAAATTGAAGAGTGGCTGGGAGAACATTTCCTCACTTAATGCATGCTGTATGATAATGAGACAATAATGAATGGAACAATATATTTTAAATGCTGGAAATGAGCATCTGGAAAATGAAAATAAAATAAAAACACCATTTTCAATAACCTTAAAGAAAGGTGTGAAGTAACTATACAGAGAAAATATATAGCAAATGTAAAATACCTTTCTTTGTAATTTATTAATTTCTTTCAAATAGAATTGCTTATTTAAAGCAAAAATAATAGCAATCTGTTATGGGGTTTATGAAATATGTATAAATGAAATATATGACAACAATTGTTCAAGGCACTAGAGGAGAAAATTGAAATATACTATTATAAGTTTCTTAAACTGTATGTGAAATAGAATGATATTATTTGAAGCTAGATGACTTAAAAATGCAGGTGGTAAACTCTAGACCACCCACTAAAAAAAGTACAACTAGTAAGCTTTTATTTATTTATTTTTAAAGATTTTATTTATTTATTTGACAGACAGAGATCACAAGTAGGCAGAGAGGCAGGCAGAGAGAGAGAGGGGTGTGGGGCTCAATCCCGGGACACTGAGATCATGACCTGAGCCGAAGGCAGAGCTTAACCCACTGAGCCACCCATGTGCCCCACTAGTAAGGTTTTAGACAAAATAAAATAAACAACAAAAAGAGAATTCTTCCCAAAAAAGACTGAGAAGGAGGAAAAATAGAATAAAGAATACAGGGGTAAAATACTAAACAAGTAGTAGAGTGGTAGGCTTGATCTCAGCAATATCCTTATTTACTTTAAATGTAAATGGACTAAATACATCTATTAAAAGACAAAGATTATCAGCATCTCCTCACTTCTATTCAACATTGTACTGGAGTAAGCAATTACTAAGTAATTGGAGTAAGCAAGGAAAAACAGATTAGAGAGGAAAAAGGAAAAACTACCTTCACTTGCAGACTTTTTTGTGTATAAGGAAAATCCTAAACAACTTATAAAATATTTACTGGATTTAATAAATGAATTTAGCAGTGTGATAGAATACAAGGTCACTTACAAAAATTAACATTATTTTTGAAAATAAGCATTTAGGAAATAGAAATTAAAAATATACCATTTATATTAGCATAAAAATATAAATGCTAAAGAATAAATTTAAAGAGAAACATATAAGGTTTATACACTGCAAACTATAAAATATTCCTGAGATAAATTAGAACTAAAATAAATGGGAAAAATATAATAATTATGGACAAAACGCCTAATATTGTTAAGATATCTTCTCAATCAAATTCCAAAAAGTTTAAAAAAAATTTTTTTTTGAAATATCAGGCTGATTTTAAAGTTCATGTGGAAAGGCAAAGACCTAGAAAGGTTTCCCAAATAAAAAGAAGAAAAAAATTTGGAGGACTTACCTAATTTGAAGAACTTATAAAGCTCAGTTAACGAGATGGAATGATATTGGAGTATTATATAACAGAAAGTCTTGAAGAACAAAAGTTCCAGAATTTCTCAATTCAGTAGTTTAATGTTATCATCAAGCACAGTTTCTTCTATTTTCCTGCTTTATCCCTTGGCATTTCTCTTCAAGATCATTTCCCGTTAATGGCTATTATGAATGTTTTGGTTCTAGGCATTTGTGCCTACAAAGCAATGCTCAGCAAAAGAATAAACAACCACTAGTTCTTTGTGTCACTTGAATTTTTTTCTATTATAAAATATTTGACATATCAAATAGTATTTCATATATGTAGGCTTTAAAAAATAATAATGAAACAAACATGCAAATTGAAGAAGTAGACATGAATCCTTGAACTTTATTACTCACATTAATAGCAGTAGATACAATATCAACATTCATTTCAATTTCTTAGGCCCCAACCCCACAGGATGATTCAAAGTCAGGTGACTACTGCATATACAGTGGGTTACATTATAGAAGAGGAACTCGAAGAGTAAGGAACCCAAATCTTTATAATTGGCAGTTAGCATGGCTTGCCCCAGAGAGACACCTTATCTTTATTATACAGGGCAGTAATCAAACCTGCCCTTTTCTCCATAGGGAGATACTATCTCTCTCTTCCAAGACTGTTTGCTATATAATTATCCTTGAGAAGATAGTCTGGAATAAAAACAGTCAATGCTTCTGTTTTCAAGACATGCAGAAATGTGAAAGACCTAATTAAAGAATTGTCTTTCAACAGAGATGGGTTTCCTCCCCACTCTCTGCCCCACATATTCATGATGCATGTTTCAGCATAATTTAATGTATAGTTTCTTCTTTCCCCAAACATCTGAAATGCAAACTTTAACATAATTAGGCTTCTATGTATGTGTGTGTCTATTTTTAGTTCTTTATTAATTTATAAGCCTATCTTTTCATCAATCCCACATACGTTTACTTTAGCTTTCTACCTTTTTAACCTCCACAAACATCTACTTTGTTCTTCTTTGGGAATGTCTTGTATGTTCTTGACCTTTCATTCTTTCTTAAATTTAAAAAATCTGCCATATTCCTATATATTTTTTCTTGCAGTGCAGACCTTCCTTCTGGAATTGTGTTGCTAGCTCTCCTATAGTTTGTTTAAAACTTGCTCTATTGAACAAACTGAGAGTTGCTGGAGGGAGGTAGATGGGGGAATGGGCTAGCTGGGTATTGGGCATTAAGGAGGGCACTTGTTGGGATGAGCACTGGGTGTTACATGTAAGTGATGAATCACTAAATTCTACTCCTGAAGCCAATATTACACTAGATGTTAACTAACTTGGTTTTAAATAATAATAATTTTAAAAAACTGCAACCACTGTGACTATACCTCATCAAATAAACAAACAAAGAAACTTCCTCTACTAAGCTCAGTGTGGGTGTCCTCAATGTGACCTCCCACCATAGATAGGTTCTAAGCTTTGTTTCCTGAACTCTACATGCTACTCTTTAAAAGCTAAAGTTCTCATCTTCAGATACCAGTAGATCGCCTGGGGCCAAGTGGCAGTTTTAGCTCATTTACTTCTCTGCACAAAATCCTTCATATTGTTTTCAACCTCTTAGAATTTTTCTTTTCTTTTCTTTTCTTTTCTTTTCTTTTCTTTCTTTCTTTCTTTCTTTCTTTCTTTCTCTTGGCAGTTCAGTTATGCATTAAAAATATATTTTGTATATTTCATCTAACTTTTTTAGGAGCTTACACTGAAAGTGGTTTTCAGGATACCTAATCATTCCTGTTGTCAGACACAGAAGTCTTATGTCAGTGTGGTTTTAAAAGTGTTTAACTCACAGAATTGTGTCTTGTACACAATAAAAATTCAGTAAAGTGTGCCTAATTGAATTGAAAAAGGTTTCAGTTGGTTTTCTCTGATGCTGCTTCATCATACTCAAATGACTTAATACCTAATTTGGTATTACCATCATTACATGATTTTATTCTCTCCTTAAAAAAATATTTATTTTATTCTCTCCTTTGCAAAATTAAAAAATATTTCAAAAATACAGAAAAAAATAATATAATTGAGATCTTTGTTCTTAACTACCAAGACTAAATTGATGTTTACATAGTGCCCATTCTTTCCAGTCCTGGTTTTATGATTGTATAACAAAACAATATACATAATTTTGTATGTTTAAAATTTTTATAATAATAATACAGTGATCTTCATACCCCTTTGGAACTTGCTTTGTTTCCACTCAACATCATGTTTGAAAAATTTATCTATGCTGATACATTAAGCTCAAATTCAATTATTCCACATCCTGTATATAATTCTATTATCCATTATAGTTTATTTAAAAGTCCCTTTATTCTATGATAAAATCCTTACATATATGCTCTTGAGCATGTGTTTGGGATTTTTAAAGTTAGATGCCTACAACGGAAAGTGCTATATAATAGGGTGTACTAAATTTTAACTTATTAAGTATATATCCAGCTCCTTATATCTAATCTTTATGATTGTGGTGGTATTAATCATTATAAAAATAAGATATTCTACCTTATTTTATCATTTAGTGTTTATGATTTATGAAAAGTACCTAGCACTAGTCAGGATACAGATTATGCTAAATATATGTAATGCATGACACCTTGTGTTTAATTCAAATTACATTAAAGTTTGTACTATTAAATAATGAACAATTAGGTGATTTGGAAATTCATGCCCCCCCTTTTTCTATAGGTATTTATGAGCCTCCATTTATTGTACTACTGCAGTGAACCAACCTTGGATGTGAAAATTGCCTTTTGTCAGGTGTGTGTTCCTTACAGGTAAAACAAGGTACAGTATATTCCCTTGTATTTCCATTTGCCATTTTAGCTTGCATATGTGCCACATCAAGTTAGTGTTTATGCAGCACTAAAAATAACTTGGGAATTAGAAGTGGATAGTTACATGATTTTTTCTTTCTCAGTTCACTTAAGTGAGAATGAGAATGAAAATAATTCTTTTTAATAGTTATAAATTAATCACTGGGTAAAATGATTTCTTGCTAGATTTTATTTATACTTAATGACAGTAATGTCTTTTCTAATACTTGAAATATGGCTTGAATCATCAAAATAGTGAAAGTCTGTATTATTATTTTTCATTGTAAGGACTGATGAGCCCTCTGTAGCAGATTTCCAAGGCCCACAGATAATAACATCCCAAGCGTGCTCAGTTGGTTTTTGATGCCTGGTGCTAACTGATAGTTAATAAAAGAGTAAAAAACAAGAACAGCAAACAAAGGTATAGAAGGTAGTGTGCATGGAGCAGAAAAGAGTCTGCTCTCCTGTATTCATACATATTCTATTCTTTTTTTTTTTTAAAGATTTTATTTATTTATTTGACATACAGATCACAAGTAGGCAGAGAGGCAGGCAGAGAGAGAGAGAAGGGAGGAAGCAGGCTCCCCGCTGAGCAGGGAGCCCGATGTGGGGCTCTATCCCGGGACCCTGGGATCATGACCTGAGCCGAAGGCAGAGGCTTTAACCCACTGAGCCACCCAGGCGCCCCCATACATATTCTATTCTTAAGAAAGAGGCTAGGTGGGGTATTTATTCCTACTACAGGTATTTTTAGGGTAATCCTAACTTTAATCTGTTGTTATGGTATTAATAATAGTGTTTCCTTTTACTCTCAGGATTATTCTTTGGATAATAAATTATAGGAACTTTATTCATGATCCAAGCAAAAAACAATTCATTTTTTCTATAATGATTTTCATTATTATCCTCTCACTGAGCGGTGCTGTAAACAGGGAGTGACATGCATCCTTTGAAACAAGGTCTAAAAAATAACTCTGCACCTTCTATTACTTTAAAACAATCTTTTCTGTTTCTGAAAGTAATATGTACTTGTTACAGAAAATGTGAAAAAATATAAAGGGAAACAAACATTGGTAAATCTATTCTCTCTTAGCCTAAGTAGAATCTCTACAGGCGAGTAAAATGTGTTACAGGCTATGAATAGGATTTACTGATCTGATCTGCCTCAACTCCCTGACCTCTAAATGTCATAGTGCTGGAAGCCTCAGGCATTTAGATAATTTCTCTTCTGTAATAAGAATTCTGGAACTGGACAGCCTTGGTTAGAAACTCTATCACTTATTAGCCATTTATTTATGACCTTGGGCAAGTTACTTAACCTCTCTGTGTTTTAGTTTCTAAATTTGTAAAAAGAGGAAAAGAAAAGTATCTACCTTCTAGGTTATGAGAATTAAATGAGTTAATACTTGCAGAGCAATGAGAACAGTGCTGGAATATGTTTATTAAATAGCTGAATAGATTTTAAATAAATTTACCTTCATTCTTCTGGTGCTCCAATAGAGTCCCTGTTTTAAGTATTATCAGTATCCTGACTACTTCCATAGTTTTCTCCCCAACCCAAATCTCTCCCAGAACTGGACCATGCCCAACTACTTGTTCTGTGTCTTTGCTTAGATGTTAATATGCATATCAAATTCTGCACACGCCAAACCAAATTCCTGATCTTTCCTCGAAAATTACCCTGTTCTAATTCAATAAATGCTAAATTCACCTTTCCCAGTTGCTTAGAACAAAATCTTTGGAGTCATCTTTGGGGCAGCACTTCACATTCAATTTGTCAGGAAATACTATTGTTTGTACATTCAAAACATATCTGAAATCTCACCATTTCCCAACATTCTCTCCACTACCACTTTGATCCAACCTACTTAACCTCTTGCCTGGATTATCACCAGAGTTTCCACATTTGCTCATTCCCAAATGGTTTACTCTCAAACAAAGAATAATATTTTGAAAAGTATAAGTGAGATCATGTCACTGCTTGGCTATAACTGAAGCAAAACAGAAAAACCTTTCAATGTCTTCCATTTCACTTATAGTAAAAACCAAAATTCCTAAAATAAATACCCTAGCCTTTACCGCTTAGCCACCTAGAGGTCCCCCTCCCTGAAGTACTCTTCCTGTATTGTCCTCTTGGCCTACTCCTCCACCACTGTCAGGGCTTTGCTCAAATGTAATTTTTTAAGGGAATCTTTCTTGACTATCCTATTTAAAATTGCCCCTTCCAACCTACACTGCCTACCGAACTTCCGAGCCTTTCTTTTTTCTTTCCCTCTGTAACACTTTTTGGTAGCTGATAATACCATATATGTGACTGGTATGCTGCTTCTCTCTCTCTCCTCCAATGCATTTTCACATGGGCAGGAGCCAACTCACATGGGCTCACAGGAGTTGATTGTGCACCTCTCTCCCCAGCTGAAAAGTTCAGTGATGTGAGGCTGGTAGATGGAAGTCTGTTATTATAGGAGCGTGTATATTATGTAAATAAGCAATTACTATGTAAGTCTCCTCCCTCCAAATGTTGAACATTTGCCCAGACACTGCTGGAATTTTGCACGTGGCATGGTGTAGACTTTCACTGGATGTTTACCTAACGAATCAATGAAGGTATATGTTTGATTTAGGTAATCAGTTACACCTGTGACTGTGCTTTGGTTGAAAGGAGCAGGACTGAATTTCTGGGTAAACTCTTTGGGCCCTACCACTTGCAAGCAATGTGACTGTGTGCTATTTCATTAGCTGCCATGAGCCTATCCATTTACTGAGGGCATTAATACTTAAAAACAAACCACAACCAAACAAAAAACTAATCATGTTTTATATACCTCAAGTTTAAATCTGAACTTCAAAAATTATCAATAAAAAAGTTCTCAAAACTTATGCTACATTTTTTAAGCCAGAGTCTTTTTGTAGGTTGAAGTTATTTTTTAAAATCAGCTCCCAACATTTGGGTACTGATGCAGAATGTCTATTTCTAGTAAGGTTTCTTTGAAAGCAAGGGAAGAAAGAGAAGTGAAGCATGAACTTCATTAATAACTGAATATTTTTTTGCTTACTATGAGCTTTGGTGTCTAGATACATGCAAATTCAATAACTTAACAAAATCTAAAAATATTACAGTAAGCAGAATGTTCCTGGTCATGACTAAGAGCATTTTATATACTTTCCATGTAAAATTTTTATTTGATAATGTTTATTTATTTATTTTCTCTTCTGTAGCTCTGTGCCTGATTTACTGCTCTATCAATTTAGAGAAAAGAATGTATTCATTTTTAGAGGTAGAGATTTCTACTGGGGTTCACTTTCAAGCTATGTTTTTCAGAAGCTTCTTATTTCATGAGACATCTCACATGTTCTTGGTATGCTATAGTGTTTACCCTGATCACCAGCAGAGTTAGGTTGCTCCCAGCTTCTGCCAGACAGACAATGCACAAAGATATATGATCAAGTATACTCAGATTCCAACTCTCTTGAGTCTTAATCTGTGGCTTTTTATATTATGTCATATTTCTAATTTTTTCAGTTCTTTTTTTTTTAAAGATTTTATTTATTTGACAGACAGATCACAAGTAGGCAGAGAGGCAGGCAGAGAGAGAAGGGAGGAAGCAGGCTCCCTGCTGAGCAGAGAGCCCGATGCGGGGCTCGATCCCAGGATGCTGGGATCATGACCTGAGCCGAAGGCAGCGGCTTTAACCCACTGAGCCACCCAGACGCCCCTTCAGTTCTTATCAATAAGAAGTTATAGAAAATATAGAGAACAAACTTTCCCAGATAGTTTTTTATCAACAGGAAATACGCATATTATTTGTAATGGTGTTGACCTTCTTTTTTAGTTGAATTACTTTGAGAACACAGGAGTCCTTGAATTTTTTACCTACTCCTATTAAATTTTTAAAAAGTATTCCAGTAGGCAGCTTTTGCAGGCAAGAGGTCTGGGGAGAAATTTGTCTTTGTAACATTAGACAGTAAAAGAATAATCTTTAGTTTGGACTCGAATAAATCCTTTACAAAAATACAGACTGACAGGGAATTGAAAAGTGCACACACTCTCTGGGTCCCCCTGAGAAACAGGTGAGCCTTCTTAGCTTTCTTTTCTCAATTGAACAGAGAATTGCAGAGCTGTTCAATTTCACTTTCCCACATTGAAAAAAAATCTGTTTAAAGGGCTACTTTTGGAACTCTGTGGTATTGGACAGATGAGTCAAGATTTTAACCAAGGAATATATACACACAGAATTGCTTGTTAGAAACCACATGCATGTCCATGGGTACATACAGCATTTTTCACATCCTGACGTTACTATTAGGTGTGTAGGTTGTGTTTTTCTCTCTCCATGGGGACTGACTGCCTCAGGGGCAGGAAGGACCAGGGCATGCTCATCTTTGATTTCCAAGTCCAGAAATCTACCTTAATTCCGTTACTGTGCAATAAATACCTTTTGAATAAAAGAGGGTAAATAAAAACTTAATAAAGAAACACTACTTCCCTAGTAGACATTTGTTTACTTGCTTTTCAAAATCAAGTCAATTTCTCAACATCTTAACATTTTATAAGTGTACATTAATGGACTTAATTGTATTTTGGTTATTTTGCTATTACAAATCAGTGTTAACCTAACAATTATCTAAACATTATTAACTTATTGTCCTTTCTAAATGTTTATTGATGTTTGAGTAGTTTATGAATCCTTTAAAATGATTTCTTAATTTCCGATTTTCACAGAGGGTTCAAATCAATGCATCAAGAATTATAAATCTAAGTAGAACTAGAAATAAAGAGACCGAGCCCATTGAGGGTCTTTTTGGCTATGAAACAGAAACTCTTTCTGCCTCCTTACATTTTCTATGAAAGGAGATAGCTATGTGTTGACAGATTGATTCCACCATTTGTGTATTCAATACATTTTTACTAAGTACCTATAATATAAAGTTGCATCTTGTAAAAACTAGGGATACAAAGAACACAGTGTCTAAAGCATGACAGAGAGTGGCTGAGCTCCTAATCTTGAAAACCTATTACTCTTTGAGTTAAAGAATGCAGCAACAGCTATGTGTTAAACAATGAGTCAGAAAAAAAGCCTAACGTCAATAGTTACCAAAGAAGAGTTTATTTTACCTCATTTAATCTTCACATCACTATTATCAAAGGCATAATCCAATTATGTTTTAATCTGGAGTTGGAAATCTCAACTATTTTACTAGAAGGTCTTTCCCTGGTCTTGTTATGAACTTTTTGAAATCTATTGGTGTATAGTGTAGGAAAAAAGAACACTCTTATATGATTTCCAAAGCATGTTTGTGATATATAAAGTCTAAAATATTACTGAGGATATGACAAAAATAGTCTCATTTTGAAGTTATTGTCAAATTGTTCTTCAGTGTCTTTAGAGTTCTTACTATTTTTTGGTTTAACCCTTATGAGATAAGATAGCCAAGACTGACCATGTTGAATTTTTTTCTAGTTAAGATAGTGTTTTTTTTAAATAGACATAAAACATTACAGATGACTTGCCTAGTTGATTGAATTTGATTTTATTACACAAATGTCTGGATAATAAAGCACTATGTGTATACATGGAATAATTTTCTTAGCCACTGATGATGGTTGTTCTAAATAGAGGAAAACTTACTCTTATAGTAAATTTGCCGATCACTTCTGATTTATTATTTGTTAGTGTTCAGATGTTTTCCTCTTTTGATCTTTAGAAATTTCAAGATGTTAGCAAATATTTTATGGGCTGCATTCACTTTTTAGAAGTTTTTATAGACCTGGAAATAAATAAACCAGGGAACTCCTAAAGATAGGTATTCTTGAATGCCCATGGAATGTTTTAGTTTTAAGTGATATGTTCAGATCTCAGTACCTAGGACATTTAAAATACATTAAACATGATGCCAGGGTTATATGGTTTAAAAAAAAATTTCTTTGCTTTTAAAGCATACTGAATTTAATGTAACTTGATTTGCTCAACTTTATCTCATTTGATGGGTCTATGGGTTTCTGCTTCAAAGACAATGAAACTATCTGGTCAAAATTTTTACACTTAAAATTGGATGGCTATCTCGGATGGGAAGACTTTTATACCAACATTAGAGGAAAAGAGCAACAAAGGAAAATATATTCTGATGGGGCAAGGCAAAGGAAAATCTGTGTAATATAACAGGGAAACTGAAAACCACTTTTGCTGGTCTGTCAAAGGCATTGTTTGTATATTTTAGATTTGGGGGGATTGTCTGCCACCTCAAAACACCAACTTAGACATTGACTTCCTATAAATATGGCTTAAGGGAATCAGTAGATTGATATATTTGAAGGATATATTTGAAGGATATATTTGAAGGATATATTTGAAGGATATATTTGAAGTTCTGGGTATTTCGTAAATGAATGGTGAAGATTTTGAGGTATAAACTGATAAACCTTTCCTTTATTATATTAGTTCTTCCTGTAATAGGGAAAGAAAATATTTACCTTAGTTTTTCCTTTTTTTAAAGATTTTTTATTTATTTACTGGAGAGAGCAAGCAAGAGTCCAAGCAGTTGGAGTGGCAGGCTGAGGGAAAGGGAGAAGCTGGTTCCCAATGTGGGACTTGATCTCAAGACCTTGGGATCAGGACCTGAGGTGAAGGCAGCTGCTTAACTGACTGAGCCACCCAGGGATCCCTTAGTTTCTTCTTTTAAGGGGTTTCTTCTCCTGTGTGTTATTCGAGGAAGCCCAGCTCTGACTTTCTTCTATATCTTTTATACATTGCATTTAATTTTGCATACCTTAAAAAAAAATCCCAACATATATGCTTTAGTGCATGGACTGTCCGGGTAAATTATTAAAGACATAGCAAACGTTATTGTAAAAACATGGTATATCTTGAATCACAAAATAAATCACTAAGATATCTACACTCTCAGGCTAACTAACAATTCTATTTTTATGAATGAATGTTTCATGATGTTTGAAAATAGTTTTTTTCATATGCCCACACATGACAATGGCTGCAGCGAATTTCAAAAGAGCAAATTTAATGTTGTATTTGTGTGTTATACTTTGGGCATGTTTTTTCCCCTAATGATTTATTAAATACTTATTTGAGTTAATGAGTAGATTCAGTTATGCTACAAAGATTAACAAAAAAATATAAAGGTCTTAAGATTTGGTTCTGTAATGATGAACTTTCCTATATTGTGTGATTGTGGGTATGTCTTTGGTTTTCTTGAGGCACAAAAGAGGTTGAGCTGACTTCTTTTTGAATGATCTTAGTACAAATAAAAATGTAGCTTAGTTCTACAAGCTCAGTTATGTTTGAGGTATTAATCAAATTTAAATGAAGTTATTGCCTACATCTTCAAAAATATTTATGCTGTAAAATATCACAGAATTATCTGTGGTTTTCAGTGAATGGTAAATGCTCAATATGTGGTTTCTATTTTGATCTATATAGTATACTTAAGTAATCAACTAATTCCATAAATGCACTATTTTAATTCTATGTGAGACTTTGGAAAATGCATTAAGTGATAATTTTGCTTTTTGGTACAGGTATTAGCTGAGATTAAGGTACATGATAAACAAAGGCTGAATTTTTCAGTAGGTTAAGAAGAATAATGTTAACTTAGATAGTGAGTTCTAAAACCAGTTCCAAATTTGGAATGTGTCATTCAACTCTTCTGTTCATCCTCTCTAAAGGTGAATATTTATTTGGTTATATATTCTATACATCTCTAAATCATTCTAAAAAAGGTTAAGGCAGTTACAAAAGTGCATATCCAAAGAGATGAAAACCCAGACTTTGGAGAACACAGAACTGCTAAACTTAGGTACTGATTAGATCTTTTTATGTTTGTGCAATGACAGAATCAATATCATTTGGATTTAAGAATACTGCTCTTTGCACTGGGTATTATATAAGACTAATGAATCACAGACTTGTACCCCTGAAACAAATAATACATTATATGTTAATTATTGAATTTAAATTAAAAAAGAAAAGGGTAAAAAAAGAACACTGCTCTTTGTTGTACATATGAAAACAAAGTTCTAGTGTCCATTTTAAAATGTATCATTTGATAAATTCTAATTTCTTCTTCTAAAAAATACAAAAATTGTTTTATAGATAAGTCAGTGAAATTTAGATAACTTGTGAACATTTTGATTCCTAAGTGACTTTTTACTTCCTTATGGGGGAATATAGCCTCTTACTCCTACCCTGAGAAAGAATTTCTTTAAAAATGAACCCTTATTTATTAGCCTGGAAAATTCTTCCTGTCTTGATTCTATAATACCACTTATTATTATCTATTTTAGAATTTTTTTTAATTGTAGACAAACTGGAAATATGTAAATAAGAAATGTTGAATTCAGTGTGATTTGTTCTGTAGGTTAGATCATTGTGATAATGAAGTCAGCATTCCAGGTTTGATCCTGTAAGGAAGAATTTAATATTAAGCTCTTTGAGGGCTAGAACTTTCTATTCTTGGTGCCTGGAACATTGCCTGACACAATTGTAAGACCGAAATAAATATTTGTTGAATGAAAAACATACCACAGTAATAGGTAGACCTCAAGTCTCAGTGACTTATCAGAGCAAAGATTATTTCTTCTAATACAAAGTGTAGTACAGGTTAGCGAGGGTGACTCAGGAACTTTGGTTTCTGCCACCTTGTGACTCAGGAATTTAGGTTCTTGCCATCTTGTGCTGTGCCAACTAAGACACCAAAGTGTGGAAAGAGATGGATTGTGGTGGCACATGCCCTAAATGCCCCTGCATTGGCTAACACGTGCCATTTCTACTGTGGTTCACGGGGCAGAACTCATCACATGGCCCAGTAGAACTGCAGGGCAAGGCTGGGAAATGTGGTGTAGCCCATGAATATTCATGGAATATGATTTTTCCCACAAACAAAAATACAGAAAATATTTTATTACTTGACCATTCTGAACCCTGTTGGTTAAACATTAACTGCATAGCAATATCATAGTGTCTTTGGATGGCCCTACAGTTCAAGACAACTTTTTGTTAATAGCATTCTTAAATTGCTAATTAGCTATGTGTTTTTAAATGTTATCTAACTTCTCAATAATAATAATTATAGTAGTAGTAATAATGATAATAATCAACTTTGTTGAGGGTTTTTTTAAATAAGCTTATAATACACTGAGAGCTTTACATACACTATCTCATTTAACCTTCTCACTAATGAAAAGAAGTAGATTATTGCTGTCATTCCATAAAAAAGTACACTGACCGTAAGATTTTAAAAAGTTTAACTAACACCTGATAGTCAGGATTTTAAGATAAAAGCTAGATTTTTATCCTTCCTGAAGTTCTTAGTCTAGGATTTCTCGATTACAAAATGAGAATATTAAGTCTTATGTGAAGTGTTTTATTATAACCCAGCACAGTGTCTGGTCCTGACACTAGCTTGGTGCATAACAGGCATTGAAGCAGTATTAGTTTTCTTCCTTCACATACAGATAACAGGAGGCAGAAGCCAGGCCTGCTCTATTATTGATTACTGTTCTGTGCTTTTTCACGTCATTGAAAATAATGGTTAAACATAATTTAAGTCTTAAAGTTTTACTTCATTATTGATTTGTTATACACCATTGATTCCACAGAGTATCCATCTTTGGGCAACCAATATAAAAGTCATATACATTTCAGGCTTTAGTCATCCTTAGAGAGTAATGCTTTAGGAAACAGAGTGGAGAAAATATGCTCTTGACAGAACAAAATTGAGTCCTAAATATCCTTAAGTATTGTTGTCTCAAATCTCCTCCTTTAGAACTCAAATGTAAATAATTTGATTCAGATTCAAAAATGGATTAAATACATGCTTCTTTGCCATAACAAATGGAATAAGAGGCATGGTTTCTGCTGACTTTCTACAACAGTTGGAATAGCATCATGAAGCAAATCAATATGCTGGTCATAACTATGAGAACGAATAGCTCAATATCATTTGTTCCAAAAGCACAATCATCACTTTTTGGCAGATACACTCAGTATCCAAATGACAATACTAAAATAATATCCAACAGACTGACCAGTTAATTTTCTGGAGATGCATTTTGTAGTATCTTGGCTATTCTGTTGAGATAGATCAGTGTTATATCCATAACATCTTTGATAGTGCATGGCGAACAGTAGGTGATCAATATATATTTAGCAAATGACTGAAACCAGACCCTTTAAATTTCTAGGCAGTTCTGAAAGTCTGGCTTTCCCTCACCAACACTATCTACTTCAACCCTGAATTATGTAATGTTCAGTTAAATTCAGACTCTGGGCTAAATCAATTAATAAATATAAGAGAAGGGGATGCTATTACTTCATTTGGTTGATTTTTCTAAGCTCTATTCCTTTTTTTTTTTTTAAAGATTTTATTTATTTATTTGACACAAAGAGAGAGAGATCACAAGTAGGCAGAGAGGCAGGCAGAGAGAGAGGGGGAAGCAGGCTCCCTGCTGGGCAGAGAGCCCGATGCGGGGCTCAATTCCAGGACCCTGAGATCATGACCTGAGCCAAAGGCAGTGGCTTTACCCACTGAGCCACCCAGGTGCCCTCTAAGCCCTATTCCTATAGCTCACCTTATCTTAAGAAAATCATATCATTGTTCTAAATTATTTTAGCTGACCTAGTGAATGATTTAGTTAAAAAAAAAAAGACCCCTGTTTTGGAGTTGAAAGAACTTCAGTTCATATTAATTGACATCACTAATTAATAGTTCTAAGACTGTGAGCCAACTAACAGCTCTGTCCGCCACTTTCCTCACCTGTCGTCAGTGTTAAATACAGTATTTTACAGAATATAAAGTTTACCTTTAGTAGGTAAGCAATCAAAACCGCTTCACCTTTCTTTCTCCCCTTGAATTATTGAGAACTGATTTCATATAAATCGTATGAAATATATTTTTATGTCTTTGATTAAAAATATATGTACTGCTTGATGTTTGATTCCCAGAGTTATTATATAAAAAACTATTGAATATATTCTTCCTGAAGTTAAGTGCTAGAGAAATTTTATCTTTCCTGTGAACTGGTATGATGTATTTTATGGGATTAATGAATCAAAACTTGCCACTCATTGTGTTTTGTTGTTGTTGTCATTATTTTTTTCTTTTGGCTTGGTGGGAGAATGACACTTTTGTGCTCAAGGCAATAGATATTCATAACTTAAGCCTTCTGGTAAAACTGTCATCTCCCAGTCTGCTTTGTTTGAGATCTGTTCCTAAACCTGGATTTAATGGTTTCATTGTTTCCCTATCTTTGATGGTGTTCTGCACAAATCAGAATATAAATAATAAATGAATGAAAGAATAAAACGATTTGCTCAAGGTTTCATAGCTGTCAAGTACAGAACTAATCCAGACATGGTGCTATTTTCAGCTATATCATTCAAGAGGAACTAATGAAGCTTAACCTCTAAAAATTTCTAAACCTTAATGTCTCCTGCTCGGGAACTGACTAACAGTAACTTGGAATAGTCACGTACAAATGAAAATGGGGCGGGAGTACTTGTGGCATATAGGTTATTAAGTTTGAGAATAATGCAGTCAAGGTTTTGGACACCTGCAGGATAAGATCAGTAATGTAGGATGTTTTTATTCTCAGAACTCCATAGCTAGCATCTACCTGGTTATGGGGACTCCTTGCACAAAGCACTTTCTTACTGGTCTACAGAACATAGAGTCTTTTCACAGAACAGATTATATTCAGACTTCCTCTCTAATAAACTACCTACCAGGCAGCAGCAATAACAGCTTCCTTTAATTTAGCTTTAAAAATCTTGGCAGTTGGGGGACCGGGAGGAAATTGATTTGCTTTGAGTTTTTGCAAAAAAATTCTCTTATATCCACACAGAAATAATTATTGATTCATTTCAACACAAGATTAATATTCAGTAGAGTAATGAGTTATTTTAAAAAATAATGTGAATCAATAATGGAAGAGACTATTCCAAACCTATAATTATTTTGATATTGATTTTCATAAGTTACCACTGTGGTGATTTATAATTTTTTAATATAATATGTCTTATTATAATTAACATAATTAATTAACATAATTAATTTCTTCTTTTGAAAGAGACTTTCCATTGGTGAGCATTTATGAATACCTTTGGGTTTTAGTATAGATTCAATATAAATTGATGATGGAATGTTTATTTGCATGAACTAATTGAGAGAACATTAGTTGGATACTATATTACACCTGTGAGAGAGGGAAACACTCCCCTGGGAATATGACATCTGGGCCAGCTAATGAGGTGCTGATACCAAAGAGAGTCACTGTGAAATTTCTGATTCTATATCTTTTGTTTGCTTGGTTTGACCTGCATTTACTTCCAGTTTTTGTCTCTCCAACTAGCTCTCTTTAAATGATGATGTCTCATGTCTTTTACATCTACTATTTTCTAAAATAGTGGTTGTCTAAGTGTAGAACTTGTTAGCAATACGAATCTTGGCCTTACCCTAATCTTATTGAGTCAGAAACTTTTCAGTGGGGCTAGCAATCAGTTTTTTTATGAGCTTCTCATGTAGTTCTGATCCATTTTAAAACTTCAGAATCTGTACCTCACACTATAGGCCAGTCATTCCTTCCCAGTGTGAGGGCTTGATTCTTCCCTTTTTGGGTTTAGCTCATCAGTTCTGTGGCCTGAACTAAGAATATGCTAAAACACATAACTGGAGAAAAATCTTTCTAGCATTGGTAACTTTTTTATAGTATACTTAATGGCATACTTTCATAAGAACATATTACAGGAAGAAGTTTATATTTGAACTTTATAATCATGACAAGGAAGACTACATGGAAATTGAGAATAAAATATACTGTAGTAAATATGTTCTGAGCTTTTTGAAATTCAATTTGTATTTGTAAGCTGGGGGCACAGATGAGATCTGGGGGAAACTTTTCAACACAACATATTTGCCATCAAATTTTTGGTTACACCATCAATCCAAGAAAATTTTCATGCTGTTTTCTCTGTGTCTTACTGTCTAATAATTAACATACCTTTTCCCATGGGATGCCTAGCTGGCTCAGTCGGTTAAGCGTCCAGCTCTTGATTTTGGCTCGGGTCCTGATCTCAGGGTCATGAGATCAAGTCTGCATCGGGCTTCACCTGGCATGGAGACTGCTTAGAATTCTCTCCTTCCCTTTCCCTCTGCCTCTCCCCACCCCATTCATGCTCTCTGCCCACCCCCCAACAAAAATTAAATAAATTAAAAAAAATAATAAAATAACCTTTTCCCAATTATGTGAGGTACTATGAAGGATGTTTTCTAACTTTTAGATTTTATGTAAAGCTTAATTCAAAGCTAGGTATCAAAAGGATACTTGAAATTTGTGTGTGTGTGTGTGTGTGTGTATAAGTGTGAATTCACAAACTTTATAATGATGATTTTCAATGTTATTGTGAGAAATTAAAATGGAGATAAAAGATCACTAAGTAATTTTTATTTTAGAAAATGTGTCAAGTCATTAGATATTTCATTTGAATACCTTTTTTGTCATTTTTTGACTGGGAATTCTCTTACTGAGAGTTTCCTGCTGGTAAACTCTAGGATTGTTTTAACCATTTCTATCAAACTACTAAGTTCAAATATAGCTTCCCCCATTGTATGAAAAGTTCTGTTATAGGGATGCACTGACAAAAACTACTGGACACTTCTCAGCAGTGTGAACAATTGCTGAGATGCAATGATACACTTACTCCATTAAAACACCTGGCCAACTGTTAACCTGTCTCAATACTGAGATTTTATAAGTCCTTGAGTCTGGGGTGGTGGGACTCTTTCAAATACTTGAATCTGGGGTGGGGAGTAATCCTTGTCCTAACTAGGACTCTGATTTCCACTTCGGGTGCACTGTGAACGATGGAATTCGGCAATCCATAAAGACACAAAATGTGTTCCCTGGTATAGATGCAGAAATAATCATTTTACTTTTCAAATATGTCAGTCAGAGGTATAAGTTCTGTTTCACAGTCTTCCAGTGATCCTTCCCCTATAATGTACAGTTCTCAACATTCATCAGCATACTTAGAGGGCTTACTGGAACAGATTATTGGGCCTTGCCTACAGAGTTTCTGATTCAATAGGTATGGGATGGGAGTGAGCATCAGCATTTCTAACAGGTTTCCAGGGCATGCTGATGCTGATACTCCAGAAAGCACACCAGGAGAATGATTGCTTTAATCTGACTCTCAGTCAGATTCTCAAATCTTCAATCAGAACCTCCTGGATTGCCCAGGAATCTTCAGATCATCAGGACCTATGATGATGACCTAAATCCAAATCTCCAGGACAGTGTGATAATGATTTGCCTTTTGTCAAATTCCTTAGGTGTTCCAGGTATACATCTACATTTGAGAAGCAGTTCCAGGCGAGGGCCAGGGATACTGTTAGCCAGAGAAAACATGATCATGTCTCCTTTCAAACATTGCCAATGTTATACCCATGGATTGGCGTCTAGTAGTTGTTTTATATATAGTAAATGAATTAATGAAAATGAATGAATGCAAGAAATCAGTTGCTATTCCTTTTTGTTTCCAGCACCTTTTCTTTATTCTACTCTAGAATATATCATCCATATTTCAACTACTTGTTTACTTGACTGCCTCCATCTAGACAGACACCTTATCTTTTTGTTGTATCTCCAGGGCCAAACCCAGCATCTGGCACCTAATATGTATATTATCAGTATTTGTTAGAGTAAATGATTGTAAATGTTGAGTAGAATATCTCTTCGGGTTAGTCTGAAAAAGATGTTCGAATTGTTAAATTCCCTTATTTCTTTGAATCTACATTAAAATGTTGGAAGAGGAGGGCCAGCACAGTGGATTCAAGTATAATGTGAAGACTGAGACCAAGGCTAGAAAAGCTGCAGGCAAGTGTGAAGGAGTAAGGTGGTACCAAGATACAGCATGACATCAGGGGTCTGGAACATAAAACATTACATGTGCAGCATATATATGCAGTTGGAACAATGACATTTTTGAGGTGAAGAGAATAAGTGGGGGAACAAAAAGTGGATTATGTAGGTTTGATGAAGCTAGTGTGTCCTAAGAATTTTGTGGGTGGTCAGAAATGAGAACATTAAGGGATATAAAAAAGGATTAGAACATGGCAAATGAAGTCAGGCACTTTATCCATTCCAAATTACAAATTACAGCCTCCCTGAACAGATTTACAGTTCCCTGTTTTTTTGTTTTTGTTTTTGTTTTTAAGATTTATTTTGAGAGAGAGAGAGCATGCACATGGTAGAGTAGGGGCTAAGAGAGTCTGAAGTGGACTCTGCTGAGCGTGGAGCCCTAGGCGGATCTCTGTCTCTCTACCCTAAGATCGGGACCTCAGCAGAAACCAAGAATCCAATGCTCGACTGACTCTGTCACCCAGGCACCCCAATCTTATTTTTTAATAGTCTTTTAAAAAAAAAGATTTATTTATTTATTTATTTGACAGAGAGAGGGAGAGAGAGAGATCACAAGTAGGCAGAGAGGCAGGCAGAGAGAGAGAGAGAGAGAGAGGAAGAAGCAGTCTCCCTGCTGAGCAGAGAGCCCGATGCGGGGCTCGATCCCAGGACCCTGGGATCATGACCTGAGCCAAAGGCAGAGGCTTTAACTCTCTGAGCCACCCAGGTGCCCCTGTTTTTTAATAGCCTTGTTTAATTTCCTGTTCTGTGCTTCCCAGACTATCTCCTGGATTTCATTCCTCTCCTTAATGTACTCATAAATCACCTGAATTTTCAGCCTGCTGTCCAAACAACCTAGATTCCTCATCTTTAGTCCATTCTGTTCTTTGAGGTCTGTGTGTATTTGTACTGGATTGGCTGCCACCATGTGTTTTCCAGTTATGGGCTGGTGCCCATCATGAGCATTTTGCTTTAAGTCTGTCTGGGGTTGTAAGGTCTGTGCACTAGATTGGTAAGTTTTGCCACTCAGTCCTTATAGTCCCCACTGTACTTTCCTTATTTATATAATTTGGTGCCACCTGGCTCCCTTTCCAAGAGCATGAAGGGACACGTTAGTTTGTACTTCTATTTCAGTTCTTTTTATTTAGAAATGAAATGCCAAAAAATTTCTAAGGACCATGGTTTTATGACCAACCAGAGGTTCAGAGCCTAAGGAGGTCTAAATCTTCTTTCAAATTATGTTAAGAATCACATTTTCAGAAGTCAATGCATATTAAAACCATACAACGATCTTTTTAGTTTAGATTCTGGACTCAGAACACTAAAGGCAGGGTTTTTGTTTTCATTTACTAATTAAAGCTTTGGCATAACTCAAAAGTTATGAGGTATGTAAGAAATTATTCATGAATGTCCCACTCATTGCAGGACAACCACCATTGTTTGATAAGCTGACTAAATACAAGGCACATCTCCTACCATATGGTATACCAAAACATGCCCACAAATTTCCCAAATGTCCAGGAAAGGTTAATGCCAATTCTAAAGAGAAAGACTGATTTGAACTATTCCATTTTCAATTTTTGGGATTGGGAAGGAACCCACAGAACATGAATACTCAAAACCTGAGCAAAATTGGCAAAAGGAGAGAGGATGACTATTGGGTAGGCATCCACTAGTGTGTGCCACAAGAAACAAGCTAGACAATAAGGTTCTTTCTAGCTATAAAGTTGGAACTATTTAATGTTATAAAATGCAATATAAGTTTATTTATGTGTAAACAATAATCATGCATAATGGATATTCACATTAAGTATATTCATAAATCATGATTCAAAATTTTAAGGACATACTCTTCAATTGGTAAATATAATAGGGAGAAGAACTCTTAAAGATAAACAAAAGATACAAAATCAAGATATTTAAATCTAAGCTTGCGAAGAATAAATAGATGTCATGTGGCATTTTAGAATAATGTTAATTTGGACTAAAATTGTTCAATGTTTAATGTAAGATAATGGCATTTTTGGTGTTATTGAGAACAAATGAAGTTAACACTATTTAATTCAAATTTACCTAATTAAAAAATTAAACTGCACATTATTTTGTATCTCATTTCTTTCTGAGAAATAGATATAGATACAATCTCTTATCCTTTCTCCTATGATTTTATAATGGATGATTAGGAATCACCTCTGAAGTTTCTAGCCTAGTCAATGGACCCAGTATGTTTAGTACATGTTTGCTTCATAAATAATTAAATGGTTTTAATGAAATATTTCAGAAAAGATTATACAGATCTAATGTAAGATTATTTTATTATTAATAGTTTTAATATTGAAAATTTTTTCTATGTATTTTTCTGAGTTCATTTACTCCAGATTATCTTACATAGATGAATACATATTTTTTATATGAAATACAGGTTTATGTAATGATGATAGAAGACTATGAATTAGTATATTAAAAGAACATGCTTTTCTATATCTTGCTATCATTCTGATTGTTCATTTTCTCATGTTTTTGTTGTTCTTTTCGCAGGGATTCGATAAACAAGTGGATGTGTCATATATTGCCAAACATTACAACATGAGCAAAAGCAAAGTTGACAACCAATTCTACAGTGTGGAAGTGGGAGACTCAACCTTCACAGTTCTCAAGCGCTACCAGAATTTGAAGCCTATTGGCTCTGGGGCTCAGGGAATAGTTTGGTGAGTGGAATATATATACATATTTATTTATTTATTTATTGAAGTATAATTAACATACAGTGTTTTATTAGTTTTAGGTGTACAACTTATTCAACACTTCTACACATTACTCTGCTCATGATGATAAGGGCAGTCACCATCTGTCACCAAATATTATTACAATCTTATTCACCATATTTTCTATGTTATACTTTTCATCTCTGTGACTTCTTTATTTTATAACTGGAAGTATGTGCTTTTAATTCCCTTTATCTGTTTCACCCATCCCCCTGTCAACCTCCCCTCTGACAACCACCAGTTTGTTTTCTCTATTTGATAATCTGGTTTTTGGTTGCTGTTTGTCTCTTTGTTTTGCTTTTTAGATTCCACATGTGAGTAGGATGGTATTTATCTTTCTCTGTCTGACTTATTTCACTTAACTTGTCTTTTTAAAGGCACTAATGCTGTGTTTGTCAACTAGCCACAAATACACACACAAACATAAATAAATAGCATGATTTGAGAATTACAAGCATTATTTGTAATTCATTACCCATTTACTAAAAATAGTAAATTTTTAGCAAAGTACAACTTTGCTTGTAACTAGTCTTTCTACTCACCAAAAATGTCCATTATACAACAACCATGGAGAAACAAAGAAAGCCAGAGGTTTTCTACCTGTTGCTAATACATTTAGAAAATTTTATTTGGATGTTTACGAAAGTAAGAAATGAGGGGCTATGTGTTAAGATAACAAGCAAATAAAATTTCCTGCACTCTAAGAAAGTATAAATGATATATCAAGTGTTCCTGTCACTTTTAGAGTTCAATATTTAAAATTCAGTTACCTATTAGAAAAAGTGGTATTTAAAAATGTCTGTTGTACATTTCCAAAATGGAAAGATTCTGGGCTCCCTTAGTCACCATTCTCTTATGACATTTTTGAGTGGCAATCTAAAATGATGACAAATCAAAGCTTGATTACGTGTTATAAAATTCTTACAAAAGTGATGATACCAAATTGATAAGCATTTATTTTATGCAGTTTTAACTTGCAGTGTAGCCATCAAATGTATTTAGTATGAACTTATTAACATAATAATTTTCAACTTGGTAGCTCATACTTGTAAGTAAAAATTTAGCACATACACCATAAATATGTATATTTGTTTTTAGAAGATATTTACTTAGATCAATACACTTATTTGTTATATAAATTACCGTTACATTAGTGATGTCCATTTGGAAACACAAACACTTTTAAAGGATGAGGTAAAGATGAAATAAACATTATTTAAAAACATATTTTATTTATAACTTTTTTTCACTCATTTGATACAATGTAATTTTGATGATAGCAATGTGGTAGTGGTAGTGTTCATTATTTTTTAACCTTTCATTTTATATTTCATAAACAATTTTAAAATCTGGTTCACTTCATTTTTTATTTTTTTAAGACTTTTTTTAAAGAATAATGGTTCACAGTAAAATTGAGAAAAAGGTACAGAGATTTTCCATATTCCTCTATATTCTTCCTACCTCCACACATGCATAACCTCTCCCATCATCAACATCCCCCCACAAAAGTGGTACATTTACTACAATTGATACATTGATACATCATAATTACTAAAGCCCATAGTAAACATTAGGGTTTATTCCTGGTGTTGTACTTTCTATGGATTTAAACAAATGTAAAATGATATATATTCATTATTATGGTATCATACAGAGTATTTCCACTGCCTTAAAAATTCTTTATACTCCACATGTTCATCCCTCCTTTTACTCCGAACTCCTGGCAACCATTGATCTTTTTACTATTTCCATAGATTTTAAAGATTATTTATTTATTTGTTTGAGAGAGAGACCAGATGCAGTGGGGAGGAGCAGGAGGAGTGGGAGAGGCAGACTCCCTGCTTACCAGGGAGCCTGAGGCGGGGCTCCGTTGCAGGACACTGAGATCATGACCTGAGCCCAAGGCAGACGCTTAACCAACTGAGCCACCCTGGCACCTCTTTATTGTTTCCATAAATTTGCGTTTTCCAGGATTCATATAGTTGGAATCAAACATAATATAGACTTTTTAGATTGGCTTCTTTCACTTAGTAATATGTACGTCAGGTTCTTTCATGTGTTTTCATAGATTGATAACTCATTTCTTTTTGTCACTGAATAGTTTGTTGTCTAGGTATGCCACAGTTTATCTCTTCACCTGCTTTAAGACATCTTAGTTTGTTCCAGCTTTTGGTAATTATAAATAAAGCTGCTTTAAATATCCATATACAGGTTTTTGTGTGGACATAAATTTTTAAGTTTCACTTCATTTTGATAACAGGTTCACTCTCAATGCTTAGTGAAATGTTAATTTCACTCTCAATGCTTAGTGAAAATGGCAGCAGTGCATGGTTGGTGCACTTTTAAATAATTTGCTAGCATTTAAACCTGATTTACCAAATATACCAAAGCTTTTATTGAAATTTATGTCAATCAGTAGGTGTTTTTGCTATTAAAAACTGGAACAGTTTAATATTTTTAACAATGGATCAAAACTTTTATTTCAAAGATATTTAGCTAAAGAATTTCTTATTCTTAGTTTTTATTTATTTATTAGTTATGGTGAGGGTATGAGGTGAACCTCTTTGTGACACAAAATAATTTCATGACATGGAAGGCAGAATAATGGTCCCTCCAAAGACGCCCAGACTCTAATCCCCCAGAATCCTTAACTATGTTATTTTATGTGGCAAGAGGGACACTGTGGATGTGATTAAGGTTAAGGGCATTAATATGGGGAGTTCAGCCTGAGCTTTCAGGAGATAACAGTCTAATTAAATGAGTTCTTAAAAAGTGGAAAAGAAAGGCAGAAGAGTGGGCCAGAGAGATGCGATGGGAAAGGAGAGATGAAATTTAAAACATGAGAAAGACTTGCTTTATTGTTGCTGGCTTTGAAGATAGAGGATGAAGGTCATGAGTCAAAGAAGGGGCTGGCTTCCAGAAGCTGGGAATGGCTATCAGCTGCCAAACAGCAAGAATACACAGACTGCATTAGAGTCATGCAACCACAGGGAATTGGAATCTCCCAACAAACCCAAACGAACATGGAAACAGATTCTCCTCTAGCACCTCCAGAAAGGAGTCAGTCTGCTAACATCCTGACTTTAGCCTGGTGAGGCCCACATAAGGCCTTTGGACCTGCAGAACTGTCAGATAATAAATTTGTGTTGTTTAAGCAGTTAAGTTTGTGGAGGTTTGTTGTGCAGTGGTACTAATACAGATGGTATAATAAAGATTCTACTATTAAGTTAAATGCTGTAAATCTCCTCGAGCAGGCACACTGAACTATACTGTTTTCAGAGGAAGGAATTTATGGTGTCACTGTCAATTTCCCTCAAACTATGGAATTTCTTTTTTCCTTTCAAAAATTTTTACTCTAGGTAACATGAGATCAATGGCTAGAGGGGGTTAATATGTGTTTGGGAGGGACCAGTATTAATTTGTTTATTAAATATGAGTAATTTTAATTTACTTTCTACATTACAATATATGTTTATATTTTCTGCATTCCACTGGATGACTTGTATACTACCTGGGGAGTGGGAAACCTATTTAGGAAATCACTGCATTTATGAACAACTTTCAAAATGTAATAGAAGATAAGGCAAAAAAATTTTTATGAAGGAGAAGAGACAGGAAATGGAGAAAGCAGAGGGATTTCTGGTTATCTTTCTTCAAAGGAAATTGTAGAACATAAGAAAGTTTTGTTACATTTCTCAGTTCATACTCATTGGGATTGTTTTATTTTCCTTTTAACAAAACTGTCACAGAAAATGAGGACACTAGTGAAAGTAAGCTAATAGATTTTTAATGATTGAAATGATTGAAAATAGACCCAAAGCAACATTTTTCTCAAGAAGTTAGCAGACTGTCCCAGAAACATCTGAAAATCTCTAAAAATTTTGTGGAATATTTTTGGGACATTTTGGTCTTCTATTTCTCCTTGTATAGGGCAGAAATCACCTTAGGCCTTAGGTATACTAACTGAAATAGATTTTAGTAAATAAAATGTCCTTGAGTAAAATTTTTAATCCAGTTTTACAAGTTTATTAGCAGATTTGTCAGTAAGGACACCTGAATTCCAAATTGTTAGCCTTGGAGTTTCCTGGGATTATTATTAGTCTTTTGGTTTATAGCTGAGGGAAATATAGCTAGCAAAGACCAAGATGAAAGGATAAAAATAGGATGGCATATTCCTCCTCCTTATCTTCCAGTTCGCTACTCTACTTTGTGCATAGACACCACAATTCCAGCACATTCCTTTCCCGACATGAATATAGTTGTCCCTCTTTCTCAACATAGTTTGAGATATCTTTGTTTATTTATCATGACTTAGGCTAATAGTATACTATTTCTCTTGAAGATCTATTCTTTTATTATTTTTTCCTCTCTATCTGCAGCCTTTAATTTAATTTCCTTTTTATTGCCTTTTGTTATTGGTGAGTTTATCCACCTCTCCTACATCAAACACACATCCATTTTCAGACATGTTTCTAAAATCTACAGACCATTCCTCTGTTCATGAACACTCAAATTTGTGTATTTTGAATGTCCCATATAATCCTGAGTATAGTGATTGGGAGAATTTGGGAATTACGAGTATCTGGGGACCTTGGGCATGGGAAGCAGACAATCTGAAATAGATGATTCATTTATTTTGCCTTATTTTCTTTAGAACAGGAATAAAACATGGAGGAACCAGTTCCAAAAGAGATATTTATCATCAATTTTTGTTTTTTATGTGCCACTACAAAATTTTGTGTGTTTGTATAATAAGGATTTTGCTTTTCAAGTGCAAATGTTGACATATTGGTACTTACGTTTGAAGTGGAATCTCATTTCTACTGTTTCAGTTACCTTAAATTATTATTGAGTTCTTATACTTTCTTTCCTCTCTTTGGATTGCTTCACTGCTTACCTACTATCAGGAGAACAAACAGGCAATACTAAAATATCTTCAAAAGGAAATAATCGCTACTATGCTATTTTTTCATTCACCATGGATAATGGACCAAAAATGTCATTATTGAAAATCATTAAATAGAATATCATGGGAAATATTTTGGAATAAATGAAAATTTTCTTCCTATTTCATTTTTTTTAAAGATTTTATTTATTTATTTGACAGAGAGAGATCATAAGTAGGCAGAGAGGCAGGCAGAGAGAGAGGGGGAAGCAGGTTCCCCACTGAGCAAAGAGTCCATGTGGGGCTCTATCCCAGGACCCAGAGATCATGACCTGAGCTGAAGGCAGAGGCATCACCCACTGAGCCACCCAAGTGCACCTTCCTACTTCTGAGAAAAAAAAAAATTAAGATTATCTATTGTAACAGAAAGAGACAATGATTGAGCAGGGTCCAGGATGGCAGTGTAGGAAGGTTGTGAACTCACTTCCTCCCATGAACTTCCAAGTCTATACCTACATAAGACTCTGTAAAAGATCTGAAAACTAGATGAGCTTTTCTCTGCAATAAAGGATAGAAGGACCACATCAAGAATGGTAGATGAGGGGCGCCTGGGTGGCTCAGTGGGTTAAAACCTCTGCCTTTGGCTCAGGTCATGATCCCAGGGTCCTGGGATTGAGCCCCTCATTGGGCTCTCTGCTCAGCAGGGAGCCTGCTTCCTCCCCTCTCTCTCTGCCTGCTTCTCTGCCTACTTGTGATCTCCATCTGTCAGATAAATACAATCTTTAAAAAAAAAAAAAGAATGGTAGATGAGACAGAGAAAAAAATCTTGCAAAAACCCCACCCCCAGTGCAGCAACACACAATTGGGAGGGATCTCATCAGATAAGCATATCTCCCAAAGGGTTGGTGTCCTACATCAGGCATCCTGGCCTGGGGGTTATGCACCAGAAAAATGAACCCCCAGAATGTCTGGTTTGGAAAACCAATGTGGCTGATGTCTGGGGATCCCAAAGTGCCATAGGAAACTGAAGTTCCCCTCTTGGAAGTCTCATGTGTGGTCATGCTCTCCCTAAGGTCCAGTGAACAAATAGCAATTTGAAAAATACTTAGAATATTGGTGAGGGAGATTCATTTGCTAATCTGAGGTCATTGGGTTGAGGGGTGGGGGGCACCTGAGATTCTCTCTGGAGACAGAGGCACTGACAGATGCCATTTTTATACCCTCCACACAAATTGCTACTATAAGCAGGTAAGCTAGGACATAGAATCATGGCTGGGACAAGTTGGGGTAAGAACTTACAGCACTTGCTGAAACTAGAGAGCAGAGGCAATTGCAACTCTCCCCTGTTCCATGACTGGGAGGACAAGAACAAGCAGTCATGGCATCTTTCCACACTCTGCCTAAAGATAGTGCATGCACTGACAGAGTTCTCTCTTGCTGTATCACTGAAGCCTGTAAGCATGCATAAACAAGACATTTTCTTTCTGAAGCAGGCAGGCATATGCTGCCTACTAAACTCTTCAGCTGCCTTGCTAGAGCCAGGGGCATGTGCAATCTACACAGGGGTCTTGATCGCCTGACCCTGATGGCCAAGAGGACTGGCATTCCAGAGCTCCATGGGACTGTAACAACCAGAAAGACAGCTCTTGGCAGGCCACTGCCCACAGGGAAGTATGCAGACAGCAAACTGAAACACAGCTCCTGTCTTCCTGTGAAAAAGGCCTATTTACTTAGCCTGTAGCTTCAGCCTGAGGGACATGCTTCTGGTTTTTTTTACACATTTAGAGGTCTAGGAGCAAAACCAGGGAGATACCATGCTTGTACACTCCCTTGACTTTACTGTAGCTCAGTGTGACTTTCCAGAAAGGAGCTCATATACTCTTTTGGAGCTCCCATTGCAATTATCACCTAGGGGACACCTCCAGATCTCCTGGTCTGGAGGCTAACAGGGATTACAGTTGCAGACTCATAGGACTGTATATATTTACATACTCTAAAGCTGTTGTCTGAGGGTTTGGCTTCCAATCAGCCTGAAATCAGGTGCTAAATGAGATTCTTCCCCTTGGATCACTGACTCTAATATGGGGTTATATCAAGAACAAATCAGGAATTTTAGACAACCACAAACACAAAAGTTCAAGGAATAACCAAAGGCTAGGGCAAGGTTGAATGAGAAGGATCAAGACTGAAGGAGGTAGCTGTTTTGCCAAAGACGCAGAAACACAGAGAGTCAAACACAATGAAGAAATAGAAATATATTCTTAATGAAAGAACAAGACAAAAATTCAGAAAAAGATCTAATGATAGGTAAGATATACCTGATAAAGAACTTAAAGTAATGGTCATAAAGATGTTCACTGAACTTGGGAGAAGAATGGATGAGCATAGTGAGAACTTTAACAAAGAGACAGAAAACAAGAAAGTACCCAACAGATGTCACAGAGCTGAAGAATACGACTGAGCTGAAAAATATGCAGGGGGTTCAATAGCAGACTGGATGAAGTAGAAGAATGGATCAGCAACTTGGAAGAGAAAGCATTAGATTCATCCAGGCAAAGGGGCCCCAAAATAGTAATAATAATAATAAATGAAAATAACTTAAGGGACCTCTGAGATAATATCAAACAGAATAACATTCAGAAAGGTCCAGAAGAAGAAAGAGAGAAAGAGACAGAAAGCTTATTTAAAAAAATAATGGCTGAAAACTTCCTTTACCTGAGAAGGGAAACGGACATCCAGGACCAGTAAGCCCAGAGAACTTCATATAAAATGAACTCAAATAGCTCCACACCAAGTAATATAATAATTAAATTGCCAACAGCTAAAGAGAGAATCTTAAAAGCATAAAGAAAAAAATAAACTGTTACAAACGAAACTCCATAAAGCAATCAGCAGATTTCTCAACAGAAACTTTTCAGGCCAGAAGAGAGTGGTACAATATATCCAAAGTTCTGAAAGAAAAACAAAAAACAAAAAACAAAAAAAGTTTCAACCAAAAATATGCTACCTGGTAAAATTATTATTCACATTTGAAGGAGAGATAAAGAATTTTTTAGAAAAGCAAAAACTAAAGGAGTTTACTACTACCAAACTGACCTTACAAGAAATACTGAAGGGACCTCTTTAAGCTGAAAAAAAGAAAGGCAAAAAATAATAACAAGAAAACGTATGAAAGTGAAAATCTCACCAGAAAAGGTAAGAATATAGGAAAGGCAGTAGGTTAATCACTTTTAAAGCTATTTCAGAAGGTTAAAAGACAAAAGTAGTAAAATTAACTAAAACTACAATAATTAATTAAGAGACATATACAATAAAAAATGTAAAATGTGACATCAAAAACATAAATTGGCAGGGGAGTAAAAGTGTTGGAATGTGTTCAAATTTAAGTGCTATCAACTTAAAAAAAGACTGTTATATAAATAGGCTGTTATATGTAAGCCTCTTGGAAATCACAAAGCAAAAACATAAGGTAAATACAAAAAAGAAAATAAGAAAGGAATCTAAACATAACATTAAAGAAATTCATCAAGCTATAGGGAAAAGAAAAAAAGAAGAAAGAGAAGAACTGCAAAAATGGCCAGCAAACAATGAACAAAATGGCAACAAGTATATACCTATCAGGAATTATTTCAAATGTAGATGGACTGAATTCTGCAAGCAAAAGACAAAGAGTGGCTGAATGGATCTTAAAAAAGGACATATTTAAATGCACCTGGGTGGCTCAGTCATTTAAGTATCTGCCTTCAGCTCAGGTTATGATCCCAGGGTCCTGGGATCAAGCCCCACCTTGAGCTCTCTGCTGAGTGGGGAGCCTGCTTCTCCCCCACCTACCTGCTTGTGCTGTTTCTCTCTGTTTCAAATAAATAAATAAAATCTTTTTAAAAAAAGTTTTTTTTATATTTATATATTATAATTTATATGCTGTCAATAAGAGTCTTACTTCAGATGTAAGGGTACACAGACTGAAAATGAAGGGATAGAAAATGATGTTTCATGCAAATGGAAACAAAAAGAAAGCTGGAGTAGCTATACTCTTATAGACAAAATAGACTTTAAAATAGACCATAATAAAAGATGAAGAAAGACATTATAACTACCAAATAGTTAAAGATGTAATACCTATCCTTTCAAACTCTTCCAAAAAGCTGAAGAGGTCAGAAACCTTTCAAATTCATTTTACATGGACAGTATTACCCTGATACCCAAATCGGAGTAGGACACCACAAAAAAAGAAAATTATAGGCCAATATCCTTAATGAACATAGATGGGAAAATCCCAACAAAATATTAGCAAACTTAATTCAAACAGAGATAGACAAATGCTTCATGACTTCACTTGTGTGTGGAAACAAAACCTGGACTCACTGATACAGAGAACAGATTGGTGTTCACCAGAAGGAAGAAGCTTTGGGGGATGGGCAAAATGGGTAAGGGGGATTAAGAAGTACAGACTTCCAGTTATAAAATAAGTAAGTCATGGGAATGTAATATACAACATGGTGAATATAATCAATAACACGTATTAACTTTGTAATGTGACAGATGGTAACTGGACTTATTGTGATGACCATTTTGCAATGTACATAAATGTCAAATCAATATGTTGTACACTTGAAACTAACATAATATTGTATGTCAACTATACCTTAATAAGTTTAAAAAAAGAAGAAACAATGATTCTGCTTCTCCAGGTGAACAAAGAAGTCCTCTGTACCTTCCTAGGTGAAATATTATAATCTAGAAGACCCTTTTTTAACAACAGTGGTCCAATGTTAGATGAGCAAATATTTCAGAACATTTTTCTAATCATCAGAAGAGGATCTCATTAGGGTTGTTTCTACTACCTGCGCCAGAACAAAAAAAGAACACAGGAGCAAATCAACAGCAGAGAGTTTACTGTCTTCTATCACTTCCATCCTGCTGTTGCTTGTCAAGCCAAGAAACATTTCTGTTTTCTCTATTTCTTTCTCCAAACATGATTCAAACTGACAATGAAAGTGGTGACAAAAGTCAGCAACCAAGATTTTAAGCAAAGAAGACTTGCCAAGGTTGGTCGACTCTTTAACTGAAAAGAGCTGATTGTACAGTTTAAATGACAAGAATTAAAACCATATTCTTTCCCTTCTTGGACTTGTTCTCTTTGTCATCTTCTTATAATTGGCTTGTAAGCAGTACCAATCCAATTTTGCAAGGTGATCTTTTATAGGATATTTGTATCAAAGATGAAAGCTTAATACTGACTAAAGCAGAGACTTTGTGTGGCTTATAAAAACTCTGTGCCTAGAAAATTAAATATTTAGAAATAAGATGATACATTTTATGCTAACTAAACTTTTATGAATTCCAATTAGAGCTAGAGGATAGAATTTAATTAGAGTTGAAATAAGTGTATTGATAAGATGCACTGGAAATAACCCAGTGTATTAATTTATCTTAAATTGGATATATATCCATATATTTATGTACATAATATATAACCAATATATAATTTATAATATATATTATATGCATATATATAATGCATACTTGTTAATCCAATGGATTCATTTATCTTAATTGAATATATGCCAGAAACAGAGAAACACACATGAATTTCGTACATGGAGATATATATATACTTCTGTTTTTCCACAAAAATCCAAAAAATCCTTTCTGGTGAATGTCCTTCAATTAGTGATCTACAGCAACAAAATCCTATGTAGGTAAACAATCTAAGATATAAGTTGCCAGGCATGTTCAACAGAACCTTAGGTGTTAACGTATTCCTGTTTTCTTACCTTCCTTTGATAAGTGGACATTGGTGAATAGAGTGAGCCTTCCTGGCAATGCCCTTTCATCTTAGTCAAGTTGTTAGATTGACTAAAGGGAGGTCTAAAATTCCTGTACTAATGGACAGGGAATGAAAACATTCCATAAGTGGGGCAACTAGGTGGCTCAAATGGTTAAGTGTCTGCCTTCAGCTCAGATTATGACCTCGGGGCCCTGGATCGAGCCTCATATTGGGCTCCATGCTCAGCAGGGAGTCTGCATCTCCCTCTCCCCCTACTTCCCCTCCCCCACTCATGCTCTCTCTCTTAAATGAATAAATAAAATCTTAAAAAAAACCCAAACCATTCCATAAGGAACACTGTGGTGTAGGAAAGGACGTTGTTACAGCATTTTATCTAGTGAGCCCTTCCTTAGCCTAGCATTTCATACTGCAGGTTATCTTGTGTAGAAACACATGGTTTGAATCTTGTTTATTCCCAAGTATGATTTGAAGATGAAAAACATAGATGTGACTTGGTATCCATCCAGCATATAAGGGACCTGGGGAATAAGGGATCCCATGTACATCAGAGTAGAATATTGATAATGTGACAAATCAAAACCACTCCCAAAGGAGTGTGAGTTATTGGCTGCAGAGTTCCCCATGCCTTAGATAGTACAGAAGGAAAGGGCTTTTCTTTGTTGTTTTATTTTTATTTTTTTTAATTGTGGACCACAATTTGAATCTTTGACTTTCTACTTTTACATAGTACTAGTAGGTAGAATCACTGTGGGTAGGTCAGAGAACTCATCAAAAACTAAACTGGGGGCGCCTGAGTGGCTCAATGGGTTGAAGCCTCTGCCTTCGGCTCAGGTCATGATCCCAGGGTCCTGGGATCGAGCCCTGCATCAGGCTCTCTGCTCAGCAGGGAGCCTGCTTCCCCCTCTCTCCCTGCCTGCCTCTCTGCCTACTTGTGATCTCTTTCTCTCTCTCTCTCTCTCTGTCAAAAAAAAAAAAAAAAAATTCTTAAAAATAAAAACAAAACTAAACTGGATACAATGAAGCAGCAAAATCAAGCACAAAACAAAAAAAATCTTTGAATTTTTCAGAAGCGCAAAAAAATTTCTGGTAATAATGCCAAGTCAAGTCATATTAGTAAAGCAACTGCTGTCTGTGGAAACTTCTTCAAATAATAATAGCCTCTAAGTACTGGAAAATTGGCTTATTGTAGGTCCTCTCTTTTTAATGTACTCATTTTTATTAAAGAAAAAGACACTCAAGTCACTGACACTTTTAACAGCTTTTCTAGTCTTGGTGACGAATTAGAGCTATTCCTTCTACACACTGATTTAATCATCTTTGAACTAATAGCACAATTTTTCTTTTTTTAAAAAATGGCTTGTAAAGTTTAGGGAATATTTGTAAATAGTACCAGAAAAAAAGAGATAGAAACTTAGTAATATTAGGGCACATGATGGAAAGATATTCAATATCTGTTTATTGCTGATTATGATTAGGAAGGAAATTAATTACATAAATTATTTGAATTCTATAAAATATTTACACATTTAAATATTATCAATTCAATTATAGATACTTTAAGATATCTTATATTGTCATGTTTTGTCTTTATAGTTATAAATATACTTATACTTCAAGATAATTGGATTTACCATTGTATTTCATCAATGATTGTATTTAAATTTGTCTCTAAGACCTTGGTTTATGCATCTGTAAAATGGGGATAATATTTATCTTGCAGGACTCAAAAAGATAAAATTAGATACAAGAAATTGCCTTAAATCTGATATCATCATGACCTTAATTTTTTAAATTTATTTTTTAAAGATTTTATTTATTTATTTGAGAGAGAGAGAGGCAGAGAGAGTGAAAGCAGCATGAGCAGGGGGTAGGGTGGAAGGCGAGGGAGAAGCAGACTCCCCACTGAGCAGGGAGCCCCACTCAGGGCTGGATCCCAGGACTCTGAGATCATGACCTGAACAGAAGGCAGACACTTAACAGACTGAGCCACCCAGGCACCCCTTGCTGTGACTTTTAATAGATTCAAGGAAGGTAGATTAAATGTTACTTTTTTTTACCAGTGGAAGATTGCAAAAGGTGAATTTACATAATCCAGGAAGATGGCTGATTGTACCAGCTACATTATTATCAAAATGTGCATATTATATTCACATTATAGTTGAGAACATGGGATTTAAAAAATTACTAGTACTCCATAAGTGAGTCTAGCAAAGAAACATCTGAACATTTTTGTTCCTATCTTGCATTCTGAGCTTCAGTTAAGCAAGATTATTTACAATATCTTTACAAGTTTTAAATATTAGTTTTTAAAATTTGTAATATGACTGCAGAGACCCAGCTAACCACCTTTAAGCACAGACTTTGGATAGAAGAGTTTTGTGATTATGAGGTTGATGGTGTGAAGAGAAATGGGTAAAATCATCCAGAGGATTTCTTGAAGTATCAGACTTCCTGCGTAACACAAAAGACATGGGATCAGTGTGTCCTGAATGATGATTTTATTAGGTTTCTGGACACATCATTCACAGTCCTTTGCACATTTCTTAGAGATCCTAAAGAGCCATTTTGCTAAATGATGCGGCTTGAGTTACACATTTCCAGTTAGCCCCTGACTGGTGGAGATGACTGCTTTGATCCACATCTAGAATAGCAGCACATTTTGTATCCCTGTTATTTTCCATTAATTTTACAATTTAGACCCTTAATTGCAACCTTCTCGATGTAAGGAGCATTGAGCTTCAAATATTGCCTTTATATTGGTAAGAGGTATGAAGCTGCAGTGGTCTGTGCAATAGGACAGAAATGGTATTTTTTTCCCCAAATTTTGCCTTTGGGTCCTTTTGCATTGCACAATCCCCAAATACGTACTTCCTGTATTTCTTGATTGATGGTTAATATTTATGAATATATTTTTCCTTCATAGAGAAAATGTGGTATTTTGAGAAAATATGGGTAGAAGTTTAATTGCAGAATGCTTACAGAAAAAAATTATATAAAATCCATAGTTCTGCATATTAGCCATTAAGTATGTATGTGTTCATATTTGTAAATATATAATGGCCCGTGTGATAATCAAAACTGAAGGGTTTGGTAGTTTAAAATCTTAAAAATTATACTTGGTTTTTAGAATGTAGTATGGACGTTTATTCTGAATCTGTCATTTTTCAGTAAATTTATAATTAACTTATATACCTGTAGTAAAAACTGATCGTAAGAGTTTGTAGCCCAGAAGCATTTTTCCTGGCAGAGGGGAAAAACAGTCATTTAAATTTCCATAGACAATTATTTACTTACGGATGATTCAGTCTTCTCTCATGTGTTGATATAAACAATCAGGAGAAGTAATTAGCAAACACATTTATTTATTTATTTTTCAGTTTCTACTTTAATCCCCAAACCTAAATGGCTAAGCAAGACTGATTCTTACTTCTCTTAAGGACCTATCTTCTAGGGCTTCAGTAGATTATTTTCATTGCAAAAATAAAATTGGTTTATGGTCCATGTTCTATTCACGCATCTCTAGATGCGTAAATCCTGGTTAATTGTTAGCATTAAAGTGCGTCCATGGTTATATTTTTAAAAAGAAACCATAATTTAAATATAAATACCTAAAGTCTTATTCCTGCACTATCCAGTGCATCTTAAAGAGCCAATGTTCCTTACAGAAAGGAAGCCAAGTCTTCAGTTAAATTGTGCTAAAATAGCAGATGGCAATTGCTTTTCCTCAGATTCCAGAAATCATTCTTATTTACTGCTCTATTCTATCTGTAGGAAAGGCGGCTAAAAACAAACAAACAAACAAAAAACCAAAAGAAGAGCAGGTAGGTGTTATAAATATTGTAACTAAAAATACTAAGGTTTCGAGGAACTTTTTATAAAGCTCAGAATGAAGGTAATTGGCCCCTTTCTCTACAGTCATGCTCCTTTCTCTACAGTCAGCATCACATTCTGTTTATAGAGTCTGAGTTGTCTTGCTAATCACGGATTTGAATGCGGGAGCTGAGGACAAAGGAAGACATCTTTTGGTTTGGAAATTTGAGTGAGAGCCCTATCATTTCCTTGTTCCACTCTCTACTCTGGGTTAGTTAAATTTATTTAAAATATTTGACCTTGTCAAGTGAGTTTCATTTTACATGTCCAAAGTTATGTATCGAGGCTTGAACAGTTGCATTTTAAGCTTCTCTCTATGACAGGGGAATCTAAATCACTATCAGAGAAGGAATTTAGCCACTTCATTTGACATGGGATTTCTTTTATTTAAAGACACATACTTTAAAGTTCTCTTAGCTATGATCTTCCTAATCTTTACCCACCTTTATTTTTTATCATTAAAATATTTTCAGGATGCCTGGGTGGCTCAGACAGTTAAGTATTTGCCTTCAGCTCAGGTCATGATCCCAGGGTCCTGGGATTGAGCCCTGCATCTGGCTCCCTGCTCAGCAGGGAGTCTGCTTCTCCCTCTGTCTGCGGCTCCCCCTGCCTGTGCATGCTGTCTCTCTCTGACAAATAAAAAATAAAATAAAATAAAATATTTTCCACAGAAGATTTTAATATGTCCATTCATAAAAATCAAGATTTTACTCCTAAACCAGGGAGATAAAATGCCGATAACATTTAAAATTTGTTTTTCTTTGGGTTCACCTAGGATTGGAAAATATGGTTGGGGAATAAGTGCTCTGCACAAGGCCCATGTGGATGAAGGAACATGTGGGGGCCGCCCTCCAACCTGGGAGACCCCTTTACCCAGAGGGGTGGCCTTTTCCTAGTCACACACCAACCACAGGTCTAGTGGCTGATCCAGAATAAATGAATTTTAGATTTCCAGGTGGCCAATGAGAGAAACTCAAATAAGCTAGCAAAAATATAAGTTGGAGAATAACTAATATTGCAAAAATCTAGCAAACCTAGAATATCAAATAATTGATTGGCATAGAGGTTTAAGGTGCCTAAGAAAATGGAAAAAATCAGGGAGCAGAGGAAAACTGTAAGTCAAATTGTCATCAAATTGTCCCTTCTACCTCCTTTTTCTCCCTGCACCTCCTTAAGGGCAGGAGTCTTTCAGGGCCTCCCTGTTCTCTGAGCCTGGCATTCTCCTGTTAGATTACCTTTTTTCTCTTTAGCCTGGAACCGGGAAAATGATTTTCAAAGACAGTCTCAGATGCTCTCTGTGTTCTTCCCTCTTTGTCCTCTGAAGCTCCCTGTTTTCTAGACCTCCATTCAGATCAGTCCAACTGGCTGTTTTCTGTGCTGCTGGAAGGCAGAGCTCAGCTTGTGAAATCGCATAATCACGCTGATTTCCTCCATTATAAGTTTATGAGCTTCATCCTCAGCTGGGCCCTTGTTGCTGCTTAGCAGTCCTTTTACTTATGTGTCTCATCAGCTCCCTATCTCATTTCCCATGGTGGCTGTTACAGTCCTTTTACAACCATCATCGCCAGCTCCCAATTCCATTTCCCCCACTCCATTTTTTGCAGAAGGCTTTACCTCCCACTTCCTGGAGAAAACAGATGTCCTTAGGCCTGTGAGCTCCCAATTTCCCCTTCCACCTCCTAGCTCTGTCATCTGTGGTCTTCTCTGCTTCTCCATGAGGAGCTCCCGGAGGAGGCTGGGTGCCACCTGTGTTCTCAATTCCATCCTCTCCCCCTGGGACCTATGAGTTGCTCTTTATCTTGCATCACTGGCCTCCTGTCTTCCAGTATCTTCTTCTCCCCTGCTTACCAAAGTCCTCCCAATGAATTCTCATGTAAAAAGAAAAGTCATTTAGGATGTTCCTGCCCCTCAAATTAGCTCTCTGAGTCTCCCTCATCATCAAAATTCTGAATACAGTAGTCTGAATTTGGTGTCTCTACATACTATTGCCATTTTCACTTCATGGACCATGCCCCAGTTCTAGCACCATAATTCCTTGAGTGGAGTAGGATGCTATGGAAAAGGCTATTGTGACCCCCTAAATCATTAATCCACTGATTAATTCCTTTTTCAGCTCCTATTTTCTACTTCTCTGTTAGTTTGGAAATGTTCAATATCATCAAATACTTCTTGAATGTCTGTCTGCCCTTGATTTTCAAGCTGGGAGTTTTCAAAATCTGCCCTTTGTTTGGAATTGGATTAACTGCTCAGTGCATAAAGCACAGCATAACATGGTGATTAAGAATGTAGACTCTGAAACTATATGACTCTAACGCTGGCTAGGATCCTGGCTCAGTCTTATCAGTGGGCGATCTCAGTTATTTCACCTGAAGACAAGTCTGGTAGAAATATGTACTTACAGGGTTGTTAAAACACTCTAAATGGGTTAATACTATGCTTGGCTTGAGTAAATAGTCAATACATGTTAGTTTTCCTTAGTGTTACCTGACCTGAGTCATGGCCAGTTTCTAAGAGATTGGTTACATGGAGAACTATTTTTTTTTTTTTAAGATTTTATTTCTTTATTTGACAGAGGGAGAGAGCACAAGTAGGCAGAGAGGCAGGCAGAGAGAGAGGGGGAAGCAGGCTCCCTCTTGAGCAGAGAGCCCGATGCGGGGCTCGATCCCAGGACCCCGGGATCATGACCTGAGCCGAAGGCAGAGGCTTTAACCCTCTGAGCCACCCAGGCGCCCCATTTTTTATAGTTTAATGTGCAGAAAGACAATGAAATAATCTAATCCAAATCTCCTGAAGGCAAGGCTGGAATCAAGAGCCAGAGCAAAATGAGCTAAAGAGGAAGGTACTAATTCCAAACCCTATTTAGAAGGAGATTCTAAGTGAGAGATGGAAGCAGATTTCAAGAACCAGTAGAGAACTGGATCAAAGTGAAAGAAGTTTGGGAACAATGAAATGAATCTAAGACATTGTTTACAGAATAAAGTTGTTCACGGAATAAAATTCAGAATTTTTGTTTTGTTCTTAAAGATTTTACCTATTTATTTGACAGAGAGAGACACAGTGAGAGAGGGGACAGGAGCAGGGGGAGTGGGAAAGGGAGAAGCAGGCTCCCCACTGAGCAGGGAGCCTGAGGCGGGGCTTGATCCCAGGACCCTGGGGTCATGACCTGAGCCGAAGGCCTGAGCCCAAGGCAGAGGCTTAATGACTGAGCCACCCAGGCACCCCTGAAATTCAAATATTTTTGAATGGCATACTGGTCAATGTTCCTAAATGTGCTGGCCACTTTTTTGCTTCTGGTATATGTGCGAAGATATTTTCCCCCACCTGAGATGGTCTTGACCTGTCTATCATTCTACATGGGAAACTGCTGCTTATTTCAATTTTCAGCTGTAAGTTTACCAAGTTTGTGAAACCTTAACTCGCCTCTCCTACTGCTTAGCAAATGTAATTACTCTCTTTATCTGCATTGACATAACATACTATATTTACATCTCTTTTGGCACTATTCATATTTTTATTGCTATTTAAGTCTACATCTGTTGTTGGATCATGAATCTCCTTGGGACAAAAATCCTGGCTAATTCATCCTTACAGTCTCAAGACTTCAAAAGTGTTTAGCAAATAATGGAAACACCTTAAATGCTGGATGTTGCATATTCAATCCATCAATACTCTAATGTGTATATCTATGTCTGTCTGTCCATCTGTCTATCAATCTGTCTACTGTTAATAAGTAAAGAGTATGTCCTTCTAATTTCGAGATTCAACCAGATATAATCAGAATAAGAGACTAACATCAGCTCTATGAAATACAAATGCAACTATTAATGCAATAATTAGAATAATTTTACTTTCCCTAATAATTATGCCTTGAGCTAATCTAAAGAATGAGCTAATAATACCACAATTGATTTTTCAAATCATTTACTAAATGCTATACCAATTTGTATTTGATCTGATAATATTGAATAAGACAACTGGCAAGTTCTAAAAGAATCATTAAAAGTACAATTCAAGGACTTGATGGAAAGTCACTAAAAATATTCTTCCATTTTTTCATGTCTAAATGTGAAAGAGATAACATAGTCACTATAAATTAATATTTATGGCAACCGTACAGAAAGTATTTAGGGTTATAAGGTTGGAAATTCAGACATGAATGCCACTGATACCGCTAAAGCCAATATTGGGGATATGTCTATCAGTACTGTTCATGTGAGAAACATTACTGGAATAAAGGGAGAATGACTAGGCTTAATAAAGTGAAGAAGATGTAAAATATAGTAGTTGTTTAGATTCATTGCTTATAAACCTGAAATACAGAAAAACAAAGGAAAACAAAAAAAATGTAATCTCATCCCTGTGGTCACTCATTAATTCATTTTCATTCAATGAATATTTATTGAGTGATTCACATTAGGCATTGTGCTATGTCATAAGGATATAAAACAGAATAGACAGGGTCAATGATCCTGCCACCTCTCCAGTCAAGAGGCAGACATGTAGACATATTAATGCCATTGCTTTAATTGGGCTAACTCCTTCACATCCTTCAATTCCTATACATTAGAATAATTCTGGTGGCTATAATAAATTGACCAAAAAATCCAATAGGGGATCCAGTAGAAGTTCATTTCTTTTTCGTCAGGTTGGGGAGAGGTAAATGACTGGGTGATGGGAAGGTGTCTGCACCATTCAGTGATGTGAGGAGCCAGGCGGATGAAGACTGCCACCTGTGGCATCCAAGGTCTCCAAACAGCAGATGACTAGAAAATCATGGAGGGATCTTTATTGGGCAGGCCCGGAAGTGGTGTGTTTCCTGTCTGCTCGCATTCCACTGGCTACAACTCAGTTATATGGCCACTTCTAGTTGTATAGGAAGCTGAAAATGTCATCTAGCTGTGTGGCCAAGAAGAGGAGGAAGACTTGGGTTTGGAGTCTTTGCCCTATGTAAATGTTCATCATTCCCCCAAATCCAAGGTCAGTGCCCATCTGTTATGTTCCCACATCACCCTATACTTTCTTTGTCAAATCATCATCATGCTAGCTTTATATTGTTTTATTTCCTACTAGATACATACACTCCTTACGAGCAGAGACTGTGAGGCTTGCCCCCAGTTGTATTTCTACAGGTTAACACAGCTCCTGGTGCAGAGTAGGCACTTAATATTTTTGCTGTAAACTCTTCATCTCTTGTTCACTCCCAGCTCACTGGCTTCCACTTCTGTGCATGCCACTGTGGGATGGCCCTGGTTGTTACCAGTAACCAAATGCCAGAACTATCAAGGACTCTTTTGTCTCCGTCTTGATTTGTCACTTGCTACTTCACTTTGATACTCTTTTCTTTAGGTTTTGTCTCTGAGTTTTTCACTTTTAATTTTTCAGTTCTTGTGCAGACTCCTTTCTGTGAAGTTGGCTTTCAAAGGTGAGGTCTTGGGTGTTAAGTGATTGCAATGTCATGGGTAAAGAAGAGGATATGTTTTCAAAAGATAGGAAAGCCCATGTACCCCATCAGAGAGGAAACGCTGATGCTGGAGAGTGAGAGAGGAGATGGAGACAGAGATACAGGAACACAGCGAAATAGCAAGAAACAGATGACAGATACACAAAAAGAAGAGGAAGAGAGGAGTTAGAGATACACAAGGACACAGAGCAGGCAGTTGACAGACACCCAGAGAAAAACAGAGGGAGACAGAGAGACAGAAGGTATCAGAAAAGGAAAGCATATTTGTTAGAGAACAATTTCTGAGAAAGTAGGAAGATCCTAATGGGATTAGCTTTGAAAAGAGGCAATAATTCTCCATGAAAGAGCAAAATTGAGAAAACCTCTTTTCTTTTGTTTACAATGAACTGTGTTTGATATAACATTTCTTCACTGATAGTGCTTTACTCTCAAATAGAGGTGGAAATTTGAATGGAAAAAGAAGTCTTTTGACTATGCAGCTACATATGAAGAGACAATTGAGAGGAAAAAGTAGAATGAATGTTAGAGAAGAGCATTAGTCACAGAGCAACTCTTACAAAATTGCCACTTCTGTGTCTTTGTACTTTGAGGAGGATGAAACTCATCAGTCGAAGTGCCTTATCATTGATACCTTTTCTTTCGGTCAATGTGGTAACAGGTAGGGAGTAGAAATGTAGACTCAGCTACCACGTCCATAGTGAACACTTAATGGTGTTCAGAGATCTTTATATCTTTTATAGCTCATTGTTGGTTTAATATCTGCTTTCATATCTTTTGTCCCAAAACCAAACATGATGTTTCTAGATCAGAGACAGAATATTGTTACTGCAGTAACTGCATTGGTTATCTATGACCCTTCTCCCCTTTCAGGACTATGTTATCAAGGTCAGATGTTACATGTATATACAAGGGGGTTTTTGCACTACCAAGAAGAAATTATGAATCAGAGTTTATATAGAAACTGCTACACAGCTGCCAACTTCTCCTTCTGAGAGATTGAGAGAGAGAGAGAGAGTGAGAGAGAAAGATCAAATATCCCCAGTATGAATAGATCTTCTCTGGGAAAAGAAAGGAAAGATCCCTCTTTCACAATCCCTTGGAAGGTAAACAGATGGTTCTGGGTTTCACCTGCTTTGAAATAAACACATTTCTCTCTGGAAGTCTCTATATAGTCATTGTTTAACTCCAAGATTTGTTCTTTATCTATTTTTTTTTAAGATTTTATTTACTTGAGAGAGCAAGAGAGAGAGGGAAAGAGAGCATGAGGGGAGAGGGACAAAGGGAGAAGGAGAAGCAGGCTCCCCACTGATTAGGGAGCCCAATAAGGGGCTAGATCCCAGAACCCCAGGATCTTGACCTGAGCTGAAGGCAGATGCTTAAATAACTGAGCCACCCAGGCACCCCCAAGATTTGTTCTTTAGCCACATTCCAGTTTTCTTTGCTCAGAAAGCCCTTATGATGCAGAAACATTAAAATACCTCTATGAGGTATGCACCATTATTTACATGAATAATATAAAATTCCATCCTTACAAAGGAATAACATTTCTGGAATCAAATAACCTTGTAAAATGGTCGTTTAAAAATAATTTAAAAATAATGGTTGTGTCATAAAAACATTTTGTTTTTAACAACTTTCATTTAACTAGAATGCAAGATCTTTCAATATTTTAATTAAATCAATTCATAAGTACATGTGGTGTGACTATATATATATACTTTTTCTGTGTGCATAAACCAAAATAACCCTTTTAAACACACTAATAGGAAAGGGACTAGTAATTCTGTACCTCTTCACAGAAACCTTGCTAATTCCCATTGTATGCCCTCAAAGAATATTTAGTACCAACTTAATTTGGAACACAATAATAGCACAAACAATGCAGTTGAGATTCAATGCAATTTTCATCCTATCTCTGAAGAGCTTAGCCCCTGAAAACTATTTTCCTTGGTTATCAACATGCATGCCAATAAAGAATCTTAAAAATATGAATGTCTGTTTCCTCATAGTGTAATGATTTGCCTTGAAGTTAGGACCCACATTAACCTTCACTCTATGCCATTGAATTTATGATTTATTTATCACCTAATATGTTCTAGGCACCATGCTAGATGCTGAAACTACTGTTATGAGCAAAAGTGGATAGGGTTCTCCCTCTCTTTCCAAATTTTTGCCTAGTAAATAGGATCCAGTTATAGATATCTGTGTTAAATATGATATACCCCTAACAAAGATACGCAAAGTACAGTGGCTTAAACACTTCTCTTCCCCATTAAAGTCCGAGTTGCTACATAGTTCCAGGGGATATGGCAATTTTGCTTTGCAAGGTGACTCAGAAATACAGGCATCTTGACAACGTTATTCTTGCCTACATGCCAAAGTCACTAGGGTCACATTCCAATTTGTGAGAAGAGATAAATAGTAAGTGGGAAGCAAGCAACCTATCTGTAAGCATATGACCCAGAAGTCGAATATTTTACTTCTGCTTTCATCCATTATCCTGAACTTAATCCCAAGGTTACATCTGGCTGTAAGTGATGCTGGGAAATACGTTTTCTGCTGACTGCCATATGCCTATCTAAACTAGGGAGGTTCTTATAACTATGAAGAGGAAGAGGATGGATTTTGGAAAAACTGAAGTTTCTGAAATAGTAAGTTTTCTGTATCTGGATCTAATAACTGATACCCAGTCCCTTTTCTTGTTCATCAGACTTTGATTTGTGGACCCTTCCTCAAGTCAGTGTAGGTTGTATGTAGTTCTCGATCCCTCTGGTCCTTAGCTGTGTCCCAGCCAGCTGCATTCCGTGGATTAGGGCCAACTGATTCTCAGGAAATGCTACAAGGTAACATAAGTTATACAATAAATAAATGGATTAGTGTCCTGCTAGTCTGATGCAATCGTCCTGTCTGTCTCCTTCAGCCTATTTTCCCAAAATCTTTCACACTGTCTGGAACACAAGTGGTACTGAAAAAAATCTTTGTTGAATGAATAATGAACAAATGAATGCCATATGTTATGGTAGAGGCTCTGATTTACATTCCTTTTTCCCTCTTATTTTACTTTTGTTTAACTCTGCGAATCACACTACTGGGGACAGAGAGAGAACCAGGAATAGAGCTTTTAATCTGGCTCTGAATGTTTTCAGGATAAAAGTTATTGTTGCATTTCTCTCATCTTCTCTTTGATAGTTATCCAAGATATTTGAGGATGATCGTATACTTTAAAGTATTATAGAAAAGAATACAAATGTAATCTTATTGCCTATTTTACAGACAGAATACTGGAGTCCAAACTGAGAATGTTTGACAGTTGTCATATAAGTTATTCATATTAGAAGCTTTGACTTTCAATCCATTGCTCTTTTTAGTATTGCATTAATTCTAAAATTTTAGGTGCCCTATAGCAGATACATCTGAGGTTCATAATCAGATCAGCTGCCTTTAAATTAAGTGCATAGTCTTCCTTAGTAATTCTCAAAGCATGGTTCCTTAGCTGTAGCAACAGCATCAGACTTTCTTGGGAATTTGCTTGAAATGCAAATTTATGCCTCTCACCCCAGACCCAGAAACTCAGAAACCCTGGGGCCCAAGTTCAGCAATATATTTTTTAACCAGCCCTCTGGGTGATTCAGATGCTCACTCAAGTTTCAGAGCCATTGTCTTGTATTGATAGGACAGCACACAGCATGTATTAAGACATTATCTTAAATGATGTAGATACCCATAACCAAAGCTACCAATCATGGAGAGCCTACAAAGTGACACTCTACTAGATGCTATATGTACCTAGTCTCATTTAATCATCACAAGAGTCTGGAAAATCATTATTACTATCTGAGTTTTATAAATGAGAGAATTAAGGCTTAGAGAGGTCAAATTTCAAGCTCTTGCCCCAAAAGCACCAAGATTACATAATTTGAAATTGGCAAGGATGAGATTTTTAAACTCCTATTGTTTAACTCCAGTAATTATGAGTTTTCTGAAGCACTGCTTTAAAAAATACACTGGATTGGGGCACCTGGGTGGCTCAGTGGGTTAAGCCTCTGCCTTCGGCTCGGGTCATGATCCCGGGGTCCTGGGATCGAGCCCCACATCAGGCTCTCTGCTCGGCGGGGAGCCTGCTTCCCCCTCTTTCTCTGCCTGCCTCTCTGCCTACTTGTGATCTCTCTCTCTCTGTGTCAAATAAATAAATAAAATCTTAAAAAAAAAATTTTAAAAAAATACACTGGATTATAATTTACTCATTGAGAGGTATGGAAAATAAGAATATTTGATATTTGAAACATAAAGTTTTCAGGACCATGAACTGCTTTCAAATTTTCTCTAGGTATAATGTGTTCATTAAATTGCTACTTTGAGTTTGAACAACCTTCTTTTAGTATAGCTGTATATGCAAAACAGTATTCTGCCAGGCCAAAAAATATGTCAGCTTTCTTTAAGCAATTTGTTTCTGTTTTTACTGTTTGTAGAACTTGGTAGCGGTCTGGTAGAGACAGAGGTGTAACCTTCACAGCTGATGTTCCTCCCTGAAGGCCTTGCTTGAGAGTTGCCACATGGCCTTTGAGAGATGGACTTCATCCTGAGGATATCTGAGAGTCAATATGGCCAGAAATATCCCAGTTTTTCAAAATAGAGGGGCACTGGACTCTGGGATAAATTAAATGCTCTGGATCTCGTAGTTCATCATTCCCAGGTCTCTGGGGAACTAGCTGACCTGTCTCTCCTCAAACAGTTACTGATGCATGAAGATACCTGGGTATATAGAGTGTAGATAGTGAAACTTTAATATACATTCTTTCTTAACCTTTTATTTGTTTTTTATCTGTGGAGGGACTGAGCCCTGAATAAACATTGCCCATTAATGATTTGCCTACAGTGGGTAGCTCTGGTTATTGCCAGAAACTCTGGAGACTGTTGTAGATCTTCAGATTGTTTTCAGAGAAGCAGGATGTATGTATATTTGCTACACACATGTGTGTGTGTTTGTGTGAAATCTAATATTAAAATTTTAGTTATTTTAACATTCTGTAGGCAAAAACCTACATTTGTGGACTGGTTATGTTCATCACATGTTTACTTTGCATTTTCCATAGACTTTTGGTGCTTAACTTAAAAATTACTCCCTTCAAGTTCATGTATTTCTTTAACATTATTATCTGAATTAATCTTATCATCCGCCTGAAGTTCCCTTCTTTTTGAGTCACAGCTAATAGATTAAAGACGAAACAAAAAAGAAAGCTTGATTTAAAATCTGACTGGGTTGGCACAATGCCATCAGCATATAAAGTAGCTAAGTGACTTAGATAGGTTACTTATAATCTCTGAATCTTGTTTTCAGTGTCAATACAGGAGCATAAAAAGTGTCCAGCAATATGTTTGGGTGTATAGTAGATAGTTAATTCCTGCACATTACTCTCTTTCATTCTGACCCCAAAAATTGTGAAAGAAATGGATTTCCCCCTCAAATATAATGAAACTAGCAATATTTTTTCTACTTTTTTACTCCCAGGAAAATAAAATTCTACAAATAATTTTACAGAAACAATGCTATTCAGGGAAATAACTATAAAAATAATAACACATATGTCTTTTATTGTATTAGTTAATCTTTAAGTGATGAAATCTCTTACACTTTTGTTAACTAAAATGGAAAGAGAAAACAAGTTTTCAGTATGACTACTTTAGGATTGACCTATTCTGTGCTCCAAAAGGCAGGATTGGATATGGATTCTCTAAAAGCACCTGAGTTGCCAATTTTGGGCAAAAAGTATTGAAATTTGGGTCCATTTTTTGATGCTTCAAGGTACTGACCTAATTTAGAGTCCTAAAACAAAAAAGTAAGGCAGGAAATCTAGCTGTAATATATAAATCATCAAAAGGATAAAATTTATATTACTTTCTTAATGATTTATTTGTCATACCTTCATAACTGAGTTTTTTTCCCCCTCATGGAACAGTTAAAATCCAGATGGATAGCTTTACTTTGTCTTTTTTCCATGTCGGAAAGTATAATTGATCTAGAATGAAGGAGAGCTCATTGATGAACAAGAAGATCTGGATAACTAAATTCACTACTAAAACCTTTTACCTTGAGGTTTGTCTTGGTCAGCTCAGGCTGCTGTAACAAACTAACATAAACTGGGTAGTTTATAGAAAACATAAATTTATTTCTCATAGTTCTAGAGACTGAAAGCGCAAGATCAGGTTGACTGCATTGTCAGTTTTCTCACGGTAAGAGCCTGCCTCCTAGTTGGAGCCTAGAAGGCTATCTTCTCACTGTGTCATCACATGGTGAAAGAGGAAGCAAATTCTCTTCAGACTCTTAAAAGGGCACTAATTCTATTTGGGAGGGCTCCACCCCTAAGATCTCATCTAATCCTAATCACCTCCTAAACACCCCACTTCCTAGTACCATCACATTAGGGAGTAGGGTTCAGCATACGAAGTTTGGGGTATATATTCAGTCTATAACAGAGTCTGTGGTGAACATACCCTTAAGTAACCTCTAATGAGCCAAATCCTTGTATAACCCCCTCCTTCTGGGTGCAGACAGAATAGATAATATTCTAGCAATAAAATATGACAAGAGTGATGTGATAATCACTTCTTTGATTAGGTGCTGTTATAAGACCCTATCTTGTGAAACTGAATGTGAGAGTTTTCTCCTGGCTTTGAAAAAGTAAGCCACCATACTATAAGTGGGCCATGAATCTGTGGCTTAGAAGTGACCTCTTCGAGCTGATAGGAGCCCCTGGCTGACAGCTAGCAAGGAAATAAGGACTTCCATTCTATAACTACAAGAGACTAAATTCTTCCAACAACCATGTGAACTCAGAAGAAAACCTGAACACCCAGAAAGTTCCTTCAGCCTGTTAACACCTTGACTATAGCCCTTCGAGACCCTGAACAAAGAATTCAGCTGGGCTGTGCATGGGCTTCTAATCCACAACAACTCTGAGATAAGAAATGTATGTTACATTAACCCATTAAATTTGGGGTAATTTATTATGCTTCCTGGAAGACTAACACAAAGCCATCTCATTTGCCCTCCTCAGGCTTCCTCAGTTATTTCTTATAATGGGATGAGATTTAGAAATGTGTCAGTCATATCGCTTCCTATGTCTGGAGGATTTTAGACAACTGTATGTCTACTGGCTACTGATTCATTAACATGTTAGGACTAGAAGTGTTTTTTGCATTTTAAACTTTGCTGCAATGAATTACTGCACAACTTACTTATTTTACTTAAATGCACACCAAATAGGTTGGGGTGGGGGAGTCACTTCTTAACGCAAAGCATACTGAGACAGAAATAAGCCCTGTTCAGACAGAGTTTTCAAAAAAAAATACTATGTACCTGGTTTTGTCCTTCTTCTAACAATTGGAGAATTCTCACTGAAGCTATTTAGATGTGATAATATCTAGATAATTGGATGGTTTAATGGCCTGAGACATGTGCTGTAACTCTTAGTATCTTGTCCAAGGGATAAGTATCTCTTGTTCACCATGAGACTATAATTTTTATAATTTTTTCTAAGATGTTAGTATTGTTTTTGTAAATAGTATCCTTTTGGTAAGATGGTTTTGATTCCTTCAAGCAAACCTTAGTGATTAACAATGCTGAGATTGAACTGTATATTTCAATGTTTCTTTAGAAAATGAGACAAAATCTTATAGAATCTGGGTCACAAATATGCTGTATGATTTTGGATAAGTTAATTGTTTTCTTTAGGCCTCAACTTCCTTATATCTAAATAAAATGAGGGTATTGGTTCAATGATTAAAAGTCTTTCTAGTTAATTTCTAGCTAAAAATTCAGTAGGCCATTTGCTATTTGTGGAAATGCACAATATGCTTTTTCTTTCCTTTTGAAAATTGCTGCTGACAAGCACAGTGCTTTTAGTGCTTTACAAAGTACTTATTGTGCATCTAGTATAAAGCAGAGTTGGGGAGCCTGGGAAATAATTACCAAGTTTCACATCTCCAGCAGCCAAAGTTGTGTGTGTGTATTACACAATGGGATAGAGCAAATGGGGTAGAGACTAACGACATTGTGCCAGATTTGGTAATTAACTGCTATAAGCTGAAGTTTGAGTTAGACATTTTCAATTTAAAATTTAAAATTGGCCTGACAAAGGACTTTTTCCATTCTGTAACATGAGTATATGATTCTGGCTAGATAAATTAGTTGTCTGTCAACTCATAATTATATTTGATAATATGCATAGGAAGGGAACGGTTATTAAATGAGAGCTAGGGGTGTTTAGTTTGGAAAGAGGTTGAATTTTCAGGGAGATGGAAGAGATCTTCAAATATTTGAAGACAGCTGTAAGTAAACTTATTCGGTCTGGGTTCAGAGAACATCATAGAATTAATGGGAGTTGGATTTTGGCTCAATGTAGAAAGAACTTTTTCAGAGTCAGGGCCATTCATCAATGGTCATCTTCCTCGTGAACGGGTAAGCAATTGGTTACTGATAAGTTTAAACAAAAGCTGGTTGAATGAGCTTTTCTTAGAGATGTTGTGTTTTACACAGAATGTCTTCATTTGGTGAACATTAGATGAAATGATTCTTAAGTTTTCTCCCATCCAAAGTTTATGTAGTTTTTTGTTACCTTGGAGGCACTATTTATAATTTATCAATGCTTTCAAGCAGAGATCTGCTGCTAGAACGTGGCTAAGTGATCTTATGTTTAGATTTGAATGGGGTATCTCCTTAACTTATCCAGCACATTGTCAATTAGGATTGTATCTCAGATGGAGTCATAGTGAACATGTCTGGCTCTAAACTCCATGTCCAAACCAAAAATTTTGGCTAGGTATGCTAGATTCATATATGTTAACATGTACAAAATGAGTTTCTTAAAGTTCATACCCTTCTTTAAACAGAACTGTAGGCACATGTCTTCATCTTTCAGGCTGCTATAACGAAGTACCATGGATTTGGCGGCTTATAAACAACAGAAATTTATTTCTCACAGTTCTAGAGGCTGCAAAATTTAAGATCAAGTCACCAGCAGATTTGGTATCTGGTGAAGTCTGCTTTCTGGTTCACAGACCCTGCCTTCTAGCACAACCTCGTACAGCACAAAGGGAGTGGGCTCTCTCTGGGGCTTCTTTTATAAGGGCTCTCATCCAATTTACGAAGGCTCTGCCTTCATGACCTAATCATTTCCCAAAGGCTCCACCCACAAATACCATCACATTGAGCATGAAGGTTTCAATATATGAATTTGGGGGTAGAAACAAACATTTGAATTGCAGGAGCACACTTCTTCGAGAAATGTTAAATAGTTTACTCTAAGATTTTGGTTGGCCCTGTAGACAGTTTTTGCTATGGGCATGTAAAATGTTATGGACAGGACACACTTAGGTTTGCTGGGCCCTAACCTTATAACATTTGGGAGACCTTCTTTAGGAAAAATCACAAATATAAAATTCATAATGAAAGAAAATTATTTATTTAGAATAAAAATAAATTACATGAGGGGGGTAAGGATAAATAGGTGGAGGGCAGAGGATTTGTAGGGCAGTAAAAATACTCTGTGTAATACTACAGTGATGATTAACATGTCCAAACCCATAGGATGTACAACACCAAGAATAAACTATAATATTATAAACTATGGAGATAATGATGTATGAATGCTCAAAACTGTAAAAAATTTACCACTCTGGCGGGGGATGTTGATAATGGGGGAAGCTATGCATGTGTGGAGGCAGGGGGAGTAAAGGACATCTTGGTACCTTCCCCTTAATTTTGCTGTAAACCTAAAATTGCTCCAAAAAAGTAAAGTCTTAATAAAAAATAAATAAGTCGAGGAGTCAAGATGGCGGAGAAGTAGTAGGCTGAGACAACATCGGGTAGCAGGAGATCAGCTAGACAGCTTATCAAACCATTGTGAACACCTACAAATCCAACGGGAAATCAAAGGGAAGAAGAGCAACAATTCTAGAAACAGAAAATCGATCACTTTCTGAAAGGTAGGACCTGCGGAGAAGTGAATCCAAAGCGACGGGAAGAGAGACCGCGGGGGGAAGGGCTGGCTCCTGGCAAGCGGCAGAGCAACAGAGCACAAAATTGGGACTTTTAAAAGTCTGCTCCATGGAGGGACATCGCTCCAGAGGCTAAACTGGGGGGAAGCCCATGCGGGGTCAGCGTAACCCCAGGTCCCGTGGGGTCACAGAAGGATCGGGGGTGTCTGAATGCTGCAGAGCTCACAGGTATTAGAGCGGGGAAGCCGGCTACAATGACAAAGCTGAGGAGTGAGCTCTCAACCCGGGGCTACCTTGAGCCGGTCGCAGGCTGGGTGGGCTCGGAGCACGGCCGGAGGCCACGGAGACAGAAGTGACCAGGCGCTTTTCTCCAAGTGCCAGCAATTGACTGCTTTCCTCCAGGTGTGACCGGAGGCCAGGGAGGCAGGGGCGGTTGGGCGCTTTTCTCTGAAGGCGCACTGAGGAGCGGGACCCCAAGTTCTCGGCTCCTCTGGGTCGGAGATTAGGAGGCCGCCATCTTCATTCCCGTCCTCCGGAACTCTACGGAAAGTGCTCAGGGAACAAAAGCTCCTGAAAGCAAACCCGAGCGGATTACTTAGCCCGGCCCCTGGCAAGGGCGGTGCAATTCCGCCTGCGGCAGACACTTGAGAATCACTACAACAGGCCCCTCCCCCAGAAGAGCAACAAGATACCCAGCCACGACCAACTTCACTCACCAAGAACAGCGGAATTCTAGAGGAGGAGAAAGCAAATCTTATCTGGACAAAATGACAAGGGGGAAAAACTCACCACAGAAAAATGAACAAGAGGCAGTACCAAAGGCTGGGGACCTAATCAATACAGACATTGGTAATATGACAGATCTAGAGTTCAGAATGATGATTCTCAAGGTTCTAGCCGGGCTCGAAAAAGGCATAGAAGATATTAGAGAAACCCTCTCTGGAGAGATAAAGGTCCATTCTGGAGAAATAAAAGAACTAAAATCTAACCAAGTTGAAATTAAAAAAGCTATTAATGAAGTGCAATCAAAAATGCAAGCTCTTACTGTTAGGATAAATGAGGCAGAAGAAAGAATTAGTGACATAGAAGACCAAATGACAGAGAATAAAGAAGCTGAGCAAAAGAGAGACAAACAAATACTGGACCACGAGGAGAGAATTCGAGAGATAAGCGATACCATAAGACGACACAACATTAGAATAATTGGGATTCCAGAAGAAGAAGAAAGAGAGAGGGGAGCAGAAGGTATAATGGAGAGAATTATTGGAGAGAATTTCCCTAATATGGCAAAGGGAACAAACATCAAAATCCAGGAGATGCTAAGAACGCCCCTCAAAATCAATAAAAATAGGTCCACACCTCGTCACCTGATAGTAAAATTTACAAGTCTTAGCGACAAAGAGAAAATCCTGAAAGCAGCCCGGGAAAAGAAGTCTGTAACATACAAGGGTAAAAACATTCGATTGGCAGCGGACCTATCCACAGAGACCTGGCAGGCCAGAAAGAACTGGCACGATATATTCAGAGCACTAAATGAGAAAAACATGCAGCCAAGAATACTATATCCAGCTAGGCTATCATTGAAAATAGAAGGAGAGATAAAGAGCTTCCAGGACAAACAAAAACTGAAGAAATTTGCAAACACCAAACCAGCTCTACAGGAAAAATTGAAAGGAGTCCTCTAAGCAAAGAGAGACCCTAAAAGTAGTAGATCTGAAAGAACCAGAGACAATATACAGTAACAGTCACCTTACAGGCAATGCAATGGCACTAAATTCATATCTCTCAATAGTTACCCTGAATGTTAATGGGCTAAATGCCCCAATCAAAAGACACAGGGTATCAGAATGGATAAAAAAACAAAACCCATCAATATGCTGCCTACAAGAAACTCATTTTAGACCCAAAGACACCTCCAGATTTCAAGTGAAGGGGTGGAAAACAATGTACCATGCTAATGGACATCAGAAGAAAGCTGGGGTGGCAATCCTTATATCAGATCAATTAGACTTTAAGCCAAAGACTATAATAAGAGATGAGGAAGGACACTATATCATACTCAAAGGGTCTGTCCAACAAGAAGACCTAACAATCTTAAATATCTATGCCCCTAACATGGGAGCAGCTAACTATATAAACCAATTAATAACAAAATCAAAGAAACACATCAACAATAATACACTGATAGTAGGCGACTTTAACATTCTCTTCACTGAAATGGACAGATCATCCAAGCAAAAGATCAACAAGGACACACTGGACCAGACGGACATCACAGACATATTCAGAACATTCCATCCCAAAGCAACAGAATACACATTCTTCCCTAGTGCACATGGAACATTTTCCAGAAGAGATCACATCCTGGGTCATAAATCAGGTCTCAACCAGTATCAAAAGATTGGGATCATTCCCTGCATATTTACAGAACACAATGCTTTGAAGCTAGAACTCAGTCACAAGAGGAAATTCGGAAAGAATGCAAATACATGGAGACTAAACAGCATCTTTATAAAAAATGAATGGGTCAACCAGGAAATTAAAGAAGAATTGAAAAAAACTCATGGAAACAAATGATAATGAAAACACAACGGTTCACAATCTGTGGGACACAACAAAGGCAGTCCTGAGAGGAAAATATATAGCGGTGCAAGCCTTTCTCAAGAAACAAGAAAGGTCTCAAATACACAACCTAACCCTACACTTAAAGGAGCTGGAGAAAGAACAACAAAGAAAGCCTAAACCCAGCAGGAGAAGAGAAATCATAAAGATCAGAGCAGAAAGCAATGTAATAGAAACTAAAAAAACAATAGAACAAATCAACGAAACTAGGAGCTGGTTCTTTGAAAGAATTAATAAGATTGACAAACCCCTGTCCAGACTTATCCAAAAGAAAAGAGAAAGGACCCAAATAAATGAAATCATGAATGAAAGAGGAGAGATCACAACCATCACCAAAGAAATACAAACAATTATAAGAACATACTATGAGCAACCCTACGCCAACAAATTCGACAATCTGGAAGAAATGGGTACATTTCTAGAGACATATAAATCACCACGACTGAACCAGGAAGAAATAGAAAACCTGAACAGACCCATAACCAGTAAGGAGATTGAAACAGTCATCAAAAATCTCCAAACAAACAAAAGCCTAGGGCCAGATGGCTTCCCAGGGGAATTCTACCAAACATTTAAAGAAGAATTAATTCCTATTCTCCTGAAACTGTTCCAAAAAATAGAAATGGAAGAAAAACTTCCAAACTCATTCTATGAGGCCAGCATCACCTTGATCCCAAAACCAGACAAGGATCCAACCAAAAAAGAGAATTATAGACCAATATCCTTGATGAACACAGATGCGAAAATTCTCACCAAAATACTGGCTAATAGGATCCAACAGTACATTAAAAGGATTATTCACCACGACCAAGTGGGATTTATTCCAGGGCTGCAAGGTTGGTTCAACATCCACAAATCCATCAATGTGATACAATACATTAATAAAAGAAAGAATAAGAACCATATGATACTCTCAATAGATGCTGAAAAAGCATTTGACAAAGTGCAGCATCCCTTCCTGATTAAAACTCTTCAAAGTGTAGGGATAGAGGCCACATACCTCAATATTATCAAAGCCATCTATGAAAAACCCACCACAAATATCATTCTCAATGGAGAAAAACTGAAAGCTTTTCCACTAAGGTCAGGAACATGGCAGGGATGTCCGTTATCACCACTGCTGTTCAACATAGTACTAGAAGTCCTAGCCCCAGCAATCAGACAACAAAAAGAAATTAAAGGCATCCAAATTGGCAAAGAAGAAGTCAAACTATCACTCTTTGCAGATGATTTGATACTATATGTGGAAAACCCAAAAGGCTCCACTCCAAAACTGCTAGAACTTGTATAGGAATTCAGTAAAGTGTCAGGGTATAAAATCAATGCACAGAAATCAGTTGCATTTCTTTACACTAACAACAAGACAGAAGAAAGAGAAATTGAGGAGTCAGTCCCATTTACAATTGCACCCAAAACCATAAGATGCCTAGGAATAAATCTAACCAAAGAGGCAAAGAATCTATACTCAGAAAACTATAAAGCACTCATGAAAGAAATTGAGGAAGACACAAAGAATTGGAAAAATATTCCATGCTTATGTTTTGGAAGAAAAAATATTATGAAAATGTCTATTCTACCTAAAGCAATCTACACATTTAATGCAATCCCTATCAAAATCCCATCCATTTTTTCCAAAGAAATAGAACAAATAATCCTAAAATTTATATGGAACCAGAAAAGACCTCGAATAGCGAAAGGAATATTGAAAAAGAAAGCCAAAGTCGGTGGCATCACAATTCCAGACTTCAAGCTCTATTACAAAGCTGTCATCATCAAGACAGTATGGTACTGGCACAAAAACAGACATATAGATCAATGGAACAGAATAGAGAGCCCAGAAATAGACCCTCAACTCTATGGTCAACTAATCTTCAACAACGCAGGAAGGAATGTCCAATGGAAAAAAGACATCCTCTTCAACAAATGGTGCTGGGAAAATTGGACAGCCACATGCAGAAAAATGAAATTGGACTATTTCCTTACACCACACATGAAAATAGACTCAAAATGAATGAATGACCTCAATATGAGAAAGGAATCCATCAAAATCCTTGAGGAGAACACAGGCAGCAACCTCTTTGACCTCAACCGCAGCAACTTCTTCTTCTTCTTCGAAGCAAGGGCAAAAATGAACTATTGGGATTTCATCAAGATCAAAAGCTTTTGCACAGCAAAGGAAACAGTCAACAAAACCAAAAGACAACTGACAGAATGGGAGAAGATATTTGCAAATAACATATCAGATAAAGCTCTAGTATCCAAAATCTATAAAGAGCTTAGCAAACTCAACACCCAAAGAACAAATAATCCAATCAAGAAATGGGCAGAGGACATGAACAGACATTTCTGCAAAGAAGACATCCAGATGGTCAACAGACACATGAAAAAATGCTCCACATCACTCGGCATCAGGGAAATACAAATCAAAACCACAATGAGATACCACCTCACACCAGTCAGAATGGCTAAAATTAACAAGTCAGGAAATGACAGATGCTGGCGAGGATGCGGAGAGAGGGGAACCCTCCTACACTGTTGGTGGGAATGCAAGCTGGTGCAACCACTCTGGTAAACAGTGTGGAGGTTCCTCAAAAAACTGAAAATAGAGCTACCCTATGACCCAGCAATTGCACTACTGGGTATATATCCTAAAGATACAAACGTGGTGCTCTGAAGGGACTCGTGCACCTGAATGTTTATAGCAGCAATGTCCACAATAGCCAACCTATGGAAAGAACCTAGATGTCCATCAACAGATGAATGGATCAAGAAGATGTGGTATATATACACAATGGAATACTATGCAGCCATCAAAAGAAATGAAATCTTGCCATTTGTGACGATGTGGATGGCACTAGAGGGTATCATGCTTAGCGAAATAAGTCAATCGGAGAAAGACAACTATCATATGATCTCTTTGATATGAGGAAGTGGAGATGCAATGTGGTGGGTTTGGGGGGAGGTAGGAAAAGAAAAAATGAAGGAAGATTGGATCGGGAGGGAGACAAACCATAAAAGACTCAATCTCAAAAAACAGACTGAGATTTGCTGGGTGGAGGGGGGACAGGAGAGGGTGGTGGGCTAATGGACATTGGGGAGGGTATGTGCTATGATGAGTGCTGTGAAATGTGTAAACCTGGCGATTCACAGACCTGTATGCCTGGGGATAAAAATATATTATATGTTTATTAAAATAAATTAATTAAAAATAAATAAATAAATAAATAAGTCAACTCTTTGAAAAAAAAAATTACTACAAATCTCAAATTGAAAAAATTACCACAGAATCACAAGCTGTCTGCATATGCTTTGACCATATCTTCTTATGACAATGACTGTAATATTATTACAAACAGAGAAAACGGAAAGAAAGTGTAGTGTCCTCTCTTGGTTGGTTGAAACTTATCTTTTATTATTGATAGTTTAAAAAATTTTATTTATTTATTTGGCAGAGAGAGAGAGAGAGACAGAGATCACAAGTAGGCAGTGAGGCAGTCAGAGAGAGAGAAGGGGAAGCAGGCTCCGTGCCGAGCAGAGAGCCCGATGTGGGGCTCGATCCTAGGACCCTGAGATCATGACCTGAGCCGAAGGCAGAGGCTTAACCCACTGAACCACCCAGGAGCCCCTATTATTGACAGTTTAGAAAATACTTTTCATCTTCACAATTCATTACTGATACTGTCATATACATATGTATATGACATATAAATATGTCATATACATATTTAGGATTATTGTCAAATAGGAGAAAAACTCTTTCTAGTTTCTTTTAAGTATAAGCTTCAATAATGGAAAACATTGTTTACAGATTACTTTCTGGCTTCATGCATTTCAAACCTTGTTTCTCTACCAACTACCTAGGTAGCTACACACTTTTAGTGTCAGGCAGTATTCCCACAGTGATCTAACTGCTGGCCCTGCACTTCCTGTAATGAGATTGGGCACCAGGTCAGTGGGCCCAGAGGTAGCAATATTCTTCAAAATCATACCTACACCAGGAAAAGTTGTAATGATTTAAATACATAACTTATTGTAAAACATAACCCACTGAACCAAAATAAATGTATTCCTAACTTAATTTCCCCTTAGTCAGATCCTCAAAAGACCCGTAGCCTCTCCAATTTTACCTGATAAAAGGGAAAGTTGGTGAAAGGGAAGAGGAGTATAAAGAGACCATGGTCTTAACCCTAGAAAATCTAAATGTAAGCAGCATTAAGTCTTGCTCTTTTGAACCTTATATAATTTGCAAGCTAAAAGAATTGGAGTTGAGATTAAGATCAGGAATATTAGGAGCAAGTTTCTGTTGAAGTACATGACAAAATTAATCACTAGACTTCACAGTCTTGAGAATGAATTTTTGATCACCATTATAGTCCATCTAAGGTTTTAACAGTCATATTATCTTTGAATCTTCAACAAGATAAGCTTATTTGGTTAGATGAATTTTCCAATATGAAAAATGTATTCTATTTGGGTTTTCTTTTCAATAGTCAATAAAGGGCAATATAAAATCATTATAAGAATAACTGCTATAGTATTCAGTATTTTAACTTGACATTTAACTTAACATTAGCAAAAAGAATTGCAGAAGAATTTTAAGTTTTATCTGAAAATTAAGGATTACATAAATTGCTCATTAACTCGGTATGGATTAGAGTACTATCTTATCTTCCAACTAGAGGTAGAACAATGATGAGGTGACCCTCAGAGTTAAGTTCTATGTTGGTATTCCATTGAGTTCATATTTGATAATCCCTTCTGACTGGTATATTTCAATTTATTTCATTGTTCCTATCAAATACTGTTGGCTGTGTCTTCTAAGTTGGTATTTTAAAGTCTTATTTCATAATTTAAGTGTGGTCACTTAAATTTGAGTCAGTGTCAGCATTCATGTAAGATGGTATTTGCATTGTCTCATAAATAACACAATTTAAAAATATTTAGTGGCAAGTAGAATACTTTTTAGCATTAACATTTTACATTTGTTACTGACCTATAAACAGTATTTATGCTGAAACATCTGACTAATTGCATTTTTGGCACAACATGCTGCCAGTAATTTGATCATAAACTCATGGGGCCTCTTTCTACCCCCCTTGTTTTCTGCCTTGAAACAGCAATAAAGCTATAATTTATGACATAGACTGGGGAAGAATTATAGTTCTTGTTTTAAAAATACAGCAACTAGTGCAGATGCCAAGATAAATCCTAGCTAAGTAGGTATTTCCCTAACTGTACTTTTAAAAACTATTATATTAGTCTTGACATGCAGTTTGGGTTTTTTAAATCCTCAAGTTCAATACCACATCCTACAGTGATAATTCTTTATGTTTATTATGTTCTCTACTTCTTCTTGACTCCTAAACTTTTTGTATGTCTGTTAGGTAGATATTCAAAACGACCAGATCTTCTTTGTATGTGTTTTCAATTATTAAAATGAAGCTGCATTATCTCACTTGAAATTTTTGTTTCTAGAAGGAGCAAATATTAGAATATTAGTGCCTCAGTTTCAGTAATTCCTCAACCCCACAAAGACCTACAAACTATCATCATTTCTCTGTTCCTGGCTACCCTCATGTACTCATTTTCCTTTTTATGCAGGTTAGATGTTGTGCCTCATATTACAATATGTCCCCTATACAAACTGTCAACTACCAAGGCCTCTCTTCCTTCCTGGTAAAATTCAAATACTGGTTAAATCTAACACCTTAGCAGTAAGATAGATGAATGTGGCTGGAGAAAAACACTCAGTTGTATTGACTATTCATACCTAATTTCAAGACTAGCAAGATTAGGTGGACTTTATTGCTGCTCAGAATCTCAGGTCCACTTTTATTTCTACTATTTTAGGTGACAATTTTATCCCTTCACTCTTGCCTTAAAACTGTAACATCTTTTTCCCCCACCCTCCTTTTTTTTTTTTTTTAAGATTTTTAAATTTATTTGATAGAGATTACAAGTAGGCAGAGAGGCAGGCAGGGAGAAAGGAGGAAGCAGGCTCCCCAGTGAGCAGAGAGCCCCATGTGGGGCTCGATTCCAGGACCCTGAGACCATGACCTGAGCCAAAGGCAGAGGCTTAACCCACTGAGCCACCCAGGCGTCCCTTTTTCCCCACCCTCTTACTCAGCCGGTAATCTTGCTTCCTATTTCATTGCAAAACTTAAAGTCAGCAGAATGAATATCCACAAGGTGCCCCCTCCATCCATAACCACATACGTACCAGCATCTGAACTCCATTAATCCACTTTCCCTGCTGATTTCATCCTATATAAACTAACCCCACACTTGCAACTAGATCCCTCTCCGTTTTATGCCCCCAGCAATTATCCTCTTTGGCATCCTCCAGATTTCCTTAAAAGGAGATCTTCCACCAGCATCTCATATCTTCTAATTTTTTAGCCTAATATTTTTCATTTGTATTTTATTCCTCTATTTTGTATTCCCCAATATGTTAGTTTTTTGAGTACAAGAAACTTAACTTGTACTTGCATCTATCACAATAAATATTAATAAGTTTTTGCTTAATTTTGTAGCATTTGACATGATTTGTTAACATTTAAATTCAACCTTCTATGAAGTAGTTTAGTTTACCCAAATAAAAATATCCAATAAATCAAAATAGAAACACGGTAGAAGCTCAGTAAATTTCTGTTTTTGAGCAAGTAAAGGGATGATCACTCAATCATCTCAAATGAACTTGTTTCAAAAATGAATATTCAAATTAAAAATAAATGTACCCTAGAATTCCATTCCCCTGTAGTGCTTAGCAAAAAGGCAAAGAGAAGTATTATTTTTTAAAATCCTAGGACACAGAATTTAAGTGTTCAAATGATCTCACTTATATATTATTTATGCTGTCCCAGAATAAGATGATTAATAAAAATACACATGTGATGTGCACACATGCATACCTACGTACACCATGCTGTCATTTTTACCAATGACACAGGAAGAATCTTTGTGAAAAGAGTTTTTAAATAAGTCTTGTATATTCTGACCCTTTCCTAAACTTGGGCTGCATCACAAAAGAGTACATAAATAAATATACTTTCCATCTTGGTTCTTATGAAGGTTGGGTGCCTCTTGTTTCTAACTGAGCACACATAAAAGCACAAAGCAGGATGTAGTGGGAGGGTGTTAAAAACCAGCTGGTCAGGAAATTCATTTGGGGTCAGTAAACGGCTTGTTAATGACACCAACGGGAAAAAGGTGGAGAGTACAAGAAGCGGGCATGCATTTAGGGGTAAAATCAATAGTCATATTCGATTGGTGTGGTATTTCTTCACTGGCTGGGCAAAGAAATTTCATTGTGTAGTCTCAAAGTGCTAATTTTCTATCACTGTGTAAAATTCTCGGTGATATAGGCTATATGAGAAGAATACTATATAGACCAAACCTTGTCTGAACAATCTTCATGTTTGTTTAAAACAAAGAACTAACACCTGCAGAATTTACTAGCCATTTATCTGGTTTTACCACATGTTTCTCATAGAAATTGACCTTATCAAAACAATTTTGTGATTTTTCTTGGAAGCTCACTTCTTTTATAAACGCAAGGAGTAAAGCTTCAACAGGAGAGGGAATTCTGTCCCCAAATCTCTCATGTGCTAATTTTTTTGTGAGCAAGTCATTTAACCACTCTGTACCTCAGTTTTCTTAGCTCTAGTAGTTCACCACATTTCTATAAAAATACAGCAAGTTAATGTTAATATCTGTAAGAAAATAAATGCAAATTTTATTTATTATCATGAAGTCACTTTTCTGTTATCAACTTTCTCAGTTATCAAATATTATTTAACTATTTATTGATCAAATGTATAAACGAATAATGAATTGCAAATTAGAATCAGAAAGCCTGCAATCCTAATGAAATATTTTGCAAATATATATAATTTTTGTTAGTAATAAAGATAATAGTGTCGAAAATTCTAATAGTTCAAGAAAACTGAAGACAAATTAATAGATGTCACAGTGTCACAGTCATATGAATCTGTTACATCTTAATTTTTCAAATGTGTGTTGTACTTCTATATATTAATAATGAAAATGTTTAACCTTTTATTTTGAAATAATTTCAAAATTGTGGAAATTTTGCAAGAAAAGTAAAAATAACTATAACAAGATTATACTGATACTTATTTCATATGGTTTTAGTGAGGTTCAAATGAGTTCATATTTGTAGAGTGTTAAGAAATTTTAGATACCAAAAAAAAAAAGAAATTTTAGATGCAAATGAGTGGGAGAAAAAGTACTTAGAACTAATAAATACTGGTTGTTATTACTAAGCTTCAGTTTTGTCACCTGAACAATGGGGATAAGAGTCCCTGTCTTATAAGATTATTGCATACATAAACTTAGAAGCCCAAGATTTTCCCAGGCTCAGTTAATGACACCTTATGCTACATGCCTAACAAAACTTCTTACTGGAAGACACCCAATCCCGGGTTCTAGGATTGCTTGGATAACATTACAATAATATCAAAATGGCGTTTACAGAGGTTTTTTGTTTGTTTGTTTGTTTGTCTTTTTGGTTTTGTTTTTGACCTAGTTAATATCAAGTCTTTCCATTTGGGGTTTACCTAGGTTTCATATCAATAGCTGTCCATGTGAGGGTGATTCTAGTTGATCTTTGCTGAGTTAAATCTGGCAAATTATTTGATACTAGGAAAACGTGTATTGGTGGAAGAAAGTACAGTCACAATATTGGTTATAGGAAGTGCTAATAAAATTTAGGTAAAAATAAAACAGCTTATTTGTTAATCTCCCAGTTTTTATACTGGGGTCTTTGTACTTCAGGGTGGGCTGGGCAGGGAAGGGTGTGAGTAGAATAGCTAGGAATACTCAGAGCTCCTTGGTAACATGGCAGGTTGTCCTGAAACTCAAATTTCATGTGAAGACTGAAGTGATGTTGGAGAAATAAAATTTTATATTAAAATGAACATGGATATGTATGGGGTTAAAATACAGATTTTATATGAATTTTAAAGATGATGTATAAGGCTTCAAAAATATTTAATAGCTATTCAACTCATGTTTGTAGAAATTCAAGGCCTATAAGTTCACTCTGCTCTACCATTGGGAGTACTTCAATCATCAATTAGTTTACTCATTTAACAAATATTTATTTATTTATTTTTAAATATTTTATTTATTTATTTGAAAGAGAGAGAGAGAGAGAGCGAGAGAGAAAGAGCACATGAGCAGGGGGAGAAGAAGATTCCCCAGGTGAGCAGGGAGCCTGACGTGGGCTTGATCTCAGGACCCTGGGATCAAGACCTGAGCCAAAGGCAGAGGCTTAACCGACTAGGCCACTCAGGTGCCCCTAACAAATACTTATTTAATGTCAACTATATGCCAGATACTATGCCATACTCTCAATGGAAAGGTGAGAAACACTCTCATTACAGCATTGTTTACAATCATCAAGACATAGAAATAACTTAAGTGCCCACTGATGGACAAATGGGTAAAGAAAATGTGATATAATGTGGTGTGTGTGTGTGTGTGTGTGTAATGGAATATTACTCAGCCATAAAAAGAAATTCTGCCATTTGTGACAACATGACAACTTTGAAGGCATTGTGCTAAATGAAATATCAGACAGAGAAAGATAAATAATATAGAATTGCACTTATATGTAGAATCTAAAGAAAAAAAAAACTTACAGATACAGAAACAGATCGGTGGCTGCCAGAGATGGGGTGAGGTAAGGGATTAGGTAAATGTGGTCTAAAGGAATAACTTTCCAGTTATAAGATATTTAACTGGGGATTCTGGGGATGTAATGCATAACATGGTAACTATAGTCAACAATACTGTATTATATATTTGAATGTCCCTAAGAGAAAAGATCTCAAAAGTTTATATCACAGGAAAAAAAAACGTTCTAACTATATGAGGTGATGGATGTTAACTAAGCTTATTGTGGTAATCATTTTGCAATATATACATTTATCAAATAATCATACCATGTACTTTAATATAACATTTCAGTTACATCTCAATAAAACTAGGAAAAAAATTAGGATCAAGACTCATGTGGCTCTTGCCCTCATGGGACTCACAATCAAGCTGTGGGGCAGGTTTGCTGTTGTTATTGTTAAGCTACCTTAATTTTCATAGCAACTTTATGAGGTTCTATTCTTATTAAAACTGTGCTACCCAAGACATTTTCCTCTAAGTGCTAAAAATAAGCAGGATTCTTAGACACAAAATAATGTGGGCAGGGATAGCCCAATTTAAATATAATAAGACTCTGTGAGTATGGTCAGGTATAGATTTAGAGAAGCAAGAACTGGTGCAACAAGACATTTAAGGGTCAGTCTCTATAGTGCATTTGACGAATAGTAATGGCAAGGGAATTAGAGTTAAGTGGATCAATTTGAAAATATACATTGGAGGTAAATATAGTCCTTCTTTATGGATTAGATATGAGGAAAAGATGAGAAGGGAAAAACTGAAGTGACTTCTACACTTGAACAAATGGTTGTTTAAGGGAAGGATCAGAGGAGGGCAATTTAAGCTAAGAGAGAAATCAAAGTTTGTTCAGTTTGGGGCATATTAATTTTCAGACGTTTCTGAGACGTACAATTAGAGGTGTTGGGTAGACAATTATATATGTGAATCAGGAGCTTTGGGTAAGACATGATAGCTGGAGAAAATAACTTGGTATCCTATGTAACACAGCCATTTATTAATATGATGCTTAGTTCATTTTCACTTTTGTCCTTTAGCTTATATAATGCCCTTTTACTAACATATTTAAAGCTCTGGGAGTAAACATTCAGCAATAGCAAATACAATTTCATGCAAAAAGCATGTAGAGGATACAAAGCTAAATCCTTCAGGATTTGGGCTATTAAGGAGCATTGAGGACAGAAAAAGATGCAGTAAAAGTCAGTATGTAATAAGTCTACTACAATGATGGTACAAACAAACTGCTGCAGAGACAGAACTCAATTTCATAAATATCAGTCCAGAGTAGGAAGTGAATAAAAAAAAGATAAACACTATAAAGAAGTCTTGGGGCATGAACAATACCCAATGTAAATTCTACATGGACATGTTGGGAGCTGTTGGGGCATTTTATAGTGAGCAGTCCTACACTGGTCATCAGGGTAGTGGAGTGTAGTCAAAAAGCGAGCAACATTGTTCTGGGGCAGGTGCGGAGGAAGAGGTGGTAGGCCCATAGGTTGGGCCAAGTTGACTCTTATCATTTGTCTTATGTATGGGAACCATTTGTGGCTCCTATCAGTTACCTAATGGATCTCATCAATTTTGCAGGTGTAAAGAAATAGTCCCAGCCCCTGAGCCAAAGGACCATCTTACCATCTCTAGTTTGTTCATTTTAAATATAGCACATTTTTACCTCAAAACCAATTTGAGACTCAGCTGTTTCAGAGTCAAGTTACTGGCAGAAAAAAAAGAGAGGTTGCATTCAGTAAGATCCCACCCCTTAGCTAAGTCAGTCATCATCTAAGTTCTGAAACTTGTCTAGGTTGCTTTGCAGATCTTTAAGGAAAATCTTGTTAGAATAAAACTACTAGCCATAAATCCTACTTCAGATTTTATTGCCAGGATATGGCTAAAGGTGGGAATGTAGCAGTAACTCCAGAAAAGCAGTTCCTTTCTTCTGCCTCTTCTGTCTTAGGGGAGTAACTTGCAAAAGCCTTTTCAGCCAGATCCCATGGTCATGAGCGGTAGGGACCTTCGCATTTATCTCTAAGTTGGGAAAATTTTGATAGTAAAAGGGCACATTGAAATACATTGATAGATGTAAAAATAGTGCTATTAAAACTTTTAAATTAACTTATTCTTAAGAAATAAACTAAAAATACAAATTCAAAAATTGATTTATATTGCTTACTAAATATAAAAAATATAACATGAGAAGAATAATTTGTTCTTGGTATATTCTGATATATTTTATGAGACTGACACACTGCTCACTGCATTAAGAAGGTTATATATTCTGATATATTTTAATAGTCTAAAACTTCCTAGCCCTTTCTGTCTATAATACAGTTTAAGTGGTATTTTTCTGAAGAAGACTTTTTGTTAATGTGATTGTATTATTGTGAAATTGTATTATATGTGAAATTTCTAGATTTGTATTACAATATATGAGTGTTTCAGCCCCAGTTTTTTTTTTTCACAAAAACCGTTTCCCCCTTTCATTTAGAGCTCCTTTGCTAATAAATAATTGTATAAGACAGAACTTGTCAAGTAGGTTGCCCATATTTATAGTCTTTTAATGGTTTGTCACATTTAGATGCTGAAAAATTATAGGTACTTACAATCACAATATAAATATCCTGAAATGAAGAACTCCTTCAAATCCTATACATAATATGAATATACCATAGAATTAGGAACTCCGTCAAAAGATTATTCTTAAAAATTAAGGTACTCTAAATCATATTTATGGAATTTCAAAATTAATGTCTTCTCTTTGAAAACTCATTTTTTTGGATTTGATTTATCAGTTCCTTTCTCGCTTCAGTTCCTTCCAGAGCATTTCAGTGTGCTTTTATTTGCAAGTTTTTTTTATAACTATTCTGCTATTCCCTAAGAACTTCAAGAGCTGAAGTATTAAGATTCTATGAATACTATGAATAAAGATTTCCAAATGATTTTGAAACAAAAAAAAAAAGCATCCAAAATTTAGGACTTACTTACAAAGTTGTTCTTCAATCAGAATTATGAAGGCTGCCAAGAAAATGTTGATTTCCTTGCTAAAACACCTTTATTTTTTGATTCAACATCAGCTCTGTCTTCAAAATTTTGTAATAATGTGATTCTCACCATGTATGTATGTATAAAAATATTTATAAATTTTGGTACCTACAAATTCTATTTTTTATTGATATATAATTGACATATCATATTTTATGAGTTTCAGGTTTATGCAAATTATATTTTGATTTATAGAATACTGCAATTTATTTGGACCCAATGTGAATTACATTTGTATTGCAACTAATTCAAATGCTTTTCTATTCCACAGATTTCTTAATTTTAGGAAGAAAATTGTTTTTAGTGTGATGACATTTTCCAAAATAATTTGTATTTGTTATTGTGTTTTTGTGTTATTGAAAAAAAATAAGTAACGGGTCTTCAATGTTATTTTTAAAAATTTTATTTTATTTTATTTTACTTTATTTTATTTTATTTCATTTCTTTTCAGTGTTCCAGAATTCCTTGTTTATGCACCACACCCAGTGATCCATGCAAAATGTGCCCTTTGTAATACTCACCACCAAGCTCACCCAACCCCTTCCCCCACCAAAACACTTTTCACTCTATTGTCAGATGTTTCACTTTGAATTTCCATAAGTTTTACTTTGAGTCATTGAGTTGTACAGAAAATCAAACTACTCTTGAAAAGTACTGATTTTAGATTTGAAGCATTTGATAAAATGAAACAAAAATTTAAATGCTTACAAAATTATTTTTCTACTAATAGAACATATTATCAGCTTTGCTTAACTTTTTATACATAACCCCCCCAAAAACCCCTTAGAGCTGAAAATGAACAGAACTAATTTAGAAAAACAGACATTTGACCTAAATGAAAAGTCACATTTCAAGAGTAATCTGTAAATGTACCTTTTGCAGGTGCATGTATTAAATCACTGTGTTTGGACACAGTATTCTTGAAATAATTACTGACTTTGAAATAGATACCGATGTTCCTTTAGGAGAATTATTTTCTGGTTTTCATCTGGTTGTGCCCAAGAAAACAAAAGAAATGTGAATTCAGTATGTAGTATTTTAATTAAGTATGTCGTCTCAGTTTTCTTTATTTTTGCCAAAAGGTTTATTGCAAAATTAAAGAAGCTTCACTAGACATTAAAAACATGAATAATTATAGCTTTATGCCACATAAATGACAAATATGCATTCCAAGGATATTCCGACTGCTCTCTATGTGCTGTCTCTATGCTCTATAGCAGACTGGCCAGCCTTACATATTTCATACCAAGCGAAACTGTAAATTCCCGTTTCCAACTTACCCTATCAAAGGACAGCCTGACCGCTTTGTGGATTCTATAGGTTAAAACATGGGTATGAACATACATGGGTTGTGCACTGAATGCTGATTAAAGGCAGCAGGGTGGGCATGAGACAACTTGTCAGATGAAATAAGAGCAAGAGAGGCTGTACCTGCATGCACCCTATAACCCCATCGCACCGAGATGAAGCAGTTCTTCTCTGGGAGCCTTCAGTTTCTTCTCCAATGCCATCATCCCATTTTGATTTCCAAGAATATGGTTGCCTTATGTCTAGGGCAGCCATCTTGTTTAGGTTCATCTGTTTTTGGTGGTGACAAGTATGTTTAGCTGGTCCCATATTCTTCACCAAGGTAGTAGGTCTTTGTAAAATGTCCCCTGTGACTAGTTCACTGAAGGGCTGCAATGCACTAGTTCAGTTTCTAGTGTTTAGAATAGTTGCTGCTTTCAATGCTGTCTTCAAGGGAGGGGCTGCTGAGCCCCTTGCTGCCCCTACTTCAACTCTGTTGTTCCTTGAATGGTTTCAGTTGGAATCTATGTCACTAGGCGTGGTCATCTAGGTTAGTTTGTTGCAAAGGTGAAATGGCTTTACTCGATGTTGAGCTCTGAGCGCAGCTACTTTTGTCTGTAATTGGACGCTATCTTTTGCTTAGAGAAAGATCCAGGTGAACTACACAGCTTATTGCTGTTTGGCCATGAGTTATTGCTTGCCAAATGTTGTATTCCCAGAAAATACCCTATGAGATGGCAACTGCACGCAAGAGATTTATTGGGAAGTGTTTCAGTGGTTTACACCGGCGGGAAGGACAAGAGGCACAGAGGCAGAAGTTCAGCTGCAACGCAATCTCGAAGGAAGCCTCTGCTGACCCTACTGGGAGTTCTGAAGATGCAATGAGTCTTGCCAGCTGTCCTGTATTGGGATGAGGTGGTCAGGCATTTACGATGCCATGTTCATCAGTCATTGAGTGAAAGCTGCCCATGAAGAAGTGTAGTCTTTGGTTAAGCATATCTTTGCTGAAATTATACCCAAAGGGGGTTAAGAGGTGAGGGACTGTCTGCTGGCAGCACTCCCAGCACCTGGGATAATAAGTCCTTTATTACTGAAGGGGAATCTTAGCAATGCAGCACGGCACCGGTACTTTCCTTTGATGCACTGAAGGAGCGCTATCATTGGCTTTTTTTTTTTTTTTCTAATATGCTGAGAATCAGTTTGCAGAAATCCAAAAGTCAAAAGTGCCTAGGGTCTGCAAGAGTTATAATGTATCCCTAAAAACTGGATATACCTAATTCTAGACTTTCCATTAATATTTTTATTACTTAAGTCACTATTGCTAGAATTCTATTGCTGTAGTCAGAAGGTTCCCTGACAAAATATAAGCAACCTACTATAGCTAAGCAATTCAATGACAAAAGCAACTAATCAAAAAACCCACTGTTGGCTTTGATGGGGTGATTAGGGAAGGCTTCTACTGAGGAGATGATATTTGGGCTGAAACCTGAATCACAAGATGGAATCAGGTAAATAAGGATGTGGGAAGAGCTTGCCTGGCAGAAGGAGGAATGGTTGCGAAAGTCCTGAGGCAGAGATGAGTTTGGCAGGTTCCCCAACACTGTTCTCCTTGGTGGAATGAATCAGTATCTCCAGAGCATCTCTAGGGACTGTAATGTTTGGGCATAAAAGTAAGATTTTTAAAGGCATTGGGAAGATTTTTTTTTTTTTTTTTTGGTAGCTTTTGACTAAAGTCCAGGAAAAGGTCAAATGAGAATGTGGGAAAGAGAAAAGAGCAATGAAGAGTGCAGTGTTTACCCCAGGATGGAATCTGGCCTGCTGGGCTATTGCTTAAGACATTTAAGATGCTGCAATGATAAGGTTTTTAAAGTTGTTTTTTTTTTTAATTTAAAAAAAATTTTTAAGATAAAGTTATCATAAGGCCTAGAGATTTTTTTAAAATTATCTTTTGGCAAGGTGCCTGGGTGGCTCAGTCAGTTAAGTGTCTGCCTTCAGCTCAGATCATGGTCCCAGGGTCCTGGGACCCATGTTGGGCTCTCTGTTCAGTGGGGAGCCTGCTTCTCCCTCTCCTCCCCATTTGTGCTCTCTCTCACTATCTCACTCTCTCTCTAAAATAAATAAATAAAATTTTAAAAATGAATTATCTTTGGCCCATAAACATGTTAATATGACCAAGAATGTTTTAAATGTGAAAGGGAAAGGGAATAAGAAAGATTATCAAATGAATGATTATTTAAGAAGATGAATATTTGTGCAAGAGGTTGTCTGCAATTGCCAGAAAGAAAAAAAAAAGACCCTTTTAAATATGTTGAGAATGAGAGTTGCCTGCAGAGAGGTATGTGTCCCCATGCATGTGTTTATAGAAATACATCCAAGGAAGTAAATTTAACTTTGTAGCATCATTAAATGACAGGAACATAACAACAAAAGGCTACATCTTTCTTTTATAAATAAGCCTGGTAGAAGTGGAGGTGAGTTAGTACTGTGCATCAAGAAATTGTGGAAAAGTTTTAGCAAAATTGCTGGAAAGTTGCTGGAAGTTGCTGAAAAATCTTCATAAAGATTTACCTCTTACCTGCATGATGATAAAAGAAAAAAAAAAACTACTGAAAGAAAAAAAAGTAAGGTGCTATGAACCAAGACTCTTAAAAAAAATGACTCAAGAGTAATGGAGAACTTTCAGACATCAATTTCTGACTATATAGCACCACTGATGCCAATTTTCAGATGTATTTGCTAAACTGCTGCCAGTAATCACTGAGGAATTATAGAGGATGGGGATGATTGTAGTGTTATCTGGGGTTCATGGCAGGAGACAGAAACATTTAAAGTAGGCAATACGGTAAATTCAGTGCTTTCAAAATCATTGGAAGGCCTGGAGAAGTGGTTCTAGTCTGGGCTTCTTGGAATGACTCCCAGATACTAGAGAGCTGAGTCACCAGGGGACCTCCCACCTCTGAGTATCCGAGAACCACCGAGCTTCCAGTTACAATACATGATTGTAACTGAGATTTAGGAATCTTAGAGCTGAAACTGTGCCATTGTTACTACTGGTGTCACTAGTCCATGATGCTGGTGACTGGGCCCTGGAATCTAGAATCTACTGTTGCCTTTCCTTTAACCCCTCTTCTCACCCAGGAATTTGGATAATGAATGACTGTTTGCAGAAGGAACTTTCACATCTCCATGAGGCCTTGCTTTCCAACCAAGAAACGGTAGAAAATGACCACCCTCTCTTTTGCCTTACAAATCTCTCATAGTTGCATCTACGTGGCAGGATTTTATTGGAGTCTGGAGCACTAGCTACAAAAGCATCTGGGAATTGTACATTTAACTCCCAAGTCTCTTCCAGCCAAGAAGACATGATACAAGATGGTAAATGGAAATTCAGTGAGCCAAACCAGAGTGTTCCATTCAACTGTAGACAGGCAAACATTCTTATTCCTTTAAAGGGAAGAGAGAAATTATAAGAGGCATCTGCTGAGCTTGACATTGACCTTAGTATTGGTTAGAAAAGACACCCTTTGTGAGCCATTAAGAAAGAATGTAGCAACCCCTGGGAATAAAGCGTTCATTAAAAACAAATCATACTGGATAACTTATTAAAGTGTTAAGTAATACATCCAAATGCTTAATATGTGTAGATTTTAACAAGGCATTTGCCCTAAACTTTTATATCATGGGACAAACTTGGGAAATGCAGTCAAGAGAGTGATATAGTTAAGTGGATTTGTAGTTAGTAGAAAGATTAAAAACTGGTGATTAGTAGTAGATATATGTCCAATTGTAGCACATGCCATAGGAAGTTCTATTTTATCCCCCATTACATAATGACTCCAACAAGAATACTGATTTTAAAAATAGGAATAGTTATTATTTATTAAGAGCTTACTCTTGGTGAGGTACTGTAGATACATTATTGCCTCTTTTACTCATTGCAGTAGTCTTGTCAGGCTGTTATCTCCATTTTAAATGTGAGGAAACTAATGGCAGAGAGTGTAAGTGGCTTGCCCCTAGCTTCACATCTAGTAAGCAGCAGTGCTGAGATTCATACCTAATATAGCTTCAAGGAAGAGGTACTAATGTGGAGAAAGCCACAACATTTCTGGGAGACACTGGTCAGAACCTGCCAGAAACCCTAGAGCATGGCATTTTCTCAGGCATTCCACATGAGGTTGGAAGATGTCCCACTGTCCTTCGGGATCTGGCTGGTATCTCAGGGACTCAAACTCACACTGACAAACATCCACTAGAGGCTCTATAAAAAAACAGATGCTGATTTACTAACTCATGAGAAATGCAATAGTCAAGCTGACCAAATATAGGTAATATGCCTGCATGCAAAAATCTGAGGAAGAGCGTGATCAGAATGTTGACTGCAGAAGACAGACTCAGCCTCATCAGGGGATGCTGGTCAGAATGCTAACTGTCCACATTCTCTGCCAATCAAAATACAGATGTACACATCTGCCTGACTGACTGGGTCCCTGGACCTACGTGGAAGGGCACTTTTTCAGTCAGGCGTGCCAGAATTTGCCTTTCTGATTCCTTTCTAAGGCCCACATGACTGATTGTTATTCTTTCTTCAGATAATTTAATGACTTCACCTAAGTTGTTTTGGCCTAAAATTTATTCTTTCTTTTTAAGGTGACTGTTTTGATTGATTTTCTGCTGATACAATTTCTTAGCTACAGAAAACAAATTTTATTTCTGTGTTTCCAAATTCACTGTTGTTCTTGGGCACTACTGAAAAGATGTAGGTCTATTTGACTCTTTCCTTTACCTGTGCCGCCATTGGTAGGTTAACAAGAACAGCAGAATCAGTGCTGACGTGAATAGTTTGAAAGCAGCACAGGTTTTTAAAAAGACAGTATTTTTAATTAACATAGGTTCACTGTGAATCAATAGTGTGTGATATTGTTATCAAAGAAGCTAAGACAGGGGTGCCTGGGTGGCTCAGTGGGTTAAAGCCTCTGCCTTCAGCTCAGGTCATGATCCCAGGGTCCTGGGATCGAGCCCCACGTGGGGCTCTCTGCTTCGCGGGGAGCCTGCTTTCTCCTCTCTCTGCCTGCCTCTCTGTCTGTTTGTGATCTCTGTCTGTCGAATGAATAAAATCTTAAAAAAAAAAAAAAGAAGCTAAGACAGACTTAGCTGTATTAACTGTGTCGGTGGAGTGAAGGAGCTAGTGAATGAACAAAGAAGTTGATAGCGCTACCCTAATCTTCAGTGATACTCCATGCCTAGACTCACAGTGTTTATTCAGTTCAGGATCCATATTTTCAGATAACAACAGACTGGAATTTATTCAGAGGAAACTGACCAGATGGTGATAGGACCTGAAGTCACATTCTGACAAATGGTGGTAGGATATTAGTGGTGTTTAGCTTGAGAAAGAAAAGACTTAGTGAAAAAATAAGAGGAGCCAAGAGCCACTGGGTGCTTATAGACTAGACCCAGGGTTGTGCTCATTCCTTTAATGGATTTCAGATATTATAGATATGCCACAATGAAAAAGGACTACTCTGCTTCAAGAGTTACCCTGGTAGGCAGAGAAAGTCACTAGAAACCATAGAGACAACTTTGCTTATTAGAATGATGACATTTCTAACTCTCAACAACATAATGAGCTGCCTCAATATTAATATATCATGGTTTTGGAGATGCTCAAATAGAGACTAGCCAAACTTTTTATGGAGATATTTTGGAGGAGAATAAGTATCAAGTGGAAGAATTAGTATTAAATGGACACAGGGACCAGATGAACTATAAGACCTTGTCCAATCTTATCCTGCTAGTCCATCATTATCTTACAATACAGTAACCCCCTTTTGATGTTTTAGTTTAGTGGCATGAACACTGCATGGTTAATGCCACTTCCAAGTCAACAGATCAGTTGTAGAGAACACTGATTGCTGCATTCCTTCCTGGCAATTAAGACAAAATCCAACACCATCTGAAGCCGCAGGGATGGGGGAGCAGAAAATCTGTGAGTGAGTCATTAGGTATAATACCAAGAAGAAACTCAGTTCCTTATTTGATCCCCAGACCCACATATTGTGAGTGTGGGAGAAACAGTCCTGTATGTGGATTGCTTTTCAAAGCATGGCAAATTTTCACTCTCAAATAGTTTGAAAGCATCAAATGTTAGTGGCATTCATTCCTGTCTTTGTATTTAAATGCAGTTATTTATGCTTCTAAAAACCCTATGATTACATTCCTTATTTTGAGCTTCATTATTGTTAATGTGCACACTTCACCATCAACCAACACTTACATTCATGGCAATGAATGTCATACCTTAAAATATGGGAAAGAATAATGTTCACTTAAAATAACCAAACAACAATGGAGTTTTATAGCTAGAGAAAACCTAAATATCACATATTATTAGATGAGAAATTCAAGCTCACAGAGATTAAATGACTTGCCACATTCACATGGTTGGACCAGTAGAAAGCAGAGCACTTTCCTTTTTTTCTTGTGTCTCCCACTCAAGGAGGCAGTTATATGCTGGGTTTTTTGGGCAAGATACTCCCCTTTTTTTCTTTTCCTAGCAAGTAGAATGGTTTGATACTAGTAACTTCTAGATCTTTATTCACAGCCTGATTGGCATGGGACCTGAGGAGGAAGTATCAGAGAAGGATTCCAAAATAGTATTTTCTTTACCCATCCCCTTACTCATATTAGTAGGCAGAAATTCTAAGGGCTTCTTGGTTCCTAACTCTGGATTGCTCTTGGATCCCTGCAGTGCTGCGTATGATGCTGTTCTTGACAGAAATGTGGCCATTAAGAAGCTCAGCAGACCCTTTCAGAACCAAACGCACGCCAAGAGAGCTTACCGGGAGCTGGTCCTCATGAAGTGTGTGAACCATAAGAACGTGAGTCATTATTTTTAACACTCTGGCAGTGGGAGGCTGTGAGATTGGAGAAAGAACATCTGTGTGCCAACTTGAGTAGGAAGGGCTTTCTTTACTTTGTCATTTCTGCCCATTAAGATTGTTTATCCTTCCATATGTTACATTTGATTTCATTGTCCTCATGATAGCTTTCTGCTTAAAAATCATCTCCAAACCATATGGTGGAAGAGGGGATAAATTTGATAGATATTTCCTGCTGTGAAATTAACCATATTTGGTTATCTTGTTCCAAAATAACCAGAGAGCTCCAGACTTTTTCCAAAGTAATCAAAAGCAAACAAATACAAAGCCAAAAAATATCCTGCAGAACATTATATTTCTTTATAATTTAAATTTAATTATTAACAGGTGGAAATTTTTATCTCCTTTTTCCTTTAGCTATAGTCTGGCAGTGGCCTTCGAATGTTCACTGTGCTTTAGCATCTTTTTTTTTGTAGGGCTGGGCCTATGTGTGGCGACATATCTGCAAAAGCCATCAGGACAGGATCATCACGACCTTTCCTCATGGGAACTAAGTAGGGTATACCATCATAGGACTTTCTTCAACTTCAGAGTATAAGCTTCTTCCACTGCAGACAAAGGCTTCTAGAATTCTTTCTATGCTCCCATTCTTCTTAGTAAGGGTACATGCGAGATCACTCATTATTTTAATAATAGCTATTATTCATGAAGAATTTATAAATATAGTGCATATAACTTAATACATCCAAACATATGATGAAAATAAATGATAAATTATTACACTAAAACTATAACAATAGCTATCCTAACTCCCTGCAAAGTTTTTCTTAAGTATGAAAATCACACAGGATATGTGAAATTATCAACACAGTTTTATAACAAGGGAATTTGTCATGAGGCCAACCATCTCTCACTAAGAAGAAGCAAATGTATATATGAGAGTTTAGTTGGAAGATATTTGAAATACAAATATGTGGATTGTTTCTCCAGTGACAATGTTTCTCTTTCCCTCTATTATTCCACTGACTTTGCGATTCAGCCATTTGACACATAGTTGTTAAATAAATGAAATGTGCCCCATGTACAGTTATAGATGCTAAGATTACAGTAGTGGAGATAACAGAAGCTAATCCCTGCCTGTGTGGAGCTCATGTTGTACTGGTGAAAGAAAAAGACCATCTGGAAAATAGATAGGCAAATGTAGAGAATGTCAGATGGTGATAAGCACTATTAGGGAAAACAAAGTGAAGAAGGAAAATTATTCTAGTCAGTGCTGGGTGGGTAGGCTTACTTTTTAAAATAGAGTGAGCAGGAAAGGTCTCACTAAAGAGGCAAATTTTATGAAGAATGCACCCATCTCTAATTTGACCATGCAAGGAACATGGTACTTCTAAAAAGGAATGTATAAATGATGGAAAGGATGATTCATAAGAAAAATCGTTCTACTAAAGCAATTTATTCTGCCAGCATGTTAAATAAAGGCAGGAACAAGATTAACCACATGGCCAATGCAATCTATTTTTATGATAGCAGACAGGATGAGAAATCCCATGGGCAATGGAAAATGGATAGATGCAAGCAATGAAGCAACTGTATGGGAAATTTTGATAGTTTGTGACTTCATATATTTATATTTCCCTAGTCTTCCTTCCAACCCCCATAATGCAATAAACACACTATAGAGAAATTCCCATGTATCTGGCGAATTTGAGGGAATCCTACTCCCTGTTCTTGACTGAAATGAAGAGGTTCACATTTATGATACCTAAAAAGAAGTTCCCAATTGAAAGGATTATTTGTAAATGGCTTTCTACCTGCTACCCCCCTTTTGTGTATGTCCATGTGCCCTTGTGTATATCTGTGGAACTAATTTTCTGGAACTCATTAACAGAAAGGAAGTTCACTCACAACCAAATGGAAGTTCCACATTAGTACTTGTGATACTAAATAAAAGCAGTCAGAAGGCAGAACTCTGTAAATGCTGTGGAAAGTAAAGTAAAACAGTAAAGAAATCCCAACTAAATCTTTAATAATAGAGAAAAGAATGCATTTAGAAAATGAATGCTTAATTCTAGGAAGTGAGAGCTAATGTGATTGTGGGGCCAGAAAAAACACTGATTCATATCTGCATTTTAAGATGCTAGAATAGGGGTGCCAGTGTGACTCTGTGGGTTAAACCTCTGCTTTTGGCTCAGGTCATGGTCTTGGGGTCCTGGGATCAAGCCCTGCATTGGGGGGGGTCTCTGCTCAGCAGGGAGCCTTCTTCCCCCCTCTGTCTCCGCCTGCCTCTCTCCCTACTTGTGATCTCTGTCTGTCAAAAACAAAAAACAAAAAACAAAAAAACACTTTAAAGATGCTAGAATAAAGGAACCGAATCAGATTCTTGTGTGAAATTGTTGAAACAAAATGAAAATACCCGTGATGTGATTTTTTAAATGACAGTTTCCAAATGATTAGTAGAAGACATTAGAATTTACAAGGGAGCAAAGAAAGAACACAGGGAAACCAGAGAAGATGAAGCTATAAAACAAGGGACTAGGAAATGCGAAAATAAGAATACGTAGTGGAGAAGTTACCTTTTAAAATAATCTTGATTTATGCAAAATTGTAATGCTATTGTCTAAATTAATTTTAGAATAGCTAGATTATTCATTTTCCAGGTGATACAGGTTAACATTTTTCCATATTTAAGGGTTGTTTGTATATGGTGTGTGTGTGTGTGTGTGTGTGTGCCTGTGCACAGTCTCTAATGATTTTGTTTGAACAAATACCAAAATGAATTACTTTGTAAGACTGATGAAATGCTAGAAAAACAGTCCCACCAAATATGTGTGATATGCACAATGAAAGATATATCACAAAGACATTTTTCAACACACACTATCAGTTTACAGAGTAAGATACTTTGTGATTTTTTTTGTCAATAGTTCTTCAACAAATGAAAGCTACATGTGGCCTAAAGCATTCCCTTGATTTGACTGCATTTCTCAGATATTTAAAATCACTTCATATGTTTCCATACCACTCATAAAATTTACTAAAATTTATTAATTCATAGTTTAAAGATGTTTAAATCTGAAACTTGTTCTTATCCAGTTTTTATGAAATAGTTGATTCTATCCTATGAGGAGAAGATTGTTATCTGTATTTAAAAATTTTTATTTTGTACTGGCACATTAGTAGAGAATATTTAGCTGAAAGGACATTTTGAGTTGTTTATGTATGCAGTATATTTGGAAATGTGACAAAGTTGTTTTTTTTTTTTAAATTTACTTATGTTAGAAGGTAAACCTCTTTGCTACCTAATACATAAAATAAACAAAACAGGAAACAAAACATTTAAGAAACAGAATTTCGATAATTTTTAAAATATATTTACCACTAAATTCACACTGATATCATCTAGAATATACCTTTTCCCAACCTATCATTATAGCTTAATTTAAATAATATTTGTGTGTAAAATAGAAGCCAAAAAACTAAATAGCAACACACAAAAAAAATCTAAGTTAGAGCACCATCTCGTTCATTTGGAGGAAAAATATGACCTTGCTACATCTTGGTGGGTGTTTTGCTGCTGCCCATTTTTCTTACATGGCTTTTCTTCTTCTTCTTCTTTTTTTTTTTTTTAAAGATTTTATTCATTTGACAGAGTAGACAGAGAGGCAGGGAGAGAGAGAGAGAGAGAGAGAGAGAGAGGAGGAAGCAGGCTCCATGCTGAGCAGAGAGCTCGATGTGGGGCTCGATCCCAGGACCCTGGGATCATGACCTGAACTGAAGGCAGAGGCTTTAACCCACTGAGCCACCCAGGCACCTCTTCTTTTTTTGTTTGTTAATTACAACTCTGTATTCTACCAAGGAGGATCACACTCTAGGCAATATTTCAATTATGTACCTTCTCTGACTCTTCCTTCTGAATACATTTTTCTGTGTTCTGTGAGACCATTGTAGAAATTTTTTTTTCCAACTTTTCTCTTTCTATCGTAGCACTAGTGTATGACTTTGAGTTGGGTTAAATACTTGTTTAAATATGCTTTTTAAATAATTCATTCTCTCCATTTCTCTTTCTCTCCTTCCTCTGTCCCTTCCACTGTTTCTTTTCCAGATTATTAGTTTATTAAATGTCTTCACACCCCAGAAAACATTGGAGGAGTTCCAAGATGTGTAAGTAACAAAACTCATGAAGGAAGGGAGAGCATAGCATTCAAACAACTCAAGGGAAATTGCCAAAATCAATGGATGAAATCCCTTGTAGAGATTGAAGGGAGATAAAAGCTAATAGCAAATGAAAAAGATCGAGATGGAACAGAAGGTTCTGTTTCTGGTGTTACCTCCTAGAAAGACACTTCTGCTTCTGTCTGGTCTTCTGGTGCTTGTGCTTTATTGTCCAATATCCTTGATTTAATCAGAGAAGATTTATTATTATGTATTTTTATTATCAATCGACTTTGAGCTTTCTAGAATGACTCTATTAACTTTGAGAATTAAATTATAAGAAGGCCATGTTAAAAATCATTTTAAAATCTTTATTTCTATTTCTGTGGTGCCTTTGATTTTGTACAAAAAGAATCTATCTAGAAATAAAGTGACAATAACAGAGGAGAGAAAATGAATCCTAGTACATTATCTTCTTTGACACAGATATACATGCCATTTAGTGTAAGATGCTATTCTGATTTTTTTTTCTTATTTGTAATTATAATACTGAAGAAAGAATTCAGGGAATTTGAGGAAAAGTGAGGACAAGATGAAGGTAGAAAATATATGGGTAGGGGGAAAATAGAAAATATATGAGCAGAAACCACACACTAATAAATGCCACTTCTGCTAGTAACCTTGTGGTAGAGTTAGCTTGGCTAACATGTGGGCAATACATGAAAGCTTTTCATAGTCTTAATTCGGTCAAAGGTAGAGCTGGGAAGTTTGGAAGACTTACAGATTTAGGAGGGGATCCTGACCTCTTTGAAGGACTTCATAGATCCTGTGATTAGAACTAACCTTGTGGATTTACCTTCCAGTTACTTAGTCATGGAACTGATGGATGCCAACTTGTGTCAGGTGATTCAGATGGAATTAGACCATGAGCGAATGTCTTACCTGCTATACCAAATGTTGTGTGGCATCAAGCACCTTCATTCTGCTGGAATTATTCACAGGGTAAGACCACTTCCTCCAGAAGTATAATTAAGGTGTTTCTGGAGAAAAGAAAGAGCAACTGTAGGTTATTTTCTTTATGTAGAAAGGGTAGGTTGAATATAATGTACTTCCTCATTTCTTTTAAAATAGAATTAGCACAAAGTTCACTAATGTGTAGAAGAAAATTTAGGCAATACTGTAGCTGCTTTTGTTTTGCATTTTGTTTCAGCGCATTGAGAGTCAACTTCTGAGAAGCCTCATGTTTTCTAGTCCCTTGATTGGCAGAGGTCATATGTGCAACTGAAATAAGACTGTTCGTATTCACAGTTTGTCTCTGGCAGCATAAAGACAGCTTCCCTGATCTGCTCTTCTGTCAGGCCTAGAAATGAAAAATAAGCTGAAAGGTCTATGTTGCCACAAGGAGAAACCTAACAATGACACAAAATGATATGTCATTTATTCTAAAACCTCTTCCCATGATGACCCTAAATTGTAAAATTGATAGTCCAATTCTCTTCTGGGTTTAAGAAGTTTTTGAAGATATCTTAAAAATATCAAAAAACCAATTGTAAACTTCTTTGGGAGCAGTAATCATTTGCTTCATATAGCACTTTGCAGTCAAGATGGGGGGCCCTAACAGTACTATTGCAAGACTGCCATATTGATTGAGTAGATAGAAATTATATGTTCCATTTGCTGCTGGCTTTTAATTTCTTCTTTTGTTCCTATCGTCAGGATTTAAAACCAAGTAACATCGTAGTCAAGTCTGATTGTACATTGAAAATCCTCGACTTTGGACTGGCCAGGACGGCAGGCACGAGCTTCATGATGACTCCTTATGTGGTCACACGTTATTATAGAGCCCCCGAGGTTATTCTGGGAATGGGCTACAAGGAGAACGGTAAGAAAGCTTCGGCACAGCAGTCACAGAAACCATGAAGAAAATGTGTATACATGTTAGATGGCCAAGGACAATGTTCTCTTTCATGTATATGTATATATATTTTTAATAGGACTGCCAACATTCATATTTAGAAGGTTTTTTAAAATACTACTAGGAAGAATCACTCGTTAAAATGAGAAGGATGTTTCTGAAAAGTAAGCTTTACCATAAGAACACTTACATGTTATGGCCAAAAAGAAGTGTGGATAGAATCAGATTAAACAGTCAAGCAGATACTGATTAGCACATATGCTGAGTTACTGAGACAAATAGCTATCTGAGTTGCAGCTTAGCTCTAAGTGAGTATGAAAACAGGAAGTAGTCTGTTGCATTTAGCCATTTGGCATTATAGCTATCTTAGGTTGATGGCTCTAGTCCTAGGAAAAGACAAAAAGATGTCACAAATCCTTGGAGCAAGAATCTTATAAATGCTCAAAGAATAGTCAATTTAGAATAATCCAAATTGTTCAAGTTAGATAAGAGTTTCTTTAATCCTTTAAACTGCTCTGTGAGTAATATTTAGGATAGCAAATACCTAGTAAATTTTTTTATAATTTCCAAATCATGGAGAAAATATTCAATTTTATATTACTGCTTTCATTAAAGAATCTAGTATTCATGAACGCTTTTAAAGAAAAGAATCTTCAAAATGCATTGCAATTTGATTTTATTAAAGGCTTTATAAAACATCTATTAGAATGCATTGCCATATATTATTTTGAAAAGAATACTTCTAACAAGTAATGTAACATTAAAAAATATATCTAATAAATCTAAGAATTAAAATTGTTTTAAATTAGGATTGGATGTATGTGCTCAATGTATCTTGCATGGTTACCTTATGTTTTATTCTATTTAATTCCTAGCAGTCTATTTTTATAAATTTTATAAAAATAATTATCCATTTATTTTTACATGCAGGTGCTACAGGGTGCATTTATGAAAATTCCCTGGCCACCAAAGTTTTAAAAACTTTCTTTGTGTACTTTCAGATTAGAAGAAGGCCAATACTTCTGTGCATGCGTGCAGAGGAAAGGGAGAAGTCAGCTCTTAGGAAGGTCAGGTTCATTTTGGTGAACGATGGCAGGATTCTGTTACCTTTTAACTTGGAAGAGGCAAATCTACTCCTCTTCCCAAGGTCTAATATCACATCTAACTTATTTGGAAAAGAAGATATTTGTACACATTTTTCACAGGCTGTTTGTAAAAAAATCAAAGGGGAACCAATTTTAAGAAATCAAGAAATCAAACATCTACAGAGCTCTGGGGGTAGGGTCTGAATTTTCCTGTCATGGTGTTATGGATCTTTGCTGCACAAATGGCATGTAATTTCCTCCCTTTTCCTTCCCTCACCAGAAAAGGTTGCAAGTTACTGCCTTAATTTTTTTTACTTCTCTAGATCTGTGAAGGCATAGCTAGCACCCTTGTGCTGCTCTCTTGCCTATGAGAGGAAGGTTATCATGCAGAAAACCCGCTTGTTCCTCTATCAGGCATGCCCAGCTATCCCATGCATCTAACCCTGCCTTCCTTCCCCAAAAAACATTTCAGCCTAATGTTTTTGCCCCAAAGTTGCCTTGGTCCTTACTAAAAAGCAAGCTGGAAGACGGTAATGATTGGTAAGAGTAGGTGAAGCATGTTTGGTTAACGAGTATGACAGTTGAGAAATAAACAGTACAAACAAACAAAACAATTTTTAAACACCTTTAATACCTTTTCACTTTACTTCCAGATGACTCCTTTATACATGTGCTAATTGGTCATATCTTTGTTCTTGAAATACTTAAAATAGAAACTAAAACTGATGTTTATTTACAAGGATAGCTTCTGAAGGAAAAACTAAGTCCCGAACACCAGGGATTCTAATACTTCTGCCTTCAAACCACGGTTCTAGCCGTTTCCTAGTTTCTTGGATTTGCTTGCATGTACATTGTTTTGAACCAACCAACTAAAACAAACAAACAAACAAACAAAAACAAAGGAAACAAAAGAGTGGTCTCTTGTTGCCCTATTCCATGTAACTGAGTGGAGTAGAAAATGGAAAAGGTTGATAAAAATTATTTTCCCTATATGCAGCAAATAGTCAAAAACCCCTGATCTCTTTTAGCCACCACCTGCTATGGAGATGCATTTGGTGTACTTTCCGTTTTTCCATGTCACCTCTTTGGCACTGGCACTCCAGAGGTGATCTGAGGTACTCATAACGTAATTTTCAAAAATTAATATGAGTTCTCGTACTAAACATTGCTAATGTACTATTACAGTGTTGGTTTTGATTTGGGTGTAACTTTTGGTGGGAGACAAAAATTGTACCTTCTAATCAAACTGTTCTTTTTTCCTCCTCCTTCAGAGATCAATTATCTTAGTTAACTTTACTTTCCTCCCTTTTCTTCACTTCCCTCTCTCCTGTTCTAGTGGATATATGGTCTGTGGGATGCATTATGGGAGAAATGGTTCGCCACAAAATCCTCTTTCCAGGAAGGGACTGTATCCTTGTACCTTTTGCTGCAGCTTTACCTGTTTTGTTCTCTCTCCCTTTAAACACATAATGATTTTACCAGGAGAGTAAAGATAGAAGCAAAAAGTTGGGTAAGTGGTGTCATTGTGATTAAAAAACAAAGTGATGATTTATATAATCTGACCAGTACTGAACACTCCCTGCTGCAATGATCTGTTTTAATTAAAATTTTAATGGCCTTTTTTTTTCTTTAAATTATTTTCTTGTCTGTAACTCAAAATAGCAATACTATTTTTTTGTAAATAAGAGAAGTCACCAAATCCCAAATTATTAAAATGTCTTTATCTTTATAACTAGCAAAAAGAGTTACTATTTGCAAGTATTTTCCATCTTTTTTGTAAAACCATTTTATGCTTCTACAACATTTAGGCATAATAATTTCTCTCTTTGCTGACATCCTAAACTTTTGTCTAGTTTCATTGATTTGAATTACTCTTGACACTGTCCAGTCTTAAATAGGTCAATATAGCATATCCTCCTTAAAACATGAACTTCCACATTTAAAAATCATAATTATTATTCAGATTGCCAGAGATCAGCAGGGTTTAAAATAGGCTTCCCATACTTGACTTGGAGATATGACTGAGACCCAGATAATTGCTTTTCCAATGAAATTTAAAATTTTAAGAAGTAATATTTATTCAACTTCTACCACTAAATCCTGTACTAGATTCCATCAGAAATTTCTTGGAGAGCTATCTGTGATTTAGAATTATTAAGTGAGCTTGCATATTTCTGAAATGACCAAAAGTTCATTCTCAAACAATGTCACATATTAGTGTTTGCATTATGTAGGTAATAAAGTTTATATATTAATAGAGAATATATTTTATACATATAGAAATACCCTCATAACACACAATCATGAAAATCTAGGTGGAACAGTTGCCAACTTTAACAGTGATAATGCAAGATTGAGTTTAATATATTTACTATATATGAAATTTTTTAGAAACTGGCAATAAATATGTGGTCTATAACTCTATTAAATATTGTATCTGATTAATAAGAAAACTCTATTAAGGAACTCTTTTATTATGTAAGGAAGATTATGGTTATTATTTAGTAGATTCAATGAGAAGTTTATACCACCATGAGCACTCATTTATGTAGGCATTTATTTATTCTGCTGGGTATTAGTAAGATATTCTCTAAATTCCAATAGTAAAGCAAGGGTAATTACATCTTCTAAAACTATACTGTCCATTAGGTAGCCACTAACCACATGTTAGCTATTCAGTACTAAAATTATGACTAGTCTGAACTGAGGTTTATTTTATGTGCAAAATGCATACTAGATTTTGAGGATATAAAAAGAAAGCATATAAAATATCTCAATTTTTATGTTGATATTAAAATGAAAATACTTCCTTTTACTTTAATTTTATTTTAAACTATTTATATTTTGAGAATAAATTAAATATCCAAGGTAGTTGAATTGAATAATATTATAATTTAAATTCATATTTAAATGTACTGTCTTCATGTAAACGTAGGAGTATGTGTGTGTGTGTATGTATGTGCTTTTTTCTTTGGGGTATAATATATTTCAGACCAAAAAAAAAAGGAACTTCTCAATCAGTACTCAAAGTGAAGTTGCAGAGCTATGTCTTTATAATGCACTGGTTAGTGGAAGATAAAAAGTCACAAAATATCTCATTTCCATGTGATGTTATAATAAGTCACTTGATTTCCATGTGGCCTGGTTCTCTGAGATCTACTATAGCTCTTCAGACATTTATCAGGATTACTTTTCTCCTATTTTATAAGTATTAAATTTAAAAGCCAATAAAATTAGAAAAAGTCAAAACATTTCCTAGTCCAAAATGTCTTTCAGGAAAAAAAGCAAACAAAGATAATAACATCCTATTGATAATTCTCTATTCTTCCAATGACTGTTTTCTTGGAGGTCTTTTTTCCTCCTTCCTTTATTATAGTTTGTTTCAGGAAAATATTTAGAACTGAGAGTAAATTGTACTAAGATCAGTACATAAAATGTATATCCTTGAAAAAAGTGATCTTAGAAATTGAATAAACTTTAAAACAAAAATTTAGATTGTGATAAGGATTTGTATTCATTATTCATTTATCTCAGTGATGATCATATAAAATAATGGTCTTTGATAGCCTACTGCCATATATGATAATGAGCTTGCATACAGACTTAAAAGTCAATGGAAAAGTTATGTAAAGACATTTATAGTGGAAAACATCTTGCTTAAGTTAAATTTTACTTAAATATGAGTAAATGATTTCCAGATAAAATGTGTTAGAAGAACTGCCATTTTTCTGGAAATGTTTCCATTTAGATTTAAATCCTTAGTTCATTTTACCTTTAATTAAAATTATTAATTTAATATCTTAAGTCATGACCACATTTAAAAATTAAATTGTAGCATCCCTATTAAACAGTGGATTACTGTACTCAAGTGTTTTTTGAGTGGAATTGTTTCATTAATCTTTACATGAAGCTACAAGTTTATGATTAGAGCTTCCCACCAATAATCAAAATATCAGAGCATTGAATTAATTTCACTAACCATGATGATCAGATACAAGATTTGGGATTGATGGAGTACTTATGGAGAGACGAATCATACCAATATTTTAGCATATTGAAATGATTCCAGCCTGTACTGACAGTAATAGCAAAGTGTAGTATATGCTAATTGATTTCTTCCGAGACTCTTCAGAGATGTAAAAAAAAAGCAATCATAAGTTCCTGTGACTTTCCCTTATAATTATTCAGAGTAATTTCTATTAAATTTCTCTGAGGGTGAAAAAGTATATGATAATACTCTATCATCATGATCAACATTATTCCTCTCTCCCACAGAACTTTTTAACATTCTCTTTCTTAATCTGAACCTACAACAAAAATAGTAAAACACCTTGACAAATTGGGAAATCTTATGAAATTATTATTGATGACTGAAGTTTTACCTATTTTCCTGCATTAAAATGGTCTTTGCATTTTGAGAAACACTGTGTGGGTTTCTGAGCTACTGATACGATCCAGATGATATCATAGTGTAGTTTCTTGATTATTAAAGTGCTGGCAAAATACGTACATACATACACACATACGTACACATACATACATACATATTTGCTTTTCCATTAATTAATTTGTTGATTTTTTAATATCCAAAGGATTATTTATAAAATATTTGTTTTTATCATGTGAATAGTTTAATTATACAAACATACACTATTACACACTCAATTTTTATTATAGTGTTATGATTAAAACCTATTTCATAGGCTATATATTGACATATGGTATTACTAAAAATTCTTCGGCCCATAACAAATTTCAATTTAGCAGTAAATATATGATGTCCATTATCTTCTTTAGTCCAGTGGTCATAAAAGAGGTATCAGTCACTTTGCATTTCATTCAGATTTTGTTTCTTTCAACAATATCTTATAGTAAAGTTATGCTGTCTTAGAAGTTGTGTTTTTTTTTTTTTTTAAAGGACATTTAGTCACTGACTCCCTCCCCCACCCCAAGCTCCGAAGGGGGCATGCCATATTCTGGATTACTGAAGTTTCATAATACCAGTAGAATTTTCATATAATACAAATTCTTTCTTAAAACCTACTTCTTTTAGATACATTCTTTTTACATTTTTTTCTTCCATTCTACTTCAAATGGCAACAGCTTCTTCAGGCAAGACTTGTGAAGCCCTTTATGTAGAGTTCTTGGTCAGAGTTCCTTGGACCTGGGGGATATTAAAGAGAGGCACACTGTATTCATTTGAAATTTCTAGACTTCAAGTATATTATCTTCAGTTAAGGCCAAATAGCCCCCTTTTCTTTTCCCTCTGAAGACATGAGAAATTTCAGTTAGGATGAAAATGATGTACATATAAACTTGCCAAAGAGCCAAGTTATTAAGGAACAGATAAACGATTTATCAAAAATGTACTTGAGTAAATAAGGAAAACATCCTCAAATTTAATGAATGTCATAGCTTTTCTAAACTTGAACATGAAAATTAGGAATAGTCAAAGTAAAGTGAATCAAAGCGAATCTCTAATGCAGAGAGATATTCTTACTCCTTCTTACCTCTTTGAAATAACCATGCTTACTTTCTAATAAACTTTTGCAACTAATACATTACTATAGTCTGAGGCTAATATTATGGTAATACAGTATTATCTCAAACCATATATGATTTATGTCTTTAAATAAAGGTATGAAGTAAAACTTCATTCATTCTTTCATACCCATAAACATATTGCAGATAATCATGAACATTAAAAAAACTTTTCACTTTTATTTCTTTGTACTTGTTTAAAAGAATATATTTTTACTATTAATTTGTTTACTACTCTTTTATTATTATTTTGAGAAAATCTGAGTAAGACAGGAATCACTAGATTGGGAAGTCCAGATAGAGGTGATCTAGAAAAATGGAAGGAGGCCACAATTCTAAGAGGAAAATCCCTCTTGCAGGAAGTTGAGACTAGACCAAAGTACAGCAGAGGGCAGGAGAAGGCATGAAGTCATAAAAGGAATTCAGGGTGATCTATTGCAAGGAAGCAGCAACCCAGGATGGACTTCCAGGGTGGAATGGAAGACAAGAAATTGAGGATCTGGACCTTGACCCCTTGATGTCTAGGAGAGGAATAATTACTTAGAATACTGAGTGGTTTTTATTTTAATGAAGTGAAAAATATCAAGGGGGAAAAGCCACAAACAATAAAACACATTCTTTTATCGTTACTGTGATATTCCATTCAAACTGTCCTGGCCTCAGGTGGCCCTTAGGACAGAGTTTGTGAACAGCAATACCTTCTGTGTGCAACCCTCTTTCTTCCTTCCACAGTCCACTGAAAGTCAAGTACATACTGGAATAGGGCTCCAAGAACTGGCTTCTGGTCCTGTTCTGTTTGGTCATGTGACCTCCTCTAAATTTTAATTTACTTTATAAAATACCTCCTCTCCTTATTACAAGATTGCTTTGGAGATAAAACATTAGATGTTTACAAATATACACATACCTGTAAATACCTTCAAAGCTAAGAAACACAATATTTATTTTACAAAGTTAATTAGGTTGGGGACACTCCAAATAACCTTCAAATTGAATTAGATAAACTATAAAAAATGAAAATAACTGAAAGTGTACCTAGAATAAAAAATTTCTCTCAAAAGATGAGAAACGAAAATTATCTGTGAATTCGACAACAGTAAAAAGCAAGAAAAATAAAGTTTGCCATTTGCTAAAATACTTCTGTAATCTGATGTACAGTACAAAGTGAAGATACTGATATTGGTGATGATGTGAGACATCTGGAGCCAGCGTTTGTTGTTTATTGATCAGAACAATGAAAAGTAAAAAGAAAAGTTTAAAGAAAAAGACATTTTCCAACATTAGCACTTCTTTGAATTACTTATTCCTATACACTACAGAATTACATGGATTTTGAAGAATGACATTTAAAACAAATTGGTGCAGTAAAAAATTATTTAAATCTTTTTTATGGCAAAATATTTTGTAAGTTTATTAGTCTATTTTATTTGTAACTTAATATAAAGGTAAAAGTTTTCTCCTTTGCTCTAAGTTTCAGTGGATTTTTTCTATTTCATAAAAAAGCAAATCAGAAATACAAAGTGTTTTAAATAAAGGTTAAAAATTAATAATATAATGACATAGAAGTTCCAAAGCAAGAAAAGCAAGTTGAATCGGTCGCCTCAGACAGAAAATCTTCCTTTGATTTCTTGGCATTAGAATATTTAACATTCCATAAATGTTATTTTTTTATTTAGATTTACATGTGTAAAATCTATATGTTTCTTTAGTCTTTTATAACTCCCATCTCTTCACTGAAGTTTAAAACAATGTGCTCTTGTTGACTATCTAAATTTATAACTTTTGAAACAAATTTTCAAAGAAACGTTGTGATATTAGAAAATCACATGAAATCTTGCTATTGTATTTTGTGATATGCTCTGAAAGAAAATTTATCAAAGCACATTGTCTGAATCCTATGTCAAGTGAAGCTATAGTTAGATTAGGGAGAAAAACAATGCGTTCTCACAATTGTGTTACCAGAGTCACATAATGTCCTAGTTGGAAGATATTTGCCAGGTTGCTAGATAGACGTTCACATAGTCCAAAAACATTTCACTGTAGATTACAACCCAAGCCATTGGACAGAATGTGGAAATAGCAATAGAATGCTTTATTTAGATTTAAGCTGCCAGAGCCTACATTATATCATTTCTCTCTCTTGGCTAGAACAGAAAAAAAGAAGATAACTTAGCATAATTTAATACCTGACAAACGATATGATGACACTTGAGATTTTCTTACTTAGAAAATTAATCACCATAATTTAGTAACACCAAAACTTACTTAACATCCCTTCAAGGGAAAGTGACTCAGTTTCTGAGTGTCACCATTGCAAATGAATTTCCTTTCTGCCTATGGGAATACTGATGATGGGAGAGGAAATGCAATAAATCAGAATCATAAGAGCAACCAGAATTCTAATTGGGCAGCACTCATGTACAAAACTCTTACAGAGACCCAAATACTATATCAGGCAGTCTCAGAAAGCATCAAAATCCAGTTTCCAATAGTAATCGAATTTGCAAATTTCTTCTCAGGTCTATGCAAGATCAGTATTCATTGAAATATCTTGAAAAATCTCATAAAATAATCTAATCTTCTTGCTAAGCAGATATGTATATTAGTTGAGGGAAGACTTACCACCAACCCCACCTCCCTGTTCCGACAAGATTTAGTATCAAATTCTTTTATTACCTATTTCCTGTTTTAGTTGTGATGAATAATTCACAAAATCTGGTGCAATGAGTTTATCTTGAGAAATAATCTTGTCTTGAGTATATAAAGATCCGTATAAATGTGCATATATTCTACGTTTGTAATTCATATTAATAGAGATTATCATTTCTAGGCACAAGGCTTAGCACTTAGGTGGCATAAGCATGGAGAGTCTGTAGGAATAATGATTAGTGAATAAGGTTAAATGGGAATGGGAAATTGGGAAGGTTTCTAAGGTATTGTTACTCAAAACTTCCTTAAAATAGAGAAAATAGAGCTCATATTAATCAGTAGTTCAGATCTAGAGTTTTTATCTCTGCATTATTTTTTGAAAAGCTTTATGATCTATTAAGTCTAGTTTGGGTTCTGACATGAAGATAAATTTCCAAAAAATAATCTCTTTTAACTTTGAAATATCTGCATCCAGCACAAAGGAGAACTGGAATATATGCCAATTATTAATACCAATTGTTAAACCAACAACTATCTAGAGCCTTTTGAGACTGAAGCAACATAAGGACTAAGATTCCATTTAGATCACCTGTTACCGTTATTGCTGTTGTTTAAAGGTATATGCGAGGGAGTGAAAGTCAAGGGATTTTAGTCTGAAACATGAAAATCTGTCAGTTTTAGGAAAGGAGTGGCCAGGGATAATAGGCTATCTTTGCATAAGTTAAGATTATTATTTAGATGAGGAAGCAGGGCAATTTCTTTTTCGATAATGGGAAAAGTTCCATAGGGTCAGCTGAGATTAAATATGTAGAATGCATTTTTAAGTGGTTTTAACAGTGAAAGGATCACCCCGTAACTTGTGAATTTCCCTCACTGGAAAGACTTCCTTATTATATCTAAATATAATATTAAATAAACATTAAATAAACTTTTCCAGAATATATTTAATACCAATATATAATTAATATTTAGTTTCCAAGCAATGTAGAAGGATCTTTACCAGGCATAATCTTATCAAATCCTTTTTAAAATTTTTACATGATAAATACTATTTATCATCCCCATTTTAGAGGATGAAATTTATATTTGGAGAGATGAAGTACCTTGACCAAGGTTATAGAGTTAAAAAGCAATTGAATTGGTTCTGTAGCAGAAAAATGAGTATTTGCCAGAGATAATATAGAAGAGATTTTTTTCATTAAATAAAAAATAAGAATTGATGTTTTCTAACTCCCTGATACAAATACTCCCAGATTCTGTTTGTGGCAGAAGCCACCTTTTCCGAGTGTTTGAATGGGTACAGGCAAGAGAAAACCCTGCTTATTGAGGTTTTTATCTCTCTATATGTTTTTGTCTTTGTCTTCCGTAATATCTATAAAAATAGATACACTGTAAATAGCAACTTAGACTGGTCACTTTGGACAGTATGATAAGAAAACTTGCAATTCCAAAATAAATGCATTTTCAGAGATCTTTTTTCCATTAATCAAAGATTCTCACAATACCAATCTCTTGTGAGACAGGTATTATCCATAATTACAAATGCATTAATAATAAAGGGATGCGCAACTGTTTGCTCTATCTTTCCCTGATATTTTTGCATGTCACTTGCTTTCCTAAAATGGAAGCAAAACAGATTTGCTTCTCTTGGTATGCTTGTCACCTTCAAAGCTGTAACCATTTCTTTGCAGTGATCATTCTGTTTAGGTGTTAAGTCAAATAATGGAAACTTTGAGTTTAACCTGAGCGAGATTTTCACATTGGAAAGAATCTCATGAGGAATTCTTTAAGGTCACTGCCAAATTACAAAATGTAATTTGAAGAGTACGTGGAGCAAAATTACAGTGTACTGCTATTTTAATGTCTTTTCCTACTTGCTCCCCCTCAACATCCCTTATTCTTCTAGGTTATCTTCCCCCTTAAGAATGACTTATCTCTCTTTCTGACTTTTCAATAGGAACACGTGAGTAACCAAGTATGGTTAAAGAGAGAGGTTTTACTTTCTTGCTTCGCCTTTTCCCATTTTGCCCCTCCCTGTGTACCCTCTGCCCTAGCTTACTGGTTTTAAGTTCTGGATGATAACCGGCAATAGCAGAGAAGCCATTGTAATTCCACCTTGAATTCCGGGTTTCTCTGGATGTATAGTCTGAGAAGTGTCAGCTCTTTAAATCATGTTGTTCATTTCATGTTGAACCATCCCGTTTTGAAAGCCAGTATTTCTTACCATTATAAAGCAACCATGTTTATAAGAATAAGGCAAGGCTTCCTGTTTAGAAACATGCTCCTTTGATGGGAGTCAATGAAACTGAGCCAGCATATTTCGAAACATTCATTCTTGAACTGGCATTTCACTTCTGGAAATTTATTCATATTTATAAATAAGAGTAACTGTGTTTTGTAAAAGAAACCCTTTCTTTTGAGGTTTCTGGCAGCTCAGCTTTTTTTTTTTTCAAATATGGTATATGAAAGAATAAAAAAGAAACCAATTTGCATGTTTCCCATATTAAAACAATCTACATTTCTTATAATTTACAATACAAATCAGTAGGATTCTAGTAGATGAATGCAAATTAGACCTTTTAAATCAAAAACTAAATTAATCATTGAATTATAATTGCAAAGTAATATTATTATGCATTAAGTAGCATCGAGTGGCACTGTTAGTTCAGTTGCATAGCAGAGAGGGCCCTGACATTCTTGTGCTCTCCCTATTTTGCTGTTTTAAAACACTAATGATCATGAGACTGGCCTCTGAGCCAGTCAGTGAAAGGTCAGACCATTGCTCTACAGAGTAGGTAGCCAAGTGTTTTCATTTATTTGCTGTTCTATTCCTATCTTCTTGTTTATCTTCATTTCATTTTTGTTTTCAGTTGACATGTGGTCAGTAGGGTGCATCATGGGAGAAATGATAAAAGGTGCAGTGCTGTTTCCTGGCACTGATCGTATCCTTCTTAGCAGCCAGTGGTCTCCCTGGGTGTCATTCTCAAATCAATTCCCTTTGGTCTAACACAACACTGCTGATGGTATATACTCGCCGTCTTTAGAGGGGTTCTAAGGGACTCCAATGTCAAATATTTACCAGCTGGCATCGTGGTAGAGGAACCTAGTCTCCTAGATAGATCTTATGTGGATAATGCAGTATCAAACATTCAGCATGCTTTCAAAAGGTCTGCCTTAAAATTCAGTCCTATGAAACTAACAGTGATACGCTCTTCTCTATTATTTCTTTTTTGGGGAGAGTAGATGTTTTAAAATTAAGTTATTTTCATAACTAGATAATAAATGACAAAATATTTCAGTTTTAAGACTGGAGATTTGTGCTTTTAAGAAATATTCACTTGACATGGAAATCTTTAACCAGTTAGATTCTTTTTCACCCTAAAAACGTGGGAGGTTTATATTAACACATATGAATTTCATTTTAAAATTGACCAACATCTTTTAAAATTCTTTTTGTCATTTACTTCACTTCTAGGAATAATAGATCCAATACCTGTTCTTATTTTTTCCACATTATTAACAAGTGCAAAAATTAAAACCTCATTAGTTAATAATGATTATATAAAACTTCTGAAGAAAAAAATTTCTGTCACTTGAATAAGTAAAAGTGATCTTGGGCAGCTAATAGTTAAGAAGCAAAGATTCCAGGAGCTCTTCAGTATTAAATAGATACAGACACTGTGTTATTGTTATATGGGTGTGTAATAATTTATTTTCTTAAGTTGGTTACTTATGAAGATATTATGTCTTCATCATATTAAAGATAAAGCCTCTGCTTAAATGACTATGATTCAAAAATAAAATCAAACCTATAATAATGGGGTTTTAATGTATAATTAAAGTAAACCTAATTACTAACATAGTGTATCCTAACCATATTATGATTAGCTATTTGCTTTGAGGAATAACATACTACTTATATGGATATATACAGTTTTATACAAATACTCTCTGTGTGTATTAAAGGACAGGTTTGGGAAATGACTGAGTTAGGCATTCAATTAATTTTTATTGAATGTAAGAACTAACCTAAAAAGGTTTATTTTGTAAAAATAAAACTGCACTGTTTTTAATTCTATTCTTTTTTCTAGTCTTATTTATGACACAGTTATTTTTTAAAGTTTTTTGTCTATATTGTAGTTTTGTCTTCTAAATACTCAGTTTATTAAATAACATCAATAAATTTACCACATTCGTGTTTATCTTAATGCTGTTTCAAAGTCAGTTGGCTTGATAAAAACTAAATTTCTTCAGATTTCTGAGAAACAGGATTGTTTTTTCTCATTTCCAAGGGATTTTAAACTTTACTTTGGTCTTTGGACATCAACATGAAACAGTTCTTAAGTTTTGGCTAATTTTAGGCATTTGATGAAAATAGACTCAATCTGTTAACTTTGTAATCTGCTTTTTCAGTTCATTGTGGTGACTGAAATGAATATTTGCCATCTCTAAATTAAAATGATTGATTTTCACTACTTTCTTCTCATTTTCTATTTAAAAAATCAAATCAGGTTTCTACAACGGAGTTAAGAAGTGCAGATTAACATTTATTTGAATACATTTTTGGGGAGAAGTTGCTTGGGTATCATTTCTAATTTGGATATTAAAATCCTTTGTAAGTAAAGCTTTAGGCTGCTACTAATGTTAAAAACTCATAGTAGATGAGCTTTCAATGCCTACACTTGATATTTTTATATTGACTTATTTCTGGGGTTCTTCTTATAGGGATCTATTTGTAAATTTCTTGAAGGACAAATGCTAATTATATTCTAAAGTGGCTTCTCTGAGTGTAGGATGTGGTCTTTTAATGATTTCAAACATGTTAGTTAAAGTTTAAGTCATTCTTTTTCAAGCAAAAAAATTATGAACACTGACTATCATAAGGTTAAACATTTAAAATGAAAGATAGATTATTTTTAAAATTCTCTATTATTAGAAATGAGTTATCTGAAGAGGCAATAAAATTGTATCTAAATTTATTAGTTAAATAGAGTCTTTAAAATGGAGTTAGAGATATGCAATATATATATACATATGGATACAATATGTATCCATATAATACATCATAAGAAGATCATATTATTTTAATCAACATATCCTTACTTATATGAAGGGATTTTCAAAATGAATGATTGCTAGAAATCCTTGCAATATGAGCTATGCATGTCTTCTGAATATATAAACCAATTCAACAACAAAATTTAAAATATTAATAAGACATTATCCCTTTTATCCTTTACATTTAAAATATTTCAGCATGTTATTTTTAGCATTAAGAACTTTAGATAGCTAAATGCTGTTTTTAAAATGTTACATATTTATATGCTACTTTATTAGTAAATATATTTAAAAATATATATTAACTGAATTTTTTCAAATCAAATGTTTTTAACTCTCTACAGAAGGATCAGAACTCAACTACTGAGATAATTTTGGGAGATCAAATGAATTTCATTATAGCAGAAATTCTTACTTTAAGAATTACAAAATATATCATCAAGTGAATTGATGTTAAATATACAGCTTTTGAAGATCAAAAAATGAATACACATATACTATCACTCAGATTAAAAAATAGAATATTACCAATATCTTTGAGTCTTTTTGTGTCTCCCCAGTTATATCCTTCACTCTCCCCAGAGATCCTAAGTACATATTTTTACAATCTTCTTGACTTTCTTTATATTTTACCACAGGTATATTTATCTCTAAGCAGCATATGGTTTAGTTTTATATGTTTTACATATTACACAAGACACATTATTTTGCTACTTGCTTTTTGTTGAAGTTAACATTAAATTTTTGAGATTTGTTCATGTTGATCCATTAGATAGTTCATTCATTTTCATTGATATACAGTATTGCAGTCTCAATATTCCATAGTGAATTCATTCTCCTATAAATAGGCTTTGGAATATATTCAGGTTTTTTGTTTTTGTTTTTGCTTTTATAAACAATCAAGTTATAAATATGTATCTCATGGGAGATACAAGGGAAAGGAGCACATGGGAAAGGTTTTTTTGTTTTTGTTTTTGTTTTTTTTAAATGATAAATGCTTGGGTGCATAGGGGTGTACATTTTAAACCTGACAATGTAACATCAGATTGAATTCTAGAGTAGCATAAATAAATATAACTGTCTACTCCCCATCATCACTAACTCTTGGTATTGTCAGATTTGTTTTTTAATTTGTTACCAGTCTCTTGGATATAAAATAGTATTTTATTGGAGGCTAATTTATATTTTCTTAACTACAAGGGAGGCTAAGCATCTTTTCTAGTGTTTATTGGCCATTAATATTTTCCCCTTGGTAAAGTTTCTCTTAAACATTTTTTATTGTATTTTAAAAAATTGATTAGTGGGAGTTCATTATATATTCTGACAAATTTTTTTTCAGTTTTTATGTATTGCAAATATCTTCTCCCTGTATTTAGATAGTTTTCCTATTTTATTTTATAGTGATTTTGGACTTTGGCAATCTTTTTTTTTTAGTGTGCATGTATTTTTATGTCTTACGAATCCTTTTATGCTTTTATATTCTACTTGTAATTTTACTATAGTGGTTTTAAAGATTAATCTTTTACATTTAAGCATTTAGTTCACTTGGAATTGATTTTTGTGTTGGGGTTAAAGAGGGATCTAATTTATTTTATTTCAATTCCATTTATTGACTAGCTTATTCTTTCTTTACTGGTCTATAAGGCTTACTGTCCTAAGTTTCCACATACTGAGGGAGAGGGTTTTAGATTCCGGGCCCTTTATTTTGTTCCACTGGTCTCTTTCTCTATCTTTATACCACTACTACCTTTTCTTAATACAAATGTATAATATATACATATATCAGGTAAGGTAAATATCTCACATTTTTTGCCTTCTTCAGGTATCTTAGCTATTAATGAATCATTGCTTTTCCACAAACATTTTAGAATTGGCTTGTTAAGATTCCTATTAGTATTTATACTGTAGCTATTATTATTAATTATCTTAAATATTATTTAATCAATATTTTATCAATTATTAATAATAATATTATTTATTAATAATATAGAATAAATAATAATAATCCAATGATTATTATTAATTCCAAAGTTCAACATGTGGGAAATTGCCTTTTTAATTTGGATAATATTTATCTTTCTCCTGAACACACAAGGATCTTAGCATAAACTAATTTAGGTTATTATTGTACCAACTTAAATATGTTATCTGTACCCAGTATTTTAGTTCTTTTTCTTTAGCCTCATGAATTGACAATATTATTATAATATTGCATACAGTTAGAGCTTGTTTAGATTCACCTTTATATGAAAGAATTTTCTTGGCTTACCACTACTTCTTGCAATTTGGCCCTTTAAGCGTATTTTCCTTTTTTTCAACATTAAAAATCAGGTTTATTTTTCCACATCAACAACAAATAGTATGAAAATAAAAATATGAATATAATGTCTCATCATAATATCAAATCAAATAAAATAGACCTTTGGTTTCCAGTTCCACATGTAAGAAGCTTAGAAGTCATCACTCCATTCTAAGAAGGAGTAAAAAGGCTGAACAGATTGAAAATCATCTGCTCTCTTGGATCTGTAAGAGTGGGAAGATGCAGAGAAAGCTACTGCCCCCAACCAAGAGAAACAGACAAATACAGGGATTTATGTCAAGGGTAGAAAAATATGAACTGTAATTAACAAATTTCTAAAAACTCAGTGTAGACACCTCTCAGATTTAAAAACTCCAGGGAGAGTCAGTCATATGGGACCACAACATCGTTAGATTTACCTCTAGGAACTTGATCAGTTTCCAGAAAATATCTGAGAAAGATTGCCTCATTTTCCCATAGCGGGAAAAGGAACCATTTTGAAATATACCAGAACACTCTGTTTTTCTTATTTCTCTTTGTGTACCTTTATTAAGTTTTTTAATTTTATTTTTTTTAAAGATTTTATTTATTTATTTGACAGACAGATCACAAGTAGGCAGAGAGGCAGGCAGAGAGAGAGAGGAGAAGGAAGGCTCCCTGCCAATCAGAGAGCCCCATGCGGGACTCAACCCCAGGACCCTGGGATCATGACCTGAGCTGAAGGCAGAGGCTTAACCCACCGAGCCACACAGGCGCCCCAAGTTTTTTCATTTTAATTCCAATATAGTTAACATACAGTGTTCTATTAATTTCAGGTGTACAATAGAGTGATTCAACAATTTTATACATTACTCAGTGTTCTTTTTTTAATTTAATTTTATTTTATATTGTGTTATCTTAGTCACCATGCAGTACATCATTAATTTTTTTTAAAAGATTTTATTTCTTTGAGAGAGAGAGAGTGAGAGAGAGAGCGTGAGAGGGTAGAGGGTCAGAGGAAGAAGCAGGCTCCCCACCGAGCAGGGAGCCTGATGCAGGACTTGATCCTGGGACTCCAGGCCTATGACCTGAGCAGAAGGCAGTCGCTTAACCAACTGAACCACCCAGGCACCCATATCATTAGTTTTTGATGTAGTGTTTAATGATTCATTACTTACATATAACACCCAGTGCTCCATGCAATCATGCCCTCCTTAATACCCATCACCAGGCTCACCCATCCCCCTACTCCCCTCCCTTCTAAAACTCTCAATTCGTTTCCCAGAGTCTATAGTGCCTTATGATTCATCTCCCACTCCGATTTCTCTCCCTTCATTTTTCCCTTCTCCTAATGTTCTCCGTGTTATTCCTTATGCATCCACAATTAAGTGAAACCATATGATAATTGACTTTCTCCGTTTGACTTATTTCACTCAGCATAATCTCCTCTAGTCCCATCCAAGTTGATGCAAAAGTGGAGTATTCATCCCTTCTGATGACTGAGTAATATTCCATTGTGTATATGGACCACATCTTCTTTATCTATTTGTCTGCTGAAGCGCATCTTCGCTCTTTCCACAGTTTGGCTATTGTGGGCATTGCTGCTATGAACACTCAGTGCTGTTCTTGATAAGTGTACTCTTTAAGCCCCATCAGCAACTTCAGCCATCCTCCCTCTCCCTTTACTCTCGTAACCATCAGTTTGTCCTCTGTAGTTAAGATTCTGTTTCTTGGCTGACTGTGCTGCTTCTCTCCGATCCGTGGTGGGAAGCACCTTCCCCACAGGACATCAGTGCAAGTGTGAATAAGAAAAACAATTTCTTCCTCCTAAGCCATGGCTCATCAGTTGTACAGAAATACCTCTTTGGGAAACAGTCTCCAGGGCAGCCTTAATGAGCTCATACAGTCTCAACAGATCACCTCCCCCCACAACTTGCCCTTCAAGTTTACCTCATTTTGATAAAGCTATAAATTCAGTATTGGTGCAGAGGGCCAGGAACAGAGTCAATTTCAGGAGCTCTCTAAATACAAACAGATTCTGTGATAAAGAGTGGAATTTTGTATTGAACGATATTGAATTCAGAAAGGTGACAGAACTTACTAAGGTGGATAAAGTGAAAATTGTAGCCACTGATGGTAAAGATACTGGCTCCAGTTCTACAGAATGAATAGAAAAAAATAGCTTTTTTTAATGCCATCATCTTTTATTATTCATCTCTTTTTTGGAGAGAAGCATAGCAGAGACATTTTTTTATTTATTCTAGCATCGCAGAAATGACTGCTCTGTGCTAGATATACTATCGGAATTCTAGTAGAAAGAGGCTTATAACTATAGCCTCTGCTATTACCTTTTCAGCATGAAGAAACAGAAGTTTGTTTTTTTTTTATATTGTTGCCTTCCTAAGAACATTCTTGAATAAACTCATTTTAACCCCCCCTCCCCGCAAAAGAATCTGTTTCTTGGTTTGTCTCTCTTTTTTTCCTTTGCTCCTTTGTTTTGTTTCTTAAATTCCACATATGAGTGAAATCATATGGTATTTGACTTTATTGACTTATTTTGATTAGCATTATATTCTCTAGCTCCATCCATGTCATTGCAAGTAGAAAAACTTCATTCTTTTTATGACTGAATAATATTCCATTGTATATACACTTCTTTTTATCCATTCATCTGCTGAAGGACATTTGGACTGCTTCCATAATTTGACTGTTGTAAATCATGCTGCAATAAGCATGGGGTGCATGTATCCATTCGAATTAGTTTTTGTATTCTTTGGATAAATACCCAGTAGTGCAATTACTGGATCATAGGATGGTTCTCTTTTTAACTTCTTGAGGAACCTCCATACTATTTTCCATAGTGGCTGCATTCCCATCAATAAAGCATGAGAATTCCTATTTCTCCACTTCTTCATCCACACTTTTTTCTTGTGTTTTTGATTTTAGCCATTGACAGGTGTGAGGTGATTTTGTTGTAGTTCTGATTTGCATCTCTCTGATGAGTGATGTTGAGCATCTTTTCATGTCTCTGTTGGACATGTATATGTCTTCTTTGGAAAAATGTTTGTTCATTTCTTCTGCCCATTTTTTGTAATGTTTTAATATTTTGTATTAATAAATTACATTTACATGGATACATTTTAATTAAGTTGTAGTTCAAAAAGTTTTCTATTTTTTTTTTGTTTTTAGGATTACAAGATGTTTTTTCCTCACCATAGCACATATCCTCCCCAGTGTCCATCACCCAGCCACCCCACCCCTCCCACCCCCTCCCTTCCAGCAACCCTCAATTTATTTCCTGAGATTGAGTCTCTTATGGTTTGTCTCCCTCTTTGCCCATTTTTAAATTGCTTGTGAGTGTTGATTTATATCAGTTCTTTATGTATTTTGGATACTAACGCTACATTGGATGTATCATTTACAAATATCTTTTTCCAGTGTAGGTTACCTTTTACTTTTGTTGCTTGTTTCCTTTGCTGTGCAGAATCTTTTTATCTTGATGTAGTCCCAATAGTTTTTTACTCTTATTTCCCTTGCCTCAAGCGATATATCTGGAAAAAGCAGCTATGGCTGATGTCAGAGACATTGTCAGTGCTCTCTTCTATGATTTTTATGGTTTTAGATTCACATTTAGGTCTTTAGTCCATTTTGAATTTATTTTTGCATACAGTCTAAAAAAGTGGTCCACTTTCATTCTTTTGCATGTAGCTGTCCAGTTTTCCCAACACCATTTGTTGAAGAGATTGCCTTTTCCTCATTCCATATTCTTTCCTCTTTTATCAAAGATTAATTGACCGGGGCGCCTGGGTGGCTCAGTGGATTAAAGTCTCTGCCTTTGGCTCAGGTCATGATCTCAGGGTCCTGGGATCGAGCCCCGCATCCGGCTCTCTGCTCCGCAGGGAGCCTGCTTCCTCCTCTCTCTCTGCCTGTTTCTTTGCCTAGTTGTGATTTCTCTCTGTCAAATAAATAAAATATTAAAAAAAAAAGATTAATTGACCACAGAATTGTGGATTTATTTCTTGATTTTGTATTCTGATCCATCGATCTGTGTGTCTATTTTTTGTTGGTACCATACTGCTTTGATAACTATAGCTTTGTAGTATAAATTGAAGTCTGCAATTGTGATACTTTCAGTTTTGTCTTTCTTTCTTTCTTTCTTTCTTTCTTTCTTTCTTTCTTTCTTTCTTTCTTTCTTTCTTTTTCAGAGAGAGAGAGAGGGGAGGAGCAGAGGGTGAGGGAGAGAGAGTATCTTAAAATCTTTTTTTTTTTCTAGTATCTTAAAATCTTAAACTCTATCTCACAACCCTGAGATCATAATCTGAGCCAATATCAGGAGTTGGATGCTTAACTGACTAAGCCACCCAAGTGTCTCTGTTTTTCTTTTCTTTTCTTTTTTTTTAAAGGATTTTATTTATTTGATGGAGAGAGAGACACAACGAGAGAGGGAACACAAGCAGGGCGAGTTGGAGGGAGAAGCAGGCTCCCCACTAAGCAGGGAGCCCAGTGCAGGGCTTGATACCAGGACCCTGGGATCGGGACCTGAGCCCAATGCAGATGCTTAACAACTGAGCCATCCAGGCAACCCATGTTTTTCCTTTTCAAGATTGCTTTGGCTATTTGGAGTCTTTTGTGGTTTCATACAAATTTTAGGATTGTTATTTCCAGTTCTGTGAAAAATGCTATTGGTATTTTGATAGGGGTTGCATTAAATCTGTAAATTGCTTTGTAATTGGTAATGTGGGCATTTTAACAGTATTTGCTCTTCTAACCCATGTGCATGGAGTGTCTCAATTTCTCTGTGCTGTCTTGAATTTCTTTCATCAATGTTTTCTAGTTTTTGGAGTCTTTAACCTCTTTGGTTAGGTTTTTTTCTTAGGTAGTTTATTGTTTTTGGTGCTGTTGTAAATGGGATTATTTTTTTAATTTCTCTTTCTGCTGTTTGATTATTGGTGTATATAAATGCAACTGATTAGGGCACCTGGGTGCCTCAGTGGGTTAAGCCTCTTCCTTTGGCTCAGGTCATGGTCTCAGGGTCCCAGGATCGAGGCCCGCATTGGGCTCTCTGCTCAGCAGGGAGCCTGCTTCCCCCTCTCTCTGCCTGCCTCTCTGCCTACTTGTTATCACTCTCTGTCAAATAAATTAATAAAATCTTAAAAAAAAAAGCAATAAATGCAACTGATTTCTGTATGTTGATTTTGTATCCTGGGACTTTAGTGAGTTCATTTATCAGTTCTAATAGTTTTTTTTGTGGAGTCTTTCAGGGTTTTCCATATATAGTATCCTGCCATCTGCAAATAGTAAAAGTTTTACTTCTTTTTTTACTAATTTGGATGCCTTTAATTTATTTTTGTTGTCTGTTGCTGTGGCTAGGACTTCCAGTACCATCTTGAATAAAAGTGGTGAGCATGAACATCCTTGTCTTATTCCTGACCTTAGGGGAAAGGCTCTCATTTTCCCTCATTGAGGTTGTGTTAGCTGTGGGTGTTTTGTATATGGCTTTTATTATGTTGAGATATGTCCCATCCAAACCTATTTGTTGTGGGTTTTTATCATGAATGGATGTTGTACTTTGTCAAATGCTCTTTCGGTGTCTATTGAAATGAGTATATGGTTTTTATCCTTTCTCTTCTTGATGTGATGTATTTTGAGATTATTTACTTACTCTAAAGAATATCCTTTAAAATTTCTTTAGTAAAGGTCTTTGATGATAAAACATTTTTTTTTCTTTTTGAATGGAGTTCCCTTACTTGACAGATAGTTTTGTTGGATATGGAACTTTATATTAACATGTTATTTTCTTCCAGCTTTTTAAAGATACTATTCTACTGGCTTTTTGTTTACAGTATTTTTGGTGAATAAGGAGCTGTCAGTTTAATAGTCATTTTTGGACATAGTCTGTCCTTTCTGTCTGCTTTCATTTAGGATTTTTTTTCCTTGGTCTTCGATTACTTGCTGTTCCTCTACCATGTAACTTGGTGTGGATATCTTTTCTTTTGTTTTCTTTTCTTTCCTTTTCTTTTCTTTTCTTTTCTTTTCTTTCTTATTTCTCTCCCTTGACTAAATCTGTTTCACAAATTCCAACCTATTTACAATTCCTGGAATTTCTCAGTTTTCATTTCTTTGAATATTTCCTCTCTCCTATTCTTTATATTATCTCCATAATAAAACTCTGGTTGAACTTAAAGTAGACATTCATTTATTTAACAAGTATTGTTGAGCACTTACTATGTGCTGGACACTTTTGTTTCCAAGCATTTATCAGTAAACAGAACTGACTGAAAACATGCCATGATGAAATTTACAATAAAAGGTACTATATTAGAAGGGAATATGACTAAGGAATAAGAGGGTTGAAGGGCTAGGGTGGGGGCAGAGATAGTCTCTGTTTTTTAAAATTTAAACATAAAAAGTTTTGTCCAGTATGCTTCATATAGATGTTTTCTTGATCTCCTATAAACCTGATTGTCCCTTCTTAATCTCCCTTTTTTATAGTCTTATGCCCCAAAATGGATTTAATCAAAGGATCTCAAAGCACAGACTACAGCTTTCCAAAACTCCCATTAAATAAAATTTTACATTTCTGCTGGTGTTAGTTGTTTTTATTACCTCCTTTCTTTAAAGTCATTGTATTTACCATTTTAAAAGGATTTTGATATTTTTAAGCTATAAAATACAGATATCAAATTAATTTATCCCCAAGGCCTCTTCCCAGTTTCAAAATGCAGGTAGGGTCACATCCAGGCTTTATGAGGCCAGATTATCATATAGCTTGAGGGAGGTATTTTGTAAAAACATAATTTATTTACATAATGAATATCAAATTAGAGACAGTCTTATAAGGGGTTTGTGCAAATGAGGGACCCCAAAGGTAAACCTTTAATAGCTTAATAAAAATTCTACTGTTGTGACAACATATTTATATATATTGGATTTCCTTATATGTGAAGTGTCTCTCCATTTTTTGCTTTGTAAGGAAATACAGATTACAGTAATAAATAGATTTATAAGACACAGAGATCCATACACATCAAGCTTCAAAATATCAGCCTTTGGATAATATGAATCCCATAGTATTCCATTCACAATCTGCTGCCAGTGACCAAATAGCCTTTACTCACATTGTCAGCTTTCAGTTTTTTAATGTGTTTGGCTCATAATATTTCTTCTTCCTGTGCTCATTTATAATAAAAATAAATGTTAATTACTATTATGCATTAAGACGCTTATTCATATTTCAGTTACCAGAGTTTGGGGGTAGCTTTTTTTTTTTTTTAAGATTTTATTTATTTGACAGAGAGTGATCACAAATGGGCAGAGAGGCAGGCAGAGAGAGAGGGAGAAGCAGGCTCCCCGCTGAGCAGAGAGCCCGATGCAGGGCTTGATCCCAGGACCCTGAGATCATGACCTGAGCTGAAGGCAGAGGCTTTAACCCACTGAGCCACCCACGCGCCCCGGGGGGTAGCTTTTGAGAGAAAATGAAGATTTTCAAATAAAAAGAGTAAAAAGAATTTTAAAGTAAAAGAACAGCTCAAGACATGACTATAAAAATCAGGATCCAGAACTCTGTCATATATAAATTTCTACCCTCATCTTTAAAATTGTCCTCAGAAGTAAGAGTTCTTTTGAGAGCAAATTTTATCTTAAAGAAATACAGAATAATTACTGAAATAAACTGTCAAATATTTTGAACATTATATTGAATAGCTTTTGTATGTTCTATAAGTAGTACCCACAGGTGATAGCAACATATAATTTTCATCCTTCCCTAGATGATGATGGGCAGAACCACTCACCCTTTGCTGGGAGACTGTGTGTCACTTACTATAATTTCCCATCATTTTTCAGGAAAGTGACATGAGCAAGAGGGATAAATATCAGCATTTTTTTTTCACTGAAGTATTTTCAGATGAATGACCCTTAAGTTTTCCATAGCAAGTAGGTGTGGATTAATCTTCTGATGAAATTGACCCTATTCTAATTTGTGTAATAGACCTGAAATATGTTAATACTATTTCCTTTTCTTTTCTTTTCTTTTAAGATTTTATTTATTTATTTGACAAACAGAGATCACAAGTAGGCAGAGAGGCAGGCGGGGGATGGAGGAAGCAGGTTCCCTGCTGAGCGGAGAGCCCAATGTGGGGCTCGATCCCAGGACCCTGGGATCATGACCAGAGCCGAAGGTAGAGGCTTTAACCCACTGAGCTACCCAGGCGCCCCAATACTATTTTCTTAATTCTGGACTTAGTAATTCACAAGAGACTTTAGTATCTTCTATGTTAGTATTTCTCAAAATATAGTCCTGGGGCCATCTGGATTACAATTACTATTGATATTTTTTTAATATCATGCTAGACTTATGGACTCAGAATCTTGTAGATTAATGGGGAGAGGGGAGCAATCTATATTTTAGTAAGTTCTCTATGTTATGAATATTCAAGTTTGGGAGCCATGATTTTATATCATGACACCTAACAAATGGCACAACACAGTACCAAGGCAGCTAGTTGACTTGCAAAATAGTATAGTCTCTCCTGGAACTTTCTATACAGACAAGTCTCTTTCGAGGCAAAATTATCTTTTTAAAAAAATGTAGTTGAGAATTTGGAGACAAACGCTGATACTCTTTACATCTCAAATAGATGTGAGTTTGGTTTTGTTTTGTTTTGTTTTGTTTTTACAAAATATTGACTCTGAGACACAGTAAAACCAAGTCTGGATTCATGGAGGTGTCAACTCTGGAAAACACATTCATAATAACAAAAAGTAACCAATGATGAGAAAAAAAAAATTAAAAGATACAGTTATTGGAAGGACATAATAGAATGTGCTTTATGATTCCACTCAGTAGCTTCTGGAAGCTTAAATGTGCATAGAATAAATTATGTTCATAATTCTGATCCAAAATACCCAGAGAAGGATAAGCATTTTTTGTACATTGTGTTCAAGGCAGTTTGTGATGTTTTAGAAAGTCGCACAACCAAGAAAGTTAAAATACAAGAAGTACATGAAATGTAAGCTCTTAGCTAATTGATAAAATTAACTGGAATAATTTTTAAACTTAGAATTTCAGATACATATTTTTATAATACATACTTCTTTATTTTATTCATACCTTATAATATTATTTGTTGAAGATGTTAGAAATAGTCACTATTTGCACATTATCTTGTCATCACACTCTATAAAATCAAACTTTTGGTAATATGGCTATTTTTTATGTAGTGAATTTACAATTAGATGAGGAAATTGTCAATTCCTATTAGATGACATTTTTCTATTTTTATTAAATGTTTTATAATTATATTAAGTGTGATATTTTTAAAATAGATCAAAAATATAAAATATTTATTTTATATATTATTATAAAATATTTATATTTATTACTTTTTTGATAACTGCACAGACTAGAATCTATAAATATTCAGATCCTTACTCAGCATAAAAATGACTTATGAGTGTTGTAAAGCAAACAAATCCTTTTACAAAAATGATTTTAGCCATTCTGTGAAACAATATTTATCATGTTTTCAACACATGACCATAAAAATCTAGTTAAAACTTGATGTATTTTTTTAAAAAACATGATTGCTATGGAAATCTGATAATTTAAAAATTCTTCTAAAACACACCACTTTATTGTCTATTTAAAATATTAATAAAATTAATTATTTTATGTGTGAATATGTTGACCTGATAAACTAGGGATACAGTTTAAGAGATATTCTTTTGGGCCCATGACAAGCATACTATCAATTTTATGTCAAAGGAAAGCAATTTCTACCACATCAGTTCCAAACTTGCTCTTTTCCTTACTGGAATCCTTGGAACAAACGCTGGACTTTCAGCAGAGAGATATGACTTCCAATTGTGGCTTATATTTGGTTAATTATGATTATAGAGAAATATCATGTGGTTAACTAAGAATAGTTGAACAAAGTTGTTCATGTTGGGATCCTGTGAGCATCCAGAAAACAAGCACTTACTACTTAATAAAACTATCCATGTTTATAGGAGCAAAGAACTTGAAATGGATTGGTTCAAATAAAGGCACACACTTTTAAAGATGGCTATACCACATATTTACCTTTAGAACATTCGACTACTACATTGAGAATAATGGAAGATTCTTGTTTTCCTCCTTTTTGTAAACTATTATATCTAGCACTGCAGTAGTGTTACATCTAGAAAGCAATATAAGGTAGGAAACATACTGAATGCGTCTATAGATTTTAATTCTAATTTGTAAAAAGAAACGTTTTGACACTTCTTGTTTAACAACTTCCAGAATATTTGACTCTCCTTAAACTTTATTATAAAAATACCATGGAATTGTCTTGGGAATGCTATTCTACAAACAATTTTTTACTGAATAACTTTGTAATTCTAGCTAAATATACCTAGAATATTAGTGTGTAGCAAGTATTTTCCAACTTTGCTAAATAACTCCTTCATGGAAACTCTGATAGCTTCTTTGCCTTTATTTTTAGTTTGACATCAGTTCTTCAGAATTTGGAGGAAGTATGACCAATGATTAAATGATGGCTTGGTAGGGCATGATAACCTAACTGTATTAGAGAGTAGACTTCTTTTCATAATTTACAGTGTAAGCATGGAGATTTATTGAACCTTAATTAGTGTTTTCTATTTAAATATCGCTAAATAGTTATAGTTTACCTGTGTCCATAGTACTAACATAAGTTTTTGTCTAAGAATAACCTTTAATTCTAACCTTTGTTATCTTTCAGTTTATTTGTTCCTAATGAGTCTGACTTACTACTATATTCTCATGCACATTATAACTTAGATGAACTTTTATTGAAATGTGTTCTTATTTAATTATTCCTACTGTTTTATAAGGGAATTCTTAAGTTTTTCCCACCCCCCTCCATTTTTTAATATTACACAATCATATATTTTTAACCTAATAATGAAGAGGCTGTATAATAATTTAAATTTTATTCAGCTAGATTATAAGGGAGATAGAAGAGGATTTGCAAATTCACTTGATGTTATCTTTGCTCAGTCTTTTATCTACTTTGCAATATATATTTATTTTTGTTAAATTCATTAGTTTTGTCTTGTCAGGACTGCTGATCTTTTTTAGTTCAACGCTACTGAATAGCTAGGGGTAAAGATTTTACAAATCTCAATTGAGTAATTTTATAGTTAGATCCCTGAACTGTTAAAAATTACAGTAGCAAAAATGAAGTAATTAACACTAGAGGATAAAATTGTAGAAAAATAAACAATGTAAGAGAGAGCACTGCCTGTGTTATTGTATTTAGGAATAATTTCTAAGTTCTATCATTCATTGACACACAGCAAGGAAATCTGTTTAAATTAACTTCTTCCAGTTGGTTCTTCAGAGTTTTCATGAGTGGTATTTATCATTCACAAGGCTCTGCTATATCAAATATTAATGATAAATGAAAAAGAAAATCTCAATCAGTGAGTATATCTGTCAAAGATCCTCAATTTGGGGAGTATTAATTTTCATAGAGAAGTAATATTTTCCTGTAGAATTCCCCATGCCTACTATACTTTGGAAATACAAACACTTGGATGGAAATCTGTTGTCTTAAGTTGAACATCCTATATTTATCCTGATACCTCATTGAAAGGAATATTCTGAAATGCAGGGGATTACTATCAGAAGTAACAAAAATAGGTATAAAATCACAATTACTTTGAGAACTAGAAATTTTTAAAAGTCCTTGGAGAAGAATAATGAGTTATTTTATCATCAAAAATTACACTGATCCCATATTTGATGCATTAGTAAGATGAAGAGAAGATGAAATTTCCTAGAGAAAGGAAGAGAAAAATCTTAAAAAGGAATTTTAAAAAATGTAAATGAATCTTATAAAATATTTATGTATTTGTCATTTTTAGTAAATAAATGATTGGGGTAATTTCATGATAAAAATATTTTGTGCCATATTTTTTCTCATTTAAATCACATGGTTATATAGAAGCTTATCTCAATATAAGAAATTCTTCTTCTGTCATTTAAATACCTTTTCATCTTTACAACTCAAGGACTATTTCACGATACCCTATTTTATTCAGTAATGCTAGTTCCCCAAAAGTGTATTTATGCCACAGGTGAATTTAAAATTCCAGGAAGAGTCATTGTCTGACAATTTTGGTTTTATATTCTAATCCTTTTTGCTTATTAAACTCCAGTTATGTTGGTGATTGCTCAGGATTTGGAGAAGCAGTTGGTCTCCCAACTAGTGAAAGGCAAGACCTAGTAGGTTTGCACTTTTTTTTGCCCTTAACCATTCAATTCTCAGATATTGACCAGTGGAACAAGGTAATTGAGCAACTAGGAACACCATGTCCGGAATTCATGAAGAAATTGCAACCTACAGTAAGAAACTATGTGGAGAATCGGCCCAAGTATGCAGGACTCACCTTCCCCAAGCTCTTTCCAGATTCCCTCTTCCCAGCGGACTCTGAGCACAATAAACTCAAAGGTATGCCCATCGGGGAAAATTTCAGAACTACCATGAGGGTGATGGCCTAAACAGTGGTAGGGACAAATGATAGAGACACCTCTCTTTAACTTGAACTACCTCAATTTAAGGACTATTTTTTAAAGATTTTTAAAATCATCATCATCATTATTATGTTTACTAAGAGCATGTGATCAAGGATTTTAGAATTGTGTGGATATTCAGAAGGAAATATAGTAATAAAGGATGTGACAGTGGTATGGGTAAACTATGTCATGAGGCTTATTTGGAATCTCAAAATTCTTTTGCAGTGTAACTCTAAAACACCAATGTGATATACATTGAAGTCATTGTTCCAATTCTTTTTATTACCTGGGGAATATTTTCAACACAGTTTTTGGTTGTGAAATTTTGGAGATGCTGGTGTTTGAGTTTTTGATTTGTATTTTATAGAATGTTCAACCACTATTTTTTCAGAGTGACAAATGAGATTTACTTACACATTTTATATTCAATAGAAATACTTTCATTAATAAGTAGTTCTTACTACTACTATGTCTGTAGTTAAGAACTTCAGTAACAAATCTTAGTTTCTTCACCCACAGAACTTGGATAATAATGCTTTAGTCATAAGATTAGAGACATGGGATAAATTTGGCAATGTTTAAATATATACTATAAATAATATTCTATTTCTTATTTTTATTTAGAACATTTAGAGAACTGATTTTGAAACAAATTTGATTTGTTTCCTTCCCTGGGCTCAAACACTGTCCCTGAAAATCTGTGTGGACCTGGATGAGTTATGTAAACTATCTATACTTCCTTTAACAAATGAAAGTGGAAAGTGTCTACCTTAGGATCATTGGGAGGATTAACTGAGTAAATATTTTGTCAAGTGCTTAGAACAATGCCTGCCTCACAGTAAATACTCAATAGCTATTAGACATTTTAAAAAACGTAATAATTATTATTTAAAATGTAACTGTATCTATCAAAAAAGGAAAAGGATACATGCTTTTTTTTTTTTTTTTTTGGATACATGCTTTTGAAAGATGACCCCAAATGTTCAGTGGGTAATTAATTAACACAGACTTAACTTACAGACATAATCATAGCTAATACAGACTTAAATGAGACAGAGGAACTCAAATGTGGTGCTATCTCCCAGGTCTTATCATCCCCAGACTTTATCTCGTGGGTTTTAAGTGTGCAGCATCTTTCCTGTGTTCGTGACAGCTTTATTGCATGGTTGGGTTTCTGCCTTCAGTTGGCTGCACAGTCAATGACAACAGACTAAATGATTACTAAATCTGCTGCTTTTAAGATCAACACTGCTTATACACAGATTGAAAAAGAGCTAATACTCCAAATAGAGATTTGAAGAATTTAATGTCTTTGTGATGCTAATTGACATGTCAGGCAAAAGTAATCCCTTTATATGAAGACACTTGTAGTATAACAATGTGGGGGTGATAAAAGCCCTGATCAAATTATTTGAGATAATGACAGCATTCTGTAGAAAAACTACTAAATAAAATACCACGCTTCATAATATAATTCCGACTTTCTTGAGTTTTTTTGTTTTTAATCCATTTTCAATCTCTATGATTATATTATTTTTATAAATTATATGCTAGTTTATATATTTATAATTATTTAAGGTGATTTTAATATAAAAATTGGTAAATTGTAAGGAATTATACAAATAATCAGAGAGAAGTCTTTCTATTGTTATTTAAAAAGAGCATAAAACATTTGCAAATAAAAGAATGAGAGAGGAGAAATTGAAACATTTTCTTCTTCCTCATTTTGTTCCCTTCAAATAGTATTGGTTATTGTTTCTGAGAGAGATTCTTTGGTATCACTGTAGTTCATGCCCCTACTGATGAGGAGTCCATTCCAACCCTCACCCATTCTAAGAGCAGAAACATGGAGGGTTTGATGGGAGAATCTGTGGGAGGTGGGGATGTGTGTCTGGGTATAAAATCAGTTACAAAAAAAAATCAGTTACAAATCAAAGAGATCTTTGAATCAATGAAATGAATAAATATACCCCTGTTGGGCCATTAGAGGGAGTCATGGAACAAATAGAATATTTTCCCCATAAAATTTTCGAATCAGATTGGAACTGTATTTTCTGTAAAATTTTATGTCTTTAGAGATTGAAAACTAGGTGTCTTTTTGCACTGTCATTAAATAATTATACTTGCTTATTATTATTAATTATACTTGCTTACTGATTATACTTACTGATATACTTACTTACTGATTATCACCATTTATTTATTTATTTTTTGGGCTCTCTGACACCTCACACTGTAGCTGACAGAGTAGACATTTAGTATTTTAAAAACTGAACTAGATCAGCATATCAATATGGTTGCTGAGATGTGTGGATTCTTACTCTCAGATCTGTCCCTCCTGTCTATCCTTGCAGCTTCTCCCCCTGTTAAAGCCTTCATCATCTCTCCCATCCTCAAAAGAGTCACTCCTGACCTCCTTGTCTCTGTCTAGACAATACTTTATCCATTTTTTCCTTCTCAGAAAAGCTTTTAAAAAGAGCAAACTACATCCACTTTATCTGCTTCCTTTTAAAAAACTTCATTCTTTCACATTTATTTTAATTACATGAGAGATATATATTTTATATATATATATATACACAACACACACATATATATACACACACACACACACATATATATATATATATATATATATATATATATATATATATACCTCCTCAGGTATATATATATACCTCAGATATATATATATATATATACCTCAGATATATATATATACCTCCTCAGAGGTAACTATTATTTTCAGTTTGTTGATTATTCATGCGGACCTTTTCTACACATTTATATATATTAATAGGAAGAGAGGGAAATGTTATTGGGAAGGGGCAGATGTACACAAATGGTAACGTGATCTGTGGATTATTCTTGCAACTTCATTTTTTTGCTTAATAACATGTTCATGTTCATATAAATGTACCTCGTTCTTTTAAACTGCTAACTACAATTTCATGGTACATTTGTACCATAGATCATTTTTTTTTTTTGCTCTTTAGATGGAAATTTGATGTTTAAAGTTATTTTCTTATTCCATAACCAATGCTGCAGTGAACATCCTTTCTGTATTTTTTTTCATGAACATGCACAATTGTTTCTCTAGGCTATATACCTGAAAGTGGAGCTGATGGGTCATAAGGTATTCACATGTAAAATTTTTAATGGATAATCCAAATTTGCCTCATAAAAATATTTATCAATGTACAATGTACAACATGAATGAACTTACCCAGTGTTAGTAAATATCATGCCATCTTTTATTTTTTCAATCTGATGAATAAAAATTATTTCCTTGTTTCATTTTGCATTTCCCTAGTCACTTGGTAAAGTTGCTTGATGTTTGGAAAGAAGGTGCTAGCTTATCTTTGTTTTCTTAATTTCCTCCTCCCCTCAACAAATTTTCCTGCCAAAGTCAAAATTTTACTCATTGTTTCTCTCACTCATCCTTTCAGCCAGCCAAGCCAGGGACTTACTGTCAAAGATGCTAGTGATTGACCCAGCAAAAAGAATATCGGTGGATGACGCCTTACAGCATCCTTACATCAATGTTTGGTACGACCCTGCCGAAGTGGAGGCGGTAAGGCATAGACTCATTGACTTTCCTTCCACAGACAAATCAGAGCAACTGGGTGCTCAGTGTGGAGAACTGCAAGAGAGTTAGAAACCAAAAGCACACACGAAGGACTCCATGCAATTCCCAAGTTACAAAGTTATTACCTTCCCCTCTAAGACTTATTTTCTTCCTCCCATACATGTATTTTTTTTTAAGATTTATTTATTTATTTGACAGAGATACAGTGACAGAGGGAGCATGCTCCTTTTTCAGGGTTTTCCATGAGAGATGATGATTTACTTAGTCCAAAAAGCCTTAGCCATCCATGAAACACATCTATTTGTTTTTGTTAAATTGTTAACATTTCCAGTATCTCCTTTTTTTATATTTAATTCCCAGCCTCTCCTGATACAAACTAAGTAGCAGAAATCATAATAGAGAATAAATTGCTTTGCCTCTCTTTCCTTGGTAAGATGCCTGTCATTAGTTAATGTGGCGCTACAAACATGTCCCAGAGGGAGCTTTCATGAGGCCATTGGTGACGTTGTGAAACCTCACACAGATTAGATGAGAAAAAATAGGTAGTCCAATGCAGAGTATTTCAAGTTTATTCTAAATTCACTGCCTTAGTAAGATGAACCTCCATATTATAAATCTAGGCAGAGTTTAGGAATCTTCTCAGAAGCATCACTTTATCACTTTTTTTTTTTTTGCTCTTTTAATCCATTCAGTATCTTCTCACCCATCTCTTTCTTATATCTTTGCCTTTCCCTTTTCTGTGTGGAGACAAGACAAAGGGTTATTGTTCCCCATGTGTCTTCTATATGCTTCCTAATGGGAATGTCCTTTTGTCCCTCTTCTAAATGTTACCATCAACAATGTTATCTTCTCCTCAAAGCCTCAATATCTCAAATTCTTGAAATACCTCTCTGCTAAATGATCTTTTTTTTTTTTTTTTTTTAACATAACAACTTCAAATTACTTTGCTTGAATGGGTTTTTAACATTCTATTTGAAATACTCTCTTTGCTTGTTTTCTCATGTCTTTCTCTGTACCAAAGTATTCTTTCTTGAGCATAGTTTTGCTTTGTTTCAGCTTTCTTTTGTTTCATTGTACACCTGCCCATGTCAAGATACAAAATTCAAACTGACATCATTCTTATCCCTTTGTCCTTCACTGGGGGAGTGAGGGCTTGACAGATAGGAGTGAGGATTAGGGAGAATTAAACTTTATAAACATAATATTCAAGAAACTACTTTCCATAGTAGTCCAATCCTTACACATTCAAAAATTTTGGAGAAAACACTTCAGTGATAAATGAGTCTCTCAAGTGTGGAAACTGGGATATAATAGTCCTTGATGACATTTTCTTAAAATCTGTTCTCTTAAGCCATTTTATACTGATGTTGAATTTTCACTTTGCTTAGAATTTTTAGTCATCTGATTTGATTCTTACAAAATAAAATCCTAGTATTTTTATGGATAAAAGATAGAATCACCTTTAGTCTCTCACTCTTGGGAAGTACTTTCGAAGATGTTCTTGGGACAGAATGAGGTAATGAAATAAGTAAGAGAGAGTACGATGTGTATATATGTGGAAGGTAAGTGTAAACATTTTCTTGTGGATAATTTTCAAGAAAATACTTTAGGTTATGTTGATAAAAATTTTAGGCAAACAAATTATTTGAAATTGCTGCTCCTCATTTATTTTGATCATTCAAATCATATGGTGTTTTTATTTTTTCTTATATCTATTGTAATATATGTAATCTGTTTTAATAGATGGTGACCCAGAGTTTAATTGCAATAGTAAAGTCTGCATTTGTAATTCACTTGTGATTATGTTGCGCATAAAAGAGACAGTTGTTTAGAATCTATAACAACATATAAATGAATAGCATCAATGAGTTTTTAAAATTTGACTTTTTATGAAAAATTTCTTTGAAGGATAAAAAGGTGATTTAGGGCACTAAAATGGTTAGAACTCTTTTCTCCCTCATTTCAATATTGTCATCCTGGGGAATGGATAATAACAACGTAAGATATGAATTTTAGGGGAAGGATTTGATAGATCCAGAAGATTTAGGAAAAGGGATCACTTAATGCAAAGAACAGCAGGTATTTAACATTTAGACTGGGATCATTGGTCATACAAGGGTAAACATGTTTTACATCTAGACATGTTGCAGTGAATAGGTCAGAATCCTGACCCCAGGGCAAGGATAATTTATTACTCTATAAAATGTATTATAGAAGTCACAACTAGGAAGAGACAGATCCAAAAGATGCTAGAAGCAGTGGTCAACTATGCTTTCTGCAATACACTTAGACATAATGCCTTTGTTATTGCATGTGAACATGCATTTAAAGTAAAATGACCTTTCTTTATGAATGTATGGCAAAGCTATAATTTCAAAGATATATTTTCTGCCAAGACTTCCAGGAATATTTTGCAAAATAAACACTGGTGTGTTCTATAATCTAAGCAAATGGAAATATCGAATAATCAGAATTTCCATGATTGGAAGTCATCCAGGATATCCAGGATCAAGAAGCCTTCAAGTAACTCACATGATGTTATAGAGGGAAGAAAATTCAAAGATGAGAGGAGGGGAAAAAAATATGTTACATTGAAAGAAAATAGAGGGGCGCCTGGGTGGCTCAGTGGGTTAAGCCACTGCCTTCAGCTCAGGTCATGATCTCAGGGTCCTGGGATCGAGTCCCACATCGGGCTCTCTGCTCAGCAGGGAGCCTGCTTCCCTCTCACTCTCTCTGCCTGCCTCTCTGCCTACTTGTGTTCTCTCTCTGTCAAATAAATAAATAAAATCTTTAAAAAAAAAAAGAAAGAAAATAGAGGCAAGTGGAGAAGGATAAAGAAGAAAGTGCAAGAGAATGTGATGTCTTCAGGAAAAATGGGAAGGAGAGGAGAGAAATGCTATGTGTACTTCAGGAAAAATGGGAAGGAGAGGAGAGAAATGCTATGTGTACTAATCTATTTATCATACTACAAGCTGTCTTATCACCTGTTTCCAAAAGTGCCAACGTACTTTGATGAAAAGAGAAGAGCTTATGAATGCTGTCATAACTCTAAGAGAGAAAATTATTCATGCAGCCATGAAGTTGGGGAATTTAAAAATTGAATGTCAAAGTTAATGGTGATCTGTGTAATACTGCATAAAGAGTTTTAAAGTTACAACTGCTCAAATTATTAGCAACTTCTTATTCAAATAATGTTCAGAGTAACAAAAGAATGGGCCCCAAACAGTGCAAAGGCCACATCTAGTGTCAATCCTTTTTCACAAAAAAGTTGGAAGGCATTCTAACTCTGGTTCAGTATTCATCAAGAGAACAAAAACATTATAATACAAATGCAATTTATTCAGTTGAGTGCATCTTCACGGGTATGAAAAATGGGGTAGGTTGAAATTTCTGCTCTCCCACTTACTGGCTGGCCTTGATCAAGTTTTTTAAACTTTCTGCAACTCAGTTCTCTTAACTAAGAATGGGGAGCATGCATACTTCCTTCACAATGTTTCTCTGAGAATATAAAACATTAATGTACTTAATGTGCTCAGTACAGTACTACCGTCAGTAAGGATCATATAAATTTTTCTTCTTCTTATTGCTGTTGTTACTATAAAGAATTTTACATACAAGGCTCAACTACCTTTTGATATTTGGAAAGATACATATATTTAGTGAAAAAGACCAGCTGGCCAAGAAACTGCAGAAGTATTGTACAACATTAAAAAAAAAATACAAAGTTTTAAAAAAAAAGTATGTAGCTCCTATAAGATTTTAAAACGCTGGTCCTTTTCTTGCCTGATATATGCCCACTTCTACCTCGTCAAGTGTAAGAGAATTTGGTGCCATTTATTTAAGCCCAAAAAGAGGCACATTATATAGTTCATAAATCCTTGTAATTATCTTTATGAAACTAGAGGATATTCAGGACTGTTTGGGGAATCACTTTAAATATCTTCTCTGTGCCCTGTTAGAGGAGCAGTGAGGCTCACTTGCCTTATTTCTACCAGATTCTTGAGTGTAGAAACTCTGTTAGAGAACAGGGTGGTTTTCACTTTGCAACCTCTGAGAATAGAGATATAGAGGCACTTCAGGGGCATTATCATGGACTGCAAGCCGAGGAGGAGTTGGTTAACTATGTCTCAGGACATATAAACAGGGAATTTAAGAAGAATATGAAATGTGAGCCTTTTTAAAGCAGACTTTTACTTTTCTCGGAAATTCTAGAGCACCCTGAAAAAGGTTTCTATAGTTGTTCTGCATTGCTGGGGCGGTGAGGGAGAGAAAGAGGCAAGAGCAGGTGAGGGGGGGAGGGAGACTTGATATGTTCAGCAACTAAACCAAAGACCTCAAAAGTCATCCCCATAAGGAAGCCAATTAAAAATGTAGGGGCAGAGAAGGACATTTGTTTATTTTGGTTCATGACAGAAAGGAAGGATCAGGACCTGACATTAGAACCATCTTCTAAGATGGGACTGATACTGGGGACCCGGCTCATGAGCAGCAGTGTTCAGCCAAATCCACTGTTGTGTTGAAGGCCTTGCCTCAGAGAGCCTTAGATGCAGTCCTCAATGGTCAAAACATTATTCTGGAAATCTGGACAGAGGGGTAGTTTGACCCAGTCAGGCAGTTGGTATCTAAGAATTCTTTTCTGTAGTGGGCAAGCCCTGGAGACTTGAGAATCCAGAAAAGTGCTGGCAGGCAACACAGGGCCTTCCATATGGTAGCTGAGTCAAAGTTCCAGGAGGGAACGCTGGAACAGAGGCATGGAATGTGGACCCAGGGCTGAGTGGATTGAGGAGAGAGGCTGGAAATGTTTTGGTTGAGAATATAAATACACATTTCATCCTTATAGAGACCAAAGAGATGGTGTGATTAATCCAATCAGTCTGGGTAGAATATGATTAAGAAGGCAAGGTAGCACTGAGTTTGTTTATTATTTCTTACCTAATTCAAAATTAATCTGAGACTTGGGACAGGCTGGGTGGGAATTTAATCTATCTGTACAGATCTTGAGTTAAACCATCTGGTCTTCAGATTCCCAGTGAGTGTATAACCCCAGAAACAGAGTAACACTTACATGTTTTAGCACTGGAGTTCAATTAAAATAACTACTTAGAAAAATGTAAGCCCCAAATAGTCAGTAATGTCACACATTACTGTTTGTAACATAAGGTAATTAATAGAGTCTTAAGTGTTTTATTGACATTATTATTTACTATGCATTCCTTTAGGGACTATGTTATTTTTTGCCTCCAGTAAAAGGATTTATGGGAACAAGCTAACCTGGCTATGTTAGGCTCTTTTATTGCAAGGCCATCATAGATTTTCTGCTCTTTGAAGAGAGTTACTACTTGACATTGTTTTAGCCATCTTCTTGTCTGCCATTGTATCTTATCGGTCATTACCAAAGAAAACACATGGAAAGGATCATCAACCATACAGGAAATATGCATTTTTCTCAATCTTCTTGTAACATACATATGCAAATTTTTTTAAATTTATTTTTTGAAGGCCCACTTCTTTTTTTTTTTTTAATTGAAGTATAGTTGACACACAGTATTGCATTAGTTTCAGGTATGCGATGTAGTGATTCCACAAGTCTATGCATTATGCTAAAGTGTAGCTACCACCTGTTACCATATGCTATTACAATATCATTGATTATAGTTCCTGTGCTGCACTTTTGTCATTATGACTTACTCATTCCGTAAGAGGAGGCCTATATCTCCCACTTCCTTTCATTCATTTTGCCCAACCCCCAAACCTTTCCCTTCCAGCAACTATCAATTTGTTTTTTCATTTATTAGTCTGTTTCTGCTTTTTGTTTGTTTCTTTACTCATTTGTTTTTATAGCTTTCACATATAAGTGAGATCACATGGTATTTCTCTTTCTCTGTCTGACTTCCTTCACTTAGCATAATACCGCTAGGTCCATCCATGTGTCTCAAATGGCAATCTCTCATTCCTTTTTTATGGCTATGTAATATTCCTCTGTGTGTGTATGTGTGTGCATTTACACACCACATGTTTCTTGTCCATTTCTCTGTTGGTGGGTATTTAGGTTGCTTCCATATCTTGGCTATTGTATAATATTGCTATAAACATAAGGGTTCATATATCTTTTCAAACCAATGTTTTCATTTTCTTTGGGCAAATACCCAGTAGAGGAATTACTGAATCATATGGTATTTCCATTTTGTTTAAAGATTTATTTATTTGTTTATTTATTTGAGAGAGATTTATTTATTTACATGAATAGGGGAAGGAGCAAGAGGTAGGGATAGGGGAAGCAGACTCCCTGCTTAGCTAGACCAGAGCTCAGTCTCACAACCCTGAGATCATGATCAGAGCTGAAACCAAGAGCTGGAAACTTAACCAACTGAGCCACCCAGGCATCCTTAGTCTTTATATTTTTAATTCTTCGAAGAATCTCCATAATGTTTTCCACATTGGCTGCACCAACTTATTTCCTACCAACAGTACATGAGGGTTCTCCTTTCTCCATATCCGGTCTAACACCTGTTGTTTCTTGTGTTGTTCCTTTCAGCAATTCTGAGAGGCGTTGAGGTGATATCTCATTGTGGTTTTGATTTGCATTTCTCTAATATATTAGTGATATTGAGAATCTTTTCATGTGTCTATTGACCATCTTTATGTCCTCTTTGGAAAAATGTCTATTCGGGTCCTATGCCCATTTTTAAAAATTGAATTATTTGTTTTGTTTTGTTTTGTTTTGTTTTTGATGTTGAGTTGTAGAAGTTCTTTATATATTTTGAATATTAACTGCTTATCATATATACTATTCACAAATAGATATATGAATTTTAATGTTCCATATATCTGGAGAATGTTCAAGGAAAATCTTTTTTGTTATTGTTGTTCAAGGTAAATTTTAAATGAGAGCTTAGAGATCATTGTAGAATGGTTTTGTCCTACTATTCAGCAAATATCAACATTTAGAGTATCAACTCTTCAACTGTGAACAGCTATAGGAACACAGGACCAGAAACCATGATGAAGAAAGAAGCATAAGGCTGAACATGGGGTCAGAAAGCATTGAGAAGAAAATCAGGAGCCTGTGGTCAAAGTAGTGCAGATTCCAGAGCTTGGTCTGAGCAATTCAGGGTGAGAGCTGATACCGATTTGTGGATAGATCAGACAGGAAAGGCAGATAACAGTTCGGGAGAGACATGTGGCCTGATGTCAGAATTCTAAACAGATGCCACAACAAAGGGCATTTTAAGCAGTGGCAATGCTAAGGATATTTTCCGATTGGAATGCAAAAGTCAAGAACAAGTACTCTTGGAACAACCCAGGAATTCGCAATCATAGGAAGCTACTACCAGCCCTAGAGTGAGGAGCTGATTTACTGGGGCCCAGGCCTCGATAGTGATGGCTCTCTAGTGGGAGTCAGACATACAGAGTCAGAGGAGATACTGCAGGGGAGTCGAGAGAAATAGTCTGGCTTTTCTCCACTCCCCCTGTCTCCTAGCAGTGTCTCCCTCTTGTCAGCTAGACCAGCCCTAAGTCAGCTGAGAGGTGAGCCTGGGAAATGTAGCCTGTAGGGCTGGCCTCTGAGACTTAGAGCAGAAAAAGGAAGGGTGAAGACTGTATTTGTAGGCAAATAGGGTGAGGGCTGGCACTCACCTATCCATTCTTTCCTCATTCATAGCACCAAACTTCTAAGTAAAACTGAAGTAAAACTGACTTAAAACGTTGGAGATTGGAAGAGGTGCTCAGGGGCCTCACTAGGTAAAAATGAAGTAAACATTACCTCTAATAACCTTAATAATTATTTTATTTTCTTAGATATCTTGTGATTTCTTTCTAAGGAATCACAAGTACTATGCCAAACAGATAGTCTTGGCATAACAGTAGTTCTCATTGGATTTTTAATTGAATGTGCATACTTTCTTTTATATGTTGGTGTCATTTCTTCAGTTGTTTGTTATATGGTTGATGAGGAGGCTGAACCTTGTTAACCCAATGTTGGACAATGTGTGTTTAGGGAGAATGAGGGATTCGGCCATTTGCTTTCATTTAGGTTGTTTTAATTCTACTCTGCTATTGCCCACTAGGTAAAATACATCAAAAAGAAAAAAAAAAAAAGACCTCTATCTTTCTTCTCACCCACCTCTTATTTCTTCTTTGTCTTTCCTTTTCTTCTTAGCCTTCTCTCTTTTCTTATTCAGCTCCTGTGGAGCTGTTCATACAGGCTTTGATTATTCTTTAACAGTTTAGTATTCATTCATTCATTCATTCATTCATTCCACAAATGTCATTGAACCCAAACTGTGGTAGCCCACTGACCTACAGGTGCTGGTAATTCAACGGTGAGTTTAAAAACGAAAACAAGTCCCTGCTTTCATTGATGTTGGTGGGCTTTTATTCTGTTAACAATTAATGGGAATTTTTACTGATTGGGAAACATAATTTATCATCTCTGGACATAATCCTCTCAAATATGGGTCATCTATCTTATTTGACTATTTAACTTGTTTAGTGTATAATTTTCTGAATGTAAGAAGAATCTGTAATAACTTGTCTCTGTCAATGTTAACCAGTTATAACTAAATCACAATGACTATCTTCTAATCTTTAACTAGATGTACATCAATTGCTTTGAATTATACTTAACAAATCATGTTCATCTATCTCTAGCTATAATTTAAAAAAAAGCTATTTGGCTTTGAATATAAATCAATGCCCTGACCAGGTTTTACTAATTGAAATGCATAGATTATTATTGAATAATCAAAGAATCCTGAAGTTGGCGTCCGAAGCTTTGGAAAGACTTCATTTATTATTTAAAGATTCATCTATAAATGCATTAACTATCTGGAGCTTTCAGACAAAAATCAACTGGTTGAGAATGATGCTGGGGGATTATTCTCCTTCTCTACTTCTTATTCTCTTGAATATATTTTTATAGTAAAAACTAATATCATGTCTTAACTTCCTTAAACCTACTTCATGAATGACTTATTGTTTGTATTATCTTTATCTTCATTAACTGTGGCTTAGCCAGTTGTCTTCTTCTAAATTCTTGTTAGTTCATAAATTCCTAAAACAACGTGGTAAGGAGTAGGCTTATGAATATATTCAATTATAAATGCATTAAATGCATTCTGCTAGACCCAGAGTGTATGTAAATTTAGAAATAAGAAAAAATATAGGCTGCCATGAATATGAATTTGATGCATCTACTGTTCAAAGAGTTCATCAGTAGTAGTCCACTTTTTGGCAATAAACCACTGAATAAAATGCATATGTGTTTGCTTTAAATATTTTATAATCTCTTTATTAAATCAGTTGAGTTTAACACTGTTGTGCTAAACGTGAAGTATCTAGAGGAGATGATTTAAATGAGTTATAAAGGAAAACAGTTTTCTGCATAGGCTGTGTTACTCCCATTGAGAGGAAAGGGGATTATCCTCTTTGTAGCTGCCATTTCTCTGTGTTGAATCATATCAAAAGGTTAGGGCATGTCCTGAAGACAGCTTCGGAAGAAGTTATCAGTCTGAAATTCAGAAGCCGTTGTTTTTGTTTCCTGGTTTCCCCCACGGGATACAGACACATGCTTAAACAGTTAATAGATGTTATTTTTGTTTGCCTTGGGAGTGCCTGAGAAGGAAGCATTTTGGATATGAAGTGTATTATAAAACATTTAATAGTAGCTCTCAAACTGTAGAAAAGAACTTTTAGGTATTTAAACAAACATAACCTACAACGTTTGAGTTATTTCAAAGTTTTTTTGTAGCAATCTGAAATTTTTTTTGAGGATGAAAAATTACATCTCACCAAAGTAAACAGAAAAACAGTGTCTCTTAACATTTAAAAGTCATTGCCTCCATTGCTTTCCATTAAAGAAAAACACAAATGGTGCTAATGTCTCTGAGTATGACTGAGGATTTTATTGGTGATCTTATTACTAGTTTGCTTCTTGACACTATATAGCTACACCCACTTTTAGTAAGAAATTAAAAATAAATCCTCCCCTTTTTAGATCCTTGCAATCATGTTTTTTCTCCTTGAGATTAAATTGGAAAACTTACAGAGTTTTTTTTTCTTTTACACTTATAACCAGACGTATCTGTATATAATAAAGCACATGAATTGAATTTTCTCAAGGAAGTCCTATATGGAACTTTTATAAAGAGAATTGCTTTCTTTCTTTCTTTTTATTTGTTTGTTTGTTTGTTTGTTTTTATTTGGGAGATAGGGAGAGAACACAAGAGGGGGGGGTAGAAGGGAGAAACAGACTCCCCTCAAGCAAGGAGCCCGACATAGGACTCAATCTCAGGACCCTGGAATCACAACCTGAGCTGAAGGCAGATGCTTAACTGACTGAGCTATCCAGGCGCCCTGAGAATTACTTTCAAAAAGACTTCTGAGATTGTTTCTAGCAATTTAAAAACATTGAACGAAAATTATGTGTAAGTTCTCTTAAATATTTTTACAAGTAGAACAACTTACCTCATTTCAGAGCAGGGAAAAGAATAACTAAAAATGGTACCTGAAATATTTAATGTAAGCAATTTCATTTCCATAGTATGATATAGCATTAACTATGGTGTTTTAAATTTGGCCGTCAGTCTAAATATTTCCCTAGAGCCCATCACTATTCTGATCTATACAGTAATCTGTATGCAATTCACGGTGACCCTAGGTTGTCAGGAGCTGGGAAGAGAAAGAGGTTACTGAGTAATGCTGTGAGGTGAAATACCATTACTCTCTTCTCTCCATCTAAAACTGTGAGCATTTAAATTCTGTTTCTCAGACTAAATGTTCCTATGAATTCTTTTAAATATGATTTGTTCTCCTCACACAGAGTTAATAAACTGGCTGAATCCCTCTCTCAGCTGTTCTCTCCATCTGTCCTGACACAAGGACTACCTCTTTGAGTCTTATGATTTCTTATTATTATAGCATACAGCATGCTGTGAAAAAGCTAGGGCAACACCCTGGCATGCTTAATTTGAGAAATAGCTTAGTGCCATCTATCTGTCATGGAAGACCCTTTTAGTGGGGACCTGAACTCTGAGTAGGTTTGTTGTACTCGGAATGTTTATAAGTTTAGAAATAAGTAGGAAGAAACGAGCTACAATGGATGTGAATTTGATGCACTCTAATTGTGTGTTTAATTATAGAAAGAGCAATTCATATTTTGTGATTCTCATTTGCTTAGTGAAAGTTAAATCAACGTCTCTAATTTCTAATATCTGGCATTTGCAGAATTCTAAATTTCCATCTGTTCATGCTGATGTATTCTTTCAGCAGTAAAATGTGAGCAATTTACTAACTGCCTTCCAGAGAAAATATAACTTGCATTGCATTTCACATGCCCATTGCCTCAGCTGTTACAGTGAAGATATCTTTTGAATCACACTGGAATTGTTTTGATGCCATGTATTATGTTGGTGGGAGCTTGTCAAAATGTTTGTTGTACATAGATTTAGCCACCTGCTTTTAGTGGCCCCTCTCCCTACATGACTTATAAGAAAAATATGTACTTCACTCAGACACTCATTTATTTGTATCTTATTTTAGCAAACTGTTCTACTGAACAAAACATTCTTCTTGATTTCAAATCATTGGGATATTCAAAATCCACTGAATATATAGGATTCTTGAGTGTCAAACCTGGAGTAGTGGAATAATTCATTCTCAGGAGATACCTGTTTGCTGACTGGTAGAGCCTATGCTCAGGTTTTTCTTTTCACATATTACATTGAGCCCTTTAGACAGTAAATAGTATTATTACTCTCTTGAATATACACCACTGAAGGAGAATTCTTCTCGAAAGGTGGGGGGAAAAGCAGAAATTATTTTTCTAGGATATTCCACATCTGGTGTTCTTTGAGAGGCTGAGTTAAATGTTCTGTCAAGTTCTTCTAAATCTTTAATTTTTTTCTTCTCTTCTAGTTGATCTCTTAGGTATTGTGAGATCCACCTACTTAACTCAAGGGAGTAGGCACTTATGAGGGTGTATTTATTTTCTTAATATTAATATTTTCATCCTGGAAAGAAGAGATTATTCAATTATGGCATCTGTCTAAGGGTGCCACAAAGTAGTGTAATCCATAAACTGTGGGAGAAAAAGGTATATAATGCACTCCCCTTTTAGATCTGCTTCTTAAGAGATAAGCAAAGAAGTCAATGTTGGAGTTGTGAAGTGTTCTGTTAATGAAAACTTACCAGTTTTTTACAGTAAGAACAAGAATACAAAAAGGAGGGAAAGAGTAGAGTAGGAGTAGGTCAGAAGAGAGGATGTCTATTCAACAGCTTTGCCTTGTAGAGGTCATAAAAATGGCTAATCTCTAAGATGCATAACCTATTTGGTAATTTGCATTCCTGCCTAATTTGTTCACCTGCAGTGTTGCTAAAATAATCAAACTAGACTGTTTCTTCACCATGATTTTTTGTGTTTCATAGAAGAATCCCTTCTAAACTACTACATATATAAATCCAAGGGCAGCCCTAAGGCACTCCAACCCATCCTCTTATCATTATGAGTGTGTTTAATATACAGCCTTTATTGATAAAGAAATGAATACTGCAGAAGTGGTAATGTTTTTTGCAAGGCCCATATGTTAATTATTACATAGAAACCTTGTGATTTCAAGATCACCTCAGTTCTATTCCTAGTAGTAATGCTTATTAGGTGGATAGCCCTGTTGAAGTTTCTAAATTTGCTCTGGTTTGCTACTTAAAATGTTGTCTTTTCTGTGTCTCTACAAGATTCAACGAGGTTTGCATGATAAACTTTTTAAAAGTATATTCTCATAGTATATTCTCCTTTTTAAAAAAAATCCCCAAATATAAACATGCCCATCGTGCACAATTTCATGTCACAAGTGCTTAGCGCATCCCAGTCCTATGTTGAGCACTGCACCAAAGCTAAGATCACAAATGAGGGAAACATTTCCCTGCCCTTTCCCTGGCCTCACAATCTAGCTTAGTAGCTTTCTTATGCTAGGATTCATTTACCACTAGAGAGTCCTTGGATAGATTTTTCAGAGCTTGTGAAAAAAGTCTTGAAATTTTATGTCTGTAATTATATGTGTACATCTTCCTAGAGATTGCCCAGGGTAGTTCATAAGCATTATGACATTTTTAGAGATATTACCTCTGAATTTAACTCTTAATGTTTTAAAAAGCATCTGTCTACCACGGAAAGGTCTGAATGAGGGGGATACAAAATATGGATAATTTACTGTTAGAATTGACTATCCGTTATAGGCATAACTAAAAGAATTAAGGCACTGCTTAGAAAATCTCAGCTTATTTCCTTGAGATAATTTTTATTTGTAAGAAAAGATCTTTCATCTGTAAATATCCAACTTTTTTTAGGAAGGTATGTAGGGGGATGTGACAGATCAATATAAACCACTATGATCTCAGTTTTCAATTATTATGACTTTTAAATCTTATTGACAATATGAAGAAGTTTCCTATGGCCCTAGGTAAATTTAAAATGTCCTTTTTTTTTTCCCCCAAGAAATAGAAATTAGCAGCCAGTGTCTGTTTTCAAGTAGGTAACCCCTCTCTTGTGCTATGAAGCTTTCAAGAGTTCATTTGGCAAGTTTGTTTATAGCTTTGTGGTGGCATTGTTCCATGGCAGTCAGCAGATTTCATGAGAATGGCGAGTCCAACTCTCCTTTTATCCTGCTTCCACTTTGTTTCTCCTCATGAAGGATGTACTTCCTTTGCACTATCTGTTTTTCTCTGCTCTGTTTGTCTCCAGAGATTTTTGTTTGTTTCTTTCTTTCCAAGAAGATGTTTATGTTGTGCATTGCAACATAAAAGTAAAACAAGTGCACAGGAAAGCCCATAAAATGGCATAACTTCTTCATTATGCAGGGGGATCAGAGAGTTAAATCAGTCAACCATCTTGCATCAGAATTCATGCTTAGAGTTGTTTATACTATCAAGGTTAAGAGGTAAATTGAGAAGTTTCACATTCTGGGGAGGGGGGGAAATAATTAGAAAGTATGATCCTTAATGATGCTGAAAATATATGTGCAGTCAAGTGAAAGCACTTATTAATCCTGTAGAATGTTTATCTTGACTTTTTTTTAGCCCCAAATGAAAACTGCAGAGATGAAGTCAGCATGCCATTTAGAACTGTACTATAACTCAAAGTCTGTGGACTGGAAGTTTGGGGAGCTGCAGATGCAGGAAAAGGGTGGGCAGGAAGCATTCTTGAGTGCTAAATCATGGTAACCTTCAGATTCAGGGAAAAGACTGGATCTGAACCTTTTCTTACCAAGTATGGAACCACTGCTTAGGCCCTAGGGCATCCATTATATGTGAGGAGAGGGTAAAATGGATTCAGCCAACGATGAGACAGAATATTGAAAAGGTTACACTCCCTTTTTATAAGTCTATTAAAAGTTTATGGTCTTGCACAGAGTATGTGATATAATAAAATTATTATGTCCCTTTCTAATGGCAAGATAGTCATAAGAATGATGAAAACCACTTCTATAACTTGGTGAAGGTTTAATAGGAGACTCACAGGGTCATTTGTGGAATATTGGCCTACGATATCTTGTGAAGGAATGAAATTTATTATTTTGAAAAATGTTTTTAATTCATAACCAAAAGAAATCCCCCCCTCCCCCCCAGCTTCTAATTCCAGGGAGAATCTGATTCCCATCTTTATGTGTTTTTTGAAAACTGAGCTCCTTTCATGTTCCTTTAAAAGTAGTGAGGGATAAAATGCTATATGCCTCAGTCACTTTTTCTGAAAATTTCTTAAGATGTTTGTTATTTTGGACTAAGTTCATCAGAAAACACTTTTGGTGACTGCTTCATGAAGTATGCCCCAGAAAGCTATTTTCACAGTAGGGCAATGCATCCGCACTTATTCTGACGCAGGCTTGCTCATGGTCCTTGCTCCCTTGCTTTGTGACTCCTGTTTCATCACAAAAAAGTTTATAATTGGCCATAATTCTTACACATACACTCACAGAAGATTTCTTAAGCTCAACTACAAATAGAAGGCTTAGCAACCATCTAAGCAAAAAATTTGGCTTGCACTCAGTTTATTTATAATATTGTAGCATATAATGTAGCTTCTTCAAGCAACAACATTCTAGACAATGGGAGAGAACAAAGATCTACAGAATGTGGAGACCAAGATCATCATACAGGAAGATAGTAGAGCATAATAGAGACCACTCAGGGTCTACAATGAGAAGACCCAGACTCAAGACCTCACTCTACCTTGGACAAGTCCACTTCATTTATTCCCTAAATTTTTTTGAACTTCAATTACACATGGCCATTGAAGACTCATTAATTATATTAATAAAAAGGACCTAGTTCCTGTTATTTAGAAACTTATAGCATGGTAGGATTGATAGATAAGTGAGAAATTATAACCACTCTGGTAAATCCTATGAAAAGATGCTATAGAAGCTAAAGGAATGATGTATAACCTGTCTTTTAGTAGACAAAGGAAGCTTTCAGGAGGATGAAATTCTTAAGTAGGACCGACCAGAAGATGGGTAAGATTTAACCAAATGAGAGGCAGGTGGAAGCATACGACCTTCCTTCTAGTTAAAAAAAAGCAGCCTTTTCAAATGCCAGGAGTGAAGAAAGACCTTCCTGTAGTCCATCTGAGGAACTGTGAGAACGCACTGTGATCAGGGATGAGAGTTGTGAGAAATGTAAGCAGAGACAAGGTCAGGAAGCACAGTTAAGTCATTCCCACCCAAAGGTAGGGGGAGTTACTGGAGGAATATCATCCAGAGATGTGTGTTTTGGACAGACCATTCTTTCTCACTGGTGGGATGATGAATATTAGTGAAAGACCAGTTAGGAAGCTAGTGAAGTGGTTAAGAGAAGAGATGAAGGGGCTGGGGGGTGGGTGGAGAGGGCACCTGGGTGGCTCTGTTGGTTGGGTGGCTTATTCCTGGCTTCAGCTCAGGTCATGATCTCGGGTCCTGGGATTGAGCCCCACCTCGGACTCTGTGCTCAGTGGGGAGTCTGCTTGGGATTCTCTCTCTCTTCCTCTCCCTCTGTACCCCCACCCCTGCATTCATTCTCTCTCTCTCTCTCTCTCGTTCTCTCAAAAATAAATAAACTCCTAAAAAAAAAAAAAAGGATGATGGTAAAATTAATGTCAAATGGCAGTGGGGATGGAGAAAAAACAACAAATTCAGAGATGTTTTTGGTGGTATAATTGTTGCAACTAACATTTACCTATTAAATGTCCCAACCAACAACGTTTTGAAAGATAAGGTATTATATGTGAAAGTGGTCAGTAAACGTTGAAACCACTCAGTGTTAACAAAGAAGGACTTTTTAGCCTACAGTTGTGATTGAAATAGTTAAAATCTAACAGTTTAAACCTATATGATATAAGGGAAATAAAAATGTCATTTATTTCTATCTTATTAATAAAAATCTCAGAATTCTTTTCTTTTTAAATTTGTCCTTAGACAATTTCATTACTGGATGAAAAGGCATGTTCTGTTTGAAAAAAATCCACTATGTGAAATGTATTAATTAAAAAGAAAGATAGGGAAAATGTAATGTACCTTACGTTAGTACATAGTCCTCTATGATTGCGTTTGTAAAGAAGAAACTTGAGTGATTCTCAACAGTTTCTCTCCCACAACCTACCTGAGAAACAGTCGTCAGTTCATTATGGTCATCAGTTCATCAGCACTTACTAAGATAATGATTTTTGATGGGATGTGTGGGGTATATCAAATTCTTGTGGTCAAATAATTAACTGGAAATAATTCCTCACCCTCAGATCATTCTGTTTCCTACCCAGTCACCCCCTACTTCAGAACACTTTGTCCTCATCACACATACCTTCCATATTATTGCTTTAGGAGCAGCTTGAGGATAGCTGCTTTTTTGTCTCATCCATTGAGATCATCTAAGTCACTACATGAAGTTCTTAGCATACTGTATGTTTTTGGAATAATTTATTGAATTAATGAAATGTTCTTAATCAATTTATATTGACTATTTTTTTAACCTTCTCACCCATGTTTCTAGTCTGCATTACCCCAGTGAAAAGAAGCACTACCACTACCTCTGGATACCATTGTTTCTATTTTACAGAATTTTAGAGTGACTTTTATACAGTCACAAAGCTAAAACCAAGGTTCCAAGCCAGTGCTAATTTCATTATGTCACAATATCTTTTAAAAAGCTCTATTTTTCATCATATGCAAGGTCTTTTAATAATTTACATACTGATAACATATAGGATAGAAATGAATTTAAAATATTTGTCACTTTTTTTGCCACTTTTTTGATAAAAACTTTGTGTATAAAAGGAATACATGACTATTTTCTTATATAATGTGCCAGACATACTGAATCCATATAGAGAGAAGAGGCAGTAATTACTAGATTAGTATAACTCTTAATACTTCATTGAAAAATTTTATTAATCCTGAATCTTTATGTCATGTCCAAGATTTTTCATGTTTTTAAATTAATAAAAGTACTTTGCAATTGAAAAAATATTACAATTTAAGTTAAAATACAATAGTATTTCTATAAAAATAAAATAAATAAATAAAAATAAAATAAATAAAAAATTTAAAAAAGCGTAGGAAAACTCATTTTTCTTAATATAATTTCTAATTCTGTAATTATATATCTATATTCACTGTGGATTTGCATCTTAGGGCTGATTGTTTATGCTAACTTAAGGAGTATGGTTTTCTCTGGTTAATGTCCCTAGGGTAGATTGTTACTGAGTCATGTTACTAATATAGAAATGCTAAAGATTTTCCCCCCTGTTCAATTGCTTCTGTTTTGTGACTATAGGGCAGAGGTACAAATGACTTGTGGCCTTAATTATAGGCTAACATAGAAATATTTGTATACAGTGTATTGATTTTTCACCCAGAATGTTTTTTTAGCTTCTTAAAGCTCATTTTTGCCTTATAACGTATCACTGAAGCTAATGTGGCCTTTGCTTGTGGAAAGCCTTACAATAAAAACTTCTGTTTCTTGGGGCACCTGGGCGAACTCATCTGTTAAACATCTGCCTTCAGCTCAGGTCATGATCCCCAGGTCCTAGGATCGAGGCCGGCATCAAGCTCCTTACTCTACGGGAAGCCTACTTTTCCCTCTCCCTCTGTCTGCCACTCCCTCTGCTTGTTCTCTCTCTCTCTCTCTGTCAAATAAATAAATGAAATCTTTAAAAAAAAATAGTATGTATAAAAATAAACTTTTGCTTCTCGAAATCTTAACATATTTTTCCTTATAACCTTCCATGTGCCATTATCATATCACACATTATGCTAAAATGATCCACATTTAGGTCTGTCTCTCCCACCTCCACTAGTCTAAATTTCCTTGGGAGCAGAAATGCAGTGCAGAAAATAGTGATGAGAGCAGTGGCTGGCACATATTGTATGACCAATATGTTTAATTTGAGTTTAATTCAACTATACTGTACTGACCACTTTTCTAGTGTTTATAAAACCCTCTCTCATACCCAAACTTATTTAAGTCTCAAGAAAACCCAAGAAAATGATGATTATCCTCAATCAATCTTATTGACCTTACCTTCTAAGGATTTCCTGACTTGGACTACTCCTCATCTGTTGGTCTACGCAAACATCATCTCTGCCTTAGACCATGTCATAGTCCTCAACTTGTCTTCCAGTCCTCTTGTGTCCCTGGTAGTCTGTTCTCCAAATGGCTTGGGTTTCCCTTTCAAAATGTGAAACAGTTTACATAATTACTCTACTAATACTCCCCGTTGGCTTCTCATCCTATTTATAATAAAATTCAAAGTAATTGCAATGGCTTACAAGGCTGGAATTCAGTGTTGTTCCAGATGTTGTTATCATTAACCCACAGTAAGAAAGGTGTTTTGTATTGTGATTCCATGACAGCAAGATCTTAACCTGAGTGGAATCCAAGAGTCGGGCACTTAACCGATGAAGTCATCCAGGCACCCCTCCCCACAACTACTTTCTGGTTCCATTTTCTGTACTCCTGCCTTTCCACTCTGCTCCAGTATCCTGCCTCCTTGCCGTTCATTAACCCTGCCAAGCAAGCTCCCCCATCAGGTCTTTGCATTGCAGTGTCTTCTGCCTTGACTAGTTTACCTCCAGATATCTATATGGCTTTCTCCATTACTTCATTCAGATCTTTGCTCAAATATTATCTTATCAAATAAGCATCATCAAATGCCTATTATGTACTCTGTACAGTGTTAGACTCTGAAAAACAAAGATAGGATTTTTGTCCTGAAGACTTTTCCCCCAGTCTAGTGATAAGTAAAACAAGTAGATATTGAGTGATAAGTTGTCCAAACTTTAAGTTAATTGATGCACATAGAAAAAAATTCAACTTAGCAGTGTGGGTTGGAGAAGGCTCCAGGAAGACTAATATCTAAATAGAATCATGAAGGGTAAAGCAAGAGCTATCCAAGTAAAAAAAGACAGGCAGACGAAAGGGCTATGCAAAAACCCCAGGGTTAGAAGAGGCTGGGAGAACTGCAAACATTTGGGGGTGACTCCATGAAGAAAAGTGAGAAGTGATTTGGCTGCTGGGCAGGAACAAGGCAAGGAAGGAGTGACTAAATGTGAGCATGAAGGAAAGCCATTCAAAACCAGCAAGCAGACAAATAGCATTATGAGATTTGAGCCTTCAGAAGGTCAGTCTGTCTGCAAAATGAGACTGGAGTAGAAAAAAGGAAGATGGGGGGCGGCGTGTAAATCTGTAGTAACATAGGTTAAAATTGATGGTAGCCTGAGGGTAGATGTAGGTAAAAGATTAAAGAGATGTTTAGATCTAAAACCAACATGAATTGTAAATGCTTAGATTTGGGGTTTAGGGTAGTAGAATTCAAGAATGAATTATAGCATGTAGTAGTTGGTTAATAAATACTTGAATGAATGAAAAAGAAGGATTTATGACTTGGACACTGGGTGATTAGTAGTGCAATCACTCAGCCTTTTTGATTAAAGAACCATTGAAAAATTTAATTTCCAGGGAACTGTAAAGAGAATTTCCATTTTCAAGACATGATTAAATTTTTTGATGGTATAAAGCTAATAAATTTGTGACTTAACATCTGAGAAAGCTACAGAACAGAATGAAAAATAGAGAAATCTAAATTTAACTTTCTTGTAAGCCACTAGAGCATTATTTAATTAAACTTTTCTAATTATACTTAGTTCACATTATAATTAAAATTTACATTGTTAACTTTCAAAGGTTCCTCTGGTCACTTAGTGTGTGATGTCTCCAGATAACTTTAGTGCTTTTCATGTATAACAAATTATAATACAGTGCTTTGCACATAGAAGTCCTCAAAAGAAATTTGCCGAATTACCTGGAAGGATATTTGTTATATATTCGGAATTTTTTCCTCCTGAAAAAAGCAGTTTATGAAACTCTTCCCAGATAATTAAGAGTGATAGCAAATGAAATGACTTGCCCAAGGTCACTCATCTTACCAGTGTCAAAGTCAACGGTGCTCTGAAACCCTTACTCTTTTCATTGTTCCTATCAAGAAATCTGTGGCTTATTCAAGAGGCTCAGAGATTCTTCTTGGTAACTTTGGCCAAAGACTAAATTTGATTATGAGATACAAATCTCATGTTCACTTTAATTACAACACATAAATCTCTCTATCCCTCTTCCTTAAAACCAAAGCATATAATGATTTCTGTCCACAAATCATTTTATTCTACTAAGAAATAAATATCATTGAAGACGGAGATAAAATCACACAGTTTCTCTGTCGTATTTTCTCTTGCATCTATATGAATGAAACATACTTAAGCAAATGACAAAACTTGCTTTGAATACTATATAAATAGTTAGAATAGAGGTCTCATCTTGGTTGCACATGAGAATTACCTGGGGAGCTTTCAACTACACCGAAGCCTAGATCTCATTCCAGGCCAATTAAATTAAAATCTCTGGGGGTGCAGTTCAGGCATCCGCATTTTAAAAGGTCAGAGATGGCCTCAGTGTGCAACCATAGTTGAGAACTCGTGGGTGAGAGCAGGGCAAACAATCTGAGGGTTTTAGAGGGGTGGGGAGGGGGTGGGGGTAACAGGGTGATGGGTATTGAGGAGACGTGCTGTGATGAGCACTGGGTGTTATGTGTAACTAATGAATATTTGAACACTACATCAAAAACTAACGATGTACTATACAGTGTCTAACCGAACATAATAAAAAATAAATTTAAAAAAAGCAAATAGCGCCCTTTACTTAATATTTGCTTCTTTTCCAACCACAAGGTGGCAGCATCACAATACAGTGCACATACCGGTGCCGTGATGGAGTGGTTTTGGAAATTTGTGTGTGTAATATTAATTAATAGCATTTTGAGAGTTTCTCCAGCTGGAGGGAGCATTATTCACCCTTTTTCTTACTGTTCTTGGTGGCTTTGTTGACTAATAAAACTTTTAAATATATTTATTTCCACGGGTTGGATTAGCAGGAACTATATTATAAGCTATAGTTGGTTGTGAAGAACGTGGATTTTGTATTCAGATGGATGTGGGTTTAAACACTGCCTCTTTAATCTCTTCGTGCTTTAGTTGTATGCCTAGAAAAGGAGGGTTGTTATAAGGACTAAATGAGATAATATATGAAGATATGACTGGTACCAGAATGAAGACGTCGGGGAGGCTACAGTGATCATGCTATGATAGATATGGGTACACAAAGTCCAGAAAAACTCGGGATACAGTACCTTTTTGTGTATGGTTTTTCTTTTCTGCATGTGAATCTCTTCTCTCTCTGTTCATTTGTCAGTTTCCACTAATAATTATACAATTGGATAATTGTATAATTACCTGCCTTCATTTTAAAGAACAAAGGCAATTTTTTTTTACTACACCTTTATAAGTGGAAGGTACCATTAACAATGGAAGTAACTTCCTTTATTGCCAAGTTTCTGTAAGAAATTGGTCTTTGTTTACTCACAATTACTGTAGTTCTCTTCCCAAGCCTTGAAACTGTCTTCTCTAAGTCACCGGTGGCTCCCTACGTGCAAGCTCCAAAGAAAACTATCATACATCCTTGCTATTTGAACAAGTCGACAACAATATCCTTCCTGATATGTTTATCCCTTGCCTTCTGTGGTGGCACCACTCTTCTTCTCCCGTCTCCATTGCTGTCTGAGTTGTCTTTTCTTCTCTTAGAATTGTGAATCCCAGGAGGTCTTCTGTAGGTCTCCTAGGTCTCCTACAGACCGAATTTCTTTTTACACTGGGAATCTTATCTTTGACCACAGCCTTAATTTTAATTACCACAAATGACTCTCAAATCTAGACATTGTCCCATGAAGTTATCCTGCATTCCAGATCTACAGCTCTAATACCACAGTCATTAAAAATGGCATCTCAAAACAACATGTCAAATTTTGGGATGGCTGTATCCACTATTAATACAAAACTACCACCTTCTCTTCCCCTTCATCACGCCTTTCAATCCATGGCACTACTTTCCACCCAGATGACTGAACCAGATCCATGGGAGTCATCTTATACTCATTATTCAGCCCCCTTATAACCCAATTGTCAGACCTTATCAGTTCTTCACCACCTCCCACAAAACACTTCTTAAAGGAGTGATTCCATCTCACAAGTCTTCTTTCTTACCTCACACTTACTCTGACATAGCACAGACTGACTTCTGTACCCAAGTAGTTCTTGTTAAGGTCACTCTGCTATGCCATTCATGCCTGTCTACCTGTCTTCCTTTCTGCTCTTATAGGATACACCTGGGAGCCCTTCTTCTTGGGCTCTGCTTCGGGACCGAATGTAAAGCAACTTAGGAAAGAAAAATTAATCACATTAGTGTTCAGAGACAGATTTTATTAGCCTTTTATCCCCCATTGTGGAGTACTCTCAACTCATCAGACTTTTAAAGGGCATTTACTTCATTCTTAGTATTGGATTGTTTAATTTCCATTCAAGAGCCCATAGTTCCTAAAACTTGCCTGAGAAATTTTTAAAAAACCAATCAATAGTGCATTGCAAATTATCATTTGTCTACTTTTAGAAGGTACTGAAATTTTTGGTAATTGGAAACCAAGTCATTTGTTACTGCATACTAAGGTTACATAGAGAATCAATATAATTTTTAGTCAGCTATTTTGATAATTGTGCATATTGCTGTTATACTTCTATTAATTTGGAAGATTGTTGGTAAGATTGTTGTTAAGCAAATATTGAGCTTGGCTGTGGATAATGAGCTTTTCTTGGTGCTACAGGGATATAAAGTTTTAGAAAAAATAGAATATACTAAACAGTGTCATTGGTCAAAAAGTTGTAAAAAGGTACATATTTAGTGCAACATAAAAATTACTCCATCTAAATAATTATTTTCCGCTTAGGAGGTTAAAATGTTAAGAATTTCTATTCATCAACAATTTAAAATACATTTGGAAAAGTTATTCTATATTTATAGATTCAAGGAAATATAAATTTTTGCACATTTCTTTAAATGGATTTTCTGATTTAATTTTATACTAAAATCTACCCTTCTTGGTTGAAGCATTACAATGAATCGTGCATCTTTTCACATTCCTCAAGCTGCAAAAGTCAATATGAAAAGACAAAGCAAATTTCCATAGGAAATAATATCATGTTCTTGATCCAGCTGCTGAATTAATAGAGAATGAACACACTGAAAGAAAATGCTATTTAAAGCCTTCAAATGAGGCATTTTCAACAAGACAGCAGAACACAGAAAAAGTGGAACAAAACCATATTGTATGCCTAATTAGGACAAAAGATGCAGAAAACAAACACCAATGTGATGATTGTCATATGGTTCAGAACATGACTGATACAGAAACAATGTTAAATCAGAGCTCAAAAATGGATAGAAAAAACAACATTGCATGACTTAGATTTCTCATATCTGGTTCTCATCTCTTTTGAGATTCACATGTATAGAGGTCTTGATGTTGTCCAAGATATTTTGACTAAAACAATCAGGATGCAAGTGTTGACTGCTTGATGATATTTGCTAGGTCTAGCTACTTGTGTAGACTGACAGAAAATTGGAACAGAAATCAGAGTGGCAGGCTCAAATTTGTCACGAGTGAAAATCTTTTTGTTAAGTGTTGAATTATTCAACTTAACATTTCTGCAACCCAGAAGAATTCCTCCATCCCATCTTTTCCCGTAAGAGATAATGCATTTTATTCCTAACTCTGCCACCAATTAACTCTATGACTATGGACAAATCACCTGTGCTGTTTTTATATTCTCATTTGCAATTTGCATAAGGGTGGCACTTGATAATCTCTAAACTCTCTTCCATCACTAACATTCTGTGATGCTGTTGAAGACAGGGTTATTTTGAAGACTAAGGAAAGAATAAATTCACACATTTTACTTAATTAAGTATTACTTAAATATATGACATAAAATGAAGTCGCAAGAGAGCAAGTTGTACCTTGGGGGAATCAGTTAGGAATTTGAATAATACTGATGAAAGAGATCTCTTCAGCAAGAAATCATGCCTGAGGGCAAGAGCTCGAAAGAATGCCAACAGAATCCATATTGCTCAATCCCAATTTTATTGTGTAGAATTGTACTCTTTTACATGCTTTCTGGAAAAAGTCATACTTTGTAGATAAGTTTTACACTTTTAAAAATGGAGAAAAAGGAAGGAAAACGCTGACATGATGTCTTAGAGCAGGAAAGGGTATACAGCTGCCATTGTTGAGAATCCAGTAATAGAAAATGATACAATTTTGTTATTTATTTCATCCTCTAATTACTGTATACCTGTGATCATCGATATGCCATGTCATAACATTGCTATGAGGGGTGCTCACATAATTATTCTCCAAACACTTGTGACAGTGAAGGGCCCGAGATCTGTTAGTAACTATAAGGACAACAAGCACAAACTGAGACATGCTGTCACCCTATTGGCTTGTGTTTCTATTTCTTGTTCTAGGAACATGATTACTTTAAATATTGTTGCATTATCCCTTATTTTAAGTTAATCTCTATTACCATTTGTTCTGAATTGTTCTTTAAATTGGGTTTTAATTTAAAAAATCCATTGTCAGTTAGTTATATGACTTCAAGATATTTTTAAAGGAATTCTTTTGAATCTTTGTTTTCTGATCTAACAATTATTTAAAAGGGCATATATAAGAAGCCTAGCACATAGCATCTTCTCAGAGAAACAAAAGTGACTTCTTCACCTAATTAGATAGAGAACAGTGTTCTTGGTTTATTAAACTCTCAAAGATAGTTGGGAAAGCAGATTTGAGAGCATTATAACCGTCTTTGTGTGCATGTGAGTGTGTGTGTGTGTGTGTGAGTGTGTGTGTGTGAGACAATGTGTTCTGAAGTTCCTTTTTTAGAAATTTATATACAATATCCATATTGGTATTGAGGACATTTCTTTTATATTGTTCCACTTTTTCTAGGTGCTATCTGATACTGAAGTCTTCCATCAAGGATCTAGCTGGATCTTTCTGGGTGTGGTGACAGTTTTGAGGTTTGGAAACCTTTATGGGGTTCAAAATCATGCTTTGTATTATGCCCTTCTGGTGCCTTAAAAGCCAAGATCTTCATTTGTTTCATTGACAAGAAATAGAGAATCACTTCCTCTTTCTGAAACTCTCTGATCACTTGACTTCTATAGCATTGCAATGTTTTCATTATCCATGTATTTCTTTAAATGTTCCTTGTTTCCTTTCTTCTCCTTCTTCTGCTGCTCGTCCTCCTTCTCCATCTTAGTCTACCTCCCTTCCTCTAGTCACCCTTTAAACCTTCGTGTCTGACAGGGGTCCATTTTGGACCTTTACTCTTTCTACCTGCATTCACTCTATGGGTGACCTCAGGCACTGTCATGATTTCAACAAATAACTCTTGCTGAAAGTCTCAAATCTATATATCTCTAGCCAACAGCATTCCTGTGATCTCAGATCATCTATTTAATTCTTAAATAAACATCTCTGCCCACATAGCACTTGGCTTACCTCTCTACCAATCTCATTTTCCTTTTAACATTCTCTGTTTCTTTAGATGGCTCCATAAACACCATCACTGTCCAGTTACTCGACTTAGAAATATGGGAATCATTCTTCTTTATCATTGTCCATATTAGATAAAAAATAAAATTCTACCAATGTGATTTGTTACCATTTATTGATTATTCTCAAATCTGTACTTTCTATCCATCTTTACCTTCCCTGGCCTGGTCAGACCTTTTATTTTCTAGATCATGCATTAGCTCTCTAACCCTTCTCTCTGGTTTCTGCCGTGTCTTTCTTCAATCCAGCCATAGATTTGTTCATGCCATTCTCTTAAATTCTTTAGTGACTTCTCCCCTTCAGGAAGAAGTCTTTGCTCCGTATCATGGTACCCAAGACCATCCTTGACATAGCCTTGGCCTGACCCATCTTCTTCTCCAGGCACAGCTCTTATCTCTTGGCACTTCTGACCACATATGTTATATGTTGCTATCATAGAATTGCTTCCAGTTCTCTCTGCATGTGTGTGCACCTGTAGAAAGGAACGTGCATCCACTACCACCACTGCTGTGGTGTTTTCTAGGTACTGTGCCCTTGGCCTGGAGTCATCTTTTTCTTCTTCTCCTTTCTTTTTGACAACATCTCACACATCCTTTGCTCATTGAACTAGTACAGATGTCATCTACTCCAAGAAGCAAAAGGTTTTGCTGGCATTTTGTTAGGATTTCTCCACCCTATTCCCATATATATATATATATATATGCATATTTTTTATCATATTGTGTATTAATTTTCTGTTTTATATAAATCTTATCCCACTAAATTGTGAGCTTCTTGAGATAAGGAGCCATATTATTCAGTTTTGAAATTTCAATTTCTAATATAGTCTGACACACATTAGGTGCCCAAGCCCTTAACTGAATGAATGAATGTAATAAATGAATACGTTGATCCTTATATTTACTAACTCATAGTGATTATGTATCTGTTCATGTGTTATCTCATTTAATTGAAATGATTTGTGCATGTGTATATAATAACATCAATATAAAACACACCTATATTAAGTTATTGTTATTAAGTTATTAATATTATTATTAAGTTACTGTTTATAATCCATTGGAATTCATGCTCCATATCTGCAAGAATTTCAAACAAGGAAGGAGAGCCCAAAATCATCAAAAATAACTGAGAGAGAATCTTCAGTCTCATGAGGAATATTCAAAAACATGCAAGTCACAAGCCCTAATAACATTCCATATATTATCCTTAATTTCATTTTATCCTTAATTTTCTCACATCTCAAATTGTTCTAATCTACTAAATTCTTCTAAAATATTCTCTGGAGCACTTCTCTTTATCCCCACTCCTCATTTCTTTTTTGTTTAGATTGTTACTTGGGCAAAGAGAATCCTTCCTGTTTAATAAGGAGAGGGGGAGGGAACAACCGAGCAACAGAACACCAGCTTCTCTTTAGAAGGAAGTATTATGGGCAATTGCATCCAGTGATCACTGTCCAAGCACATATATATGTATGTTTGAATAGGACATTACTTTCTTTAGATTATTAGTCGATTTCTCCTTTATATTATTATGTGGAGGCATCTTTATGTGAATGTACCCTTCCACTGCAGGTGATTACATCCCTTCCTTAAAACAAAATAAAACAAAACAGAACTCTGAACATGTAGCTCTTTCAGGCAACCTATAAAGTAAGTATGTCTTACAGCCCTATTGGTTTTTTGAAAGGAAAAATCTTGGGCTCAGTACTTTTTCTCTGTAGTTTGTTCGTGGCTAGATTCTATGTACTTCATGCTTATGCATTACCAACAGCTATAAGATGAAGATCCAAGGAAAGCCTCTTTCAAAATAGTTTTGTTGCAAAGAGAAAATGGCATTTATGCACTTTGGCAGAAACTGTACTCTGAGCCATGTTCAATTTTGAAACTTGAATGGAAAAATCCACCCCATGGAAAAGTCAACCACATAGGATCCCGAGCTGAGTCTATCGTTAGAAGAAGAAAGAGGCACCAACAAGGCATAGAGTTCTGGGAACATCTGAGAGCTTATGCATGCTGTGTCTGGCAGGGGACCTTCACACGACAATACACGTGTTCAAGAAGGCAAAGCAGGAAACATACCCTTGGCAAAGTGTCTTTACATAACCAGAATTTGGCTTTGCATTATCCTATTTAGATGACAGTTTCACAAGTTAAAACAAAATAAAACAAACAAACAACAACAACAACAACAAAACCTACTTTATTTTACTGATTTACTCATTACATCATAATATTCCTTTAATTTGGGAATCCTTTATAGTTTGGATTAGAAGCTTCTGCCTTAGTCAGGTCCTAAAGGCAGTGTTCGATCTTCCAGTCCCCTCACCTTTATGTGGTCAGTGTTTCTGTGTTCTCACTAGTGTCATGGGGTAGGGTGGGGTCTCATTTTGCTTAGTTCTTTCAGTAAAGACTACTCAGCCAGCCACATGTGAATCACAGTAGCTCGTTTAAAGCTTTTTGCCTCAGTAGCAATTCCAGGTGTTAAAGGAATGTCTGGCCGCATCAGTAGTTATTTCTCAAAAAATTCAATGTTGTGCTAAGTTGCCCCACCCCAACTGGGAAAAGTTTTCTGTATTCATACCCAATTACCTCTGTAATATGTGAGGCTGTCCAGCGTATCAGGGCTAGAATGAATATGTTTGTCCTGATTCAGGTTACCAGAGGTTCTAAATGTAGTAAAGAAGGGCTACTTTGGTAGTAAGGTGCTGCTGATGGCCAACAACCTCCAACAGAAGGCAGGAGCTATCTCTGAAAGTCTTGTCCAAAGCCTTCCTATGATAGTCGTTTTTGAGGGATGCATGTCCTCATAGGCCTGAGTCACTCTACTGAGAAATTCTTTTAGTTTCTTACAACAATTTTTGCTTTTGGAGTGTAAGACAGGATGAACTCTAGGGTGCCCTGTCTTGTGGCACCAGAAATTGGCAGCTCTTCTTTCATTCAATCCATTGCTAGCCAGTGGAGCTCCTCAGCCCCTTCTCTATCTACTTTATGGTGTTATATTTTCCAAGAGATTATTTTTTTCTTTCCATGTCACTTGGTCTTAAGTAGACCTACCTTAGGTCATCATGATAGATCTCCTCTATCAGGAGATCTATTCCTCTTCATCAGGAAGAAGTCAAGGAATCTATCTGACACCCTCCTTCCTGGAAGGCACCTGGATTGGTGAAAAATCTCTACTTTTCCATCTCTGAACTCTTTTTATAGCAGAGGAATGCTGACTCTCTAAGTCAGACTGAAGGCCCTGTGATTTCATGTCTCCCAAGTGGCCTTCAGGGGTTTACGGTGATTCACTTCAGTAGACAACTGGCAGAGTCTTCAGTCTGAGGGAGGAAAATATCATTTAAATATGAAATAAAGGTATTTTATGATGCTTCACAAAGAAAGGGTAGATTAGATCTAAATCTGCCTTTATACTAAGAACTTGTACTGTGGTCTATTGAGAGGAGTTGAAGACTCTTCTTCAGGAGGGTCCAAAAGTGGAACAAAATCTTATTAGTGGGGAATAGTTTTGGTAGGGTTCTATTATCGAGGAAGGGAATGGGGGGAATAGCTTCTGAGTCTTTGTAAGCAAATATCTTGTTTGCTTTTCAAAGACTGGCTGTTAGTTGCTTCGACTTGGGTTCTGAATCAGGTTCAGGAACTGAGCTCTCTTGTTTGAATTCTGCTGCAGTAAATATAAGCATGTATTTGGTCAATAATATATATCAGCATATAAATGAACCCTTCATAAGTCTGCAGGGTAATTTTAACTTCTGCACTACTGCAATTACCCATAATTTATGTGATCATCCCCCAAATCAATGAATAGAAGGGAGTCCCACATGCTGGAAGAGTTGGTTATATTTGAGTTATTACACAAAGCTTATTGTTTGTTTTTATTCTGCAGCCTCCACCTCAGATTTATGACAAACAATTGGATGAAAGAGAACACACCATTGAAGAATGGAAAGGTGACTCTACCACTTAAATATACATTTTGCTTTATTGAAACTCAGAAATCATCTTTGAGGCATCTCCCTTTAAAGCAACTTAGTAACAGATTATTTCATATCACTATCCTTATACCAATTTTAAAGCTCTCAAAACTTTATCTATCTTTTCATACTAATAACAATATTGCATTTACTCAAGAATGAAAGGAATTAATTACTAACCCATTTTAAAATAGTACCGATTGTCAAAGTAGTTGTCATGGTGGAAGGCAAGCTTCAATTCAAAGTTTCAGAATGACACATTCCATGTTTGTACATAAAATTATCACATAAAATAAACAAAATTATGTCTAAGATAGCCTTAGACATTAGAAAATATAAGATAGTTAATATATAAGATAAGATAGTTAATATATGAATTCATTTACTTCATTTATAGGACTTGAAAATTTAAATAGAAAAATATATATCTAAATGGTTTATTTATCCTTCAAAGTAAGAAAATAATGAATAAACACATTAGTTCATTTTTTTCACCAGAATTCTTCCAAGCACATAAGACATGGTCAAGATTACACTCAGGATGAAATAAACCAGAAACTATGAAGAATTGTTAAACTAATATAAATAACTACAGAGTAGAATAAATATGAAAAACTAAAAGCAGATCATAACAAACCATTAGGTTAAAATGAGGAGGAACATAAATGGAATATCTGAAGAAAAGAAATATTTTAGCTGCTTTGAAGGAATTAATCACTATAAGTTGGGGAGGAAAATACCGGTATAGGGACATATGGGGAAAACAAAGGGTAGAAATGGTCAAAACGTTTCCTAACAATAGCAAAGAGATTTCTCTAGTCGAGGGGTCCTGTTGGAGAATATGGAAAAATGAACATATTCTGTTTGTATGTGTTCATACATATAGTGTACCAAAGTAAATAAAATTGCTAAATGATAGATAGAAAAGACTTGATTTGATCTAATAAGGACCAGAAGTTACTCTTAAAGTTTTGTGTGTAAGTAGCTACTAGGATATAAATATCACTTGAGGATGAACATGGACTAAATTGGAAACTGGAAAAAGAAATACTTGTAAAGACAATGATTATATAAATTGCAACCTGTTGCCAAGCAAGAGTAAGTAGCACTGAGTTTTAGTTAAAAGGGGAAAATTAAAAGAAAGAAGATATACATGTTTAACTCTAGCAAAGAAAAAACTAGACATGGTTGCCAGTTTGGGAATAAATGCAATAATTGTTATGACATTGGGTTTAACCAAGTTTGGTTTTACAAACCCAAGATTTAAGTCAAGCAAAAAATGAAAAATGAAGAAAGAGTTGGAAAATTATTGGGAAGCAGTAGTTTAAAATCAGGAGGGTGTATGTCTTAGGGAGTGAATATAGAAGAAATACGGAAACTCAAAACTGAGCCATTAAATAAAGTTCTTAAGAGATAAAGTTAGATGGCATTAGAAATTCCCCAAAGAAGTCAGAACCAATGTAGAAATAGAAGAGTAAAAGTATCCCAATTGATTTGCAGTTTACTCAATCGCATCAAAATATTATTTGTCATCAACTAGTAAGTTTACCCTCCGTATTAAAAAGAAATTTGTTTTTTATGACACTGATATTTGTTTCTTACAGAACTTATCTACAAAGAAGTAATGAATTCAGAAGAAAAGACTAAAAACGGTGTTGTAAAAGGACAACCTTCTCCTTCAGGTACTCACTCTCAGTGAATAACTAATAAACCAGTACTTGTGTTTTTTTGTTTTTTGGGGTTTTTTTTTTTTTTTTGGTTTTTTTTTTTTTTTTTTTTTGGCCTTGAGGAGGAATCACAGCCAGTAACATTGCTAATAGAGCATGTGAACTAATATCTCATGATTATTTCTGTCTCATGACTTCCTTTTTTTTTTTTTTTTAAGATTTTATTTATTTGTCAGGGACAGCGAGAGCACAAGCAGGGGGAGCAGCAGGCAGAGGTAGAAGCAGGTTCCCTGCTGAGCAAGGAGCCCACTGCAGTCTGGATACCAGGACCCTGGGAACATGACCTGAGCTGAAGGCGATGCTTAACCCACTGAGCTGCCCATGAGTCCTTTCTAGTGATTTTCATTCCATTCCTTTTGATATTTAGTGTGGCATTCATTCTAATTCTGATTATGATGACTAGCACAAGAATTCTTTCAGAATTATTTTAAGATAAGGTGTATCTTGAAGAAATGTTAATGTGGGCTCGTTAAAGGATAACTGCTTCTCATCAAAACACAGCCATCATATGCTCTACCACATCAGTGTAGAGGTCAGGAATCCCTCCAGCCAAAACCTCTTTCCTCAGTCACTCCAGTGTTGCAACTCTTCCCAAGGCTGGTATGACAGTAGTTAAAGCATCTGCTAATATGGGTTCTGATTAAAGTCAATATGGGAAATCTCTCAGTTTGCCATCTGCAGAATCAAACACACATTTGTATGTAAACTGTACATATTTTGCTGATCCTAATAATGTGCTTTAGGATTACTTGAGATAATTTACTTACACCCAATGCTAATATATTTTTCCTAAGACCTATGTTCTAAATGTAAATATATATATATATATATATAAAGAGTTTTAGAAAGTGTGATAGCTTATCTTTAGCTTTAAACTACACTCAACTCATGCTGGCAAGAATGTAGACTGCAAATGATTAGTTGTTTAGAGGAAAATGGATTTGGTGCCCTACCTTTGATAAAAAAATTTTCCTCATGCACTTTAAATTGTTTCAGGAAAAAAATGTAGGATGAATTAATCAATTCTTCATACTGATATTACTCTTTGAATAACTGGTTTGCACCCAAATCACTATAATGCCCAAACAGATACAATTCAGTTATGACGTTTTTCTCATTTGAATCAAGCCCAATTCTATTACAAGTCTTTCCTTCCCTCAAAGAAGGCGAAGGCAATCACTGGGGTTGTCTGCCCACCCTGCTCATTCATTCTGCATCCAGATTTATACAGGTCTGTAAAAGTCATGCCAAACTTATCTGCATGGTCTGTCTGCTGCTGATTAAGGAACCCCAAGACCAAATCTAACAGCCTCAAGACATCACCTGCTAAGGCAGAAAGTCTCCTTATTTTAAGAATTTCCATAATGGCCAGAACATGTTTTTCTCTAATCATTAAGCAGTCAAAATACAAAAAAAAAAAAAAAAGTCAAAATACAAGATCCAGTGAAGGTGATCTAGGAGCTCAGTTTAGGACTAGACCAATTTTTTTGCAAGGTCTCTTCTATTCATTTTTAATTCAAGGTATCATTTATTCATCTTCTTTCCTTTTTTCAGAGAGCTTGGGATCATACCACCCACTTCAGGACATCCCAACTTCTGCTTGTTTCCTCTTCCTTTTTCCCTCAGCCCCAACCAGGTCTCCACAACAGTTCATCTGTGATAACATAAAATCCACAATTTTCTTTTCAATACTTTCACAACACTTCCACAAAAATCCTATTCTCGTGACTCATTTTATGCCAACCGTGCAGTTCAGGGAAGGCAAAAAGAGACTGAGGATGGTACAAGTGAGATTAATTATTCATTAAAGGGATGGGATGTGTGGTTTGCCATACAAAGAAACTTCTAAATATTTGGTAAGGGAATGCAGTTTGTATATAATCAAGGCATAAGTCTTTAATCATTAAACCATAATTCTTATATAAAAAGAAAGTAAGTACATGTAGTAATTTCCTTTAACTCATTAGTGAGGGAAATGGCTGATTGGCAAAGGTAGTTTAATGAAGATATGAGTAATTAGGATTTATGTGGTCTGTGAGAAAAAGAGGATTACTGAAATAAGATCACCAAATTAAAACAAAAATTACAAATGTCCTACAGGACGACCAAACCTATCTTTGTGGTTATTTTTACTACCAGGCAGAAAAAATGATAGTTTATTAGTTTTTTACAGGTTTGCAGTGCTGTAAAACATCCAGCTTCTAATCAATTATGTATAATAAGTCAAACAAAGTTATGTTCCACAAAACAGTCAAATGACCCTTAGGTGGACATTTTACAAAAGGCTCAAGTGTGATAATAAAAAGTTGCATAGTCATTTTTCACCCTAATCGCACATGTTGGATATTCTGAGTAGTATCTAAAGTTAATCACATATACAACTGTGTCCTCTGAATAGGGGGCCAAAGTCTTGACCAAGTAAACCGTTAAGTTTGTAAGAAATACATTTAAGGTGAATGAAACCAGAGACTAGTTTATATAACAGTTTGTTATTTCTGGAGGGGCTGGAAAATAAAGCCATTCTACTAAATTATTTAATGATAAATATAACTTAGTCTTAGATAATTAAAACATTGGACCAGGGTGTACGAAATTTTTGCCAATTCAGATTCAATTTATTTAAAATCAAACACATCATTCCATTTAGATTCACCCCCGCCCCCACCCAGGAGTAAATTTTTCTCTCATTTTTCTCATTTATTAATGGCAGCTCTATTTTCTCAGCCTCCCAGTCTGAAACCCTACTGACCTTTTACTCCATACTTATATTATCTCTGACAGTCACTTTTTACATCCTAAAAATTCTGCTTTCTGGATGTCTTACATCTAATCGCTACCAGTCTTTCCCATTAACACCACTATGATTAAAGTTTTCCTGAAGTAATCTTTGTGACTTTAGTCTCTACCTAAGTTGATCTTTCAAGACTAGAAGTTTGAAAATGCCACTGGTAAGTGCACTCCAGTGGCTTTGCATTGTGTACAGTTTAAGCCTACTAACCCTTTCCTGACACTGATGGCCCTCTTAATATACGCCCAGTTTTTCCACCTTTCACATTACACCTATTGTAGGGTCCTATATTACCACTATTTTACTTTATTGGACCCCCGCCTTTTAGAAAGCTGCCCATTCTAAATTGTTCTCTTATCAAGTACTACCATTTCCCAAAATATTTTTCATATCTGTCCTAAAGGACTTCTCATATTTCTGAAAGAATAAGATAGTTCCTTCTTAGTGGTCCTACTAGTCCCTATATTTTAAAAGTGTTTTATAACCTCTTATTGATTATAAATTCAATTGAGAAGAAAAACTGTATGTATCCATCCTTGTGTGCCATGCAGTGCCTAAGTATTGTGCCTTGCATACAATAGTAGCTTGATAAATACTTATTAATTTGAAAATTGCTGCTCAGGTCCCCCCTTACCGTGTTTCTTGGTGCTATTCCAAAGATGGAATTCAAAACAGGATCATAGCTTTAATACAGTATGCAATTCAATATGCTCTTATGCCAAGAAGTATTTATTTGCCCTCTTGATTGCCATAAAGAGACATGAGTCAATTATCAAGTATGTGCATTGCTGTTATTGGTTTGGCACTTGCTCATGCTTCAGATAAAGGTTTGCTTTCAGATGGTTATTCGGTTATTTATTTATTCTGGAAAATGCATAATCCTAATTTTTTTGTGGTCTTGTTTATTGTGTTAATGATTAACATGCCACTGAAAATATGCCTCTTAGGACCTACATACAAGTGAGAAGGCTGAGCCATTTTTTTTTTAACCATTATAACTACCTGTAACTGTCATGAAATATCTACCTTGTACATGTGCCCTAAACTATAGTTGACTGGCTTGACCAATTTGTAGTTAAAATGATGTGGGTTCAATCTTTCACTACCTGACTTGAAAGGAGAATATTCATGGCTTAATTTTGAGAAATCATACATATACTATGTATCACATGATATAATGATGTATGATGTATTTGTATGAGTCATGTAGAGGCATAGGACACCTTTATGTGGGGGCTGACTACTAGCTCCTCAGAGCCAGTTGTCTGTATCTCTCCCAACTTTCAGTTTTTTAACCTTGTTTTAGTAGCTTGGAATCCACCGTGCAGGATTTAAGATATGGAAATTGGCTGACTCTACAAATCAGGGCAGTTTTTTCTCCCTGGAAAGCCAATTGTTGATTTTTTATGGACACACCAATGTGTGTGTGTATTTGTGTGTGTGTGCGCACACATGTGCACATGTGCATGCACACATAATATGTATATATGCAGTAGACTGTGCTGGAAAAAAAGCAATTACTAAGAAAACTTGAAAAGTCAGCTTTTTTGCATTCTTCATTGTATTCAGCTTTCTTCATTACTGTTTGCATATCATATTTTATTTTGTAAAGAGCTAGGATGAAGTGATATTACAACACAGACTTCCTTATTATTAAGTCATGGCAACAGTGGGAACCTGACAGCAAGAGAATAAGTTAAAGCAGTTTCTAGTGACAAATTGTTCTAATACCCAAATTCATGTTTTAGTGATACCTTTAAAATATAAATAGGAAGTTAAGTGTGCATTTGCAGAACAATATATAGGTTTGAAATTTATTGATGGAAATTGTTATATATCAATAAGAAATAAATCTAAACTTCAGATATGTTTCTAAATAAATAATTGTATTCCCTTCTACTATCTGATTTCACTTGCATAGTGATTTATTTCCAAGAATAACATGGCTGCTTGCTTTCTGAATTGATTTGTAGAGACTGCTAAGGGAAAAGTAGTCCAAGTATAGAAATTAATTTCCTTCTAAAGCATTTGTTATAAAATATTAGAGCTAGAACAAATATAGGAGGTCATCTAATCCAAAATTTCTTAGCCTGTTCACCACCCCTGTTCCACCCAGGAAGTAAGCCTCCCATAAATAACAATGACTCACCAAAATAAAGATGCTTAGCATCAGGATGGGTAGAGATTTTTCAGAGTCTCTTAATGTCAGATAAAATTTTCTAGGTGACTTTAATAGACAACACCCCCCCCCCACCACCACCACCATGACTCACCATATTCCATATGCTATGGCAGTGTGCCATTAAAAATCAGAGTCAATAATCTAGTCCAGTAGTCACTATTTTTTATTTAAAAATCTTAGCCCCAAACAAGTTGAGAGTCAAGATGATGCATAAAAAGAAGTGAATATATCTCAGTGATTTTTTTAAATTTTAGTATTTCTTCTATTTCTCTGTGTCTACTTTTTGTATGTGAATGGGTCAGGAAAATAATTTCCTTTTAAAAAGCTGAACATTTTGGGATGCCTGGGTAGCTTACCTGGTTAAGCATCTGCCTTCGGCCTGGGTCATGATCCCAGGGTCCTGCGATCAAGTCCTGCTTTGGTCTCCCTGATCAGTGGGGAAACTGCTTCTCTTTCTGACACTCCCCCTGCTTGTGCTCTCTCTCTCTCTCTTTTTCTCTCACTCTTTCTCTCTGGCAAATAAATAAATAAAATCTTTTAAAAAATGCAGAACATTTTCCCTGAAATAATGAATATCTTTTGGCTACATATAGAAATATGTGTAGAAATATGTATAGAAAATTTCATTAGTATAATGTCTTTTCATGAAAGCTTTTTTTTTTTTTTTTTTTGGTCACATAGAGTTGAAAGTAAGCTACTGTTACTCATTTGCAACCCTATTACTATTTTCAGTTACTTTTAATAGCATTTTTAGTGACAAAAATTTTAATGCTTCATTGATGACAAATTTTTAAAAACGCATTTCTCTACTGGTCTCTGAAAAAAAATATAGAAGGAAGACATATTTATCACACTGCTAGGGTATCCTGGGTAAGTTGACATTATAATCAAATTCAAGTCAGTTCCATTCAACTTAAGGGATTTTCATAAACTGTTTGGCAGTAAATTAACAATTTGAAGCCAAGGTCCATGTCTTGATTCTTCTATTTGTGCTTGGCTTTATGGTTTACAAAGTTTATTTATTACTCACATAAAAAGAGACCTGAAAGGACCATCCAACAAAGCCAGAGTGGCTGCGGTCAAGAGGGTATTTGTTATAGTGGAATGGAAGAAGTCATACAGAAGCAAAGTTTTTTATGCAATAGTGAGGGGACTGGTTGATGTTTTACAGCCTTAGTTTTTAAAGGACTGATTAATGGCATTTGCTAATTTCTATGGTGTAATTATTCTTATTGTGACCAATTTCAAGCTGCTGCTGTGACACCAGTGAAGGGAGAGTTGGAAAGAGATGCTGATGCTCATGCCTGGCTCCCAGAAGCCACTGAATTCAGCTCTAGCACACTGCTAGACAGTCCATGTGATCACACCATCATAGCACTTTACAGAGAGGACCCACTCTCATACAACAGGCAGTTGTAATGGGAATTTTATAGGGGAAACATTAGAAGAAAAGATATTTCTTAATGAATCTGTGCTATAAAAATTAGGAACAACAGTCTTTATGAAACCATAGATAAAGATTCTGAACTTTGAATAATTGAATACTAACTGTAATTTACTTTCAACATTGATACAATAAAGGCAGGACCATTCCATTATAGAAGATAGCCAGCTGGTGAACAAAGGGAGAAGAAAGACAATGCTAACAAAATGATTTCCTTCAGCCAAAAATAGGTTAGCAGTTTCACTAGTTTCATAGAAGGGAGAAACTTGCTTTCCCCCACAAAACCTATCTAAGGAATACACACAAAAGAGACTCAGTGCTTTGTTAAACTGGATACTTACCCTGTGCTGGACAGTAGAGATTGAGGAAGATAGGAGAAGTGAAGAAGTGTGATGAAAGAAGTAAGAAGAAGCAAGGGAAACAAACAGGAGGTAATCATGTAGTGAAACTCTGTGTAATAATGAGATGACTTACATGGCATAACATCTAGAATGTTTCCCAAGTGTGTTGACAATATGCTGCTTATTAAAATAGGTGCAGTGGGAGTGCTGTGCAGTTTATAAGCATAATCTGCAGTATGATCCCTTCCATATGAAGAGTTTATTAAGCACTACTTTCAGTTTTGCTGCCTTCATTCAGTATTATTTATAGATGTAAATTTGTTTTTCTGGGGAAATGTCCTCAATGTTCTTTGTATCAGTTTTCTAGCTGCCATTGTTGTGGTTTCTGTTTATTTGTAAAAACAAATTGTGTTTTTAGAAGGGAGCCTTGTCTCAGCTAGTTTCTATCTCACTCTCGAGTCAATATTCAACTTTAACTGTGACAATCAGATCATGTCCACATAACCAACTTCAGCCAGAAAAGGAGAAAAACCTTAGCTTAAGGAAAGACCAGCACTATTGTGTAGAGATACTTTTAAATAGTTTTTGATTTGTATTAAGCCGAAACTTTATTGTAAAACCTCAGTGATGATTTTGTCACAATTTAAATAAAGCACGCTAACCAAAATCTTCCTCGTTAACGTGGGCAGTTTGATTATAACATTCATCAGATGTATATGTCATCATCTGATCCATTTGGTCTCCGATCCATTGACACTGAGATTGCCTATTTATTCAGTTGGGGTGATGAAAATCTCACAAAATTGATTGTGATAATGGTTGCACAACTTTGTAAATATCCTAAAAATGAATGAATTATACAAATTAAATTTGTGAATTACATCTCAATAAAGCTGTTACAAAAAGATATATAGGCAATATTTCATATTTTAAGTAAATATGAAATTTAAATGATAGTATCATAATTTTATTTTTCTTTTTTTAATTTTTTTTAAAAGATTTTATTTATTTGAGAGAGAGAGGATGAGAGAGAGAGAGCACAAGAGTGGGTAGGGTCAGTGGGAGAAGCAGATGCCCCGCTGAGCAGAGAGTCTGACGTGGGACTTGATCCAAGGACTCCAGGATCATGACCTGAGCTGAAGGCAGTTGCTTAACCAACTGAGCCACCTAGGCATCCCAATATCATAATTTTAAAGATTTTATTTATTTATTTGACAGAGAGAGAGATCACAAGTAGGCAGAGAGGCAGGCAGAGAGAGAGTGAAGCAGGCTCCCTGCTGAGCAGAGAGCCTGATGCGGGGCTTGATCCCAGGACCCTGAGATCATGACCTGAGCCGAAGGCAGAGACTTTAACCCACTGAGCCACCCAGGCGCCCCTCATTTTTTTTTTTAAAGATTTGATTCCAGTATCATAATTTTAAAGTCATGCATAGTATGGGGATATGTCATCCAAGAGATGAATAGATGTATGAGCAAAGCCATTGCATTCTGTCAGCCCACAATTGTTTGAGACTTGTATCTAGTTTTAATCTCTTCCCTTTAATAAGGATGTGGAAAATTGAAGATTCTGAGCAGTCAATCATAGTGATGCTAAATTATTACTGACCAATATATGAAAACACATAGGATTTTGGTATCAGTATAATTTAATACAAATTGTGGTGTGAAGGACAGACCTGGACACTTGGGCTATGTAAGGAAGTCAAAGGTTGTCTCCCAGTATATGAAATTTACTAGTATATGTCAGGAGAAGAAATGAACTAGCTCTGCACCATATCTATAAAGGATACAATCAAGTAAAGTTGGAATAAACTGAAGCCAGGGAACCTTTACATTACACATTGTTCTGATAATAAGACTATTTACAGGAAGATGATAACAAGAGCTTTAATAGTCTAGAGACATTTAAGATTAGGAGATATTCATACTTTTTAGTGTTTAAAGAACATGAAAAATGCATAAGCATTTTTGTGTATAAAATAACAGGATACAAAATAATATATACTAAACGATCACAATTAGAAAAACTTCATAGCAAAAACACTAGAGAGACATATACCCAAAGTTTAGCAGTTATTATTTATTTGAGGATCAGTGCCTATTGTCTTTTTTTATTCTTTCAGATTCCCCATAATTTATATAAATATGTTTATAATCAAATAAAATTTTAAAATACTTACAAAATACATATGATTTTTCTTAGCTTATGTGTATGGGTCCTCTCCACATTTTGTCACATTTTCATCACATTTTTTCCATAGGGAAGAGATGTCTACCCAAAGAGCAAAGAAATTATTTTAACCTCTCCACTTCATAGATCTTTATTTCTGCCCTCTGGCAACCATCAGTTTGTTCTCTGTGTTTATAGGTCTGATTTTGCTTTTTGTTTGTTTGTTTATGCACTTGTTTTGTTTTTTAGATTCCACATATGAGTGAAATCATACGGTATGTCTTTCTCAGTCTGCCTTATTTCACTTTGCATAATAACCTCTAAGTCCATCCATGTTGTTCCAGATGGCACGATCTCATCCTTTTTAATGGCTGTACAATATTCCATTACATATATTTTATATGTATATATAAATACCATATATGCCACACATACCATATTTATATATATATAATACATATACCTATTATATATAGTATATATAAATGCCACATACTTCCATACCATACCATATTGATGTATATGTACATCTTCCTTATCCATTTATCTATCAACGGACACATAGGTTGCTTTCATATCTTGGCTGTGGTAAATAATACTGTAATAAACATAGGGGTGCATATATCTTTTCAAATTAGTGTTGTTTCCTTTGGGTAAATACTCAGTAATGAAATTATTGGATTATATGGTATTTCTATCTTTTTAATTTTTTGAGGAAACTCCATAGTGTTTTTACACAGTGGCTGTACCAATTTATATTCCCATCAACAGTACATAAGAGTTCATTTTTCTCCACATTCTCATCAACACTTGTTTTTTCTTTGTCTTCTTCTTTTTTTTTTTTTTTTTATGCTGGCCAATCTCACAAGGGTCAGGTGATGTGTCTTTGTGGTTTTAATTTGCATTTCTCTGATGATGTGGAGCATCTTTTCATATGTCTGCTGGCCATCTGTATGTCTTCTTTGGAAAAATGTCTATTCAGGTCCTCTGTCCATATTTAATTAGATTGCTTTTTTGGTGTTGAGTCATAGAAGTTTACAGATTTTTTTTCTGATTTATTAGATCTTTATGATAACACTACTATAACTTATTTTTAATTTGTTATTTTTTCACCAGATGTGTTTTGCACCCTATATTTGCTCAAAAGAGATAACACTTTAGTGAGAATTCTTCATCTCTGATTTTATTAGATGATTTATACTACATATATTTTTAATCACAAGCTATTTCACAAGGCATGCATTTTACCACCTGTATTGCTTACATATAAAGAATATATAAAGAGAAAAAGTAAACTGTTTCCAGGGTGTTATGGTTAATTATATATTATGATGGCTCTGGATTATCTCTCCTTTGTAGTTTTCAAAGACATAACTCAGCAAGTATTACTGAGTTATTACCCTGAGCAAGTTTCTTCTCAGATTTTCAAAATCTTTATATTCCCACAGAGCAGATAAATAAAATGCTTTTTCAAATTAATTTGATAATTCAGAACTTTTGTTTGTAGATCACCAGGTAAGCAAGCCTGCTAGAAAGTAAACACACAATCAAAAAGTGTGCTCTAGTGTGGAGCCTACTTTAAAAAAAAAAAAGTGCTCTGGCTTCTTCTATTATTATTGTTATTGTTATTGTTATTATTATTATTATTATTATTATTTGGTATTTGGTTTATGGTAACTTTCACTGAAAGTCCTCCTTAGCTTTTCTGTATGGATTTTAAGTTTGATATCACATTAATGACTATAATAATATTTACTTAATATACCTTCATTTCTCAAGAGCTATAGTCTCCAAGTAATTGTGATTTCTGCAGCCCATATTTTTGGAATAGGACCTTACATGTGTTTGTTTTATAAAGCCCTGCACTAAAACATCCAGGTTCAGATTGTTCCATTAAAAGGTCTTGCTTGGGGCGCCTGGTGGCTCAGTGGGTTAAAGCCTTTGCCTTCAGCTCAGGTCATGATCTCGGGGTTCTGGGACCAAACCCCACATCTGGCTCTCTGCTCAGCAGGGAGTCTGCTTCCCGCCCCCCTCTGCCTGCCTCTCTGCCTACTTTTGATCTCTCTCTGTCAAATAAATAAATAAAATCTTTAAAAAAATAAAAGATAAAAGGTCTTGCCCACCTTCCTTCTCAATAGGACTGTGGTCTTCCCAACCTTTGCCTAGACAGCAACTAGGCGTTTTTAAAAATGCAAATACTTTGGCCTCACTCAGGCTAATTATATGACAATATTGGAGGTGGGAGGGGTGACTAGGTTTTTTATTTTTTGTTTGCCTGCCTTTGTTTTCTTTTAAGAGCATTACAGGTGGTTTTCAAGGTAGAATAACTTGTGACTAGGGACTCTGCCTTGTTATATTTCGATTTTCACAATCTAACATAGTGCCCTGGATTAGTTGTTCTTAAAAGGCTTGCTGAATGAATGATGGACTAAACATCACCTCTTGTATTTGCCCAGGCCTGCATCTTGAGTCACATGAAGTTGGGTTGAGTTCCAGATTTAGTCATGTTGGTCTTCATTTTCTTAGCACAGGTGCAGCAGTGAACAGCAGTGAGAGTCTCCCTCCATCTTCGTCCGTCAATGACATCTCCTCCATGTCCACCGACCAGACCCTGGCATCTGACACTGACAGCAGCCTGGAAGCTTCAGCAGGACCCCTGGGTTGTTGCAGGTGACTAGCCGCCTGCCTGCGAAACCCAGCGTTCTTCAGGAGATGATGTGATGGAACACACACACACACACACACACACACACACACACACATGCAGACACGCACGCACACACACAAACGCAGACACACAACTCTAAGAAAATGGCAAGGGAGAGAATCCGAGCCTAAAATTGAAACCAATCTTTCAGCCTGCTTCTTCTCCAGAGTTCTGTATTGCAGCTAAGCTAAATGTATATTTAACTTCTAGTTGCTCTTGCTTTGGTCTTCCTCCAATGATGCTTACTACAGAAAGCAACTCAAACACAATTAGAAAAGCCTTTTCCATAAAGTGTAATTTTAATGGCTGCAAAACCAGCAACCTGTAACTGCCCTTTCAAATGGCATGACAAGGTGTGCAGTGGCCCCATCCAGCATGTGTGTGTCTCTATCTTGCATCTACCTGCTCCTTTTGGCCTAGTCAGATGGATGTAGATACAGATCCGCATGTGTCTGTATTCATACAGCACTACTTACTTAGAGATGCTACTGTCAGTGTCCTCAGGGCTCTACCAAGATGTCATGCACTGGGGTACCACATGGTCCATTTCATGTGATCTATTACTCTGCCATAAACCCATCTGTAATATATTGCCAGTATATAAGCTATTTAGTTTGTTAATTGATTAAGCTGTATGTCTTATAAGAAAACATGTAAAGGGGGAAAATACGGGGGGAGTGAGCTCTCTTGGACCCTTGAAGATGTAGCTTCCAAATTTGAACTGATTAAATGGCACCTGTATACCAATTTGTAGAAAGAACATATGTGATGCTTATGTACAGAGTGGGGGCGGGAGGGAGTGACAGTTTCCAGGTACTAAACGGTTTGGCCTTTAGAAGGAAGGTGGGAAGAAAAGCTGGCAGTCTTTTCTCTGACAGCGAGCAGGTAGGAGAGACTCGAGTATAGCATTGTGGTGAGGAAGACCTCCAGGAGATTATTACCCAGACACTAGGAGACACCGACATCCATGTTTTAGACAGTAGATCCCATTTGTCATTTACAAATTATGTGTCCCAACTGGAAAGGGCATGGCAGGTGGAGAGGCAGGGTTACAGAGTCCATATCTGATGGTAAAAAATATCCCTCCCTGGAGCAGAGTGGAGTTGCCTCTGGATGATGTCCTTAACAGGAAATGAACCTACATAGACTATTTTCCGACTGTGGGTTGTGTTTTCCGTAAGTGTGCTACTTCCCAGGTTTATACCCTGCACGGTTTTAAGAAATGTTAGTTTCCTCTTCTGGAATTAAAAAAAAAAAAATATATATATATATATATATATATATGTATATATATATTAATTTCTTAAAAACAAACAAACCCAAAACAAAGGGGTGATCCTCAGGTCAGCATTGGAAAACATTTCCACAGACATTACTATTCCTCAGGGGTTTCCCTGACTCCTTACTATGGCTGATGTTTCATGTTATTTATTTTCATAAATTCAGACAATTCAAGAAGGGCTGATCATCTGAGTTTTGTACTGCAGTTGATGTGACAGCAATAACTCTCCCCATAAGTTACTGCTGCTAAATAGCTTTAGCAATATGAGTCTGTCTCAAAAGCCATGAAGCATTTGTGTCAATGTTTAGCAAAATCACCTGAATTTAGTTCAAATCAAATGAAAGTGCTCTCCCGAGCACTTGAGAAGGCACTGTGAAACATCTTGGTTATATACAAGGCAATCCCAGGGAGACTTCTCAGCAATAACAGGGGCCAGGGGGAGGCTTCCCTTCTTACTCACTTCAGTGAAGTGCCCATCACAGCTCTTTGCACTCTGACCATTTTGGTGCTCGCCGACGTGATGGTGGTACTTCACCTGAAGAAGAAGTGAAACGCATGAAACGGAAGGTTGATGAGTGGGCTATGACTGGCGAATGGAATCCCTTCAAAAATAGGGCAAACAAGAATGCTGTGCTCTGAAAACTGCCTTAAATACAACAATAGGGAAGCTTTGTCTCTTTCAAGCAATAGAGCCAACCCCCACCATCACCATGTGAGCAATGCTGCTGTTTATGAGATTGCTTCACAGTAGGATGCGTGACAAGAGGTCATTTGTTTAAAATGGGGAGAAAAAAAAAACTTTAGCCTGTGCAGCTTGTCCCCTGGAATGAAAGTGGCCCAGCTTCTTTCTCTTGCTGCCAATCTTTTTGGTTAATATTGCAGATGACCTGATTTTCCGCATTCACATGGGCTCTCTCTCTCTCTCTCCTCTGTCACACTTCCCGTCCTCCACTCTTTAAAAGTTCTCTGATTCCCTCATCCTTTACCTCCTTTCTCTGTACTTTTCTCTTGCTATGACTGTGTCCTCTCTATGTCTGACTTTCTAGCACAAGGGATTAAGTGCAGGGAACAGGCAACTGTTTGAAAGAAAGTAAGTCGCAAAGGTAATTTCATCAGCCACAAAATGATATTAAAAGCCAGAAGGAAAAAAGAAAACAAAACCAGAAGGAGCCCTCCAGCCAGCATCTTAGAAGTGCTTGACAGTTAGACTATCTTTCATAGGTGCAGAAGTGGTGATTTCTTTTCACTCAGATTAAGCCAAACAAGAACCAGGCAATGCTCCCCTGCTATGCCCACCTTCCCTAAACTCTGCTAGTCTGATTGATCTCTCCTGCTGTATGGCCCTTGGGAGCTGGTTACCTTTAGCCAGATTGCCCTTACGGGCAAGAAAAAAATGGAATAAATCCCTCAGATTGAAATATCCTGTACAAATGAAGAGTTTGGCTTCTTGCCTACTTATAGGATTAATGGTACTAGGTTATCAAAGCAAATAGGTAATAGACAACAGAAGGGATCATCATTTCAAAAGCTCACCAGCCCTTCACCATCTTGGGTCCACTTTATTATAATATAGATCTTCAGGAGGTGATTCTGTTATTATCAAATTCTCAGAATGCATTAGGTTCTACAGTGAGCCTTTTCTTTAAAAAAGAGTCACCTGTTAATTCCAAAGGACTTTCTTGCTTTTCAGACTTGGAAGTGTCAAGTCACCTGGAACTATATTCCTAGGAGAAGGAAGGTCCTGCCTGTGGTTGGGGTTCATTTGGGAATGTGAGGTTGACAGTCTGAGAGGCCTAACCTTGGCTCACTTCTATAGGGCTGATGGTTTCGCAGTGATCCTTAATGATATGTTCTGTAGTATTTTGTAGGAGAGATGGCTGTGTGCCCATATGCATGCAGGAATTAAATTGTTGGGAGAGCTTGGCAAAATCACCACCACTTTGATGTGTTGATTTGTTTTTCGGTCAGTGTGTTCATTTTTAAAAAGAGACACATTGGCCTTACGACCAAATTTCTTCTTGTGGAATAAGAACTGCTAATAATCTTGCATCTTCAAGAATCTGATGACTGAGCTTTGTAGGAATGTATACTTGAGGTGGACCTGGTCCTGGCTGATTCCCTCCAACGGGAGTAAGCTATTTAATCGAAGGCCAAGTTTGTGTTCAATCTGCTACCATGGTAAGAAAATATTACTTAAGGATACTGATAGTAGCTGACTGGTAGATCAAGAAATCGACCTTGACAAAGGGAGTAAGTGGAATACATGAGATGAGACTCCGCCAATCCTTTTATGACCTGCCAGGGGAAAAATTAGCAAAAGTGACTTAAATTTTAAATAGTCATCGCAAAGTCTAAATTCTACAAAATCTACTTCTTTTAATTCTCTTAACATATGACAATCGAAATCTTAAAAACATTATGCTCCGTAAAGAATGTTGTCAGCCTGCTTTGCTGAAGAATTTATCTTCTACAGCTCAGAGAAAAGTATGATATGGTCCCAGCAATCTTTGATCCCAATCACTTTGGGTCTGAAGCTGGACCCCACTCCCTACCCACAAGCTCCCCCCAACATTTTAATTGTGAGTCCTACATTTTCTACAGATGAAATTAAACCAAGCAGGGATACTCCTTTCTGTAAAAACCAACAAACAAGTTGCAATGTAAATAATTATATTAGTCATTTTCCATGTGACTAAAATATAAGATTTTGTTACTTGTTTTGGCACTTAGACAGTTCTTTGTCTGAAATGGTTCACTCTGACCCATTTCCTTGGTCAGTCAAGTTGAAATGGAAGGCCTCTGTTTGTATGTGGACTCCTGTGTATCTAACTTATGATTATGTGGGACCAATGGCCAGTATATTCTAATGAACACAAATCTCCCAACCCTTGTCTAGCATTAAACTGTTCACCTTGCCATGTTTATCCTGCAACAAGACCTGACTTGCACATGCCTGTTATTCTGCATGATTGGACTCAAAGACTATTACCAATGATAAGAATTGTCCTGTGTCAGTGTTTATAAAATGGACTTAAAGCACACCCACATTCATATACACCTCACCCTTATAGTTCTAAGTCAACCCTGGAAGGCAAAACCATGCATGTCCAGTTTCCTTGCAAGGTCTTAGTGGTGAGAAGTGAAAGTCAGCCTGATGGATCAAATGCAATCTCAGTGATGTTTAATAAGGCTTTGAAATTATTTAAATCATATCTGTGTTCCTTCGCATTCTCTTTTTCCTTTCTGTTTTTTCCCTTTATTTTCAAAATGTCGGTGGAACAAGAGGGTGAGTGGGGGAGACCTTTGGATTTTTTGGACTCTTTGTAGGTGGATGCTGACTCAATACATTGTGATTTCTGTTTCTTATGAATTATTAAAAACCAGAGAGAATCTACTTCCCTCAACATAAAACCAAATGCAAATCCAGACTTTGTTGGAGTTTGCCTGTTGACAATGGTTATTGTGCTGCTCGTTTTCTTGGGTTTCATGTCCTGACAGGAACTCTGAAGCATCTCACATGATTTCATAGTATGGTTTGATTATACCAGGGAATAAATAAGAAACAAGGAATGACCTACCTTCTCACTATGGGTAAAGAGTGTGTAATATGCATGTGACCGGAAGCCTGTGTTGTCATTTGAGACCTGTTTCTCCTAAAAATGACGTCCATTTCTGTCTGCAGATAGTAGTTGTATATATGCAATTTGGGAAGTTTCTCTTAAGGTATGTATGAAATCAATGAAGGGGGAAATCATCTTCTGTAAGGATTAGATGAGTAGAACAGGACTAAATATTCTTAGGTTAATTTATCAGAATTCTTTTTTTTATATTACATTTTTTAAATTATTATGTTCAGTTAGCCACCGTATAGTACATCATTAGTTTTTGATGTCGTGTTCAACGATTCATTAGTTGTTTATAACACCCAGGGCTCATCACCACCTGTCCCCTCCTTAATATCAGAATTCCTAATCAGTTTAATTATTACCCAAGAGAGAAGGTAAGCAGGTTTTTTGTCCATATGGCAGGCAACCTTAATATCTTAAACTCCCTGGTGAATTAAAAAAACAATTAGATTTTGTGGCTTGATAAGGAAGTCACTGAACCTGTGTTAATTTAGCTGGAAGTATCTGAAAATGTCAAGGAATGGCCTTTCTTTTTCTGTAAATAAAATATTTTATTTAACTGGTTCACTATTAGAAAATCACTATTAGAAGATAAACTTATATATTCTTTTGAGTTAACACAATTTATCCTTTTATAAGAAAAATAGAAGCCAAATGCCTTTTGCATCTATGGCATAGTTTCTGTTCCATTTTTAAACCACAACTCTCAACTCTTTTTTTTTTTAAAGATTTTATTTATTTATTTGACAGAAAGAGATCACAAGTAGGCAGAGAGGCAGGCAGAGAGAGAGAGAGGAGGAAGCAGGCTCCCCACCGAGCAGAGAGCCCAATGTGGGGCTCGATCCCAGGACTCTGGGATCATGACCTGAGCCAAAGGCAGAGGCCTTAACCCACTGAGCCACCCAGACACGCCAACTCTTTACTCTTTTAGTAAAGTAAGTTTTTTAAAATGGCCACATATAGGTACCTGAAAATACCTCCAATCTTAAGAAGGGAAATTGCATTCCACTGGATTGCTCTTGGAGAGAAAGGGTCAAAAGGAGATATTGGTGCATTCTAGGTATCGTAAAAGTTTACCAAATATTTGGGTCATTTGACTAACTTTGGACTGAGGAGAAAAAAGCCGTCTTGAGATCACCTTTCTTGTGGCTACTTATTTAAGGACCAACCTAGAAGGATGGTTCTGTTTGCTCAATAACTGCACTGAGTTTTACCCAAGGTAGAGGTTTTTGATATCATCAATTTATCACAATGCAATTCATACTTGCACCGTGCCTTTCCCCCAAGGGTTTTGAAAAGTAGTAAGGTGGGCACGTATTGCATGGAGCCATGGTGTTATATGTAAACAATGAATCTTGGAACACTACATCAAAAACTAATGACATACTGTATGGTGTCTAACATAACATGATAAAAAATTCTAATTAAAAAAAAGGAAGGAAGGAAGGGAAGAAGGAAGGAAGAAAGAAAGGCACACTTGGAACACATTTTCAAGCAGTGAAGTACACTGAAAATCCCACTGTCTCAGATCACTTCCTGTCAGGCACCACTGCATGGGGCACGTTCTCTCTCTCAGCTCCAGACTGAATTCCATCTGCTCAACCTTTTACAGAAGTGTGTTCTGTTTTAGTTACTGAAAACAAGCTGTGGAAATGGGCATTTCTCAAACAATTGAAATGTGATGACCTATACACAAACAAGAGTCAAATGCTCGTTTGGAATTTCCCACCCTTTCTATGCCACATAGTTCTTGCTTTAAAGACATGCTTCTCCTGTTATAAAAGCCAACATAGAATAAGTCTGAAATGCAGTTTCAGAGGATCAAGTTTCACTCCATGGAGTGGGTGACTTCACTCCCTTGTCACTGAACTTCTGGTCCTGTGCTTCCCCGGATCTGGAATCTCTGTTTACCCAACTGTCTAGATTGTTTGGAACTCAAAAGCAGGTGCAGAATGTGATACATCTTAAAACATTCCACACTCTGACTAGGAAAGTGTCTCACTCATAGTTTGCCTGCTATCAATGCTTTTCCATTCACATTGGTGAAAATATTGTCTATGAAAAATTTACACAATATCAATTTTTAGGACCCAAATAATATTTCATGTGGGCTAGGGAAACTAGTAATATTAAAGTATTTCTTATAAAAGTACAAAAGTAAGACTTTGAAAAGCAATTCTTATTCTTTAGTGTTAATAAATTACAGACTTGGATTTGGTGCAAATTTTCAAAATTTGATGCAAATTAAGCTCTAAGAAAACAGCTCTGAATTTCCATTTTAATTTCTGAGCTACATTTTTAAGTAGTACCTTCATTCACTCCAAAAATATTTATGGAACATCTGTCTATGTGTCCTAGGTAGGAGATAAATATGGCATAGTCCTTATCCTTAAGACCTCAGAGCAAATACATCTTTCAGTGTCAAAATCAGTGGCTAAGGCAAATTATTTCTATCTCATTTGTTTTCTTTCTTTTAAAATAATGATGTGTTCATTAGTGGTGTGACCCAAATGAGCCCATTTTTATTACTCCCTTAAAGCAATGAAACAAGAAATCTGCTTCTTTCAGTATTATCATATTGTCGAAATGAATTAGCACGAGAGAATTTTGGGTATTTTCCATGACATTATAGGAGATCAAACCATTTTTACATTTATTTAAAAAAATAGCATGGAGATAAAAAAACAAAAGTAGATCTGCATTAAGTCAGTGGGAAATATGTGTATCTGCACTCTTTTTCCTTTAATTAAAAGGTAGACTGCTATCTTTCGGTATGTTTTAAACAAATCTCAGTCTCCAAATAAAGGGAGAAATGTGATGACATCCTGAGACCTTATCAACGACTTACAGTATCGGTATCCTGAAAATAGATAAAATTTTTTGAGGCTAAAAACCAAAACCAAAACCAAAACCAAAACAAAAACAATCAAACCAGGATGTTTCTTTTCTGCATTACATGAGGTTTATTTTGATACAGTTTCCTCTGGAGCAAGTAAGCCCAGAGGTTGGCCTCGAGGCTTGTATTTCTGGCACCAAAACCTCTAAATCAGCAAATGACATCACAATGGATGCTGGAGTCTCTCTGTGGTGATACTCTCATAGGAAGCCAAATCTCTGAAATTGGTGCAGTCTGCGGGTAATGACTGGAGCCTACAATGACTTAACACAGAATTTAGTTATTTTTTATTAAAAATTCCAACTCAGAACATCCCTGAATATCTGAACCAGAAATTGGACATTGAGCTCTGAACATTCACTCACTGATTCACATCACAAATATGGACTGAGCACTTCAGTGTCCTAAGGACTGTTCTTGGCACACATGGTTGTGATGAATTCAGGCAAACCTTTCTGCCTTCATGTAGTCTATATTCTAATGGGGGAATAAGGTAGTGGAAGGCGTTAAGAAAACAAAGCAGGTTAAAGAGGAAAAGGCATGATAAGGGATGTTATTTGGATGAGGTGGTCAGGGAGGGCCTCTTAAAAAAGATGGTATTTGAGCATAAGCCCAAATAAAGTGAGAGAGTGAGCCATATTTGTATCTGAGGCAAAAGCAAGTGCAAGTACCCTCGGGTAAGAGCCTAGAGAGAGAGCCTGTGTGTATGTGTGTGTATCTGTGTGTATGGATATGGCATGACCACAAGTCTTGTGGGTGAAACAAAATGGACAAGAGAAAGTATGATAGTAAGTGAAATTGAAGAGCTAGGCAGGAGTCAGAGCATGGCAACATCTTGGGATTTTATTCTAAATATAGGAAAATGGATAGATTTGAGCAGGGAAATGATATAATCTAAATTTTCCTTTTAAAAGGATCTCTGTGGCTGCTGAATAGGGAGAGGAGGTTGAGAAGAAAGATAAGAATGAGGCCCCAGAGGCTCTTATAAGATATAACAATAGCACGGGAAGATATGATGGGGCTTGGACTGGAGAGTGGAGGGGCTGAGATGGGGGTGGTTTCAGGACATAACTAAGGATATGTTGTGAAAGCAGGGTTGACAATACTTGCTGATAAATTAATATGTGATATGAAAGAATCAGGATGACTCCAGAATTTTTAAGAATCTAAACCATCAAGGGGCACCTGGGTGGCTCAGCGGGTTAAATAAATCCTCTGCCTTTGGCTCAGGTCATGATCCCAGGGCCGTGGGATCGAGCCCCGCATCGGGATCTCTGCTCCACAGGGAGCCTGCTTCCCCCTTTCTCTCTCTGCCTGCTTCTCTGCCTACTTGTGATCTCTGTGTGTCAAATAAATAAAATATTAAAAAAAAAGAATCTAAACCGTCAAGTAAGTAATGGTGTGGTTGACTGAAGTGGTAAACAACAGGTTAGAAGCATATTTGGGAAGAAAATAATACTTTTTTGCAAAATGTTAGTTGGAGATATTAGATAGCCTAGTGAAGTAGCAGAGATGTCTACAGGGCTGGAGTAAGGGAAGAAGCTGAGCTGAAACATAAATCTGAACATAACCAACTTGTAAGTGTTATTTATAACCATGAGACTGTACGGATCACCAAGAGACTAGGAGTAGATAAAGACGAGAAGATGGAGATACCTCTTGCTCCAAAATATAGAAATTAATAAATAGTTGAGTATTCTGAGGAATGTCCAGTGAGGCAAAAATCAGGAAAGTGTGCTATCCCAGAAGCCAAGTAAAGATGTTTAAAAAATGAGGGGCTGGGTACCTGGGACAATGCTGCTGAGTGGCTGAAGGAGGTGGGGGCTAAAGATTCACATTTGGGCTTGATATTTTAAAAAAATTTTTTTCAATATTTTATTTGTTTATTTGACAGAAATCACAAGTAGAGTAGAGAGGCAGGCAGAGAGAGAGAAGGGGAAGCAAGCTCCCTGCCAAGCAGAGAGCCCGATGTGGGGCTAGATCCCAGGACCCTGGGATCATGACCTGAGCTGAAGGCAGAGGCTTTAACCCACTGAGCCACCCAGGCACCCCTGGACTTGATTTTTATGAAGGTCATTGCTCACCTATTAGAGCATGTTCTCTGCAGTATTGAGCAAGAAAGCATGACTTAGTGAGTTCAGGAGAATATGGCATGTGAGGAATTAGACATAGGTAAGGAAAATTCAAGAATTTTTTTCTAGAAAGTGAAGCAGAAGAAGTATGTGGAAGTCAGACATGAATATGACATGAGAGAATTTTAAGAAAGTTATTATAGCATGGGTATATGTTGATAGGACTATTATATAAAGAGCAAAATTCATAATGTAAGAGAGAAAGAATATTTATTTGAAGGAGTAATGTGCTTGAAAAGGCCAGAGGGATGTGTATGGGAGGAGCACTTGGCTTGGTTGGAGCAGGTGGCACAGTCATTATAGCAGGAGGTATGATGGTATGTACAGGTTGCAAGTAGACAGTTGTATAGATATGACGATGGAACACAAACACATACTCTTTTGGTATTGTTTTCTTAGTTATCAGTAAGTTGGGTTATATAAGTGATGTTACTACCTGAGAATGGGAAGGGGAAGAGCTTACAGAGGCTTGAGAAGTGTGACACTGACCTTAAAAAGTAGGAAGTTAAGATACTAGACAATTAGGAGAGCCATATGAACTATATTTATATAGATAGAAGATGAAACAACTCAACATGGTGCTGTTTTGCTGTCCAGCCATATTTAGTTTCTCAGGTTCAGGTTAGGAATAAGAAGGAATTGGATTTAGCCAGAGTTAGGCTGGGTGTTTTTCCTTACAATATGAGTACAGTTGTGGAAGAGAATATGAAGGGATTTGAGAAAAAGGAAAAGAATAATTGTAATGAGGAACCACAGAAGCTAAGCTGGTCAAGGAGGAAAGCAATGACACGAGGGGATGATAGCCATTATTAAAGTCAGGTGTCAAATGTGTTTTTTAATGCACCATTTGGGGCTCATTTGAATAAGAAGTTAAATTGTCAACTCTTTGGGGGTTTCTAAAAATTGTTGGAGTGATGGTGGTAAGGGAATGACCTAAAAGGTCATTGGCTGAGGGCCAATTTAACTCCTTATTCAAATGATTCAGTACTTTCTACTTGAGAAAGGTAACCTTCCCTAAATGGGCTGGTCTCACCTGGGCTTAGCCCTCCAGAGACCAGAAATGTGGCAACTACGCATGGTCCATAAATGAGTATCCCTCAATCCTGGCCCCAAGCCCCAAATGGTGCAGTAAAAAACACACTTTACATCTGCTAGACTTTCTACTTAAAGGTCTACAGTAGGTTTGGTAGATTTCCACTGCTCGGGGAGCTGTTCATTTTCCACATTGCTTTGCAGCAAGGAGCCCTTAAGCAGGGCAGTCAACTCATTCCCCACCTGTGCAATTAAAAAGACTATAAAGAGAATAACAAAATAGGCCTTTGGGAGCCACAAGGCCAACACTCTTTTTCTGTGGTTTGTGAGTTCCAACAAGGCAGAAGGTGTCTGGCTCTGGATGCTTTATTTGAATAAAAGAATGGAAGCCACGTGGGTGTGTTAAGTGTTTTCAGATCTCTCCTGGTGGTGTGTGAGTCAGTCTTTACGGCCAAGACCACCCCAGGTCTTAAAAGATCACCCCAGGGTCTGCCCTGAAAGTGCTTAGGCACATGCTTTTCCATGGACTAGGGAAGCCTCTGCCCCAAACTGCTAAGCTCTCTGAAAACTTCTACTTATTCTTTAGGACTCACATCATGGTCATGGCTCTGCATTGCTTTTCCCAGCCTCACTTTTGTGATCTCGAACTCCTTTCACAGAACACTATCTTATGGGGTAGTTATTTAGAAACAAGGTATCCCAGACAGCAAGCCTAGGGCTGGTGTGGCGGCCTTCAAGCAATATTCACTGATGGTGATGCAGATGTGAGTCTAGGCACATTCATTTGTCATATTCTTAGACTTTCATTGTCTCTTACCTGATACCTTTAAAACCAAACATATTCTTCAGTGCCCACACAGAGCTGATGCAGGACAGTTACGGGTGGTCCTTGGGACATTATTCTCTGATTGTGGAGGCAACTATATGATCTCTGGTAGAAAGTATGCCTTGGGTTACCCCTTCCTTGCCATCAAATCTCTGGCAGATTATCCAAGCAAAGGTAAATTTAGTCTCTCTGGGACAGAATTATATCCTCTGCTGGTGAGGCAAATTCTTGAGGCCAGACTCTATTTTCTAGAAGCTGGAACACTCTTTCAGTAGAAAGAATTTGAGGGATAACAGCTACCATTTATTGAGCACTTACAATGTATCAATATATACTGTGTGAGTCACTTTACTTAGTCATTTCTCAAAAAAAAAAATCCTACTTTTCAGAAAAACAAATTGAGGCTTACCAACATCATGTAACTTTTCTTAAATTCTTATAGCTACAAAGTCATAGAACTAAGATTTGAAATCCAAGCAGGTCTCTGACTTCAAAAGCTTTATGCCTATCATTTTCTGTGATGTTACTCTAAGCAAGAAATCATTCTGCAATGAAAGGAATACTGAGGTTTATGGCCAAGGTCACAGTCTTTAAATTCTCCTGGATTTCCAAGGGGAGATAATTGTATCAATTATCAATTATATCAATGATTTCAACGATCCTACCTGGAAATGACCTATTTTTTTGTTCATTTGTTTTTTTCAATTTAGGGCTTAGCTTGTGAATGAATAAATAGGAATGAGATTATTGAAGTTTCTCTTCAAATTTTTAGTCATTTCATAATAAAATGACACATAGAAACAATATTTAAAAAGTATAGACTTCATTTGGCCTACTGTCATACACAATTCTGTTTTAAGTGTTCTCTGAAGGATACCCAGCTATATGGTTTGGCTAGTGAAACCAGCATTATAGACTCAACACTTAGAAGCCAATCCTTTCTCCTGAGCTCATAATTTAAGAACCATTCTAGTCACTTAATTAGTTTTAAAGATGTCTATACAGATGTAGCAAATGAACTCTTGATACTACCTACTTATTTCCATTTTATTTTTCTGTCAATTTGTAGTTGATATTTTCTGGGCATTTAGCTGAATTAATGGAAGAACTAATAGAAACTCAGAGGGACAAGCTACTCATGGTACGCAGCGATTAAAGGTCATCACCACTGAGATTGATAATTAAAATTAGCAGCATCCTTCATAAATCAAAGACCAGATTTACAGCTAACTCTCCATGCTGGCACTCTAGAATAAAGGGTGGAGATGGAAGGATTTAAGATCAGTCAGATACAATTCTACTCTCTTAAGTAAGGAAGCTCCATTTATTAATAGAGCTATCAATAGGGCTAACTGGCAGTCACTGGGATAGTCACATTACATACCACTTTTAAGTATCACAATGTCACTATTTGGTAGGAGTTATTACCTCCACTTTACAGATGAAAAAACTGAGGCTCAGAAAGGTTAAGTGACTTGTCATTCATTGCTGTGCATCTTGCTAAGGCATGTTGATGAGATGCATATGTAGGTCTTTTTGGCGCTCTGTTTCCTGCTATTTCCATTCTACCATGCTGTTTCCTAAAATATCTCTTATTGGTGAAGAAAATAATCAGGTATGGAAAAGACTAAAAGAGATATACACAAATTAGGAGCACAAGGTAACTAATTCTGAGTTGAGATCCTAGAGGCATTATAGGGGAACCAACATTTGATTTGGCTCTTAAAAAAAAAAAATGGTAGGACTGTGCCAGGTAGAAGGAAGGTAGTGAAGATGGATATGACAATAGAAGGTGGAAAGTTCCAGAGGCACGAAGGGGCATGGTAGGGGTGGGGAAAGTGGTAAGAGCTACAAAAAAAAAAAAAAAAAAAAAAAAATGCAGGTCATGGCCTTCTACACCGTGGGAAGGGCATATCCTGTGGGTAAGTGAGAGTCTACATGATAGTATGTAGCAAGGCCATGTATGGTAGGAAGGGTGGCCTAGAAGAGGCATCCTGCAAAGGGAGAGAGGTTTTCATCAAAGACGGGGAGGAACTGACCAAAGAGAGTAGACTCAAAAGGCAAGGCTGAGTGGACTAGATGGTACTTGGTGAGTGAATTCAAGAGTGGAGAAGAGTGGAGAGAAAAATGGGGAAGAACGCTTAGGGCATCCTCTCTGTCCAGTAGGTGCTGTGCTCAGCTTGCACACCATCTGCCTCACCGAAACCACGTAACAAGTCCATGAGAGGAGTATTGTTGTTATTCCCAGTCTACAGTGCAAAAAGTGAGGCTTAGAAGTCTCAGTCAGAGCTAGCAATTTGTGGAAAATCTGAAGGTAGGCTGGGTAACTGCATGGCCTTTGATTTTTTACTATTGCGTCCTTCAGCTCCTTGGAGGAGTCCACGGTTTTCATTTGCTAGGACAGGGCCTGGGAAGAGATGGAAATGTATATAAGAGAGCCCCATTGAGATCAACATGGTACATTTTGAGTTTAACTTTTCTATGTGATATCCAGGTGGAAGTATCTGGTTAAAGAATCCAAAAGTGGAGAACAGGAAACTAAAGGTGAAGAGGCAGCATTATTATAGAAAGTGGTTAAAACCCAGGGACCACAGAAGTTTGCTTGGTGGAAGGATATACATGAAAGTGAATGGTGATGAGGTTGGATGCTCTAAAGACTATGTTCCATTTGAAAATAAATAAGCACACACAGACATAGAACCTTCTAACAACACAGTCCTATAAACTCAAGCAGTCTTTATTTCCAGTTATGCCTTTTGTGACTTTTCGTTCTAGTGTGAGAAATAGTTCCTTGCCTGGCTTCTCAAAGTCATTGCCTCACTGGAGTGTGAAGAGTTGTTCTTTCCAAACTCTAGCTCCAGAGAGCCGTGGGCTCCTACAGACGGTCACCATTACTCATGTGCATAAACTTGTCAAAATTGGACCTCGAAACATTCACATCTTAAAATTGTTGTGAACAAATATGTTTTCAACTGGGAAGAACAATATTGTAAAAATTAGAAGCAAAATAGTTGGCTTCTTCCTAACTTGTCTCCTTCTCCTCCTGGGCTATCCACTCCATCCCCTACCTTTCCCAGCAGACCTGCAGACAGAATCCCAGATGACAACAGGACAGTAGGCCTGAGTGACAGAAACATGTCACTGAATGGCTCGCATGCTAGCCGTTCAACTGAGAGGGTCACGGTCACACCATCTCACTGCCTGCACTGCAGTGTGTTTGCTGGGGGGGTGAAGGCAAGGTCTGAGCGGATAGGAGGGGTTCCTGTGGCATAGAGTTGCAAGCATTGCTTCCCAACCTCCAAATGGCGTGAAGAACTGTTCTCGAAACCATGTAGCAGTTACCGAGACTCAGTCCCGAAGGTCAGATAGTTCATGGCATGACTAATTAAATGCTTTTACCATCTGCTCCCTCTAAAGTGCATTCCGCACAGGAGACATTCAACTGTGGGACTGACCAGGCAGACAATAAGCCTTGAGATGGGGCCTTTTATTTTTTCCCACAAAATCCAAAATTCTCTGTGTCAAGACACCTTCCTAAGAAAACTGAGTAGTGTCGGGGGAGGAATTTAAAGAGCAAATCAAAGGTTCCTGGTGATTCTACTGTATTTTATAAAACTATTTACATTTCTCTTTTGGTCATGGCGGGGTCTACTGGCACAAACAGCACAGCCACGAAGTATTCTTTTGACTTTAATAACTCATCTGATATATATTTATATATATTTATATATCTGCTCATCTTCATTTCCTCAGCAAAAGGGGAAATAAAAATATTGATCTATAAAATAAGCTGATGATAACACAATGCCAAAAATAGCTTATGTTAAGTGCAAGGAGTGAAGCTTGAAAGCAAGCTAAATTGCAACAACATATTGATTTAACATTTTAAATACAAGACTTGCAATAAAATAATTCTTGAGATATGCTTCCCATTTTTAGTTTACTTTTTAAAAACTACTCTCTATACACATATCCAGTTGTAACACTTGACAGTAGCATTATGGGGCATGATATAACTTTGGTACACATTGCAGATATGGATGGGTAATGTCTGTAAATGATATTCCTTCACCATTGTTAAAGCACTGTACAGCAGGGGACCAGCTACCCGATCCCACAGAATGTTCCCACCAGCACCCCGGAGCCCCCACCACATCCATCGGAGACAGTGGGAGGAAGCAGGCTCACTGGATCCATATTGTGTTTCCTCTCTCGGTTCTCCTGGGTTCCACTGTCAGCTCCCCAAACGTGGAGAAAAACTGCTCCATTTCTTTCTGAAGCATGTCATTTCTTTTCTCGGCATCTTCTTTCGCTCGCTCGGCATTTCGCATTTTGATTTCTATCATTGTGAACTTTTTCCTTTCTTGATCCAGTTCATCGTGGAGGCTCATCATCTCTGTTTCCAAAGTCAAGTTTCGCTGTTCTAAGCTATAGAAGGTGAGGGAAGGAACAAAGGATAAAGTGATGTCATTCACTTGAAATGTGATGGGGATGCAAATATTTTCAGAGCTCTATCTCTACAAGGCTTAGGAAATCATAATGGAGACTTTCAAATCAGTAAAGTAAGGTCTAATGATTTAAAAGATGTATTTTTATTCATTTGTTCATTCATTGATTCTGTCTGCTGGGATGATTTACTATCATTTTAACAAGACCCCCAGACCTCACTTGGAAGCACTTCGTTGTCATTTGATTGTGAATCAATGAATGTGAGCACAGAGAAGCTGGAGACTGATTATCAGGGAGCACAGAATGGCAGATGCGGGAGGAAACCCAAACCCCAGGGCTTCCTGCAGTCATTTCAGGGGAAGCTGGCTTTACTAAAAGAGAAGAGAAAATCTGATAAAGCTGGAAGAGAAGAGGACATCATATTTGCTTTTGGGCAAAGGAAAAATAATGATAGTGAGAATGTCATGGCTGGATAGCTCAAGTCTTTTCTGCCAGAAGTTACTAATCAAAATAAAAGTGGCATAGCAAAATTAGTATCAGAAGAAATAGATTTTTAGCAAAAAGCATTACGATAATTAAAGATGACCATGACTTAATGATAAAAGGACCAATTCATCAGGGAGATATGAACAACACTGAACTTTTATTCACCAAGTAGTCTAGCTTCACATTATTCAATATAAAATATAATAAAATTCTAAGGAGAAATTGATTAATCTATATTAATATGAGATTTTCCTTTTTCATAAATTATAGTACTGATAGAAATTAGAAGAAATGTAAAAGGTTGCAACAACTTGACCAACAGACTTGATCTATTAGTCATATATGGAATCCCAAACCAGTAAAAACACAATAGTTTTTACCAGGCCAAATAATTGATAATATAAACAAATTTCTCCTACCACAATACAGTAAGGTTAGAAACTAATTTTGGGGTTAAAAGAACATCAAACTCACACATTTAAAAGCTAAACAACACATTATCAGTGATAACTAAACAAAGTAAAGTATTATCTATCAATCTACCATCATCTGTATCATATATCTATGAATTTGTCTAACTTCAGTATTTATGGGATGGAGTTTAAAAGAAATTGAAAGATAAATGTATGACTGCAAATAGGAATGATCACAAATTAACTAGAACGGCTAACTCTTCCATTTCTGTGCCTCAGGCCCATGGCAGCTCGTCTGCCCCACTCTGCTATGGGCCTCTCCCTCCGGCTCTCAGGGGGGTAAGAATGCTACAGGAAGAGGGCTCACTGAGATGCCATTCTACTGGGAAGTTCCATTATTTTCTCAAAGTCTCTGAAGTGCACCATAGATCACAGAACATAAACAGGCCACCAATGTTCTCACAAATGAATGTGTACATCGGCAGCCATTCAGAATAGCTTTTTTCCTCTATTAATACAAGTTTAAAATGCTGTCTCTTGCTTCCCAGTGCTAAGTGCTAAGTTATCATCACGTATTGGCAGAAATTCAGAGTTCTGGTAGCCAATGATTCCAAAAACGACATTCAGAAATGAGCGTCGCCTTATAAGCGGACAGCATTTTTCTTCTTCCGTAAACCTCCTGTCACTTGGCATTATATAGAAAAATTCAAACCAAGTTTCTGTTCAGCAAGGTTTACTTTCTACTTTACTTACTACTTTCTAAGAAAGTCATTTTTCAACTTAATGTGTAAGTGGTACTTCAGTTTATATTTACTTTACCAAAGTTCTTGAAAATCTGTATCTTTTGGCCTGATAACTGACTGATGCATGGGAGACATATTAAAATGCACTGAAGCCAACTTTATGTATGAAGCAGCAGCGTGTGGCGTCTGGTGACATGGCAGCTTCTGAAGCAGGACAAAGACTGAGGCCCACTCCTAGGAGGACCCCAGAACACCCATGAAGGAGGAGGGCCACCAAGTCACACAGCCTGGAACTGGGGTAGAGACCACAGAGGGGCGGCTTCGTGCTGAACTGAGCCTTGAGCCTTCTACTTGAGAGTGAAATGCCCTCTTCACCTACACTACGCTGAGGGGAGAACATGAAGACCATCGGCTTTAGAATATCCGTAACCGTGGTGAAAATGTGGGGGAGGACATTATGGTTTCCGGCCCAAGGTGCCCAATGAGCCCTCGGCTCCACTCTCCATTCGCACCTCTCAAGTCCACAGAACACATGACAGTCGGGGGTGCTGTGAACACAGGACACTCGGCAAACACCCCTTATCCTGCTGCAGCTGCTTTCCTGGAGAAGTTGCTGGGCACACTCCTACCTTGGTCATCTTGTGAGAAGATGCAAACTGATATAAATTAGGAGTTAGCATAATCGCTTCCTTAGAAATCATAGCTTTTGCTCCCATTGAGCCTACAATTTCCCTTGTGCAGATGAACACACTTTATGTCACTGCTCTTCTCAAAAACATCCACGGATCCTAATCTCAGAACAAAAACCAGACTGAAAATGATCCCTAAGGTCCTATGTCGCCGGGCCCTGTTCCCCCTCTGAGCCCCCAGCCCAGCCCATCTCCTGGCATTTCCACTTGCTCTTCCCTCAGGGATCCGCACGGCTTCCTCTCTGACCACCCGGAAGGCCCTGCATGTGACCTGACACCTCACCGAAGCTTCTTACCCCTCTGCCCTGTTACTCTTCCGCTTAGCATCTGATCTACTTTCCTTCTTGATCTGTCTCTGCGGTGGAACGGAAGCGGGTTCCATGAGGGCTGAGTTTTCATCTATTTTATTCACCGCTGACCCCTCAAGGCCTGGCACGGAGCCCAGCAGACAGCAGACCCTCTCTCAACATCCGACGATTAAAATAACAAAAAATAGAGATGGAAACATTTACCCCAACCCCTCTTTCCAGCCCTTAACACAAACCTACACATTTAATAACAGAAGATAGAATGATGGAGCCACTATTCTGTGCCAGGGACAATGCTCAGTGATTTCTCATATGCTTTTAAGGTAAAAAATTACTCATATTTCCAGTTTTTCACAGTAAGAACCCGAAAGCTCACAGAGAAGTCTCCCCAAGTCCCACAGCTTACAAGTGGGGAAGCCTGGACTTGAACTCGTGTCTCTGGTTCTGGAACCAGCATGTTTAACCTCCCGTGTTAACCTGCCTTGTGGGAGGAGGTGGTTGCAGCCTTTCCGGCAGCTAGGCGCTCCGGATTTTCCTCACCTCTTTATCCTGGACTCATACTCTATCTTCTGTTTGGTCATCTCCTGCTTCAGGCTGGACACTAAACTGTGCAGTGCGCTGTGGTTGCTGGTGGTGTTGCCCACGAATGTCTCACTATTGTCGCTGCTGCTGGTGGCACGACTACTTCGACCTCCCACACTCCTCCGGTCACTCTTGTTTTCATAGTCCCCAGGGTGGGAGAGGTCGTCCTGCGGGGGCCCATCCAAAACAGGGTCCTCAAAATTAGCCCCGTAAAAGTCTTGCTCTGGGCAGGTGGTGGTGGAGGAGCGACAGGAGTTGGAATTCTCGGGGAGGGAGATTTCGCAGGAGGAGGTGGACCAGGTGGCACTGTCGACGCTCTGCTTGTCATCCAGGTTCATCATGGAGAACTGCTGATGGACGTTGTCATAGGTGGAGAGCCTGTTGTGCTGGCCTGACTCTCCCGCTTGCTCTTTCTGCTTGTTATCCCTCAGGGTCACGTAGCCATTGGGCAGCCAGCTCATACTGCGACCGTTCATGGGGTTCCCAAGTGTGTCGGGGTTCAAAATGCCCATTCGCACCGTACCGTTCTGGACACTGTGGGTGCCCATTTTGGTACCAGACCCCTTCAGGGAAGAGGTCCTTCTGGCCTGTAAGCTCCCATTGGGAGTGGTTTGGGTTTTCTCCAGACCTTCCACGTTACTGCTGCTGAAGGATCCGTTGGTGACTATCCCACTGCCCTTATTGAAGGCAGGATTCTTTTTGACCATGAGAGGGGGGCTCCTAGACACATCCAGCTTGTGAACACTGTTCCTTGGGCTGCTGGTTTTACTACCCGGTACAGCTGTGGGGGATCCGTTATCCATGCCGCTTCTCTGAGGAGACTCAGACTTGTCCCAAGAGCACCGCCTACCAGGACTGTCCTTGGTATTATTGTTCTCCTTGTTCTGTAGCTGACCCATGGTGGCTTTCTTCTGAATTTCATTGTTATTGTTACTCACTCCATCTTGGGGTTTGCTTTGCGGTTCTGCCTCTTTGGGGAAGAGGCGATCGTGTTTGCCAATCATCACGGACATCAACTGCTGGACCACCACAGTGCCTAGAATCACATAGGAAACACAGTAATACGAGTGAAATAGTTTTATTTCCCACTTCGAAAGTGACTCTTAAAGAACTACAATCGGATGAACATTCACCATTATTAGTAGTAGTGCTGAACTATATTCTTAATGATGATAATAGCAATAGAAGCTAAAAGTTCTTGAGCATTTACGTTTGCCACAAACCACACCAAGCACTTTATTTTTGTTAGTTGGGTTTTTTTTTAATTTTTTTTTAATTTTTTTTAAGATTTTATTTATTTATTTGACAGAGAAAGATCACAAGTAGGCAGAGAGGCAGACAGAGAGGAGGAAGCAGGCTCCCTGCTGAGCAGAGAGCCTGACGCGGGACTCGATCCCAGGACCCTGAGATCATGACCTGAGCCAAAGGCAGAGGCTTTAACCCACTGAGCCACCCAGGCACCCTATTTTTGTTAGTTGGGTTTTAAGACAAATATCTGAATAGGCGGTTATTATCATTGTATTGTAAATGTTAAGTAACTTGATGAAGGTCACAAAGCTATTAAGCAGCAGAATCAGGACTTCAAACCAGAGCTAGCTAGTTCCAGAGAATAGGCTTTTAATCGTTAGACACCATTTCCTGCAAGTTTGAGATTTATTTATGAGAAATCTTCCTTAGGAGGAGGTCAGTGTGATCTCTCGTCTGAGAGTTATCTCAAACCACCAAGATATTTTAGTGGCATTTCTTAGTGGAACCCTATAGGATCTCTGGTGGATATGCGGTCTGTCTTTCTAATGTAGAAAGATAAGTTCCATGTGACTTTTGTTCACTATTCAAAAGTTTCAAGGCATTTTAAGTGACATCAGCCAGAATGTTGTAATAAGGATCTCCAAAAATGCTCTTTTCTGTAAAAGCAACTGACAAAAGTATTCTGAATCAACATTTGTAGGGATCTGGAAATTAATTAAAGGCTTGTTACAGTCTGGAGAATTTTTACTAAAGAAAAATGGTTGGCTCTGTAAGAAACAGCAAGCTCTGTGGGGTTTTAACTTTGTCCCCATCCTCTTCTCCCTAGCTTTGCAGTAGCTTTGAAAACCAGTATCCCACAGTCACAGTGGGAACCAGCAGCTTGGCAGCCACTGCAATGGACAAAACAGAGTTGGAATTCCGAACTCCATTCCCAGAGTCCTGTCACTGCTCGACCTGTTTGTGGTTCCCTTGAAGACCCCCCCTTCCCAATACATGTCTTTATTTGATCTGACCAGGAATCTGACCAGCGTGAAGAGCATTTTTCTCAGGGGCATTTGTCAAAAATAATGAGGGCTCTTTCGTTTAACATCATGGCTGCCAGAAGCAGTGGAAAACAGTTGGGACAGACAACAGGCTAACCACAAGCGTAAAAGGAAAATCTGAGGAATGTGATTTCCATGGGGGCAGGGTTGGGGGGGGGGGGGGGTTGAAAAGCTTGGATCTATTCCTGGGAGTCTAGAAGACTACATGCATCTTTAGGGTTATGTACATGTCTACGGCTGTTTGCATGCTCAGGAACGAATTGAGAAGTCCCTAGTCTCTGCCCTCTGGTTAATCTTGAGGCTCTGCATGAGCCGAAACTGAAGGCTACTGCAGAATTGTGAACTACCTGACTGTCAAGGTTTGCATACATTTTTACCCTATGGTAAAAAACAAACAAACAAACAAACAAAAAAACCCAACTTATTGGCCTAGGCAATTTAAGGAAATCTTTGCCAATAATCAGTTGACAACCAACCAAACCAAGCATAGACATTAGTGGCCACATATGGCAAAGAATATAGACTTTATAGAATTAGTCCAGAAAAATCACTAGGCAAACAACAAACCTAAGGAAGGGAAGGACCTGATATCCAAAGTTCTCACATTATTATATTATTAAAAATGTCTTTTCAATGGAAATTATGAGACATGTAAAGAGTAAAGACATTATGGCCCATACTCAGGAAAAAAACCAAACTCTGAGGAAGCCCAGACAGTGTACTCACTAGACAAAGACTTTAAATCAGCTGTTTTAAATGTGTTCTAAAAACTAAAGGAAACCATGTCTAAAGAGACCAGATGAAAGTGAGAATAATGTCTCACCAAATAGACTTTATTTTCAATATAGAGACAGAAAGTATAAAAATGAACCAAACAGATATGCTAGAGTTGAAAATTATAATAACTGAAATGAAAAAAAATATCAGTAGAGGGAATCAAAAGCAGATACGAGCAGGCGGAAGAAAGAATTTTATACCTGAAAATAGGTCAATTGACGTTATCCGGTCCAAAAAACATAAAGGAAAAAAAAGGAAGAAAAATAAACAGCCTCACAGACTTGCCTGTGGGACACCATAAAGTATGCCAATGTATGCCTAATGGTAGTTCCTGAAGGAGAGTCCCATATGAGAAAGAATACTTAACGAAATATTTGCTGAAAATGTCCCAATTTGATGAAAAACATGATCTGTATATCCAAAAAGATCACCAAATTCCATGCTAGATAGATATCAAAGGATCCAAACCTAGACCCACTGTAGTCAAGCTGTCTTAAACCAAAAACAAAGAAGGACTCTTGAAAGGAGCAGAAAGAAGCAACTCATGTACAAGGGATCCTTAGTAAGATTAACAGCTGATTTCTCATTGCCAGAAGGTAATGTGATAAGATATTCAAAATGCTGAAAGACTGTCAAGCAAGAATTCTATATCCAACAAACCTATGCTTCGAAATGGAGGGGAAATAAAGACATTGCTAGATAAACAAAAACTGAGAGAATCTGTTACTACCAAACCTGCTCTACAAGAAACAACAAAGCATTAGGTAGGACATTTTAAATGATGAAAAGTCCTATGAGGAAGAAAATAATTCTCTTACACAGATGAAAATACCATGGTTTCTATATGATTCTCGTATCTTCACTATGCACTGTAAAGGATGAATTAGAAATGAGTATAAATCTCAGACAGCAAAAATAACTCAAGACAAAAAGGATAAAAAAGTTAATCCATTATTAAAAGCAGTAATTTATTAAAAAAATTAATGGACTTATCAGGTTTTATGGAATACTAGCTGAAATCTCAAAGTATATTTTCACATATTCCTCACTGCCTTCCAAGGTGAGCCCCCATCCCTTAAAACTGGCTGTCACCATTAAGTAGGCTTCTCAAGTAGTTTCCTAACTTGGAGTCCCTTCCCCCTCAATAACTCAAGAAACTCCTTAAGTATTCATTTATTCATGTACCCACAATAAACAGTATAGGCTAATGCAGACATCAATCATCTTTGCTTTGACTTGAAATATACTAATTTGATGTATTAACTGGGTTTATATGATGTTGCTCTTAGGAATAGTCTCCAGGAAATAGACACAGCAAAACAATTTAAATTCCAGTTAGTAAGTGTACTTTCTTTTTTTTTTTTTTAAAGACTTTATTTATTTATCTGACAGACAGAGATCAGAAGTAGTCAGAGAGGCAGGCAGAGGGAGGGGAAGGGAAGCAGGATCCCAGCTGAGCAGAGAGCCTGATGCAGGGCTCGAACCCAGGACTCTGGGATCATGACCTGAGCTGAAGGCAGAAGCTTTAACCCACTGAGCCACCCAGGTGCCCCGTAAGTGTACTTTCTATACAAAATACTTAAATTGAGATTTGGTGGGGAAAACGATGACAAGGGCTTTGACAATGCAGATTTCTACCGGAAACAGCTACTAACTGGCTAGCTGTCAGAGAGTAGAGGCCTGATCTGGCTGGGGTGAGGCCACTCTTTAGCTTAAAGCAACATGTTGGCAAAATCTGACTCTGAATGTAATTCAAAATCAAATTCTGAATATGAAAAAATGTGTTAAATCCATCTATATCCTGCATACTTCTGTGATAATCCAAAACCTAACAGTACATTTAGATCCCAAATCTTCAATGTGCCAGGTCTGATTCTGGGTCAGTGTTGCTCAAACATTAGAGTTCGTTCAAATTACCTGGACATTCTATTAAAATGTTTTGGGTAGGGCATGAGATTGTACATTTCTAACCAGCTCCCAGATGACATCAGCAGTAATCCAACCTGTCCCCTTCTCAGCAGCAGCACCCACCCCCCTCCCCAGTGAGGGAAGACAGGTTTGTCTGGAGCAGCAGGAGGAAATAAAATTCTCCAGGTGGAGATGGAAGGGTCTGGTTCAGATTCTAATATCACCTGGGAGCTTCAGACTTGCAGGACTCACTGAAGACCTTCTCAATCAGGGAACGTGCACGTTAATAAGATCTCCAGGTGGTTCCTATGTATGTTGGAGTTGGAGAAACAGTGATTTAGGTGGAGATGTTTCACTTACATCTTTCAAATTAAGTTTCTCAAAAGGCTGTGAGATAGGACTTAAAATTTTTCAGAAGAGAAAATTGAGGTTTAGAGAAGTTAAGCTGTTTGCTCAAGGCCACCGAGATGATAAATGACCAGGGTGAAATGTCATACTTTGTCTTTTTACTCCAAAGCATGCCCTCATTCTATGATGTTTCAGCTGTTGGAATTTAAGCTGTAGCAGCAACGAGTAAGTTTGGGGTTGTTCTAAGTAAGAAACTAAATAAAAGACATCTATGTATTGAATCAGAGTTGCGGAAGAAAAAGGACTCAAAAAATGAATGGTATTATATATCCATCTTTCCTTTTTTAGCCACCTCTGAATTTGTCATCCTATTTTCTGTGCATGTAGGAGTGAATCCGATGGAAAGATTTTAGTATAGTTAAAATGGCTGTCAACACTGTCGTTTATGCACTGTTTGAAGACATGGTACTTAGTCCTATTGTATTATTTGCTCATATGACAGACACACTTTCAAATATTAGCCACCTCGATTATATATGCCTCCGTCTAGTACTTTGGGAAAATGGAGCTTCCTCCCATCACTAGAATATTAGCATCTAAAGCATCAGTGCTTCTCACCAGAGCTGTGAACTATGCAGGGCATTTAATTAATTGAAGAGTGACATTCCCAAGATCTCCATGACAAGTCTGTGAACAGTCATGACAAGTTACCTGCCATAATTATAGAGTGACTGTCAGGGCCCTAGTGATCTAGAAATCTCTTTCTTCTACCTTGGGAGGCTTTGCTTTCATCTAGTATCCAGGATAATCAATGGCAATAGTTCTTGCAAAGGGATTTTCTTTCAATTTTTATATCTTTTTAGAACAGACTAGCTTAGTAATGATGAAGTATGTGTCACTATATACTCTTTTTTTTTACTTTTTATTTCCTTCTCTCTGTCATTCTCTTCCTTGGGCTGCTAATGAAAAGCTTGAAGCCCAAATAATGAGGTCAGAGTGGTTATGATCACCAGCCCATTCTGAAGAGTCCAAGCAGATTCGGGGGTCCCACTGTGCTATGTGGATCCTGAACTTCCCCTCACCTGTACACATTTATAAAGGATGAATTTAAATACCACTTTATAGGCACTTCATCACAAGAATTGGATAAGAATTCAATTTTCCTTTAAAGGTACCTAGGCACTTAAAAATACACGTACCTATCAGGTGTATGTGACAGCCATCTACGAAACATAGTTTCAATTTGTGTTTTTGCAATGACTAACCTTATACATGTGTCATTTTGTACATGTACAGATGTCTGTAAGTTATATAACGAATTTTGACAAACGACAGTCCTGGAAACACCATCTAATCATGAAATAGGCAATTCCCTTGTGCCTGTTTGTAGCCAATTCCGTATCACCACCTTCGAACCATGGTAATCACTGATCTGCTTTCTAACACTGTAGTTTTTCTTTTTCTAGAACTTCATATAAATGGAATTATACAGTATGAAGTCTTTTGTGTCTAGGCATTATTCACTGAGTGTAATACTTTTGAGATTTATCCATATTATTGGATGTATCAATAGTTCATTATTTTTATTGCTGGGTAGTATTCCATTTTATGAATTTTCCAGAAATTGTTTATCTAGTCACTGATTGATGGACAACTGGTCTGATTTCAGATTGGAGCTATTATGAAATAAAGTTGATATGAACATTTGACTAGAATTTTGGGTGAACATGTATTTTCTTTATATGGGGCTAAATACTTAGCACACTTCTCTCTGTTGGGTCTTATGGCTAATAAGTAATTAAGTTTTTAAGAAGCTACCCAACTCTGCAAAATGGATCTAACATTTTGTATTTCTACCAGCCAAGCCTAGTATTTTAAGTCTTAATTTTATACTTTGTAGAGGATGTGAAGTGGTAGCTCATTATAGCTTAAATTTGCATTCCTGTAATGACTAAAAATACTGAGCTTCTTTCCATGTGTTATTTGCTATTTATTTATCTCTGATGAAATGTCTAATTCAGATCTTTCACTCATCCCCGCCCCCCCCCTCCACTGGCTACACTGTCCTATTATTTGTGTGAGTTATTTATATACCTTTAAAACAAATTCTTTAATCAGATATTTGATTCACAATATATTCCTCATTTCTACGGCTTGCCTTTTTGTTCTCTTAAGGATATCTTTTGAAGAGCAAAAGTTTTAATTTTGATGAAGCCCAAATTCTCAATTTTTTTTTTATGGTTAGAGTTTTTTGTGTCCTAGTAAGTCTTTGACTAACTCAAAGCCATAAGGTTTTTTCTCCTGTATCTTCCTCCCTAAGTTTTATGCTTTTAGTTCTTACATTTAGGTCTATGGTCCATTTCAAGTTAATTTTCTGAGTGATGTGCAGTAAGGATAGAGGATTTCTTAAAACATATGAAATTTTTCCAGTATCATTTGTTGAAATGACTATCCCTTTCCCACTGAACTAACTTGGCACATACGTCAAAAACAAATGATGACATGTGTAGGTCTATTTCTCGACTCTGTTCTATTACACTGATCTATATGTCCATCTTTATGTTGATACCACACTACCTTGACTATTTGTAGCATTGTAGTTAAGTCTTAAATCAAGTAGTGTATTTCAACTTTCTTTTTCCCTTTCAAATTGCTTTGACTATTCTGGATAATTTTTATTTCCATGTAAGGTTTACAATCAGATTGTCAATTTCTACAAATAAATTTTTTCTCTGATATTTTTGAGAATTAGGTTGAGACTATAGGTAAACTTTAGGAAAATTAATAGCTTATTGATTTTGACTATTCTAATTGATGAACACAGTATATTTCCCCATTTATATAGTTTTTTAAATAAATGTTTAGTAGTCTTCAGGATATATGTCTTGTGCATATTTTCTTAAACTTATCCCTAATTTTTGATATTTGTAAGTGTTGTTCTAAAATTATATTTTTATTTCAATTGCCATCAATGTTATTGCATAGAAATAAAATGAATTTTTATAAACTGACACTGTCTCATATGACCTTGGTAAGTTCACTTATTAGTTATAATAACTTTCCTTGTAGACTTCCTAGCATTTCCTACATGAGTTATCATCTTGTCTGTGAATAAACAGAGGTTTACAACTTCCTAATTTGTGTGTCTTTAATTCCTTCTCAATACTTTCTTGTACTGGCTAGGATTTCTAGTACAGCTGAAGTGCCGGAAGTAGGCAATCTTACCTTATGCTCAATCTTAGGGGGGAAAGCAGTCCATCTTTCACCATTAAGTACAATATTATAACTAAATTTTTTTTACAGATGACCTTTGTTAGGTTCCTTTTATTTCTAATTTGCTGACAGCCTTTATCATGAGTGGTGTTAGATTTTGTAAAATACCTTTTTTACATCCAAGGAGAGGATTAAAAAAAATTTGTCTGTTAATATGGTGAATTGCATTGATTTTAAATAGCTATCCAAGTTGGCCTTCCTGGGATTAAAACCCACTGGGTTTGGTTTATTATCCTTTTTATATGTTCCTGAAGTCAGGATATTAGGGCCAAAGACATTAAAAAATATCAAATAAAATAAGAGTAAAGGTTAAATATAATGCCTAAGAAATCTATTTGGTTGTTAAAACTATCAAGAAATGCAAGGAAGTGATTAATACAAATGTTTATATAGTAAAATAGAGTTATAAGTGAGTGTGGGAGTAAGATGGAGTAATAGGACACAGAAAAGGACTTTGAGATGCTTAAAAAAGTTATATTTCTTGACCTGGGTGGTGATTTCTAGAGTATTTGTCTTATATAACTTCATTACGATGTGTATGTATGTGCATTATTGGTGGTTTTCATTATCATATGCATTCAAATTTTTAAAAAATATTTTATTTATTTGACAGAGAGAGAGAGAGAGACAGCGAGAGAGGGAACACAAGCAGGGGGAGTGGGAGAGGGAGAAGCAGGCTTCCCACTGAGCAAAGAGCCTGATTCGGGGCTCCATACCAGGACCCTGGGATCATGACCCAAGCTGAAGGCAGATGCTTAGCCAACTGAGCCACCCAGGGACCCCCATATACATTCTATTTCATATTTTTAAAAGTTTTAGAAAACCATAGACTAAAGGATCTGTAAGCTTCTTATAGCTTCACATTTTATTCGTCTAATGTCTGCTAAACTCTTCCAAAAGAAATTAAGTTTTCGGGACCAACTAACTTACTGCCCCAAATCTGGTGTTCAGTTGATATTGCCCTAAATATCTGATAAGGAAATGAAGCTGAGTTGATGCAGGCAAACTCTTAAAGCTTTCCTTCTGTCTCATTAGACATAGAGGAGAGATGCCTGGGTGGCTTAGTGGGTTAAAGCCTCTGCCTTCGGCTCAGGTCATGATCTCAGGGTCCTGGGATTGAGCCCCACATTGGGCTCTCTGCTCAGCAGGGATCCTGCTTCCTCCTCTCTCTCTGCCTGCCTCTCTGCCTACTTGTTATATCTCTCTGTCAAATAAATAAATAAAATCTTAAAAAAAAAAGACATAGAGGAATGCAAATCTTAGAATTTTCAAGAAAAGAACAGTATCACGAGTATATTTTGTTCTAAATAAGCTCAGAGTAAAAATGAATTCTCATTCTTTCTTCTTCCCTCTTCCTTATTAAATTCTTAAATGTTCAGTTAGTCCAGTTTTTAGAAAACAACAATACTACTAACGGCCATAGACAGGAAAGGTATTCAAGCAGTAAGTCCTGCTGGAAACAAACAGAAATAGAAGTTCCTTGTGGAAAATAATTTGAAGCATTTTATCATCTAGAAAACAATTCATAATTTCAAACCACAGTTTAATAAGCAGCATTATCTTACAGAAGACCATCTTTTTCTATTTCTTGAAATCAGTCAAATAAAACCAAAGTTAATAAAAATATATTAACTTAATATGTACTGGCTAGAATGTTTTAAGTATCATCTGGAGTTCCTCTGTCATAATGGTGGTTAGGATGGCTTTTTATGTACCTGACAATATTCTAGGTACTTTATGTACATTAATTCATTTAAAATTTTTGAATAAAGTTTTACATATGGAAAAAATATTAAAATAGTTACTTAGTAAATTTTCTGAAAATTGCATGAGGCTCAAAAAGTGAACTAAATTTTTCTAGTTCCTGCATAATACTTCACAGCTGATTTGTTCTTACAAGGCTACTGAGGAATCTTTTAGTAAATTATTACGTGTAGTAAACTAAAAAAAAATGCCCGACTCCCAAAGAGAAGATTTTTGCCCTTGAAGAACTGGAGTCAATAAATGAAGTTACATTCTCACCAAAATACTAGCCAATAGGATCCAACAGTACATTAAAAGGATTATTTACCATGACCAAGTGGGATTTATTCCAGGGCTGCAAGGTTGGTTCAACATCCGCAAATCAATCAATGCGATACAATACATTAATAAAAGAAAGAACAAGAAAAAAAAAGAACAAGAACAAGAACCATATGATACTCTCAATAGATGCTGAAAAAGCATTTTACAAAGTACAGCATCCTTTCTTGATCAAAACTCTTCAAAGTGTAAGGATAGAGGGTACACACCTCAGTATCATCAAAGCCATCTATGAAAAACCCACAGCGAATGTCATTTCCAATGGGGAAAAACTGAGAGCTTTTCTGCTAAGGTCAGGAACACGGCAGGGATGTCCATTTTCACCACTGCTATTCAACATAGTACTAGAAGTTCTAGCCTCAGCAATCAGACAATAAAAAGAAATTAAAGGCATCCAAATTGGCAAATAAGAAGTCAAGCTATCACTCTTTGCAGATGATATGATACTTTATGTGGAAAACCCAAAAGACTCCACTCCAAATCTGCTAGAACTTGTACAGGAATTCAGTAAAGTGTCAGGATATAAAATCAATGCACAGAAATCAGGTGCATTTCTATACACCAAAAACAAGACAGAAGAACGAAATTTAAGGAATCAATCCCATTTACAATTGCACCGAAAACCATAAGATACCTAGGAATAAACCTAACCAAAGAGGCAAAGAGTCTGTACTCAGAAAACTATAAAGCACTCATGAAAGAAATTGAGGAGGACACAAAGAAATAGAAAAATGTTCCACGCTTATGGAATGGAAGAACAAATATTGTGAAAATGTCTATGCTACCTAAAGCAATCTATATGTTTAATGCAATCACTATCAAAATAGCATCAATGTTTTTCAAAGAAATGGAACAAATAATCCTAAAATTTATATGGAACCAGAAAAGACCTCGAATAGCCGGAGGAATGTTGAAAAAGAAAGCCAAAGTTGGTGGCATCACACTTCCAGACTTTAAGCTCTATTACAAAGCTGTCATCATCAAGACAGTATGGTACTGCCACAGAAACAGACACATAGATCAATGGAATAGAATAGAGAGCCCAGAAATACACCCTCAACTCTATGGTCAACTTATCTTCAACAAAGCAGGAAAGAATGTCCAATGGGAAAAAGACAGTCTCTTCAACAAATGGGTGTTGGGAAAATTGGATAGCCACATGCAGAAGAATGAAACTGGACCATTTCCTTACACCACACACAAAAATAGACTCCAAACAGATGTAAGACCTCAGTGTGAGAAAGGAGCCCATCAAAATCCTTGAGGATAACACTGGCAGCAATCTCTTCAACCTCAACCACAGCAACTTCTTCCTAGAAACATCACCAAAGGCAAGGGAAGCAAGGGCAAAAATAAACTATTGGGACTTCATCAAGATCAAAAGCTTTTGCACAGCAAAGGAAACAGTCAACAAAACCAAAAGACAACTGACAGAATGGGAGAAGATATTTGCAAACGACTTACCAGATAAAGGGCTAGTATCCAATATCTATGAAGAACTTACCAAACTCAACACCCAAAGAACAAAGAATCCAATCAAGAAATGGGCAGAGGACAGGAACAGACATTGCTGCAAAGAAGACATCCAGATGGCCAACAGACACATGAAAAAGGGCTCCACATCACTTGGAATCAGGGAAATACAAATCAAAACCACAATGAGATACCATCTCACACCAGTCAGAATGGCCAAAATTAACAAGTCAAGAAAGGACACATGCTGGTGAGGATGCAGAGAAAGGGGAACCCTCTTACACTGTTGGTGGGAATGTAAGCTGGTGCAGCCCCTCTAGAAAACAGCATGGTTTTCCTCAAAAAGTTGAAAATAGAGCTACCCTATGACCCAGCAATTGCACCACTGGGTATTTACACTAAAGATACAAATGTAGTGATCCGAAGGGGCACGTCCACTCGAATGTTTATAGCAGCAATGTCCACAACAGCCAAACTATTGAAAGAACCTAGATGTTCATCAACAGATGAATGGATATAGAAGATGTGGTCTATATATACAATGGAATACTATGCAGCCATCAAAAGAAATGAAATCTTGCCATTTGCAACAACGTGGATGGAACTAGAGGGTATTATGCTTAGCAAAATAAGTCAATCAGAGAAAGACAGTTATCATATGATCTCCCTGATATGAGGAATTTGAGAGGCAATGTGGGAGGTTTGTGGGGTAGGGAAGGAAAAAATGAAACAAGATGGGATTGGGAGGGAGACAAACCATAAGAGACTCTTAATATCACAAAACAAACTGAGGGTTGCTGGCAGGGAGAAGGGGAGGGAGAGGGTGGTTGCGTTACGGACACTGGGGAGAGTATGTGCTATGGTGAGTGCTGTGAAGTGTGTAAGCCTGACAATTCACAGACCTGTACCCCTGGGGCTAATAATACATTATATATTAATTTAAAAAATAAATAAATGGAAAAAAAAGTAAATGGAGTTACCATAGAGTTACTTATTTCTCTAGTTTCCTTAGAAGAGAAAAGGTTCAGACCAACCAAAAGAGAGCTGATTGGGAGTGCCTCCTGGCTTAGTCAGCATTGCATATGACTCTTGATCTTGGGTTGTGAGTTTGAGCTCCACATTGGGTATAGAGACTATAAATAAGTAAACTTTAGAAAAAAAACAAAACAAACAAACAAAAGACAGTTGATTGTTCTCTTGATGAGGATGTAAGGTAATCATTTACTTACCCTCCATGATAGTCAAAGGATCTTCCACTTTGGGACGCAAGATATTAGGGCCAAAGACAGTGGCCAAGTTCTGCACACTCATTTTGTTAACTCCAGAATAGGACTGTACTTCATCCAAGAACCTGTCAATAAATACAATTATGAAGACAAAATTATTTAGAAATTCAAACATCTCTCAGTCAAATGTGGGGAAAATATATTGCAAATGATTAAGGATCAAACTTGAATCATTCAAATATCATCTCTGGCCTGGCTTAGTTTCCTCTTTCAATCACAGAAACAGGTGTATTTGGATAATGCTAATATGAACAAGAGATTCAAGAATATGGATTTTCTTCCAACCCTTATATAAAAATTCAATTTATATGTGTATTCAATTTGAGAACTATAAAAAAGATCATCTGTATATCCTGTATTTCAGAGAGGAGGAATCAACCCTCTTTATTGAGTAATTTGTGAGCTTCAAATTTATAGTCTATTAAAAAATGATATCAAACATGGTTTAAATTAAAACTTTAATTCTACTGATATGAAAAATTATAAGCACATTTTTTCAACTTATTAGGTGCTAAAGATTAAGGGGCGTGAATTAGACTTTCCTCAAATGATTTCAGTAAGAAGGATTGTTTTTGTAGTCTTTCAGCCTTTTTTCATTCCCCACCCTCTCTTCATTTCTAGATTTTATGGTTTACTAATTGTACTGATGAAACAAAGAGGAAGTGATGAAAAATTAAAAAAGAACTCATTTTTTTTTCATTCGGTTTTATTTACTTATTTATTTTTATTTCAAAATTTTATTTGAATTCTAGTTAATATATGAGTAGGATTTAGTGATTCATCAATTACTTTAACACCCAGTGCTCATCAAAATAAGTGCCTTCCTTAATACCCATCACCCATTGAGCCCATCGCCCACCCAACTCCCTTCCATCAACCCTCAGTTTGTTCTCTATGGTTAAGAGTCTCTTACGGTTTGCTTCTCTCTCTCTCTCTCTCTTTTTTCCGCTTTCCCCTATGTTCATCTGTTTGGTTTCTTAAATTCCATACATGACTGAAAACATATGGCATTTATCTTTCTCTGATTTATTTCACTTAACATAGAATGGATAAAGAAGATGTGTGTGTGCGTGTGTGTGACCTGGAATATTACTCAGCCATCAAAAAGAATGAAATCTTGCCATTTACAACAACATGGATGAAACTAGACTGCATTATGCTAAGCAAAATAAGAGAACTTAATTATTATTTAAAATAATATATTTTAGGTGTCAGACATTGCACTAACTTACTGAATTCTCAAAGCAACTCTGTGAGGTAGATACTGTGATTATCTCCATTTTACAGATGAGACACATGAGGCACCACTGTGGCTAAGAATATTCTCTGAGGGTGTACAAGTAATAGGTGGCAGAGCTGAGATTTGAACCCAGAGTGTCTGACTCTAGAGTCTGTGCTCTCGACTACTCCCCTATGACTGAAGAAAGGCGCCTGCTCCACATATTCATTATTGTTAGATAGGCTAAGCTAGTGTAAAACTGAAAGGCAAAAACTCACACTAGTGTAATTTCTTATTTGACTAAGACTTTTAGCTGAAACTAAAAGCCTGCTTAAATGTTTCAAGAGGGGCGCCTGGGTGGCTCAGTGGGTTAAAGCCTCTGCCTTTGGCTCAGGTCATGATCTCAAAGCCCTGGGATTGAGCCCCGCATCAGGCTCTCTGCTCAGCAGGGAGCCTGCTCCCCCTCCCCCTCTGCCTGCCTCTCTGCCTACTTGTGATCTCTCTCTCTCTCTGTGTCAAACAAATAAATAAAATCTTTAAAAAAAAATGTTTCAAGAGAAGTGAAGTTCTCCTACTGTGGAGATAAAGACGGGTAATATAGTTCTCAAGGAACTTTTCCCTTTTACTTAAAGAGGATGTCCTCCTTTCTCATTCACCACAGCAGCCTGAATTAGTTCTAAATCTTGGGACAGAACCCCGATGTGTTAATGAGTCTATGTTATCAATGAGACGATTTCTTTCCTTTTTCTAAATTTTGAAGCCTAAGCTCATATTTGCTTCCTACCATCACCAGAAAAAGTTACAGTAGGAGATTCTGGAATTCCTACTCGGTTACAATTGATATGAGGTCCACAGTGTCAGGCATTAGTCTTAAACCGCATAGTTCCCAGTCTGCCAAATGTTTACTTAATCACGACACAAAAAGTATATGTAAATGATAACACTGTATCGAATTAAAAATTTGAATTATTTAAAAATAAACTGAGAGGCTTTCCTTTAAGATACCTTACAATGACTTGTAGTGCCAACCATCATCTCTTTATTTAAATTTAATTTTTCAATCTTAAATACTTGGTGTCTTAATTTTTAAGTTTTTTATTTAAATTCCAGTTAGTTAGCAGACAGTGTAATATTAGTTTCAGGTGTACAATTCAGTGATTCAACACTTCCATACATTGCTCTGTGCCCATCTAAAAAAGTGCCCTTCTAAATCCCCATCACCTACTCACCCATTTCCTCACCCACCGCCCTTCCAGTAACCATCAGTTTGTTCTTTGTAGTTAAGGGTCTGTTTCTTGGGGCACCTGGGTGGCTCAGTCATTAAGCATCTGCCTTCAGCTCAGGTCATGATCCCAGGGTCCTGGAATTGAGCCCCACATCAAGCCCCCTGCTCACTGGAAAGCCTCTTCTCCCTCTCCTACTGTCCCTGTTTCCTCTCTCACTGTCTTTCCCTCTGCCAAATAAATATATAAAACCTTTTAAAAAGAGAGAGAGACTCTGTTTCTTGGTTTGCCTCTCTTTTCTCCCCCATGACCATTTTGTTTCTTAAATTCCACATATGAGTGAAATCATATGGTTTCTTAAACAGGGGCACAGACATGGCACATACCATCCCAAGCCATAGGGAAATATGGTCATGAGTGAGAGCTTTATCAGGCACAATTAGTGTCCTAAAAGAACCAGACAGTAATGTCTTTTCAATAAGTCTTGTAGTAAGAGAGAAACAGGAAGAAAATAATATTTATTCAACTTAAAATATAATTTAATGTTAAAACAGCTGGGTGGAATGTGTGTTTTCAATACTCTTTTACCTAGTAGGACACTTAGAGAGGATAAGAAAATTGCATACAGACACATAAGACATCAGTGATAGAAACTGGACTCCCATACAGGTTTTTCTCATGCCAAGGGAAATGCTCCTTCTCTAAATGAAGGTACACAGCACAAGTACAAACAACTGACGGAAGTTTGAAGCAACATATCCCTAATGTGTAGACGTAAGAGAGACTCAGAGACAAATGACAAATCGAGTAATTTCAGGGCTCAAAGAAAGCCTTGAGATTATCTTATCAAACCTCTTAATTTTACAGAGGTCAACACTAGAGCACAGAGAAGGTCAGTGATTTTATTCATGGTCAAAAATAAGTTAGTATCAGGCTCCATATAGTCTAGTTCTCTTTAGTTTTGTCTTCAGGACAATTCTTACCTGCAAATATACTTCAGGAGGTTGTAATTGACCACTGGCAAACTCTTCACCTGCTTTGCTAATTCCTTAACACCCTGAGTAAAAAGAAACGGAGAATAAATGTTATCCAAGTGTTGGCCTTGGAATTAAAGCAAATAAAAAGTGGGCATACGGTTCTTTTTTCATTAGTTTCACACATCATCAGTGAGGAATCCTGTCCTGAAAACTTGCCGCCATTACAGAGAGGATTTCGCAAATATTTTCAAAGATGTGAGAAAGTATTTAAAATATTTCCGTAAGTACTATTTGTGGAGAAACAGATGTTAAGTGAAGCCTTTCTAACATTATTAATACTTGCTCACAGTTGACTAAAAAGGGAAGACAGCCTCATTTATAATAAGGTTATCTGGGGAAAAAAACAGCCTTAATGTAGTGAGGATCTTTCTGATTTCTGACATTCCCAAAACAGAGACAAACACACGTCTACTGACAAATAAGTCTCTCGAGATGGGCCATGTCTAGGACACACCGTTTGGGGTGGGATGGAGAATGAAAAGCCCGCTATTCATGGACATTTCACAAAGAGATTAATTGCTTGGGTTCTTCTCATTGTAGAACGTCTAAAATGTAAATGGTCCCAGAAATGCTAATGGATAATGTAATCTAATTTGTTCTTCTTCCTGAAAAAGGCCAGATGGTAAATATCGCAAGTGTTCTGGGACATATGGTCTCTGTCTCAACTACTCAACTTTCCCGTTGTGGTACAAAAGCAGCCACAGACAACATTACATAACAAAGTAAAACTTCATTTATAAAAACAGGCAGCAATTTCAACAAGAGTGCCGAGAAAATCCAGTGGAGGAAACAACAGTCTTTCTGACAAAGGGTTCTGAGACAACCAGATATCCATATGCCACAGCTTGAAGTTGGACCTTTCCTCATATCATAAACCAAAATTAACTCAAAATGGGTCATAGACCTAAATGTAAGAGCTAAAGTTACAAAAATCTTAGAAGAAAATATAGGAATAAATCCTGGTGAGCTTGGTTAAATATTTCTTAGATATAACATTAAAAGCACAAGTGACAAAAGAAAAATAGATAAATTGGACTTATTGTAATTAAAAACTTTTGTGCTTCGAAGGACACCATCAAAAAACTGAAGAGACTTGGGGCGCCTGGGTGGCTCAGTTCTTTGAGTGTCTGTCTCTTGATTTTGCCTCAGGTCATGAGAGTCCGGGTCTGTGCTCAGTGGGGAGTCTGCTTGAAATTCTCTCTTCTTCTCTCTCTGCCCTCCACCCCCAAAATAAATAAATAAATCTTTAAAAAACTGAAGAGACAATCTATAGAATGGGAGAAATATTTGCAAATCAAATCATATATCTGATAAGAGGTTTGTAATCTAAACTATAAAGAACTTTCACAACTCAAATTAAGACAAATAACCCAATTAAAAATGGGAAAATGGTTTTTCCAAAGAAAATATGTGAAGAGCCAATAAATACGTGGAAAACTGTTTAACATCATTAACCATCAGGGAAAGGCAACTCAAGCTCAAGGTGATCTCACTTTACATACATTAAGACGGCTATGATAAAAAAGAGAGATAACAACGAGTGTCGGTAAAAGTTTGGAGACGTTGGAATCGGCAAGAGTTGCTGGTGGGAATTTAAAAAATGACAGAGCCTCTTTAGAAAACACAGAGTTACACATGGCCCAGCAAGTCTGCCTCCTGGGTATAAACCCAGGAGAAATGAAGACGTATGTCCATGCCAAACTTTTCACATGAATATTCACAGCAGCATTAGTAATAATAGTCAAACAACGGAAACAACCCACATATGCTACAACTGAGGGATGGATAAATAAATGAATAAATAAATAAATGGCATGAAATACTAGTAGATGTGGTATAGTGTGACTAAACCTTGAAAACAGTGAAAGAAGCCAGTCACAGAAGACAATGTAGTGAATGATTTTGTTTATATGAAATAGCCAAAATAGGCAAGTCTATACATACAGAAAGAGATTAGTTGTTGCCAAGGGCTGGGGAAGGTGGGGCAAGGGGAATAGGTATGGGACTTGTTATAGGATGATGAAAATGTGCTAAATATTCTAAAATTAGATTCTGGCAGTGGTTGCACAACTCTTGAGAAACAGTTGGCCCTTGAGCAATGTAGGGGTTAGGGACACCAATCCCCCCAACTCAGAAAACCATGAGTAATTTTGACTCCCCCCAAACTTAGATAGCCTACTATTGACTGGAAACCTTCCTAATAACAGTTGATTAACAAATGTTTTATGTATTATGTTTTATGTTTTATGTTTTATGTATTATATGCTGTATTCTTATAATAAAGTAAGCTAGAGAAAAGAAAATATTAAGAAAATCATATGGAAAATGTATGTTTTATGTATTATATGCTGTATTCTTATAATAAAGTAAGCTAGAGAAAAGAAAATATTAAGAAAATCATATGGAAAAGGAAGTACATTTATCGCACTGTACTGCAAAATTTCTGTGTGTAGGAGGACCCATGCAGTTCAAACCCATGTTATTTGAGGGTCAACTGATTATAATAATAATGCACTGATTATACACTTCAAATAGGTGATTGTATAGTATATGAACTATATCTCAATAAGGCTGTTTTTAAAAATAGTAGAGAGAAGCAATGGCCACAGTCTCCAAACTGCAGAAAGAACCAAGATGCCCTTCAAAGGATGAATGGATAAAGAAGATATGGTCCATTTATACAATGGAGTATTATGCCTCCATCAGAAAGGATGAATACCCAACTTTTGTATCAACATGCATGGGACTGGAGGAGATTATGCTGAGTGAAATAAGCAGAGAGAGTCAATTATCATATGGTTTCACTTATTTGTGGAGCATAAGGAATAACACGGAGGACACTGGGAGATGGAGAGGAGAAGTGAGTTGGGGGAAATTGGAGGGGGAGACGAATCATGAGACTGTGGACTCTGAGAAACAAACTGAGGGTTTTGGAGGGGTTGGGTGAGCCTGGTGGTGGGTATTATGGAGGGCACATATTGCATGGAACACTGGGTGTGGTGCATAAACAATGAATTCTGGAATACTGAAAAGAAATAAAATTAAATAAAATGGAAAAAATGGTAGATAAGATTTGGTAGGAGGCATTGTTTAGGTAATTTAGAGGGGCTCACAATGAAAAAGAGAATATGAAATAAGGCATCCAATTTGTTCATGGAATGTTTGGCCTGATGTAGCCCACAATTAACCACTTAGAGGAGCAAAGTGGGCAAGGAGGGCTCATTTCATTTATTAACTTGCAGTTTTCTTTTTGATAAGAGAGGGGATTAAAAATGGGACCTGAGTTGTGTGTGTGATATCTAAGTGCGTGTAATGTCAATAAATACAATAGTGGAAAATAGTCCAAGGATGGGACAAAAGGAAATTTACAAATTAAAAACTAAGAACATTGATAAAAAAAAAAAACAACAAACCCAAATGAAGGTTTTTCTAGAAAGAAATGCATCAACTTACAGCTTCTTCGTCCTTGCTGAGCAGTTTGGCACAGGCCAAAAAATCTTCATACTTTGCATAAGGAATAACTGGTTCTGGAAGTTCTCGGAGATAGAGTTTAAGAAGTGATGCCACTGTGTGTACATCCGTGTTGCTGTGGAGACAGAAGTGTGAAGATATTCTCTGGAGTAAACTTTATTTTACTTTATCCGATTTAGTTTTTCATCAAATACACATTGAAGAGTCCGAATTTCATACGAGTTGGCAATTCAGTCAGGAAGTCAGCTTCGAAGAAGCACACACTTCCACAATGCCTGGGATATGCTGTAGCACAGGTGGAGGGGAGAGGGATCTGGAAGGACTCTGGGAAGCTGCAGTGTGGTTTGAAAATATTCAGAAGCTGAAACACTTTTTTTGTGTGTGTACTTGATGTTAAGCAGAAGTGTTAACTTTGGAAAACAGGGCCAATATACCAGAGGCTTTAAATGAAAAATAATACAATCTACAAAAAACACCAAATCCATCGAGGCATGCATGCATGTATTCAATGTCACAATCAGTTTGGAATCTTAGCTTTATTTCCTATTCTTTAGAAGACATTGGTAATTGGTTACAGACATTAGAAACTTAGTATGACATGTTATAACTTTTTAAGCAGAACTTATTTTGAAGGTGATTGATTCTCAGCATGATTTCTTGCCTAATATTCTAAGATAGTTGGGAATCCTTAGGGTCTTCTAGAAAGAGAAGGAATATACTAAAAAATGAATAAAGAAAACAAAACCTGTCCTTTGTATAATGTACAAAACGTATTTTTATTCTCTACTGACCATGCGAGTGATAGGATTCCTTTTTTTTTTTTTTTACTTTTTTTTTAAAAGATTTTATTTTTTATTTGACAGAGACAGAGGGGAGCAAGCACATACAAGTAGGAAGAGTGTCAGGCAGAAGCAGAGGGAGAGGCAGACTCCCCTCTGAGCGGGGAACCCCATCACGGGGCTCGATCCCAGGACCCTGGGAACATGACTGGAGCCAAAGGCAGACGCCTAACTGACTGAGCCACTATACTTTGTGCTCTCTATCTCCATGTTAATCCATGAAGATGGCAGACAGTAAATACTACAGGAGGTGAATTTGGGTTGTGTATTTATTTAATTAATTTTGGGTGAAGGGTATAAAAGTGTGGCAAGGAGGAACGGGTGGGCAGGGAGTGAAAGGCCAACTGACCTTGAGAAGTGGAAAAGCCGCAGTGAACAAGGTCAGGGATTCTGTAGGTATTGAGAATGAACATCCCACTCCCAGACTGAGTTGCAGGAAGTGCCATGTCCCCAGACGGGTATACCTCGAAAGCTACCATACTGTTGAATTTCCTGCCTCAGTGAATATTCTCTTGCCTCAAGGGTGATGTGGAAGCAGAGCTGACATACAAAACTACATGGGCTGGGACAATGGGCATCTCAGTTCTCAATTTTGGATTTGCGTTGATTTCATCATCTATTTCCCACATGCCTACTCTGTATTGAACTACAGAAACACAAAGTGGCTAGGACCTCAAACGGTCAAAAAAAGATGATTTCAGCCTGCTCAAAATGTATAATCTAGTGGGGATAGGGCATATTAAGTAGATATAACACATAGTATAGAATTACACAAGTATAATAACACAAGTATATAATTGCAAAGTGTGGTGAGTGACAGTAAGGAAAAGTGTCAGATGATATCTAATAACAAGGGCGGGCTGATGAGGGGTTGGAGTGCTTCTCCAAGGAAATGATGCATAGGCCACTGAAGGGGTGTGATAATTAACCAAGTGAGAGCAGAAGCACAGAAGAAGTCACTCCTGATTAAAGCAAGGCAGGTAAACAGAGCCACAAGTGAGAGGGAACATCTTGTCCTTGAGGAGGTAACAAAAAGCTAAGGGAGAGCCAAGTTCAGAGTGGGACTGGATGAGTTCTGCCTATAGGCCGTGTTCTCACAGAGCCTGGGACTCTACCTTCCCTATGTGAGAGAGGGCAAAGGCTGAGCCTCTTCATTTCAGGGTTGAAGTCAGTTAAAGCAGATGTTTTGTCAACCATTCTGCAGATGTTAAAATGATGGAGATGATCTAATAGGGCTTGTCTTAAATTAATTTTGTTCTTTCACAAATAAATATAGGTTTTGCATTTTAAAATTCTGAACTGATAGGCAATATAGAAGTCAACTCAAAGGCTAGCAAAGAAAATAAAAATCACAACCCTGGGACATCTCGAAAACTGAGCCCAAGATCATTTATTCCTTGAATTACTTTCTACAAATTTTTTTAAACAGATAGTCCTAACATAGTGTCAATGGTAAGACTAGGTTTATTTGTCTGTGGGTGGGTTGTTTTTTTAAAAAAACACTTTATTTCATGCATACCAAAGCCCTTCTGTGTTTCTCTGGCTATGTAGTGGAAGAAGCCAACCCCTGAAGGTACAATCATGAGCACTTACAAAACACAGCCTGGGACAGGATAGGCAGTGCAATCAAATATTACAATAAATGATTTCCATCTTTTGTTTCCACTCTAAGCCAACCCAACCCGTGACTAGGTTGGTTGTGTTGCCTTCAAAGACAAAGACTAGTGTGCTAGAGTTATTTGAAGATACAGAGAAGAATATCAAAATGAAAGATAAAATAAGTATATCTATAATTTGTCTGACTATATAAACAGAATATATAAAAAATCTTTATGAAGAAAATGTAATAAATAAATGAGGCAATAATGATAAATAAGAAATACACATTTAATGAAAAATGCTGTTCTTGTGTTTCATTGATTCTCCCCGGCGCACTGTTTAGAAGGTAACTCGCTTGCTACTCTCTTACTATTTTGCTTCTAATGAAGTTGAGCTGTAGTACTGAGGACGTGTGAACACTAGATGGCACCATTGCAAAGTTAGATTAGTCACAGGGCGCGGACATTGTGAAGGATGAAAGGCTGCAGAATCATTCTTCATCCACCAGCAATTTTCTTAGCACCAGAGCTGCAGTAATGTTCCAAGAATAGAAATATTTGAGCTATGAATCAAGGCAAGAGACGTGGATGGGATGATGATTTTATTCCTTCCCTAAAGTGATGTGTCACATTAGCTTTCTAGCGTTAGAGTACACACCCACACGTGGTTAATTATGTAGAAATGAGGAAGAAAAAAAATGACCAAACACTTTTCCCTTTTTTTTCAATTAACAAAGGTTATTAAATTTTTAATTAAGGGCTAAAAGTTAAAAATACATTACTCTCTTTTGGGGGCTTTATTAAACTCGGATTATTCTGTGGAAATCGAGACACCTACATTTTCCTGGTGTTCTCATTTTTGGCTTTGTCCTTTTCCACTGAATGGAAGGAAGCAATTGCTTTTGGGAAGACTCCAGAAGCAAGTATGTATGGTGGTTCTGATTCACCTCAAGGGGCCCACAGTCCATCTGCCCTTCTTGCCAGAATGCCACCCACTGCAGCAGGAAGTCTGGTGCTTGTCTGAAAAATCTCTCTGCATATCCACTGCACAAAATGGCAGCCATCTGCACCTCACTGTCTAGCCTATCTCTCACTGAAAAGCCACGATTCTAACTAATATCTGCTTACTCTGGACAGCCAAATAAGTAAATACTAATATTGTGTGGTAACTGCCCAGTGTACCTATGAGAACGTGTCATCTTTGTCCCAGAGAAATATATCTCAGTCTTGAACAAAGATATGACAGGGCGCCTCGTGGCTCAGTCAGTTGAGTGTCCGACTCTAAATCTCAGCTCAGGTCTTGATCTTGGGGTCATGAATTCAAGCCCTGCATTAAGACTACTTTAAAAAAAAAAAAAAAAGGGAAGCAACCGCACTGTGACAAGTCAGTGTACAATGGAAGATTAAGATACCTAACCTGGTTAATAATAATGATAATAACAGCAGCAGCAGCAGCAACACACGTACAAACATTTCACCGTACATCGGGCCTGTGAGCAGGTCCTGGTACTAACCCTATTTTGGGTACTTGAACAAGACACCACCCTGGTATGAAATTCTTTCTGGCTAATCACTAAGATACGAGTGGCTTTTAAAGGCTTTTGGTAGAAATTCAAGACTATTTACTAATGTAAAATCATTACACAAACTTCAGGTCTCTTTCGCTCAGCTGGTGGTAGAATCTGTTTTCAGAAATTAAGATGAATAATCAGGCATATTCTATCCAGGGATGACAAAGAGGCAGAGACAGGCCCCAGGATCCTGAGTAAAGGAGCCCGCAGAGCAGAAGATGCTCATAGCATGTGTCCCTTCATTGATCAACATACGGGTTTCGTTTTCCTCTTAGATTGTACTTGGACTTGACTTCTGAGTCCTGCTTCCTCACGTACAGTCTTTTTACCAAACTTAAAGGGAGGATTTCATGACTTTTACCGATTGATCTAATTTCGTATTCTCATGCGTGTGCCTTTGGTCATGCTGGAATCCATCTACTGATATTAGTTCCCCATAATAGTTCCCAAATGCTTATGGTGGGCATAATTCATTCATAATTCATTCATTTCGTGCCACATGCTGGGTGACACAGAAATGAACAACGTAGATCTTTTTGTCCCTCTTGGGCTTATATCTCTAACTAATCACCAACAATATTTTTCCATACCATACCCCTATTTCTTAACATTTCCTGTAAATTCTGGTTGCTAAGTTGCCAGCAGGTGTGAGATCTTAAGAATGTTCTTCACAGGGGCACCTGGGTGGCTCAGTGGGTTAAGCCTCTGCCTTCAGCTCAGGTCATGATCTCAGGGTCCTGGGATCAAGCCCTGCATCAGGCTCTCTGCTCAGTGGGGAGCCTGATTCCCCCCCTCTCTCTACCTGCCTCTCGGCCTACTTGTGATCTCTCTCTCTGTCAAATAAATAAATAAAATCTTTAAAAAGAGAGAGAGAAAAAGAATGTTCTTTATAGTTCCTGGAAACTGCCTTCCCTACTTATACTCTGTGTACCATATAGGCCTCTCTAATCTGAATAAGGATAAAGAAGTATGACAACAATCCTTCCTTGTTCATCTGCTATCTCCACCCCCTCCTTCCCTGATAAACAGACTCTCATCCATGGATCAGTTCAAATGCCACAGTAATTACAAGTATAATACTACACAAGCAAAACCTTGAAACTCTGAGGTCTCATAATTAGAAATGGGAATTTTTCACCCTGGATGCTAGGGGCAGAACACAACATCATCTGTTGATTTTACTGAATAGAATGAATTTCCAATGCATCCACACCAGAAATTACTAAAGATACTGTGAACTTATTTGCAACACACACACACAATGAGATGACCCAAAATTCACTTGGAATTACCAAAAAAAAAAAAAAAAATGTCAGGTCCATCAAACTCCAGGGAGAACATACAGGAGACTGAAGCCATTCAGCCACTCTTACCACGGTGAAGACTGCCGTCAAATTGTCTTAATCAACATGTTGTTCTTTCCACCAAATTCACAAAGGTAGAGAAAAGCAAATCTGAAGGTAGTAAGCAGTTCCAAACGAAACTAAATGTTTACAAGAAAAGCCTGGCTCTGTTCAAACTTTTTTTTTTTTTTTAAACTTATCTGTCAAAACCACTACACTTTTCAGCAGTGCAACTTGAATCTGGTTCAGTCATGGCTCAATGTTGTTATGTGTCACCACTGAATTATATACAATAACAAGAAGACACTTTAACCTGTCTGGACTACACTGAGTTAGTGTTTGTGCCACTAATTTAAACAAGATTCCTGGCTTAAAAGTAATGATGGCAGAGAGCTGAACGATGATCTCCACTGTGGACCGAGCTGTGTCCCCTCCTTCATTCATCTGCTGAAGCCCTAACCTCTGGTGTGATGGTATTTGGAGCTGGAACCTTTGGGAGATAATTGGGGCTAGAAGAGGGCATGAGAATAGGACCCTGGTTTGATGAGATGGGTGCCCTTGGAAGAAAAGACACCAGCAAGCATGCTCCCCAGCCCCTTGGTCCCTTACACATGTGAAGAGAAAAGGGCATGTGAGCACAGGGGGAGAAGACAGCTGTCTGTAAGCCAAAACGAGAGCCCTTATCAGAACCTGACTGAGCGTGCACCTTGATCTCAGACTTCCAGCATCAGAGCCATGAGAAAAGAAATTTCTGTTGGTTACATCACCCAGTCTGTGACATTTCATCATGGCAGCCTGAGGTAGCTAATCCAAAATCCACATCTCCTGAGCATACCCATGAAACCATTAATTGTACTGCTAAGGTACTAGGTAAGGAAACGTTAGCAGAGAGTTAAAAACGCACTTGCAGATAATGTGGATTTATGGAAATACTGTCAGACAGATTGATGTGATAGAGAAAAAAGTCAACAACTTTGGTTGCACCCTAGAGTCGCATGGAAAGTCTTTCAAAATACTGGTGCCTGGGTCCTATATATTCTGATGTAACTGGTGGGGCAAGGAGACTTTCAGAAAGCTACTCAGATGATTTCCATGTGCTGCCATGGTTGAGAAACACCCATATGGAACATGCATTTGAGGTAGAAAACCTCCAAGGAAAGGAGGCAATTCTGATGTGGAATGCTCGCAAGGTCACAAAATTCAATCTGGCCACTCTATGACCCATGGGACTCTACTAGTTATACACTCATCTGTCCGGCATTCCCTGAGAGAAGACAGGTGGGAGTAACGTTGGCCAGGAGACACTGTTATACTTAAATGAAATTGTCACATTGACATTTCCTTTCCTACTCCTGGAATTACATATATGTACAGATGTATGTGGGCATGGACGCTTCCCTCACAGTGCTAGCTAAACACATAAAAAGAATATCTGATAGTTTGATATACAACCACCACACCATACATGTCAGCACATGAATGCACGCACGCACACGTGTGTACCCCCACACACTGACATGTGTATAAGATACACAAAGTAACAGATAAGATACTCTGTAGTGTCGCTGTAGAAAGAGATTCTTTTGAGCAACTTGAGTTTGGTGAGTCCAAATAATAGACCCCTCAAAGAGAAAGTAGCTACATCCCCAAACTGGAAAAAAAAAAAAATCATGGATATTTATCCATTTGTTATTTTTGATGAATATTTCCCATAGATGTTTCTCATTTCATTACTATTATTATTGTTATTTCTGTTGTCATTATTTGCCACCTCACTCTCCTCCTCCTTACTTGGCCATCATTCCTTACCAGGCAGCTCCCCAGTTTTTCTTCCTCTGCTGACTTCTAAGTGCCATTTTCCTGGAATCTATGCACACTCTCTGAGCTCAACTGTCACTTTTCTATAATAACTACAAAACACACTCCTTCACAACAGACCTTTCCATTGAATTTGTAGATGTTCCATACATACTTTGAACTACATATAAACAAAGCTGGAGAACAACCAAAAAACCTTGCAATAAAATTATTCCTTCTTTGCCATTTTCTCGACCATGGATGGCAGCACCATTCATACAAATAAACACGAGACCTATAAGTCAGACTAAATTTTGCTTTTCCCGACACCCTAAATCTAACAGTGGTTAGTGATTCTCAGACTGAGCTACCCATTGGACTCCCCTGGAAAGTTTGTAAGATACTCATGACTGAAACCTATATATTCTGATGTAAAACCTTATGAATCAATTCCCTCTTCAGTAGTCTCAGTGACATTGCTCAAGTTCAAGTTCATATCACTCATCTCCATTAATGTAACATAATGCCAGCTGGTTTTTCTGTTGCAAGCCTGTCTTCCTATACTCAGTCCCCTGAACATAAACATATAGGTGGTAACGATTAATTACAAATAAATATAAAGGACAAGTAAAATGCCTTGCTATGTAGCTTTTGAATACTGTGTTTGAATGCAAAGGGAAAATGTATAAGCATATATAGATAAATATACATAACAAAGAAATATACATACTTACTTTATACAACACTCATTAGAGTTGTCATCATTTAGTTAGTTTGAGCTAGAGAGCATCAATTCACTTTACAAATAGCTAATATGTCTAAGTAAATTAAATTCTTATATTAAAGAATGAAAATACAGTCTTTTTCCATTATAGTACCAAGATGCTTTCACTGGAGAGGAAAGTCTAGTGGGATTGAGACATTGATAAGGCTTGATGTAGAATATTCACAAAAGTTTCCTGAAAGCGATATTATAGCAGTATAACTTTTTAAACAGGCTACCTTGTACAGACATATGCATTCACTTCCAACAACAATAACAAAAGACTAAAACCGTAAGTTTCAGGCAGTAGATAAGTTCTACAGATCCAATGTACAGCATACTGAATATAGTCAAAGATGCTATTTTATAAACCTCCAAGTTGCTAAGAGCCTAGATCTTGAAGCTCTCAGCACAAAAAAAGAAATTATAATTATGTGACCTGATGGGGGGTGTTGGCTAACACTATGGTATAATCATACTGCAATACATAAATGTACCAGACTGACACATTGTGTACCTTAAACTTATACAATGTTATACGTCAATCATAGTGCCACAAAAATAAATAATTTTAAAACAACATAAGTGTTGTTGGTTACTAATTAATCAACATGGCTATTAATATGAGTTAATATGTCCCTCCAGCTCTGGTGATTTGGGACCTAAGTATCAATGTTATATACAAATTTACCTTAGAAGCAATATTCAAATGCATATGATACAGTCATACTATAAATGACATTAATATTATCCAAAGCCTTAAGAGCCAAGTCATACAATTTTTTCTATAGAAATTAAAGCTGAAGTCAATGAAGTCACAAAGATTTTCTTATTAAACTGAGATCCTACTCAGTATCAATGATGCATATAATTGCTTAGAAAAAGGATAGACCTCAGGAATGATTTGAAAGTCACCAATGACAGAGATTAGGGATTAGGGATAGCCTATTTACAAACCACAGAGATTGTATTTTACGTGTGTGGGTATCTCTACATCCTACACATACACACACCATATATACACACATACACATACATATTGCATACACATAAATGTGTATTTTGTTCTTTATAGAATTAAAAAAAAAATCCAGTCGGGTACGAAGAAAACTAAGACACTCTTGATTGACTCTACATGTTGGACTTTGTTCTCCCTAACTAGTACCAGATCTTCATTGCATTTATTTATAACTGTTTTAGGAGAAAGTTCAAGCCTTTGAGGTTCTCCAGAGTACCTAAACTTGCCCAAGGATGAAGAAGAGCGTTTGCTCAGGGTTTTTATTAAACACAAGCATTCTTTATTTTTTTTTAAGATTTTATTTATTTGAGAGAGAGAGAGAGAAAGAGAAAGAGCACAAGCAGGGTGAAGGGCAGAGGGAGAGGAAGACTCTCTGCCAAGCATGGAGCCTGATGTGGGCCTCCATCTGGGGACAGATGGAGGGGACAGATGTCAGCCAAAGGCAGACGCCTAATGGACTGACCCTCCCAGCTGCCCCAACATGAGCATTCTTAATCTAGGTTGGGAGTTATGCTGAAGTAATAGCTACCCGTTAGCATCTCCCCTGGCTATTCAATGGAACATAATTTCCTAAACTCACAAAGTGTAAAATAAATGTCTAAAAATGTAAGACTGATGAAAAAGATTAGAAGATTATTGTTGACCTAAACGACCCATCTTTAGGTGGGTGTAAAGAGACTATTCACAGTGAGAGATATAAGAAAATCCATTTACAGGAAATTTAAAATTATACTAAGCAAATAGCACTATTCAATGGATTATGTGACTATGGTTTGAGAGAGGTGGGGTAAGACATCCCTTGCTCACCTCACATTTCCTCTAGGAATGGCTCATCAATAAAAATATCTAGACAAAATACTTTATATCATCTAAGTATACTATGATTATGTAATTATCTAATTAGATTTTATAAGTGGTAAGCTTTCAGTTCTTGCTTAAATGGGATATGCTATTTTTCCTAACATTTGACTCCTAACATACAGACCCTGAAGGCATTCTTTCACAGAGAGTTTACATGGCTCTACCAGTTTCCATGTCTCTACATTAGTAAATGTATATACCTGAGACTTTATCACATAGCCCTTTCCTCAACTGTACCGAGGACCTGAAGGGCTATGAGTTGTAATTTCAGTTTCATATGGTCCTCAAAATCTTGGCAAACAGTTAATGAATTTGGTTTAGCTACAATTAAAAAATTACAGCTGCATTTAGTTACTTGACAATTTTATATTGTTTGCTTACATATTTTTCCCTTTACTAAACTCTGCAGATGGAATTTCAGGAGAAACAAAAAATGTGATCATCATGATACAGTCAACAATTTATTTTTTTTCCTAGAGATTTCAGATTATGCAACCAAGGATTTCCCAAAGAAGCATTGTTGAGGTTTGGTTCTAAGGGGGTATATTTATGCTAAAAAATGTATTTTTAAATGTTCTTAATAGCATTTAAAACATACATACATACTTTGGTCTTTCTATTTTAAAATAAAATGGAACCAAATATCATAATAATTTTCTAGCTAACAAAAACTAAATAGCAATCAAAATTTTCTTAATATATATTATATATATATATATATATTTTTTTTTTTTTCGTATTAATGTGTCCCAACACTGGCTTTACTGCACATTGCCTATTTTCTTCCATAACAACCCACATGTTTGGAGAATTTTGATTACCTGATTCTGGGATAAACAATGAATGATGAAACATTCTCTTCCAGAAACCTTATTTTTTTCCAGTAAAGTCAGTAAGGTAGAAAACAAAACCTTTGTGTCTTATAGAGGAGAAAAGGAAATAGAAGGCTCGCTGAATCTCTAATAGTGTTGAAAGGAACTTAAAAGGATTTGCCGATATATCTAGGAGAGTCTACAAATCAACACCAAAACCAGCCAAGTCCATGCAAAACTCATTCCTTCTCTGAACACTTCAACAGTTTTTTTTTTTTTTTTTTAAGATTTTACTTATTTATTTGATGGGGGCGGGGGAGAATACAAGCAGGGGGAGTAGGAATGGGAGAAGCAGGCTCCCTGCCAAGCAGGGGGCCTGATGCAGGACTCGATTCCAGGATCCTGGGATCATGACCTGAGCCGAAGGCAGACACTTAAGGACTGAGCCACCCAGGTGCCCCAGCAGTCTTTTGTTTTAACACAAAAGCATTCTCAATGTATAGGCTAAATGACACCATCCCAGTTTATTTTTGTGGATATATATATTGAGAGAAAGGACAAAAAGCTTTAAAAAAAATCCAGCTGTATACTTATTGGGTGTCTCATACTAAAATCTGTCATGCTTCTTGTTGGAAAGGATGCTTTGCTCCCACATATACAGAAATTTATTCTATTAGTGCTGTTTTCCACTTGAACCATTTTTAAGAAAAGTCAGGGTAAGCAGGAAGAAAGAGAAATAAAATTTTACTGAGAAGTAGTAAGGGGTTTTTGGTTTTGTTTCATTGTTTTGTTATAAATAAAAATCTAGTTCACTTTGGGAGTGGGCTGCACTCATCTTCACGAGAGCATTTCTGGGGTACAAAACAAACAGAGGTACTGAGCTTAATTTAGAGCTGTGGCTCTTGGGAAATTACAAACCCATTTATAAGATTATGACTTTGTACTGACACAGGCAGGCATTTTGTGTCGGTTGACAAAAATGATATCCTGACAGAATTTTAGAAGTTGTCTTGAAACATGACAGGTTTCAGGCTTCCTAAATTGAAGGCTATGAAAATAAGCACATGAATTCTCTACTTACTGAGATATCAAAAATACTGGCATCCTTTCATTCAATAAATATATTCAAAATATATTCCTTATATCCTTTTATTCAACATAGGTTTATTGTGAGCCTATGCTGTGTCAGACATTTTTCTAGGTGCTAGGGATAAAAAAGGTGATCAAGATTCATAAAATTCCCCACTTTCTTAAGCTCATATTCTATATAAGTGCAGAGTTCTATTTTATCAATAGAGTGTTTTTTTTTTTTAAGATTTTATTTATTTATTTGACAGACAGAGATCACAAGTAGGCAGAGAGGCAGGCAGAGAGAGAGGAAGGGAAGCAGGCTTGCCGCTGAGCAGAGAGCCCTATGTGGGGCTCGATCCCAGGACCCTGGGATCGTGACCTGAGCCGAAGGCAGAGGCTTTAACCCACTGAGCCACCCAGGCGCCCCTGAATAGAGAGTTTTAAATGAATATCCACAGTGATATCCTCATGGGTATGAAGATACATGCTCCTGTGGGATCACAGTTATTTATTGTGATCCTAAATAGAAACTTCCAGAACATTATTTTTGATTCTTCAGCAATTTTCAACCATTTCCTTATAATAATAAATTATCCAGATAATCAAAGGAATCAAACATTTTAAAACCATATGACTTCTAAGGGGCACATGTAAGTGGTTTATAAACACATAAAAAGATACACATCAGTAGTCATTAGGGAAATGCAAATTAAAACCATGATACCATTGCATACTCACTAAAACGGTTAGAATAAAAAAAAAATGGCACATTCATCCATTGCTGGTAGAAATATGAAATGGTGCAGCCACTCTGGAAAACAGTTTGCCAGTTCCCCAAGTGTTAAACATAGATATGACAATTTTACTTCGAGGCATATACCCAGGAGGTGAAAGTCTATGTCCATGCAAAAAATTGTGCATTCATGTTCATGGCAACATTACTGGTAAAAGCCAAACAATGGAACAACAGAAATATCTACCAATAGATAGATGGATAAACAAAATGTAGTATGTCTTCAGTATGAAATTCTATTCATCAACAAAAAGCAACAAACTACTGATATATGTATAACATGGACGAATCTTAAGAACATTACACTAAGCAAAAGAAGCTGGATGCAAGTGGCCAAAAATTGAATAATTCCACATCCAGAAAAGGGAAACTCTATAGAGACAGAAAGTAGATTAGTGGTTGCCCGGAAAATGAAGGCTACTGGAAATAACAGTAAATGGCATAAGGGATGTTATTTGGGTAATGAAAATGTTCCAAACCGATAGGTAGTAATGGCTGCGTAACTTGGTAAATTTGTCAAAAATCATCGCATTCCACCATTGCAATGAGTGAATCACATGATATGTAAAATACGACTCTAAGTTTATTTCAGAAAATACACTCTTTTAAGGAATGCACTTTCACCAAGTGCATGCAAGAATATTTGCAATCTGACTTCCAAGATACGAACAAGCACCCACTTTCAGAGTATAAAACATTGCCGGCGTCTTACTTCTTTCAGTAGGAATTGCCATGGAGATTTCAAAACAGGCATGAAGATATCCTATATTAAAAACACCGAAGAGCTTAGGTTCAAGCTTAGGTACAAGCCTATTACTTTTCCTTATCATATAAAATGTTAGAATCGCCATTATCATCAAGATCATAATACCTATGACAAGGGCAATAAATGTGCTAAGTGTCTTATTTCATTATATCATTTCTTTTGGTGTTTTTGTTCCATTTTGGTTTATTTATATATTTAGTTAGTTAGTTGTTTTTTTTTTTAATCAAGTTTTTTATTTTAATTCCAGCATAGTTAACATGTATTTTGTTTTATTTTTAAGTGCATTAATACAACAACCCTGTGGGTTAATTATGATTTTCATTTTTTACATGAGGAAACTAGGGGTTTTGAGAAGTGAAGTAAGCAGTCGCAGGTTGTTAACTTAGATTATAAATGGTGGGCCAGCCTGAACTCTTATTCTTACACTGCCTCCTGGCAAATAAGTATACAAACATGGACTGACATACCAAATACTGTGAAACTTCTTGTTAATTAACTATTTTTATTCAGGTGAGTCAGGTTTCCGTGGAAGTGAGCTCCAAATTTATTCAAAGATAAATTGACCTCATACTGGTCAGAATGGCTAAAATGAACAAGTCAGGAAACAATAGAAGTTGGTAAGGATACAGAAAATGGGGAAACCTCTCACACTTTTGGTGGGAATGCAAGCTGGTACAGCCACTCTGGAAAACAGTATGGAGGTTCCTTAAGAAGTTAAGAAACAGAGCTACCTTATGACCCAAAAATTGCACTAAAAGGCATTTATCCAAAAGATACAAACATAGTGATTCAAAGTGGCACATACACTCTAATGTTTATAGCAGCAATGTTCACAATAGCTAAAATATGGAAAGAGCCCAGATGTCCAGCAACAGATGAATGGATAAAGAAGATGTGGTACAGGAACACCTGGGTGACTCAGTCTGTTAAGTGTCTGCCTTTGGCTCAGGTCATGGTCTTAGGGTCCTGGAGTGGAACCTCATGTTGGGCTCCCTGCTCAGTGGTGAGTCTGCTTTTCCCTCTCTCTCTGCCCTCCACTCCTGCTCATGTTCTTGCTCTCAAATAAATAAATAAAATTCAAAAGATAAAAATAAAAAAAGATGTAAGATGATATGTACACACACACACACACACACACACACACACACACACACAGGAATACTATGCAGCCATCAAAAAGAATGAAATTTTGCCATTTGCAATGATGTGGGTAGAACTATAGTGTATTACATTAAGTGAAATAAGTCAGTCAGAGAAGGACAAATACCGTATGATTTCACTCATATGTGGAATTTTTTTTTTTTAAGATTTTACTTATTTATTTGACAGACAGAGATCACAAGTAGGCAGAGAGGCAGGCAGAGAGAGAGAAGGGGAAGCAGGCTCCCCGCTGAGCAGTGAGCCTGACACGGGGCTCAATCCCAGGACCCCGGAATCATGACCTGAGCTGAAGGCAGAGGCTTTAACCCACTGAGCCACCCAGGCGCCCTCATATGTGGAATTTAAGAAACAAAACAGATGATTATAGGAGAAGGGAAGGAAAATAAAATAAGATAAAAACAGAGAGGGAAGCAAACCATAAGAGACTCTTATCCATCTGGAACAAAGTGAGGATTGCTGGAGGGGAGGTGGGTGGGGGATTGCCATTAAGGAGGACACTTGCTGTGATGAGCACTAGGTGTTATACATAAGTGATCAATCACTAGATTCTACTCCTGAAACTGATAATACATTATATGTTAAATAACTTGAATTTAAATAAAATTTTCAAAAAAGAAAACAAAAACTAAAAAAAAAAAAAAGATAAATTGAAAGGAAAGAAAAGTTCATGTTCTTGCTTTCCAATGTACAGGCTTTTTGATATATCATCAAGAGAATAAGCACAATGAAACATGACAGATTTCTAGCTAACAACCCACACTACATAAAATATTTAATAAATATCCATTCATGTGAATATTTTCCACATACAAAATATTTCCCTTTAAAGCTCATTAATTTTTCAGATCCTGGTATGTTTACAAAGAGGTTTCAGGGAACCCTAGTGAGTTACACTCATTTTTCAAATTAGGTAAGACGCCACGTGTTCAGGGAAGGGGGCCTGTCCGTGTTGCTGAAGAGTGATCTGAAGTGTGGGCTATTCCAAGCACACAAACACAACACTAAGGGATATCAAATCACACAATAGGAACCTTAGTCCTTTTCTGGTTCTTTCACCTCTTCTGACTCTTCTGATTATATCAAGTAGGAAGCACCGGTTGGAAATGAGAAAAGTGTTGAGGCAGTACCATCACTTGCCAATCTCCGTTTTCATCAAGTACACAAAGGCATTAGGGCCAGTATTCAGAAAGCAGCTGTATTCAGCTGGCATTTAATAACACATCTTGTCATTGCATTGTGATTTATGGTGCGTGTGCTGGTTTTCAACGAACAATAATGATATCAAATTCCTTTACAACAAAACTGATAAAACAGTGAATAAATTTAAAGGGAAATATTCAAGCTGGTACAGGTGTTCCATGGAGATGGCTAAAATCGTGATGGTACTATGGGAATGACAGAAGTTTGGGATGGACTCTGAGGCGATGCTTATCAAATCTGGTCACGCCCTCAGAGTATTGAAGAACTGCATCAAAACTAGGAATGTTAGACGTCACCACCGTTAAACAGCTGTTCCGGTCATCGGAGGGCTGGCTCCTCTCGTGGCTTCAGAGAATCACTTAGGGTGTTGAAAACAAGGTAACCAGTTTACCACCTACACATTCAGGGCTTGCCTTGGGCAAACTCCTGGGAGTCAGGTCTTTGCTTTTCCAGCTCTTCACCTATCCACATGCCCTTAAGCTACCACTCGCTTTCTTCGCTTTCCTCCATCAAATCCTACGTGTAGATCCTTTATTCACACTATGGTATAAAGGCACTGTAACTGTATGGTTTGCTACTGAACTCCCCAGTGTTTGATTTTTCAGCCGGATCATAGCATAAAGGTGCAGGCGAGTTCTTTTTAGATTGTTCTAAAATTTCAGGCCCATTTCAGCAGGTAGGAAAGAATATATTTTACACATTAACAATAGAGCCCAGAAAATAAATCCTCTTTCACAGTAGCTTAAGACCAGCTCAGCTGAGTCAGAACTAATGTGTTGCTTCCAATAAGGCCATGAGGTTGATTTTTTTTCTCTCACTTCATATATAAGAAAACTATCACTTCTAAGGATACACATTCCTGTACCCTATGGTCTGGCTAGTATTTTCCAATTTATGATTAGAGAACCATGCATATAAGAATTACTTGGGAATTGTTTGAAATTCAAATTCTGATGCATCCTCCAACCTTTTAAAATCTCAGTGAGAGCCGGTGGGGTGTAAGCTTCTGAACCTAGAGACACCTCTCTGGGTCATCCTTATGCAAACTAATATTTGAGAAGCTCTACTGTCTATAGTGCCCCCCCACTTCAAGTCTACTTTTTATAATTTAGGTCAGAAATACTCAAAGCTATATTGCTACTCAGAAGATAAAAATTAAAATATGTGTCTGGCTTTTCTGCCTTCTAAGTTTTAGACCTTTTAAAAAAAATTTATCTCTGTAGAATTGCAGTTTGTTTATCTGTAGAATTGCAGTTTGTTTAGTGATCCTAATTCAGTCACCAAAATAAATAAAAAAACGAGCAAGATGGTAGAAGAAAAGAAAGAGGGTAAAGACAAAATGAACAGAGTATGTGGGAAGGTGTCTGGGGTACCAGGGATAGCACTTATGGGATTTTGGACAAAATGTGTAAAATCATTGGCTTTTACAGCCTTCTGTCCTTGCTCTTTTAAACACGTGTGTTATAAGCGCATAGTTTTTTTATGTTGGTGGTGTCTTTTTTTTTGTCGCTGAACAATTAATGCTCTGATGGTGACACCTACATGGACATTCTTGATCCTGTCTTCCCAGCAATTGCAAAATGTATCTTCTTTAACAGCTGAGGCCACCTGGAGAGTTTTGGAAATGAAAGAACATTCCGCTTCTAATCTGATTTTACACATTCTGTATTTAATTTTTATCCCCTCAAAGTGGGGAAATTAAATATGAAATGCTATATTTTAATTTGTTTTCATTTCTGAACAGAAATAATAAAGAAAAGAATGGTTAGGAACTTTGATATCTGCTGTTTTTTACATTTGACATCAACTGATAAAATACAAATTCTTTCTGGTCAATGAAAATGTCCTTTCTCACAAAATTCACTTTGGTCAAGGAGTCTGTGGGAATATGTCATCTAACTGCAGGAACAAAAAGTCATGTATACATAAAAGTCTTAAACTTGAACCTCAGAACTGGAAAATAGCATGAGGTAACTAAAGAAAGAAAGTGCATTGTTTAATAAAAGCTGGTCCATGTGCCTGAAACCTCTCTAAATTTAAATAATGTATGTTCCAAATTTCTTTTTCTCAATTTTTTTCCTCCATAGAACAGCATACTTCTTCTCATTCAAATATGATATAGTATCTTCCAAATGGATTCCTAGCTTCAAAAGCACAGGCCGATGATGACTTACTACATAGTCCTTGAAACCATGTTTGTGAAAACCACTTAATGACATGGAAGTTGTTCCTGATACAATGTTAACAAGAAAAGGCAAGATGTAAAAACTGTGTGATTCAAAAACTTTGTATATATACCTACCTGTATTTAGATGCATCTGTATTTTTAAGTTCCTACACATCTACTTATTTATACATTAAAATATAGCAAGAGCTCCCTGGCTTGTTTACTTTTGAAATATACATCCCCCCTTCTTATGTTGTATGTTCTAAATTGTATACAAAATATTTTAATTTAAAATACGATCTTAATAATATTTTAATTAAATTTTAATAACACCTTATACTGTTATACTTTTTTAAAGTTATTAAGAAAGTTTGCTTTAAAAATCAAATTTTAGGGCATAATATTGGAGCTTCAATAACATTAGTCCTAATATTAAAATTAGAGATTATTTTTGCAGAATTCCTGTGCAAATTTCTTTGTATATTTTAACATGTATGGAGATGAAAGCTACATCTTGATTCTTTGTAAGATAGAAGCACTATGAGGGTACACAGGGGAATATACTTCTCATACTTCATAATGAAAAATTTCTGTCTTTCATTTTACATCCTAATAGCTATTGAATACATTATACACAGTCTATATTTTTAAACTTATACTCTTTTAAAAATCATTTTGGGGGAGCCTGGGTGGCTCAGTGGGTTAAAGCCTCTGCCTTCGGCTCAGGTCATGATCCCAGAGTCCTGGGATCGAGCCCAGGGGGAACTTACTTAAAAGCAAGTGCGGGAAACCAGTCCCAGGTAACAAAGCCCAAATACAAGGGTGGGTCAGGTCAGGTGGAGAGAACACCCGAATGCCCAGATGAGTCGGGTCAGGTGGAGCCATCCAATCAGTAAAGCTTGCATACTATCTCCCTAGCTACCAAGGAGTGTGGGCCCCGCCTTTTGGGCGCCAATTCTGACTAAGGTGATAGGCTAGTTCAAATAGCTACTATGGGGTGAATTGTAGTTCAATTGGCCACCCATGTGTGACCTAGCATGACTGTGCAGCTTTCTCTGTGTGTTACAATCTCATTCACCACCTGTGTGTGGCCAGGCCCAACCACATGGCCTTTGCTCTATAAAAGTTAGTCTGTGAGGCAGGGAGGGGTTGCCCTCTCTGTAAGGGGTGGCCCCCACTGGTCTGTTTGACGGTCAGTTTGATTCTTGATGCTTGGTGTGAAATAAAGCTTTGCTTGACCTTCGCTTTCTATCAGTCTCGCTCCTTTGACCATGGACCCACTATTGGGGGACCCAACAATAAGAGAACTGACTTTGTCTTTTTCACCTAGAACAGGTGTTTAAGTGTCTAAGACATACTAAACACTGTAATATTATCTGTTGAATGAATGAATGAGATGGACTGTCTCCAAAGGTGACTGTCAGTAATTCATGTCACTCCTTCTACCAAGAGGTAGAACCAATTTTTAATCTCTTTTCATCTGAACTGCCCTTACAATTTACTTTGGACCAACGGTATGCAGTGGATGTGACGTTGTACCAGTTCTGGGCCTAACCCTTCACAGGCCTTAAGGCTTCCACGCTTACGGTCTTTCAGTCCCAAGATACTGTGTAAAAAATTCTAGTAACTGGTTAAAGAGAAAAGCCCTGTAGGACACAAGACTGCAGAGAGAAAGAGAGAGGCTCAACCCACCATTAGCCATTTCAGTGGGCTGAGCATCAGCACCAGGCTTGGAAGGTAGCTCTCTTGGCTACAGCAGCTACATTAGATCATGGCAACTGATACCATGTCTTTGCCAAGCACTGCGCAAATGCAGAATCTGAAACAGTTGCTCTTGGTTTTAAACCCAAAAGGTTGGACTGGTTTGCTATGCAGCAAGAGCTCCCTGAAACAGTCCCTGGAACCAAAGACTGGGGGCAGCCACAAAGAAACTCTAATGTAGAGCACTGGCTTTTTCCCGTCAGTGTTGGATAGTCGTGAGGAGACTATCAAAACTGGAAAAGCAACAAGAAAATTGCTATTAGTAGCTAGAGAAAGATGAGCATGCAGAGCTTATTAAACCGTGATGGAAAAATTTGCAAGGCTATCGGCTGCCATAACTCAGAATGCAGAAAATGTTCGATGAAGCTAACTAGAAACTGTTCAGCTCTGAAGAAGAATTTAGAGAAACTGTAGTGGCCCTGGGACAGTGTCTCCAGTTGGTGAAATCTTCTCAAAGTAAGAAATGGCCCCAGGGCAAAGATAAAATCCAGGGTGCTGCCAGTAAAACATTACCTGAAGGTCAAGACCAGATGGTGGTCGGAGACTCATTAAAACCTCTGAAAGACTGAAGGTAGCACCTCACAGATTCTCTCAGCAATACAAAAATATTTAGAAGGAATCTTAAGATTTTTCCATAAAATGCTGACTCATAGACCCCATAAGGCAGGACCTGATACACAGGGATTTATGGGTGTGACTTTGTTTCAGCAAGAGGATTACAATTTGACACTTCCAAGGTTTTTAAAGACATGGCAGCTTGGGATAAAAGGGGTGGTACCAGTTCAAAATGAAAAAAGAAGTTTTGAGATCCCAACTTTCTATGTGCAGGAAGTGGCTGAGAAATTACTCCTAAAAAAGTGAACCATTTCTTGGGGGGTGGGGGGTGGGTAGAAGTTTTATGGAGCAAAACCAGGGTTTCAGAGAAGATCAAAGAGTAGAGAAGAGTCAAAGATTAAAGAACCAAGCCTTAACCTAGGCACATTTCCCACCTTCCCACGGCCCAGAAGAGGGGCCCTGAGAACACGTGTCCAGCAGGAGTTCAGATTATAGATGAAAATCCAGTCACAGTCTTCGCAGAGTGACAGATATCATATCAGCTATTAAAAAAGAGAAAGCTAGTTAACTATCTGAAACAAGTTTTTTTAAGATATTGGACAGTAGTGCAAAAATGTGACCCTTGAGAGTATGGAATCAAATAAGGTCAATCTTATGATGACTCCAGCCTTGTGCTTTATCATGTGCCTGAGCGTGGGACAGGGACGGGAACCCTAAAGAGAGAACAGCAGTCTCACTCAGCGAAGGAGACAGAGATTACAGGTTGGAGAGGTTGAAGCAGCTAGCATTTGTGATGCAGACTACTAGAGAGGAAGAAGCTTTGTACAAAACGACTTCTTGCAATCTACATATATGTCTTCTTGAGTCTTCATCTAAATACCAACACAAGCTAGCAGAGGGCAACACTCTAAGGGGATAAACCCACAACTACCAGGGAAAGAACCACCATCAGGATTAACAAGAGTGTAAGAAAGAAATTCTTAAAGGAGATAAAATCAATGGTGCTAAAACTGGTTCTTTTTAAGGTATAATGAAATTGATAACACATAAATGGCCTGATTAAGAAAAAAATGATGTGGGGCACCTGGGTGGCTCAGTGGGTTAAGCCTCTGCCTTCGGCTCGGGTCAGGATCCCAGGGTCCTGGGATGGAGCCTGGCATCGGCATCGGGCTCTCCACTCAGCGGGAAGCCTGCTTCCCCCTCTCTCTCTGCCTGCCTCTCTGCCTACTTGAGATCTCTCTCTGTCAAATAAATAAATAAAATCTTTTTAAAAAATGATGTAATATGATTATTTTTGTAATATCAAAAGTAAAGGAGAGGACTTCACTAATGAGTCTACAGACATTACAAAAAAAGAGAATATTATAAACAACTTTGTGATAATAAATTTGAAAAGTTATATGGAACAGGAAAATGTCATAAAAGAGACAAATTAACAAAACTGACACAAGAAGAATTAGCAAAGTCATTTCCAGAAACTTCCCCATGAAGATAACTTCAGGACTAGAAGAAATCACTGGTAAATTTTACCAAGGATTTATGGAGGGAAATGATATAAAATACACCTACTTTTTCAGAAAAATAGAGGTAGAGGGGACAACTAATAGGGGGGCCAGAATTTTTCTGATAACGAAACTAGTTGAAGATACTGTAAGAAATCTACAGGTCAATACCCTTGATGAAGATAGGGCCCCAAATCCTTACCAAATTATATGTAAGTCAGATACAGCAAGATATAAAAAGAGTGATGCATCACAAGCAAATATGGCTTATCCTAGCAACATAGAGTTGGTTTGACATTTGAAAATAGAATAATGTAATTCAGGACATTAACATCACAAAAGGAAAGGATCAGATAATTTCTGCAATAAATGAAGAGAGAAAGGCATTCTATAAAATTTAATTCTCATTCATTATTGAGAATGCTGGCAAACTAGAAATAAAAGGACGTTTTCTAACCTCATAAAGGTCATCTTCAGAAAACCTATATACCATCACACCTACAGCAGTGAAAGACTGAAAACTTCCCTCTACCTACAAGAGAAGTATGTCCACTCACTACTATGGTAGACAAGTTCTTAGCAAGTACCAACAGGCAAGAAAAACAAAAAAGAGGCTTATATATTGAAAAGGAAGAAACAAAACTCACGCTGTGTACAATCAACAAGGTTAGATTATCCTAATCCTAAGGGAATTACAGAAGTCTTGTTAGCACTAATAAATGAACTCGCCAAGTCTGTAGGACCAAAGATCTAGATATTAAAAAAGTCAACTGTAGGGGCACCTGAGTGGCTCAGTGGGTTAAAGCCTCTGCCTTTGGCTCGGGTCATGATCCCAGGGTCCTGGGATCGAGCCCCACATCGGGCTCTCTGCTCAGCGGGAAGCCTGCTTCCCTTCCTCTCTCTCTGCCTGCCTCTCTGCCTACTTGTGATCTCTGTCTGTCAAATAAATAAATAAAAATCTTAAAAAAAAAAAAAGTCAACTGTATTCGGATAATTGAGCAGAGAGCAATTAGAAAATTAAATATTAAAAACAATACTATTTACAGGAGCATCTGTAAATAGTAATAGTTAAGGATAAATTTAACAAAATGGAGCAAGATCTGAACATTGAAAAATACAAACATTGCTGAAATGTAGAAAATCCTAATGAAATGGAAAGATGGGCCAAGTTCACAGATTAGAAGCTTTCATATTTCTAAGATGTCAGTTTTCTCCTAGTTGATTTCTGGAGTCCATGAAATTTCAACCAAAATCCTCACAGACTTTTTGGTACAAATTGACAAGCATATGCTAAAATTTTTTTTTTTTTTTAAACCGGAGAAGTAAATGACCAAAACAATCTTGAGAAGGAACAAAGTCAAGGGATTTACTCAACTTGATTTCAAGACTTTACAGCTGTGGCGATTTTCTCTAAAAATAGCCACTCACAAATCTTCCTCCTCTTTAAGTGTTTGCCCCTCTTTCCATCAAGGGGCAGAGTTTATTTCCCTTATCCATAAATGTAGACTGGCCTGTCTTGTGACTTGCTTTGACCAGCAGACTGCACCAGAAATCACACTGTCCTCTGGACTTGGGACTTGTGAGGCTTACAAACTGCCATTTTCATTTTCTTGGAACCCTGAGGTATCCTGTCACTAAGTCTGTCTAATCTGCTAGAGATAAAGGCCATGTGCAGAGCAGCTATATTAGATGTTAGATTCATGGAGAGGCGGCGGGGGAGGGGGAGGGAAAGGGGAGGGAAGGGGTGGCAGATAGGGGGGAGGGCATGTGGGAGGAGGAGAAGGGAAGGAGGAGAGCAAGACAAACAAGGTCCAAGCAGCCTCCAGCCATGTCTGCTGTCTCGGACAAGGTTCAGGACATCTGCATAAAACCATCCTGGATTTTTTAGACCTAATTGATCTCATGAATCAACTTTATGTGCAGGAGAAAGGAGCCCATCCTGTCCAACTTCTGCCCAAACTGCAGAACCATAAGCAATAACTGGTTATTACTTAAGTCACAAATTTCTGGCATGGATTATTACACAGGTGTAGAAACCTGAAACACTGAATGACTGAGCAAATGAAGGACACTCTCCTTTTCTTCACAGGATGCTAGCAGCATTACCATATTGTGCTAACATTTAAATACTCTCCAACTCTTTTCTATAGGTTTTCTAGTTGACAGGTATCTTCTGTAATTACTCTTTAGAAATTAAAAGATAAGGAGATTTTTATGTAGCATGAAATGATCAGGTAATTAAAAGATCTGCCAGATTAAATTTCTGATTATAAAAGTTATGGATGCTTATTGGAATCACAATATTAAAAAAAAAATCACTCACTATTCCACAAAATCAATGTTTATCTTTTGTTACATTTTCTTGTCTATTTATGCACTAATGTACTTCATACAAAAGAAAATAAATACTTTTTTATAAGTAAGATAATATTTTCTATAAAGATTGCACACTATTTCATTGTCAGCTCAGTTACTGAGAACATGATTTAGAGATCATTGCTTACAGGACATATTTTTCTTATAGGATCTTAAAACTTATAAAATATCTCTCCCTTCTCTCATATTAGTGAGATTCTTGTTATAAGAACCAAATTGTAAATGCCTATAGCAAAATAACTTTTAATAAATATACTTTTCTATAATGTCAACTGCATATAAAATAGTCTATATATAAGAAAAAAAGCCATTGGAACGTATCGATGTCACATTAAGTTCATTGTAGAAGGTGTTGTTCATCCCATTATATGATATTTTATTATGAGGATCCCACTGACAAATTTCTTTTAATTTTGGAAATTGAAAGAATTTTAAAAAATCAAAAATTACATTTCTTTTAGATAAACCATTGTGTATATCCTGTGAATAGGCCTGAATTTACAACTACTGTTTAGGTTTTCTTTTTCAAAGTATGGAATAAGATATGGGGCTCCTCTGCCAAAGGATAGCTGTATTTTTTTTTAAATTGTATTTATTTATTTGACAGACAGAGATCACAAGTAGGCAGAGAGGCAGGCAGAGAGAGAGGAAGGGAAGCAGGCTCCTTGTTGAGCAGAGAGCTGGACGGACTCAGGGCTCTATCCCAGGACCCTGGGATCATGACCTGAGCCAAAGGCAGAGGCTTTAACCCACTGAGCCACCCAGGCGCCCCAAGATAGCTGTATTTTCGAAATTGCTCTCCAACCTTGGTTTTGAATCCATTTCTTTGCCTCCCCATTTAATTTTTATCTTTCAGAGATAAATTATGAACGCCTATAAACTGTCCGTAATACCTTTTGTAAACAGGTAGGATTTTAATCAATTAATTGATCATATCTTACTTTTCCATTTATTATTTTTCCAAAATTTTAATAATTGCATAACATTTTATTATATTAATAAACTATTATTTAATTAACCATACTGCACTGCTAGAGATAATAGACTGGTGTTGATTTTTTACTTCATAAAGATTGTAATAAGCAACTTTGCACTTCAGTTGTTTTCCACAGATCTGATTTTTTCTAGAATGAGAATTTCCTGCTAAAATAGTCTTGAAATATATTACTAAATTTCTTTAGAAAGATTATAATCATGTGCACTCTCACCACCAGGGTGCCTACCTTAACATACCTTGCCAGCATTGAATATTGCCATTGCTCAAGATTTTATTAATGTGACTACTGGGAGGGCATTAAATGATTTAATGTGCATTTCTTGGATTATCAGCAAAAGCCCATATTCCCAAAAATGCTTCCTTTGTCTTGCAGCACGTATTCAAGTGTCTTCTTGTCTGTCTGTTCCATAGATCTGTGTCTATCCATGTACTAATACTATGTTTTCAAAGAGAAATGATACTTAGTATGCAATTTTCAATTTTCAAGAACAAGACAATTCTTATCCACAATACCAATACTGAGAATCTCTCCCAAGGAAAAAATCCAAAAATAGAAAATATTTATGTAAATGGATATCCTCTACAACATTATTTATAGTAGTGATAAATGTGATGACATAAATGTCCCAACTGTTGAAATAGTTATGAAACTATTATATACTTACAGAGTGAAATATTAGATATGAAAATCATGCTTATGGAGGTTGCCGACCATTAAATATTCAGTTAAAATATATTGTAATATTGGGGTATTTCAAATATTAATATGAAAAATACCTGCTACATTATGCTAAATTGATAATATTAGGATAAAAATATTATTTTCTACTAATTAAAAAAGTGAAGAGAAGGAGGTAACATACAAAATATTGCTGTAAGTATTTAACTCTTAACTAGTGGAATTATGGATGTTTATATGCTCTTTCCTGGAACTTCCATTATTCCCTGAATTTCATCATGCTATATTGCTTGTTGCCTTGTAAATCTACTCTAGATGAAGGCAAAACTATATATTTAAAAACACAATGCTTTTATACTTATTATTATTAAAAACAGTTATTCTAATTCCATTGCCTATATCCCAACCTCTGCTTATTAATACTTTTACTATCTCTTAGCTGAAAGAATTAGAAAAAAAACCACTGAACAGAAGACTCCTAATTTAAAAGTTCACTTTTCTGATGCAAAAGGTTTAATACGGTATTAAATTAGGACCAAAGCAAATGAATAAAGGATCATGTTTTTGTTTTTGTTTTTTTAAGATTTTATTTATTTATTCGACAGACAGAGATCACAGAGAGGCAGGTAGAGAGAGAGGGGGAAGCAGGCTCTCCGCGGAGCAGAGAGGCCCATGCGGGGCTGGATCCCAGGACCCTGGGATCATGGCCTGAGCCAAAGGCAGAGGCTTTAACCCACTGAGCCACCCAGGAGCCCCAAGGATCATGTTTTAAGAGGAACAAAAAGTATGGAGGAAAAAGACATCTCAAGTGTTAAATTTTGGACTCTAATTTTGTCTATTTGTTTTGCAATAAAGGAAATGGGGGTGGCTGGCTAGGAGGGGCAGGGCCATAGCCTTCATTTCTAGGAGTGCTTTGAGAGAAACTGTAATAAAAAAAAAAAAATTGGACTCTAAATTAGTAAAAATAACCCACCCTTGTGTGTGGCTATATAATCTGTATTCTAAAACCATAATAACATCAATTAAGGTTCTATGGTCTCAGCTCACTACATTCATTCTGTTCAATTTGGATTTCTCATGGCAGAATGATTAGTGAGATCTTGAACTCTACCTGTCAAAGGACGGCTTCTCTCCACAGTCAAAGGCATCCTGGAGCTCCTTAACGAGGTTAGCCTGGCCTGGCAGCCGGAAGAGACCCTCTTCTTTCAGCCCCCTTTGTCGGATAAAGTCCACACACTGCTCCACCAACATTGGGGCCAGACGATTCCCGTATCTCTTCTCATAACGGACAGTGTCCTCCAGCTTCTGTCCAAAAATGCCTGGAGAAACAAAGGATCACAGTGAATTTGGGGAATTTCTATCACCCCACCTGGTTACTTTCAAAAAAACAAAAAACAAAAAACAACTCAATATAAAGGAAAAACAAAGATGGAAAGGCTGGCAAGCATTTTACAATGGGGACTTCACATTTTTACAGAATCAAATCCACACTACACAATTCTTTGAAGGAAAAGGCTTTGCCTTATGCTGCCCTTCCCCCCAATACTCCATATTTAGCCCCACACCGAATAGACACGTGAAGTTGGAGATAGCCACCTTGATATAAGAGACACTGTGACGAATAAAATTTGGTTTTGGGTTTTCTTTTTCTCCCACTTGGGAAAGGAATTGTATGGAAGAAATATTCTGCAGAGAATAGTCAAATTCTACTTTTTGCGACACTTGTAACTTTCTGTCCAATTATCATTTAGCGTAACTGTTGCTCATTTCTCTGTTTACCTTTTGTTTTCAAACAAGCGATGACGCCATGATTGTAATCAAGGTGATAAAACCAGGTAAAAATGCCCAGAATCTATATCTGCATGAAATATTTCAGCCTGCAATATTTCATCTTTTATGAAATATTTATTTTAGATTATTTATTTAAATAAGTTATTTAAATATTTATTTTATATTATTATATTACTTTATTTGAAAGGGAAAAATCTGACTCATGAAGTAGTGCCTATGCCAAAAGCAAGGAGGCAGAATCCCGGCGATTTGCCCCTGACAGATGGGAAAGCCTCCTTTATCACACATTGTCTAGAACTGCCTGCCCACAGTAGTGCTGAAACACAGGCCAGTTTTAATCAGTCTTATGAATGATTTTTAAATAACCACAAAGAATGAATTCCTTGCTGCATGCATTTGGGGCTGAACATACCCACTGTTCGTGCCTGGGACCCCGCTGATTAAGAAACAATTCCTCTAGGCTGTTAGTGGTGGGTGTGATAGCTTCAAGGTTCAACTGTGGAGTGGGAGCGCTGGTCAGGAGGGCCCTGAGGGCCTGCAGTCCCAATCAAGTCACTGCTGTGCTGGTGGAGGTAGTGTTCCTACTGATGATGAACAGATAACCAGGCTGGAAATGGAGGCCATGAAGGCTGCTTGGAAGGGACTGAGCCCTTCCAATATGCTAGCCCCAAAAGCAGCTTTAGACACCAAGGAAGACCCTAATTTTGTCCCATCTATCCCCACCAAGCAAATAGCGGGCTGTATCTATGAAGAAGACAAATAGTGCTCTCATCTCATCTGGTTCTGGCTGCACAAAGGTTGAGACCCAGTGATACCCTAACTGTGGAGTTCGTCACAAGCTGCTGCCCCACCAAGTGGGCCCACTGAGCCTTTACACTAACTTACTCAAAATGTGCTGTAAACTTTCTTTTTTGTAATAAAGAGTAGCCAATGTATTGGCTTCTTCTCTCAGAAAGAAAGAGAGAGAGAGGAAGGGAGAGAGAGAGGAAGGAAGGAAGGCAGGCAGGCTCTAAATACATTAATCCCAGGTGGTAGCTTGGCAAAAACGATACACCTATGAGAAAAAAAAATGGGGAAAGCCCAAGCAAATGTCAGTCCAGTGTTCCCAGATGGGATGAATCACTAAATAGTTTTAATGGTCTAATGGTTTCATAAAAGGGAAAGAAAAATTAGTGTTGCATCTTGAAATTATGTGAGACTCCAGAATACTTGGGGAATTATTTCAAAAATACAAGGTTAAGAATTGAACAATAAAAACAAATGTTTTACCTCCCTATCTGTAAAATAATTTACGTATGGATTCAGCAATGCAAAGCCATCACACTCCAAGCAACGAACAACTGTGACCAAAGAGAAAATTTTTAGCCCTGGTAGAAACAATAAGACAACAACAAACCAAACTATTTAACACCTGATATCAAATCTAGTATTAAAGGAATTCAAGTGTTCACTTTAGGAAAAAATGTTGAGCGAACTAATATTAATCTTCAGATATACAGAAAGCAAAATTAGAAAATGGCATCTTCTAAGGGCAGGAAAATTAATGTAGGCAGCAGGTCTGTTTAGCTAAATTTGTAGACTTTGGAACAAGTAGTTTCTCAATGGTGTGTCAAACATGGTTTGCTAACTCAACAGACATTCATACCCCCATTTTCTCTTGTCATTTCCATTTTAGGGACTGGAAAACTAAATACCTCTCCCACTTTTTAAGAAGTCTTTGGAGACTTTAGGAAGATTTTTGGTTTTGTTTTTGATGAAAGAGAGAGACAGCTGGAATTGCCAATCACTCCATTTTTCTACCATGAACTTGGTCATGCTATCTGTTGATCTAAGAGTCGTCTTTTGACTATTAGATAAGCAATCATGAAGGAAAGGCTGCAAGATTCAGAGACAATGGGCATGAAATTATTGAACCACTTACCTAATACCAGCAGCACCTTCTTTATGATTTTTTTTAATGTGAGAAAAATGCATGTTTACCCATTGTTAGCTGTATTTTCTGTTGCTTGCAACAATACCGAATTCTAATCATGCAGTGGTAATAATGACTTTGAAGATATTTTAGTATTTTAATAACAAAGCTTGAAAACTGATTATGAATGGAGAATACTGACTCTTTTTCTGTGGAGTTCTTTGATGCTTATTTGCCTGAGATGTTCAGATTCTATTATGCCAAACTTAAGAAAATAGCCTTTCAAAGGCACTAATCATTTATTTTTATAAATAACAATATTGATATCTGGGAATACATCTTATGTATCTGTGGTTTTTCACTTATTGTTTTAGATTGATAAATATATTATCTAAAGTTTCTCTCCAAATCCAGCAGAAAACCTACTAAAGATGTTGCAACTCAACATCTATGAGCTATGTGTGCTACAAATGAGAATCAAACTTTCAAGATTTTGTTCTATACAATAATAAAAAACAGTCAAACATTCTTTTAAAATTCCCAGAATTTCTTTTTTCCCAACAATTTAGGGACATGATAAAGTAAGCAGTAAGCTTTGCTTTATGGCTACTCTGGTTTGTTTCCTTCCTTCCTCCCTCCCTCCCTCCCTTTTTTTCCTTCCTTCCTGTATATACAGCTTTGTATTGTGGTAAGAATTTACTTCAGTACAGCAGGAGGGACACCTGGATGGTTCAGTCAGTTAAGCATCTGCTTTTGGTTCGGGTCGTGATCCCAGAGTTCTGGGATTGAGTCCCACATCAGGTTCCTTGCTCAGAGGAGAGTCTGCTTCTCTCTCTGCCTGTCACTCCCCCCGTTTGTGCTCGCTCTCTCTCTCTTTCTCTCTCTCTGACAAATAAATAAACAAAATCTTAAAAAAAAAAGTATAGTAAGAAACAAAAAACCAAAAGCCCTAACATCTTTCCATTTATTTTTTATTAAGTCTCTATTATGTACTAAGTCCTTGACATATATTCTCTTATTTTCATAATAAATATATAAGATACCTGTCTTATACATGAGGAAATTGGGATTCACAGAGGTTAAATGAATAGCTCAAGGTTAGTTACACAACACCATGTGTCAGAATGGAAGTCCACATTCAGATTTATTCAGCCGTAAAAGCTTTGCCCATTCCCAAATACCAGTCCTCTTCCTTCTTATTTAATCATAACGATTACATGTCCTTATTTTCTCGTAATTTAACATATTAGTAAACTCTAAAAACAAATAGAATAGAGTTTCTTTTCTGTGCTCTAAAAAGTGATAATAGCGAAGATGTACTTATCTATGTCACGCGTGGGTACAAGTAGTTTATTGGCACTTCTTTCACTTAAAACTCACACTACTTTATGAGGTGGGCCCTACTATTGTACCACGGGGAAGACAAGCACAGAGAGGTTAGTGACTTGCTGAATGTCACACAGCTAGCTGGAAGTGATGGACCTGGGATTTGTTCAAGGCTATTGGATTTCAGAGCCACACTGTATTTAATACACAATACTGTGAGGTGTGCACACTGGCTGCAAACTATGTTACTGAGGTAGAAACCTGCTGCTTATTAGCTTTCTGACCTATATTTCTGTTATCATGCTAGCAGGAGTAATTTCTGCTGAGAAAATGCAGATTTGGAGGAAGATCAGAAAAAAAAACCAGAGACGGAGAAAACTCTGAATGTCTTCTACGTGCTGCCCAAGGAAATGATTCCCTTTATGTAAACAGCTATGTCTGTTTAGCAATATAATATCTAAGAGAGTTAAAGCATGTAGATGATCGCTACACACACTTAGAGATTCCTGTGGAAAATTAATAGTTTTCTGCTATAAGTCTGGTCTTGCAAAGAATTAGTAAGTGATTGTAATAGATGTATACTTCCTATTTTGTAGCATTGGAAATAGAATGTCCCAAACATCTCCATCTCACAATGGTAGATGTGAATTACTGTCCTATATGAGCTTGTTTTTTTGTGCCTTTTTTTTTTTTTTTTTTTTTTGCATGGAAGTTCAGGGAGAAATTTTTTAAAGCTGTTTTCTTTGGGATTTTCATTGAGGAAGCAGTGAAACTTCAAATTTTAAGATTAACAAAAAAACACGAAGGTCTTGAGCCTATCCCCAACTAGCAGCATGAGGAAAAGGACACATTGACTAGTAGATTATTAACAAGAATATACTCTGTGATGTGAGTCATGCAAATGGTTCTAGCTATGTCCACTTAAATTCCCAGGGAGGTTTCACACCACTACCTGACAAAGCCATCCCTGGAATTTCTAGGTGACCAAAGTACATCATGTGTGCTTCCCTTGGAAATACATTGATGGTGTCATAAAGCATCACCAAGGAGGTGACTTTTCACAGGGCTGAGAAGGTAAATTACACAGGTGATTTTATTATACCTGTGGGAGGCTGTTCCAACTGGAGAGAGAGAAAGAGATCTAAATCTCCTTCAGGATTTGTGAGGTTCCTGCTTTATGTGTGATTTATACCCTCAATAGCTAGAGGCAGCCTGTGAAGTTAACTGAGTGTGATCAGATAAATGTATTCATATTCCACCGATCTTAAATATGAATAAACAAACACAAAGCCAAACCTTCCTGGATTTTCTCTGCCTTGCAATTATTTATTCTTTTTGCTCTTTGGTTCCCAGTTAAGTGTAACTCTGGCTCCATTTCATCACTTTCTGGCCTTTTGCCAACCATTGCAATTTGGACTCTGACACTGTCATTCTACTAAAAGAACTTTTTCTATAGTCATTGGCAACTTCCTAGTTGCCAAATCACTGAAAGTCAAATTTACTTTTTGTATTATGTCATACCTCATGCCCTGAAATTGTCAATGTCATGCTTCTTCTTGACACTTCTCATGTGTTACATAGTTCCTGCCTTCCAGAATACTCTTATCAATCTCCTTCTTGACTGTACTACTTACTACATTCTTCTCATAAATTTTTTGGTCCTCTGGGTTCTGTCCTCAGCCCTATTTTTATGCTACTTGACACAATTTCTTTGCTTGACTACATTTAATCTCACTGTCTGTCAGTAATTCCCAGACCTGTATCTCAATTTGGGCCACTCTTATGATCCTTGGCATTGGATTTCTAAGTGCCCATTAGACCCCTCAACATGGATGTCTCAAAACATTCCCAAACTCAGAATTTCTAAAATGAAGTCATCTTTTTTTTTTTTTTAAAGATTTTATTTATTTATTTGACAAAGAAAGATCACAGGTAGGCAGAGAGGCAGGCAGAGAGTGAGAGGGAGAAGCCGGCTCCCTGCTGAGTAGAGAGCCCAATGCAGGGCTCGATCCCAGGACCCGGAGATCATGACCTGAGCCGAAGGCAGAGGCTTAAGCCACTGAGCCACCGAGGTGCCCCAAAGTCCCCCTTTCTTTAAAACCTGTCCTACTTCCTGCAACCCTGGTTTTGGTTATCAGTTCCAGTTATCCTCCTGAACATCTGAAGTGCTATCTGAGAGTCAACCCAAATCCCTCCTTCCTTCATGAGCCTCACTTAGTCATCACCTGGGTCCCTTCCAAACTCACTGTCACTACGTTAGGCTAGATCCTCAACATTTCTTAAGTGATTTTTTGAAGAGCAGAGTATCTACCTCAGGCAAGTGCTGCCATAGTGATCTTCATAATGTTTAAATTGGATCATGACATTCCTTCGCTTTATTTCTTCCAGCGGGGCCCACTGGCCAACCAAACTCTTTTTCATGCAATACAAAATCTCCACAATCTGACCTCTGCCTCCTTATCAACCATTCAGTCAAGAAATGTTTAGATTGTGCCCACTGTGTGCCAGGCCCTGCGCCATATCCACGCTTGTTTCTACTATTTGCTCACAAACAACATGCTCTCCATCTATACTGGACTATTAGTTGTCCCATAAGCGTAATACGTCCTAGCATATCTTCAGGCTTTCTTCTAGAAGGTAGGTTTTGCCATCATGAATCAGCCTAGGGAAACTTACTCTGCAAGATTCAACTCATATCATCCCCTCTGTGAAGTCTTGACTAACATTTCCTCATCACTCCAGACCCAAAGCTTGCTACGTTTCTGCTTTGGCTTCTTAGCATTGCTTTGTAATTATTTATTTAGATGACTTCTATACTGGACTGCTCTCTCACCATTCAAAAGAGGATTGTACTTTTAGAATCACTACAGTAAAATAATTACTTCACATTATAAATAATGCTGGATCACAGCTGTAGACCATGTGTCTAACCATTAAATGTCAGAGAGGGGAAGGAAAATTTCCCAAGTTGCCACAGACACAAGGACTGAACTGGCCAGGTGCCAGATTGGAAGGTCTCCATGGCTCAGACCCCATTCTACCACAGTTCTATGGTCTGAGGGTCTGTGTCCCCTCCAAATTCCTGGGTTGAAAACCTACTGCCTGAGATGATGGTATTAGGGTGGCGCCTTCAGGAGGTGATACCTCGAGGGTGGAGCCCTCATGAATGGGATGAGTGCCTTGGAAAAGGGCTCCAGAGACCTCTCTAGCATCTTCCCACTCTGTCACCTGAGAATACAGGAAATTGATAGTCTGCAACCCAGAAAAGAGCTTTCACCAGAACCTAGCCATACCGGCCTGATCTCAGACTTCCAGCCCCCAGAACTGTAAGAAATAAATTTCTGTTGTGTATAAACTACACAGTGGATGGCATTTCGTTCCAGCAGCCTGAATGCACCAAGACAGATGGACAAACTCTCTTGCTTATGTCCCTGGAACTTACTGCCAGAGTGGGTAAGGATTGTGTGCTCCATAAACATTTGTGGGATTAATGTGTGCATTAAAACAAAATACTTCTCACTTCCTCAGTTGTGGAAATAAGTGAATAACTCCAATGTAAAATGACACTCATCAATAATTTTCAGGCTGTGACACTGATTTCTACAAAAACTTGAAAGCAAAAAAGTCTGTGGTATGCTGATAAAAAGCCAGAAATTAAACAACTTTTCCACTTTTACTCAAATTCTCTGCTGTCATGATTTCTCAGAGTTCCTGTCCTTTTCCTCCTATAGATCACATACTAAGCTATATAGAGAACTTGCTTTTACTTATCCTTCTGCTTACTGCAATCCTGCTGGCAGAATCAATCTTGATATCACCAGGATTATAATAATTTTTAATTAAAAATGAACATTCACCCATATAAATAGACAAATCAAAATAAAAGACATCCAATTTAGTACAGAACTAAGAAACAAAGAGCCAAAGTTTACTTAAGTCTGTCACCAATACTTTCTAAGCAACCAAAAAATCTTCTATGGATAGAAATCTTTAAATCCCAGGAGCTCCAAATCTATAAAAAGCCAGTGAATGTCTGGAAGAGTCTCGATTCTTTTTGTAGTCAGAGTGGAGAAGGAGGGAGAAAAAGAAAGGCTTGGAAGAACTAAGAGGTGTAATAATGCTAGCATAGCGGCCTGGATCTCAGACCAGCAGACATCATTTATGTCTAGATACCAAGCCATGCGATTTGCATGTATTTTCTTATTTGAGACTCCAAGTATTCTGCAAGAAGGTCTCCCTTCTACAAAGATGCTAGGTGATCTGGAGCCACCCATTTAGAAAGTGGCAGATCTGGGATACAAACACAAGTTTATACAACTCTTCAAGTCTTCCTTTTCCACTATGTTATGTTAGTTCAATTCAGACATATTTTTCTTTTCACAGGTATGCTGAGCACTCTTAGGATAATACGGGAGAAAATGTCTAAATCTGATTTCTATCTAAATGATTAAATCTGATTTTACACAGTTCAGATGAATCACTGCCTTTCCAGATAAGCCCATGGTCGGTTTCTGTTCATGGGTTCCTCAGTCTTCCTACACACTTTGTTGTAGTGCTTACCACAGAGTAATTGCTTATGTCTGTTTATCCTCAAGGAGTGTGTGAACTCACAGATTCAAGGCAACCTGTTTCGTTTGCCTACTCATCTCCAGAGCCACTTGGTAGGTGCTCCATAAAATTCTGATATTATAAATTAACGAGCTACTCATTTATAGCACCATTTAAAATTATGTTAATTTGAGGGGTGCCTGGGTGGCGCAATGGCTTAAAGCCTCTGCCTCCAGCTTGGGTCATGATCCCAGTGTCCTGGGATGGAGCCCCGCATGGGGCTCTCTGCTCAGCAAGGAGCCTGCTCCCCCCCACCCCCGGTCGCCCCCCAACCCCCGCCTGCCTCTCTGCCTCCTGTGATCTCCATCTGTCAAATAAATAAATAAATAAACAAACAAACAACCTCTTCAAAAAAATTAAATTAATTTGAATAGTAACATTCTACTGGACAAATCTATTTCAAATATGAATTAGAACATACACAAATGACAAATATGATTACACCACTCACAACATACAATAAACTTTAAAGAAAATGTTAGTTTTATTCAACAATGTCACAACCATGACAAAGGTAACCTATTCTAACTCATTACCGCCTATGGATCAGTAGGAAAAGATACATTATAATACTGTATTTCATCAGTTTGCAATAAACCTTGAATCCTTGATTGAATAGACCTATTGCCATTCTTCACTCTGGGAAGAAGTAAATATCTACCTATCTATCTATCTTTTACTACAAATGCATATAAAGCACTTTAAAATGGCTATGAAGATAAGATGGCTGGGTAGCAACATAAAAGAAATACAAGGACTACACAGAAAGCTTGGGTAAAGAGAAGACTTGCTGAAAAATGAGAGTCACCAATGCCTGGAAGGAAGCATAAAGTATGAACAGAGCAGAAAGGGTGTCATTGCACAGGGAAAAAGAACAAACAGGTGGCATAGGACATGTGTTTAGAGAAGAAAGAGTGGGGCAGTCTGGAGACCTGGGGTTTATTCTCCAGGGAATGGATGGACTTGGTTAGAAAGACTTGCTAATTACATGAAACTGTTGGGACTTCCTCTCGGGAGCAGTAGGGACTCATAAAAATATTTGAGCTGTGGGACGCTTGAGAAAACTCTTTCAGGAATACCAAATGGTCGATGCTTTACAAATGGCTTGTGTGTCATGGGAATTTATGAAGAACATTAGGGTGGAAACAAGAGAGGATGGCTGCTGTCTTAAAGAGCTTCTTCCTAGGTTAAAATAAGTGGTATGCAGGGCCCCTGGTGGCTCAGTCGGTTAAACGTCTGCCTTTGGCTCAGGTCATGATCCCAGGGTTCTAAGATCGAGCCCCGCATCGGGCTCCCTGCTCAGCAGGAAGCCTGCTTCTTTCTCTCCTCCTCCCTCTGCTTGTCCTCCCCCTCCCTCTCTGACAAATAAATAAAATCCTCAAAAAAAAGTAAGTTGTGTGCATGAAGCAATAAAGGCATAGAGAACTAAGGTGAAAGAAACTGAAATTGAGTCTATAAAGGAAGAAGCAAAAGTGTGTGGCTACTTTCTGGTTAGAATGTAGAGAAAAGCTCTAGAGAATTAATGATGGCTTATCTCTAAGAGGAGAGCACCTCAGGAAAACAAACAAACAAAAAAAACCAAACAAAACAAAAACCCCAAAACGATATACAGTTACAGTTGAAAATTTTACCTCAGTGTGTCCTGTGAGCATAACAACCTTAAATCAGTGAGTGAGCCTATACTGACTATAAACACTAACATTCAGGAACCAAGGTAGTATGAGCCTGCAGGTAATCAAAAGTTTGGTTATGCGTCCCATATTAGATATTAGTTTTACAGAGGTAAAAAGAATTACATATATAGTTTCAAAATCAACAGGGTCAAAATACACTGCCTGGACTCATTCTCTCTCCAGAACACAAGTCAAAGCCCTGCCATCCCCAGCTTCCTGCCTAAGGTTTCTCGGTTCCTAGATTTTTCAAATCACCAGGAAACCATTTTCAGTGATCTCTGTGAGTATCCAAACGAAGAAATGGAGAGATGAAAAGGACAGTAAAGGACCAAACGATCTGGAAGAAAAAACAACCCTGAGAAGTCAGTTAGGGCCTACCCAAGCCTGCAGGTTCCACGACCACCAGGCCTCAGGAGACTTTAACTCAACTCCACACTTCATTCTGAGGGCATTTCTAAAGCCGCAAGCCTTCTCTTCCGTGGGTCTACCCTCGGCAACAGTAAAAAAGATGTTTTAAATGCGGATCAGGAAAAGAGGACGCGTCAACGCTCTTTTTCACGGTGCTTTTCCGTGAATCATGCGCTCTCCCTTTTGCTTTCATTGCAATGACTTAAGCTGATGCTCTCCAACAGGCTTGATTGAGAAATGCAGGAGCTAACGCAGGAACGCAGAAACCCGGTCCACTTCTTGAACTCCTTGAGTACCCAGAACATTAAACAAAGCACAAAAGAACACTCTCTTCTTAAGACAGCATGATTTGGGGACCCGGGATTGAAAGAAAAGTCCATTCTTTTCAGCGCCGGACCTTAAAGAAAGATGTAAACAGCCCAGTGAGTCAGGCCGTTTTGCGCTGGAGTGATTAGCCCTTTGCACAGGGGAGCGGCTTCTCGCCCGGAGCCTCGCGGCACAACTGTGGTCCCAGCTGCCAGGGAACCGAGCGAGCCTGCTGTGCCGCCCACTCCGGCGAAAGGGGAAGGAGACTTAAAACAGCTCCAAGCTTCCTGCTCCTCCTCTCCCTGATGGTTCTGACAGAAACCAGGATACAGTTTTGTAAATTAGAAATCTGTTAATCCCTGACCCGCATGCTGAACATTCCTCAGATTGCTAAAACTGCATAGGACAGGACAATAGTTTAAAAATAACCCACAGGAGACGATAGGTGGAAGCTGTTCCCCAGTCCTGTGGGAGCCGCGTGCCGTGCCGGGGGATTCTCTCCGAGGGCACTGCCTTCCCTCTTTGGTATTTAACGAGAAAGGAAAAAGGGCACAATGCGTATAACGGAGAGAGGGTGGAAGAGGTCAAAAACACCTTGCTCTGCGCTTCCAAGATACATTAAATGTCCCCAGAACATCTCATGTTACAAATGAGCAGCAACAGCCTGGAAAAGTAGACGTTCTCTGCACGTTTGGATAAACTCACTTTAGTTGCTGAAGGCTGGAAGGGCCGGAAAAAAGTCCTCTAAGCAAGGACTCCCTGGCTTCTTTTTTTTTTTTTTTCCAATTTCTATTGTTACTAATTTCTCTGTCAATGATGCAAAATAACAGTAAGCACGTAATCTCTAGAAATCTATAAAAGCTGAGGCATGGATCTCTCACTTAATTACCTTTATGGATGAGAGAGGAACAGAAATTAACACCTGAATTCCTTGCTAATAATATAGGATAATGATCATAGGCAGAACATAACATAAGGTAAAAACTCAGAAGGAACAAGGTTTAGTTTTAAGAAGGTCCTACTATATGTTGCTTTATATATGTGTTTTTTTTTTCTTTATTTTCTTCTCTTTTTTTGTTGGTAACTAGAAAGGGTTAATAGGTGGCAGAGCAAAGAAAAAGGGGAGAAAGAGCCTTAGATGCTAGTCATATCTGCTCTTGATTAATTAACTTACTATGCATGACATTAAAATTATAACTACCTTGTTCCAATTAAATAATCAATGCCATTTAATTATCCCCATTTTAAAGCAAAAAGACATTTAAAAATATTTTGGTAATGTTTTCTAAAAGCATTTTATTTTACTAATGCTGTACCCTTTAACTCCCCCCACCAGAAATCAATTCTCAAATGCACAGCTTCTTTTATTGATTATAAATTGTGAGATTTTCCTACTCCTAGCTCCTCATAGTTTCTCTCTTTGGCCTCTGCCAATGCCATCTTTTGATATAGTTGGAAAGTCAAGGTGACTCCTATTTCTAATCAGTGTTAGTCAATATGGTCCCAAGGGCTCCTGGAAAAGGTCACTACAGATAACCTAATTATTCAAATTTTCTCAGCAGGGGAGGGAGGCAACCACCCGCACCAGAACAAAACCGATGTGATGGGATCAGAGAACAAGGTTTTGAGAGGGGCTGATTTCAAGAAGTGACAACAGGGCAGCTTGATTTGGGTCTGGCAGCCGCCCAAGGTCGACTTGGCCCCACCTCTCAGAAGGGTCAGGGCAGCTCACTTGGCTTTCCATCAGTCAAGGAGATCCCTGTAGGAGTGCCCTTCTGTAAGCCCCACCTACCCGGCCCATTCACAGTCATAAACAGATCAATATGAACCTTGAAAAATAAATACAGGCAAGCAGAGACATCAATCACTCTTGTACAGTTCTAATCTCTTGGTTTTCAAACTCCCATTTTATCTGAACATCAACTGACCTTAAAGCATTAGCGAATATATGTATATTTTTTAAATGGACATTAACAGATCATCTACCTACCTTTCCGAAAACTAAAACACCGTTTGATTCTTCTGTATGTAGTTTTAGGAATGAAAGGAGTTGATGCTAAGGCACCTGAGGGGCGTCCCCCAATAGTTCGGTCTTCAGGCATCATACAGGCCCGAAGTTTGGAACCGGTCTCAGGCTTCTTTTAAAACCTGCCTCTGCGCGATACCCCACAGCCACTCCTTCTCATGTTTATTTGTTAGGGTGGAAGTGCTGATTCCTATAACTTGAAGGCTTTTATCATCCAGGTCCTGGATTAGGGATAAGTTACCACCTCTCTTTTACTTCTTGTTTGGTCAAAAAAATTTCCTTTTCTCTTGCCTAATCCAAGGAGGTTTAAGGTTTTGGTGTTTTGTTTGGCTTTTAAGTTTCTGCAGACACTCCAAAATGTCTCAGCAAAAAGAGCTGCAGCAAGCAAGCCGCATCCCCTATTCAAACAGCGGGAGTTGTTTTTTTATTAAGAACTGTCTTCTCAGCTGGAACTGGGGGTACTGAGATTCCTCTGGAAAGGTCAGCGAACAGTCCTATGCAAGGGGGAAAAGGAACAATGACAAAAAGGCCCCTGAGGAATACTTCAGGACCGTCCTTGCTGGCTCCTTTCATCTGAGCAAAAGGGGAGGCAAATAATGGCACCTTCTCCAGAAAGCTTTTCAGTGCATGATAGGTTCTTTTCAAAGGACTCCCCGGTTCCTTTTATAGCACCCCTCTGCCTTTGATGCTCTCTGCGGGCTTCTCCCTTTTCCCTTCTGTCTTCAAACTCCCCGGCTCCCGAGGGAATCTCCACGTCAGAACAGCCGAGTGCCCATTCCAAGGAGCCTCCTCGGATCCGGATCCCTGGAGAAGGCAGCTCTGCGGGGAGCTTCTCCTCCCCCTCCTCCGGCTCTGGCTCCCCTTTTCTCAATGAGGGCTGGGCGGGAGCTGGCACAGCGGCAGCTGCCTCGTCACCGCGCGCCGTGGCTGTGGCTGCGGCTGCCTTCAGTGCCCGCCGGTCACATGCAGCAGGTGCAATCACAACAGTAGGAGGGGAGGAGGGAGAATGCCACACGGCATGTGAACCCCTCTCTTCTTCCTCTGACTTTGTGTTGACTTTCCTGCCCCCGTCTGTGCAGCTCCTTTAGAGCTTGCTGCCTCAGCCGCTCTAGAAAGCAAAGGGCACCAAACCAACAACAAGGGGGTAAGCTTTTACCCCCCCCTCCTTCCTGCATTTATTCTCTTCCGATACAAGACTTTTTTAGGGATTTTGCGATTCCATCTATTTGTGAGTGCTGATTTCAATGTGCATATTGCTAAAACACATGTATGTGGGCTTGTACATACGTGTGTGTCTGTGAAAGAGAAAAATATTCTCCATCTGGTAACAACGAACATGCAGGTACAACCACCATAAAAACAAACTCAACTCATGGATGTGCGTTTATGCATATTTATACATACATATATGTCTCCAGTTATGGTCTGAAAACCAGCCCGGTTTTCAACTTTCTCCTCTCCTTTCTCCTTTCTCCTCTCCTTTTGCAGGCACCCTCTCCACCCCAGCCCCCATGTCCACCCGCAATCTCAATCCCACTCACTAAACAACTGACTCACTGAGTTAATCATTCATCTACCCGGCTGTTCCATAAGCAGATTCAGACAGCTAGTGCTTTAACCCCAACTGACCCCCAAGGTCTCTGCGTTCCTTCCAAGCCATTTGACAGGCGCGTTACAAAACTGGGAAGACTACTACAAAGGCACTCCCTTTAGAAACATCATGTCTCTGCCCAGCATACCCATATAGGTAATTGTCATGGAAGGAATCATTAGTAGTGACTTCTGCCGTAGAGTTCAAACTTGTTTGTTTGTTTTTAAAGATTTTATTTATTTATTGGACAGAGAGAGAGAGAGAGCACAAGTAGGCAGAGAGGCAGGCAGAGATAGAGTGGGGGAAGCAGGCTCCCCACTGAGCAGAGAGCCCCACGTGGGGCTTGATCCCAGGACCCTAAGATCATGACCTGAGCCGAAGGCAGAGGCTTAACCCACTGAGCCACCCAGGTGCCCCCAAACTTATTTTTGCCTTCAGCGTCACAGCACACTACTAGGAAAATAAGGAACCACAAAGCATAACTCAGGACAAACAACACAGTAGCAAGGCTGGACTGGGAGACCCCTCAGCCAACTGAAAACCTCACTGACCTGAGCATTGGCATGGAGGGAACGCATGTATTCCCAGGACTTTGGAGGTAGAATGAATCTCAGTTAAAAAGGTTTTGTCTGATTTTCTTATTTCACAAACAAGCAAACTGAAAGTCTGGGGGCTAATACCCCTTATCTGGAGGCTAAAACCCAATGATATATACATTGGGTATATATCACATAGTGGTCTGTGTCAGAGGCAAGACTGCGTTACCACTTAATTAACCCCTGCTTGACCACATGCCCATTATTCATCATGAGGATAATTCACATTCAGTATTTTTACTGCATTGCTGTCTCTGACTCAATTCTTTTATGAGGAAACATAAGGACGGGGAGAACCTGATTTTGTCAGTAGTCAGAGTTAGGCAAAACACTCAGATCTAATTAATTCTCAGTGGATTCACACTCTTTCCAGACGATGGGCTTGGCACTTCCTTACTCATTGCCTCAAAACAATCGAAAAGAATTGTAAAAAACAAACAAACAAACAAACAAAAAACACCAACCCCTCCCCCCCCAAAAGACAAAACAAAAAAACAGTGTAGGTAGGGGCACCTGGGTGGCTCAGTTGGTTAAGTGTCCAACTCTTGATTTCAGATTTCAGCTCAGGATATGACCTCAGGGTCCTGGGATTGAGACCCACATAGGACTCCCTAGTCAGCGGGGAGTCCTAGGGGAGATTCCCTCTTTTCCTCTCCCTATTCCCTTTCTACGTTTGTGCTCTCTCTCTCCCTCTCAAATAAATAAAAAAATCTTTTTTTAAAAAATTGTAAAAATACCCCTAAAATAACAAAACAAAATCCTTAAGCTTTTCCAAAGTTATTTAAATGCTTTGACATCCTAAATTTCAGATTTGACTTTTAAGCAGAAACCATGTGCCTCTCAGCAGTATTAATGGTAAAGCAACTGTTTATAGTGGTTTTAAGCAGATAACACAAAGCTGAATTTTCTAGATTCAATACTGGATATTGTCACCAGGCAAGGTTGTTAAGTGAATGTCTACTTCCATTTCCATTGGTTCTATTTCCTTATCTGATTATCTGTTGTAAGTTTGCTTTATTGACTAAAAAGAAAAGGCCTATAATTCCAGACCCCTACATTCCAGACTCTCACACAACAGTTTTTCATTTTTGAGAGACTGAACACCTTGGCAAGCTCCTATTTTTCATCAAATGTCATATTACTGTAATGACAAAGGGGGAGTATTTTACATGTATATGCAACCTAAACAAGAATAAGGTGAGGTGTCTTATGAGAAACTTTAACTTTTTGAAAACACAGACTGTGAAAGGGCAGTACAGGTAATGAAATGCCCTTTCTGTAATAAACCCATTTAAAATGTATCCAAAGGAGGCATACAGAAATTATATATCAGAGTGATATGTCACCTTCCAAATGCCTTTGCAGATACCATTTAATCTATGGCCACAACAATATTTAAGCATTGGGAGGGAGAATGGAATCTAACAGGTCTTTATTTAGGATTAACAGAGTCTTGGGTTCCATAACGAAGATAGGGAGGAGAAAATGTATTTTCCTATGAGAGGCAATTATGGCAATTGAGGAATTTTTTAACAGCTTTTTTGAGATATAATTCACATATTATAGGATTCACCCATTTCAAGTGAACAAGTTGATTTTTAGCATATTCACAGATACATACAACCATCATCATGTCAATTTTAGAATGTTTTCATCATCCCAAAAAGAAATCCTGTATCTTAGGCTATCACTCACCCCTCCAACATTCCCATCCCAACACTAAGTGGCCACTACTCTACTTCCTGTTCCTATAGATTTCCCTGGTCTGTACTTCCATATGAACAGAATCATATGCTATGTTGCCTTTTGTGAATGGCTTCTTCCACTTAGCATGTTTTCAAGGTTTATTCACATCGTAGTGTGTATCCATACCATATTCCTTTTTTTATGGCTGCATAATAATCCCTGGTGTGGATATACCACATTCTATGGACTCATTTGTCCCTTGATGGACATTTGGGCATTTCCACTTTGGCTATTAGCATATTAGTATGCTGCTATAAATATTCATGTACAAGTTTCTGTATGAACATGCATTTTCATTTCTCTTGGGTATATATCTACCTACGAGTGCAAATGCTGGTCTATAATAACTCTGTGTTTAATTGATTGAGGAACTGCCAGACTCTTTTCCAAAGCAGCTGCACCATTTTGCATTCCCATTAGCAATGAGAAGCACTTTGATTTTTCCACATTCTCATCAATACTTGTTATTATTGGACTTTCTGACTCAAGCCACCCTAGCTGGCATAAAGTGGTATTTCACTGTGACTTTGATTTGCATTTCCCAGACTACTAATAGCACTGACTGAGCATTTTTTCCAAGTGCTTTTTGGCCATTTGCATGTTTTAGAGAAATGTTTATTCAGATTCTTTGCTCATTTTTTAAATGAGTCAAATTTTTAATTTCTCTTTATAATTGAGTTGTAAGAGTTCCCTGTAAGTTCTGGATACAAGTTCATTATTAGATATATGACCTGGACATACCTCTTCCCAACCTGGTGGTTGTGTTTTCATTTTCTTGATAGTATCAATTCCAGTATTTTTGAAGGACTTGAAAAGCCATATTTAAATTAGCATAATTTTTAAAATTTTGTGGGCATATACTAAAGGCTATACTACTAGTAAGGCATGGGCTTGTAATTGTGGGTTTTTCATTCCCATAGTAGAGGTGATAGATCACACTATTGTGAAAGAAAGCAAGAGGAGTTCACAAACCGGAAGCCATGGGTTTTCTTCCTAGTTCTGTTACTCACAGTGTAACTGACATTTGGCAAGTTAGTCACTCTCTCTGGGTCTTGATGACCTAATACACAAAACATGGGATTGAACTAAAACAGTGGTTTTAAAATATGCTTTATCAGCAGAAAACATATTTTTAATGAAATATTAAGTGTACTCCTAATATATAAGAGAAATAAAAGGGTTTTTAGTGATATACATTTCTTTGAAACTCAAATCTATAATATTTCTTTAAAACGTAATCACTGAGCAGAGAGGGGGTGTATTAATACAAACATTTGAAACCCTAGATTATGGGTGACAGTTGCAATCCTCTACAAATGTCAACATTCAGTTTGGTTCTATACTCTGTATTTACTTAAAAAAATTCTAATGTTCAGTTGACTCACAAAGGATTTATTATAAATTGAATGAGTACTTTAAAAGCTTGCCTTGCATTCTCCTAATACTCGTCAATTAAACAAAAAGGGCAGACAAGTTTTTATTGGAGCATTGTTTCTATGGTAAGTGTTCTATGCTAAAATATATCTCTTCAGAAGTAAATTTGAATCAAGCATTTACAAATTCCCTGAAGCTCATTTCATAGGATAAAGTATAGTAGTCCCCCATTATCCACAGAAAATATGTTCCAAGACCCCCAGTAGATGTCTGAAACTGGTGATAGTACTGAACTTATATATCCTATGTTTTTTTACTAGATATAAAGTTGATACAGATGATAAAGTTTGATCTATAAATTGAGCACAGTGAGAAATTAACAATACTGACTAATAATAAAATAAAATACTTATAATAATGCATTGCAATAGAAGTTACGTGAATGTGGTCACTCCCTCTTAACATATCTTGTAGTGTACTCACCCTTCTTCTAGTGATGATGTGAGAACATGAAATGCCTACGTGATGAGATGAAGTGAGGTGAATGACAGAGGCATTGTGGCATAGCATTAGGTTACTATGGACCTTCTGAGGATAGATCAGAAGGAGCATCATCTGCTTCTGGACTGTGGTTGATGATGAGTAACTGAAAACTTTGGAAAGAGAAACCACAGATGAAGGGGGACCACTGTACATAGAACCTATTAAGTACCAGAGCTCCTTGCCAACTTCGTAAATTTGAAGATTTATCTATAGTTCTTGTCTAGTCCCACTGGGATAACATCTGGGACTCCTGAGCTGGTAGGGCCTCTGTGGTGACTGATCTAATATAGCTAATTGGATCACATTCATTTTTCTTGAGAAAAGGACAGGTGGAAGAGGAGGAAAGGGAGAAAATGGCACACCTCATGGAAATAATCCCAAACAGAAATCCCTCCTCTGGCAGATATTAAGGATCCTTCTAACTCAGAAACCCTAGAAATTTGATAATAGGGGGAAAGAGACTCTTTAGAAATGACTGGAACTTTGAAAAGACACGTCATCAGGCATCCCACAGATCCCTGGTTCTGGAGCCTATCAGTAAACCTCCAACACAGGAATCTGTCTCAAGAACAATTGTGAGCAATCCTTTGCTAATGTTGGTGGGAGGGGCTTTTTAAGGCCACAGGCCTTTTTAAGTGTTTTACATAGTCACTTACTACCCATTTTAGCATATGAATAAGGTGGCCATATAAGTTGTCACAAAATGATGGCACCATGAAAGTGAAAAGCAGCACTATCAGTGATTATCCTGGGACAACAGTTGTAAACCAGACCGGTTACCAGGCAAACTGGGATGAACTGTCATCCCGATGAGGAACCACCCCCTTCCCCAACAGAAGGCACTGCTGGAAAACAATTTGCAGACCTGTATCATTCACCTGGTAGAACCCAACTTTCCAACTTTTTATAGTATACCTGTGAAATTATGCTAAAATATGAAGTGGTGAGTTAGCCTAAGGTATCTAAGATGTTAAGGGGAAAAAAAATTCACTTCTAAATTCAGGGTACTGAGCATACACAAAAAAATATAAAAATAAATACTAGAATTATAATTAGTTTGCTAAATATGAATTTGATTTAATATAATTTATTTTAACTACATGAACAAAAAATTATTAGGTTTTACATTTTGGGAACTGTATGTTGGTTACAGACAAATTTTTTTGAGTTCTTACCATTTTTGGCTCCACTTACTGAATTTTTGATTTATGTAATTTGTCTGTTTATGTCATATCTATTTATTTTGTAATCCTTAATAGACAAAGATCATGTCTTTTACCCTTTCTTCCTCCTTTCATTTCTATTTATAGTACCATTTAGTTTATTCTTTGCATGGTGTATTCTCAAAACTGTATTCAGTAAGATTTTTAAAATTTATCAAATCCACAAATACTTGCCTGATGGCAAAGCATTTTTTTTTTACTCTAATAATCATCAGATTCTCATCTAGAGCTTTGCCATTCTTCTTCAGTATCACTGATCATCTCAGGACTAAGTTCCCTTCTAAAGATACTAGTCAAAAATTTTTTTGCCCCATATCTGCATAATCTTAACTAATCTAAATTTATAGTACAATTCCTATAACTATTTATCATTAGTGAAATGGAAAAATCTAAAACAAAAAAAAATTATCATCCCTTCTTATAATTCAAGATATTCATAGAAGAAAGTTGGTTATCGATGATATTTGATTTAAATTAAACTTCTGAGAGTTACTTAGATATTTTTCCAATAACATGGAATAGTTTACTATTTATTTTAATAGTTATCCATTTGAAAATAGGAGCTCATAGGAACATCAACAGGGAGGGCAAGGATAAACAGGTTTGGTCTCCCTTTCTGTTCTTCCACAATTTTATATATACTCACCTCCCCCGAAAGGTCCCCATATAACTCGGCGGATGGACTTAACCCAGTCTTCCATATCATTCTGGGTGCTCGCCATAAGGAGGTAGCTCTCATGGTTTGCTGTCATCCGATCTCGATCGCCTCCTGTAAGACAGTAACACATGAGTGTGTGCTCAGCTGAAGATTCCCCACCAGCAGCAAAGTCCTTGAAATGTACACTGTACCTACCCAATCAATTGGAAATATTTACCATGGTTTCAGAGTGAAAAAAATCTGCTTAAAAAGGAAAGGCTCTTATGTTTCCAGGGGAAAACTGGAGAACAAATGCCATTCCCCAAACAAAGCCTGCCTTTTTGTCCTAGCAACAACCCATAGGTCTGCATTGACTTATAATCCAATCTATTCACATTGCACTGCTGAATAAGGACAAATAAAAAAGCACAATGAAAGATGGAGAAATAATCCATAGGGTCCAGATATTCACTGGAAGCAAGTGCTGAACAGTCTGAGTACTGCTTAATACACACACAGTGAGGCCCCCAGGACATCATGGGTGAGCAGGGGAGTTCTAGGAAAGGGAAAAGAACCACATGTAAAATTTTTGACCCAGGGCACCTGGGTGGCTCAGTGGGTTAAGCCTCTGCCTTCAGGTCAGGTCACGATCTCAGGGTCCTGGGACCAAGTCCCCCATTGGGCTCTCTGCTCAGCAGGGAACCTGCTTCCCTCTCTCTCTCTCTCTTTCTGCCTGCCTCTCTGCCTACTTGTGATCTCTGTCTGTCAAATAAACAAATAAATAAAATCTTATTAAAAAAAAAAAACAACGTTTGACCCAGAGGTCCTCCTCCATTGTTCCGTCATGGAAGGAAAGCCTCTTCTCCAAGAACACATCTTCAAGGGGGCAAACAGAGAGAAGAGGCCTGGCCAGCCACAAAGGCCAAATCAACCCCTAGATGACCCTCACACCAAAAGCGTAAGCTTTAGGAAACCCCAGGGGTGACTCCATGCAAAATCTTGATGGTTTCTCTTATTTTGCCACCCTTCCAAAGAACAACCCATATACTTTTAAACCTTTATAATCTCTAATATCTACTTTGAAGTGCTAGACCTCAGATGTATGTGATTTAATTTCTTAGAAATGTTTTATAGCATATTTACATTTCCCTAGTGACTTACATTTCTCATTTATAAAATGGGCATAAGCATATATAATCTTGAAAAAGGTCTTGAGTCGTGGTTTTCCTTACTTCCTATTTATGGTTAAGGGAGTATTTCTTTCTTTCTTTCTTTCTTTTTTTTTGTTTTAGGATTTTATTTATTTATTTAGCAGAGGGAGAGAGAGAAAGAGAAAGGGAGCGGTGGTGGGGGGAGGAGCAGAGGGAGAGGAACAAGCAGACTCCATGCTGAGTGTGGAGCCTGATTCCGGGCTCAATCTCATGACCTTGAGATGGTGACCTGAGCCAAAATCAAGAGTCAGACAGTTAACTGACTGAGCCACCTGGCCACCCCTAAAAGAGTATTTCTGAAGACATGTATCAGCAACTATGCTGCTTTAGTCTCTTCGAAAATAATTAAAGTGCTGTCCACAGAAGGAGTAATTAAGGGAATGGAACATTTAACTGAATTCTGATAATTCAGGATAGTTCAAATAAACTAATAGTTCAAAAAAATTAACTTCTGAGGTGCTTAAAATATCTATGAACTTTTAAGCGTTCAAAAAGTGAACACTAGGTATTGTGTACTTGCAAGCTTGGGTTGAATTAATTCATATCCTAGTGTCATGTCTGACTGAGACATTTTAATTTATTTCCAAGTGGATCTGAACCCCTTCAAGAGGAGCTTACATGCTCCAATTCACAACAGGCCATCCCACCACTCACTATTCTTTTCCCTCCAACCTAATCTGCGTATAGCCATGAAAGCCATAGGCATTTGAATCTGTGACTTCTGAATTCTATACAATTCTATACAATAACTGAGAAATACAACTCTTCTACTGCTGATGCAAACTTACAGAACATGTGAAGGGTCAAAGAAGTGAAATAACTTTAAGCCAATCAGATGAACAAGTAGAGTTAGTGGTGTATATTTTAATACAACTGGATTGGAGTAGGAGGAGGGGCTGAGGAACCACATCAAATTGGTGTCTTGGGACGCCTGGGTGGCTCAGTCAGTTAAGTGTCTGCCTTGGGCTCAGGTCATGATCCCAGGGTCCTGGGTTTGAGCCTCATGTTGATATTGTCCTGTTGTCTGGCTCTCTGCTCAGCGGGGATCCTGTTTCTCCCTCTCCCTCTGCTCCTCCCCCTGCTTGTGCACTCTCTCACTCACTCAGTCTCTCAAATAAATAAATGAAATCTTAAAAAAAATGGTTTCTTAATGTTTACAGAAGCCCCTTTTTAAAAAAAATTTTATCTATTTGACAGAGAGAGACACACAGAGAGAGGGAACACAAGCAAGGGAAGTGGGAAGCCTGATGTGGGGTTTGAACTTAGGACCCTGGGATCACGACCTGAGCTGAAGGCAGATGCTTAAAGACTGAGCCACCCAGGTGGCCCCAACAGAAGTCTTGAATAAACAAGGTTAGCCTTCTGGTACTACAAAAAACACCTCACTGTTTGGGAAACAATGGCCCTCTTACACCTGTAGGTCCATCCTCAGTCCATTATCACATTAAGCAACTTATATGTGAAAAAGCATAGGTTCAGGAGTCAGAGAAAATCCAGCTGAAATCTTAATTTCACCTTGTATTAGCTGTTTAATTTCTGGGAAATTACATAACTTCTGGAAACTCAATGTTTTCAATTATGCTGTATGTATAAAAAATACTGATATAGTAAACTTTTGTGAGAATTCAATGAAATAAAGTGAAAATACTAGTCCTATGTTAGGCTAAAGGAGAAATTCTGCAAATATTAATTCAGCCTCATTTAACTGCTTCCACACAAACAAATGTGAAAAGAACATATTATATTTAATTTGACCTCTGAAATATTATGTCTAGCTAGTCCTTTAGAACAATTAGTCAATAGCAAATATATCTCTCTATATATACATATATATACATATGGATTTTTACTACAAAGCTATTTTTCTCTGATACATAACAATGCACATTAAAATTATATGTACACGTATGTAAATACATGTATGTAAATATGTATGTAAATATGCCACATATTAATATGCATGTAAGGTCATATTACACAGAAGTGGCAGAAAGAACTAAATGACAAAAGGAAGACATGCTTCATTTGGCATGGCCCAGTGCTAACAATTTATTCTGTATTCTTATCCACTTATACCACAGTGCTAGGCCAAAACAATTACCATTTTGAAATCAGAATATTTTAATTATTGTCTTTGCCTAAGGGATGCTTAGCAATTCAGACAGCAATATCCTGCTGTGTCACTCCCAGCCCAGGCAGAGACAGCCTGGTAATGAGTGAGTGACAGCCGCTGGAGTGTGTTTCTGGCTGAAAGCAGGGAAGAAAGAGAATGATAAGCACAACTGGTCATTATCCCTTGACTTTTCATTTGATTTTCTATCTTTGCCAGTGGGGCTGTATGTCTGACCCTGACTCTCATTTAGACTGCCAATCACAGATATGAAATCCCATCTGTGAATTTCACCCATGGATATGAATCTTGATTCCTCAGTGTATTAACAAGAGGTGGGGAAAGATGAAAAAAACTTTACCTACCAGTCTCGGTGGAAATAGAGACTCATTTTTACAAATGTGATTAAAACAATTGGAGACATTTATATAAACATGAACTAGACACTCTACTGAAAATATGTGATTTCCAAAGAGAGATGACGTCTGTTCTAATTCATAGCTCTTCGGTATGGTACTGCACCTTGCAGTTGAAGGGACTCAAAAACAACTCATTAAATCTATGATCTGATAAATAAATTCAATATTGACCTTCAACCATGTGAATCTAGTTTCACTGTCTTTGCTTATCCTTTACAGGGCTTAATGTTCCATTTAACTGTTCATGGATCTAAAATTTTTTCAAAAGGTGAAATTTTAAAAAGCAGTCTTGAGATGTTATTATCGCTACAGTAAGAGTGTCACAGTCATCTTCAATCCATATGTGCATATATACAAATGTATATGTGTATGTAATACAATATATGATATAACAGTCATTTTTTAATTCATTGTTGTTCAATTCTCCCTTGTTCAATTCTGCTCGAAAAGAAATACCTGTGCAGCTTCCTTTTTAGTTCTATTTTCATTTTTATTTTATTTATTTTTTAAAAATTTTAAAAGATTTTTTATTTATTTGAGAAAGAGAATGAGAGAGAGAGAGCATGAGAGGGGACAGGTCAGAGGGAGAAACAGACTCCTCACCGAGTGCGGAGCCTGATGTGGGACTTGATCTGGGACTCCAGGATCACAACCTGACCCGAAGGCAGTCGCCTAACCAACTGAGCCACCCAGGTGCCCTTTTTTAAATACTACTTTGGATTTGTGTACATTTTTAAAGGATACAATGTTTCAGAAAATTGTACATATCTTTTAGATATCAGCCTGGGTTGGTGGCAACGCTTTGGTGTTAGTGTTAATACTTCAAGTATTTGTGATTTAAGTTAACTGAGTAGGTCACATCATTCAATTTTGCTTGTTTATATATAATTGAAAATACATGTGCATTTTACTGGGATCTTCTGTATATGTGCATTTGGTATAAATTTTTCTTTCCCAGGAATAATATAGATTCTTTGAAATAAAATAAATAACTGACATAATTAACTTTTGCCAAAATTAAAAGGGAGATTAAGAAAGCTTAATGAATTTAGTAGACTAAGAAAAAGGTTCATCTAAAATTAAAAAGTAGGCTAAAGAAATCTACAATAAAATAAATACACAGTTAATTTTAAAAAGAGGTGCAATATCAATTAACCATATGAAAAATTTGACTCCTCTAATACTTATAAAATAATAATTTAAGAGATTATATTTTTGATCAATAACTTTGCATAGACTCCTTTAAAAATTTTATTAATTAAGTAATCTCTATGTGGGGCTTGAACTTACAACCCCGAGATCAAAAGGAACATACTCTACTGACAAGCAAGCCGGGCACAGCGGCATATAATTTTTTTTTTTTAATTTTAAGAGAAATATTGGAAAAGGTATGCCAACATATACATGCCCATTGTTTATAAGAGTACGGATAATGTTCCTTATGATGCAGCCATAAAATAGGATTTCGAAGGATACTTAATATGACTTTGTTATACAAAAGGAAATAAAACATTTTTATATGTGATATTATCTCAATTTTCATATAAGCAGAAAGATAAATAAGATACTGGATTGAAATTCACAATAATTTTAACAATGGTTATCTCTGAATGATAGGATTGGGATTTTCTTTGCCCTCCTTGTGTACCTTTCTGTATTTTCCAGATGCTCAACCATGTGTTGTTTCCTGTATTATTCCAGATGTTCTAACTTGTATTATTTTTATGAGAAAAAAAGCATTATTGAATAGAGCAAATGATTGGAATGATATGGTCATGAAAGCACTAAATCCATAAAAATTCCAGATGAACTGGAAGGTAATTGTCACTAACGTCACTTAGTGATGCTTAAGATTGTTGACTTTGAGTTCTCATTAATTTACCTATGACTTCGTCTCCCTCTTTCTCCAGATCCTGATCTCTGAGCACATCTCCAAAGGAAGATCTGAGACAGGAGGTTAGTGCTGCTCGGAGTGCAGACTATATCATGTCACTAGGATTTTCTCAGTAAAAAAGAGACTGCTGCTATTATATGCATTACCTTTCTTAAAAAATATATTTAAAGAAATATTTTTCTGAATTTATTGTGTGGAAATTTCCAAAAACAGCTACCAATGTAAATTTTTGTTATTTTTTTCCTTAGAGAAAAATACTTGTAAATAGTCATAATTACAATTTCTCCCAAGCAAAGTATTTGTATGTGTATCATTTTGAGTAAATAAGCTTTTAAACATATTATTTCTTTGCATTTAAATTTTAAAACAAGTTGCTGCTCAAGAGAAACTGTAGTCGTAGACATTTGGGTTCATTTCTGAGTACAGTCCAGGGTACAGACCCTGGGCACATTTCAGTGAACACCTCTGATACTGTTAATAATTTCACAAGCAAAATGTTTCCTCATTCCTAATTACAAATCAGGTCAAAACTAGACCTTTTGTACTATTTGTTTTATATGGCTTGTAGAAAAATACTTTATTTCTAGTTGGGGCTCCTAATTTTCACTCATACAAGTGCAAGGTCTTATTTTATTTTTTTTAAAGCACTACCTGCCTTGGAACTTAGTTTGTGTCTTTATTGGTAGTCGAATGAACTCTAATGATAAACTTCAAGATATAAAGTAAATTCTGAAGGATATCAGTGGAAAATTACTGAGACAGGAAAACATTTCCTCCCTTTTATGGAGCCTGATATTCGGAAAACAACCCAAATTATGTGAAGCACAAATTACAAATTACAGGCTTCTATGGATACCAGCATCTTCTAATATATAACAACAAAAATAATAAAACAGCACATAGTTTACAAAATAAGGCCAGAAAACAAATTGGTCTCACGATCAACATCATATGTAATTTTTCATATTTTTTTGTATATTAAAGAAACATTGTCACCTGAAAATTAAGAGTTTTGGTATGCTTTGCTAATCCAACTTTTTTCCAAGTATTTCTCTCTCAAAGGCTAATTTTTAAAGTATCAGAAGGGCAAAATTTCAATGCATGTTGTCAACAGAAAAGCTGCATGGGTCTCTAATGAGATTTTGAATATTTTAAAACCCCTAAATCAGAAAATGAGACTGAATTAAGGGACCGATAGCAATAACTATCATTTTGTTTGCAATGTATAGTCAATACCACACAACAAACACATTACCAACTGTTACCGTGCATTATAATAAAATTAATTCTACCTTTTAATTTCAGGAGTACTTTAAATATTTTATTTATTTATTTGAGAGAGAGAGATCACAAGTAGGCAGAGAGGTAAGCAGAGAGAGAGGAGGAAGCAGGATCCCTGCTGAGCAGAGAGCCCTCTGCGGGCCTACATCCCAGGACCCTGGGATCATGACCTGAGCCTGAGGCAGAGGCTTTAACCCACTGAGCCACCAAGGCGCCCCTCAGGAATACTTTATAATATTGTTTTACATATTTCTTACGCCCCTTACTAGGTCGTAATCTCTTTATAAGAATCCCCCCTGCATTACATGGCTAACTCATGTTTAAGATGAAAGTAACTATAAACACACACTTTTTATCCAATTATAGATTGACTGGTATTTATTATATACGGTAGGTTTCTAATCATTAAGTTTAGAAACGATTTGCTGGAAGTCCACCTATTTGGCTACAAATACAGGAAGCATTGACATAAACATTTTATACTGTACAAGTTACTTCTCAAACATCTTTCCTCAAACTTCACCATAAAATATGTCAAGAAATGTGAGTATGAGACCAAAAGTGCTAGCTGGATCAAACTGCAAAAACAAACAGTACTTATAAAGAATTACTAAAAAATGGTCAGCGAAGGACAGTGAAGCCAGGTTCATCAACCTGAAATTAGTCATTGATTAGCTGTGAGATCCCTCATCTTTAACTCTTTAACTGAGAGGGCGAAAGGCACCTGCCTCATAGTGTTATTGTGAATTAACTGAACAAAAAACACTACAAAATATTTCGAATAGTGTTTGGGACATGGTATGCTATGCTGTTATTTTTATTGTCATGTATAAAAATTTTGATCCTAAATCTTTCAGTAAAGTACGTGTAATTTGAATCCTTTGAAATACAGAAGTCTAGATTATTTTTGAACAAATATTCTCAATATACCCATAAAGTAAAATCCTTTTATAGGAAAGTAACTATTGATTTGTTTTCCAAGTAAATATTGACTTTCATATTGGTCATTTTTTTTAAGGATTTTATTTATTCATTTGAGACAAAGAGAGAGCATGAGTTGGGGGAGCAGTGGCAGAGGGAGAGGGAGAGAAACAGACTCCCCACAGAGCAGGGAGCCCAACACACGGCTGGATCCCAGGACCGAGATCATGACCTGATCGGAAGGCCGATGCTTAACCAACTGAGCCACCCAGGCACCCTTTTATTGGTCATGTTTTTAAAAGTACAGTTGTGATCCATTTACTTTTAAATAACTGATGAAAATTTTAAAACCTTGAACAGGCATAATTATATTCCCATTAATTTTTCACATTCTTGAACTCATTCTTTCAAAACACCTACTATTTGTGTCAGGTACATTAACTACAAAATGATACCATTTATTATATTTTGGATATTTGTTTTCTAGATTGTCCTGAACCTGGAACAGAATCTCAGTTTAAGACCAATAATACATTCTGACTCTCACTTATGTCAGATGCTCAGAATCAGGGCACTTCTTTCTAAGCATCTAATTAAATTCTGATTGACATTTCCAAGAAGTATAGAATATTTCCTTTGCAGAGCCAAGACATCTAGAGTTTAAGTCCTCCTCTAATTTAGCTTGGCTACTTTGGAGATCAGTGAATTCAAAATTTTATCTGATTGCTATAAAGGGCAGGCAGGTAGAATAGCTGATTAAGTATATTTAGATCAGTGTTACTCCAACAATGATGATGCAGACCAGAGTCAGAAGAGAAAGCAAGTCTCGATGCAATAATCACCAACTTGTAGCAAATGGAATGTGATTGATATTCCAAGAGGCAAGGCAGAGAGTTTGTTGGTTTGAATAAATCTAAAATTAAAAGTACTATTTTATTAAATATACAGCACAAATGATCACTTGAATGTCGAGGAATATTGGAAAGTTTGGAAGAAATTTTTTTTTTAAGATTTTATTTATTTATTTGTCAGAGAGAGAGAGAGAGAGAGAGTGAGCACTGGCAGACAGAGGCAGAGGGAGGCAGAAGGAGAAGCAGGCTCCCTGCCAAGCAAGGAGCCTGATGTAGGACTCCATCCCAGGACGCTGGGATCATGATTTGAGCCGAAGGCGGCTGCACGCTGGGATCATGATTTGAGCCGAAGGCGGCTGCTTAACCAACTGAGCCACCCAGGCGTCCCTGGAAGAAATTTTTTGGAGCTATACTGAACTTTATACTCTCCGTGAGCCCATAAATAAACCCTCTCCTGCAGTGTTTCTCAAAGTGAAATGAAACTAGAGTGTATGTGTCTAGAAAGGCAGGAAGAACTGGGTACTTGTTAGAAATGCAAATTCTTGGGCACAAGCTCAAATCAATCAAATCAGAAACGGTGGTGGTGGGCTTTGAGATGCCTGCCAGATGATTCTGATGTATCATAAAGTTTGAGAACCACTGCTCTTGCTCAAGATAATTTGCTTTATTAGGCAGAGGCTATACATTTTAGAATTCATTCACTTCAGCCACACTCATCCTGTTAGCTTGTATCCATATCCTATTCTTTCAGTGACACCCATTAAGCTCTGCTATGGATCATATAACTTTGTTAATTGCTTATTTGCATTGTAAATGATTAACACTACTAGTTTTGCAAGGACATGTCATTCGAGCTGGGACTACTGAGTCTAACAAATTTGTGGGCCTCATACATTAAGGATACCATACTTTTATCAGAGCAAACATTAGACCATTTCTTTTTGTATCTGAATACAGATTTGTTAATCCTCTTTCCCTGATGCCCAGAGTTTGATGAGTGAAATAGAACACCGAACTTGGGACGATAAACCACTTTTGAAGATCTAGATTAGAATGCTGAGATCAATTTTTAAAATTCTCTCGTATCCCATCCCTTTTATTGTTTTTGATTAATAGAAATCTGCAAGATTATTAACTACAGGTTGATTTACAGTTTGCAAGTTACTCTTGTATCCCCTGATTCTTTTTTTTGTTTTGTTTTGTTTTGTTTTTAAAGATTTTTCTATTTATTTGACAGAGAGAAATCAGAGCTAGGCAGAGGCAGACAGAGAGAGGGGGAAGCAGGCTCCCGCCGAGCAGAGAGCCTGATGCGGGGCTCGATCCTAGGACCCTGAGATCATGACCTGAGCCGAAGGCAGAGGCTTAAACCACTGAGCCACCCAGGCGCCCCGATTCTTTTGGTTTTTATGATAACCCTGGGAAATAAAGCAGAGCACTAATTAATTTATCCAACACATATTTACTGAACACCTGTATTGTGCCAGTCACTATTCTAGGTTATGAGGATACAGCACTGAACAAAACAAAGTCTGCAGTCCAGAGGTGAGATCCAGACTAAAGATGCAGATTTGGAAGTCACCTGTGTGGCGATATTTAAAAACATAGGACTGAATGATGTTCCCAGGGAATACTGTGGCTAGAATAGAGAAAATGAGAAGTTCAAGCAAACTCCCATGTTCAGAGATGGAGAAAAGGAAGAGGAATCATCCAAGTAGATTGAGAAAGTACAGCTAGTAATGTTGGAAGAGAAATAAGAGAGTCTGAGTGGAGAAAGTTGATCAGGTGAGTCAAGTGTTGTTGAGAGGTTAAATAAAATGATGACTGAGTGAGTACAGACCACCGATTTAGGAATGTGGAGGTCACTGGTTTGGGCAACATGGTGATTATTGGCGTCCTTGGAGGACTGATCAGAATGGCACAAATAAAAGCATCCTCAAAATGTGTTGATAAGATTATGGAAGAGAGAAAACAGAAACACCCAGTATAACAACCCCCATAGACACTGTAGTGTATAAAAGAGCAGTGAAATGGAGGGCAGAAGTGAGTGGGTAGGGGAGTTATGGGGCCAAGAGGATTTAAGATGAGAAATATTACAGAATGTTGTATGTTTACGGACATTATTCACTGGAGAAGGAAGAACTGATGAAGTAGGAGAGAGGAGATTCATAGATGTCTCCATATTTCATTAAAGCAAAACTCACATTTTTTTTTACTCTCCTCAGAATCTTCAATAAGTGTTGATGATAATATAATAATTGATTTCTCCCCAAAGTTTGTTATTTTAAAAGTATTTGGAACATTTAGAAGAGAATCATTGAAAGAAAAGGAACTAGCATTGAGCAGGTGTTTCTAAACAGCTCTGCCTATAGGCAAAATAGGAGGGAATGGGGTTAAGTTCATAAATCACTTTTAAAGCTAAATTTTACTACCTTTACTTGAATGCTGTGTTTGGTATTTGCTCAATAGGAGATTTAATTTAATTGGGACCTTTTCCTTTATACATTATCTATTAGTTTTAACTGCCACAGATGCTAATTGTTCAATTTTAGACAGCAGTTTTATAGAATGGGTTTTGTTATATACAAAAGAAATGGTATTTTAAAATAAAATGCTATGATAGATAACTTAAAATCAAATTATTCCACTCAATGAATGACAACTAGTAATCACTGTAATAGTGTAAAATTAAGAAAACTCTGATTTTGGTTTGATTTTGGAATTTTGTTCTCCTAAGCAACTAAAATTAACTTTACAATCAGAACAGCTTAACTGTCCAGTACTTTGTCTCCCACGGTTTATGTCGGGATTTGCTGGGTTTCATCAGCTCTAGTGCATATGTTTGGAAGGGCAGGATGTAAAACTTGCCTTAGGGGTCTGGAATTTGAATCCAGCCTTCTAGCTAGCTTCACAGAGAACACATGTGTAAAATGTGCCAAGAATGTAACATTTAGAATGGTGTTTCAGAACTATTATCACTTACGCTAGTAAGGACACTTGTGAATATTTTTCTAACTTGCTTGATATAAACATATTACAAACTCTAAAATTTCCTCAAGTGTAAGCTGTTTTCTCAATAAATGTTGAAGAGTCTCTGTGTTTGTTAATTCCTCAATCTATTTCTGGAGTTGGGGGGGTCTCACCTAATTGTCCCATTCTAATTACAAATCATTCCAAGACCCTATAGAAGGAACAGGGGCTAGAAAGTCACATGTTCCCAAATTGACTATGGGCATAGAAATTCCTATAAAGAATACTACTCTTTATCTGCTTCTTGATCCAAAACCCTTGTATACTAATTTAGAATGATTAACACAGTTAGGCTAAGCCAACTTCCTCTTTTTAATTCTCATATTGGTGATATGAACACATTTTAGGATGATTCCTTTTAAAATAAACACACAATGAATCCACAAACATAGCTGCATGGAGGCTGGTTATAGATTATTTGAATTATTTCTTAAAACATGACTTAGGCAAGATTTCCTAATTTAGTCAGTCTAATATGTTTCTTATGCATTTTTTAAAAAACTGAATTTCCTCCCAAATTTTCTGGAACTCAAAACTTTTACTGCTTCTGATAGGTTAGTCCACCAATTTTCAATATCAATATCACAACCATACAATCAGGGTTAATGAGTTATATAGGAAAAATCATAATTAAAGAAGGGTGTAGAATTGCTTTAAGTCCAAATAGGTTGGTGAAGATATGGTTTAAAATCAAATAGATTATATGTGCACAGAATCCAAGTAATACAACTGAGTTTTTGAATTTTTAAAAGAAAAATACTTATGAAATCTAAATATTTGGACATAAGGCTGGTAAGTACTCATTACATCTTGGGAAGATTTTGGCAGATCTCTCTGTCTGCCTTGGAAGGTGACAGCAGTACTTAGGAGAATTAAATACATTATTATGGTTTAAAACAGCTCAGAGACGCAACAATACGGATAGAACTAGAAGGTGTAATGCTACACAAAATAAGTCAGATCAAGAAAGACAAATACCATATGATTTCACGCATATGTGAAATCTAAAAAGACAAAATAAATGAATAAATGAACAAACAAATGAAAAGCAGAATCAGACTTATAAATACAGAGAATAAACTGGTGGTTGCCAGAGGGAAAGGTGTGGTGGAATAAGCAAAATGGATGAAGGGGAGTGAGAGGTACAGGTTTCCCATTATGGAATGAATAAATCATGAGACTAAAAGGCACAGCCTGAAGAATATAGTCAGTGTAATCAGAATAGCACTGTTTGGTGACAGGCGATAGCTACACTTGTGGTTAGCGCGGCATAACACAGAGAGATGGGAATCACTACGTTGTCCATCTGAAACCAATGCGACATTGGGTGTCAACTTCACTCAAATAAAATAATAAATAAATAAATAAATAAAATAGCTCAGGGATTTCAATTAGTGCATAAACATGTTTAAATATTTAGGGAAATCTGATTTGTCAAATTCTTAAGTTAATTGAGCTTTAACCAAAAATGACTAAAGGTTATTTTGTAATCAAAAAATGGAACAACATGTGACTTTCTTGCCCCATTCCTTCTGTAAGGTCTTGGAATTATTTGTAATTAGAATGGGACAATTAGTTGAGACCCCTAACTCCAGATATAGGTTGAGGAATAGTGATAATAACAATGATAATGATGATAATAATAATAGTAATAATGACGATGATGAAAATTGGAACTGAAGTTTAAGGCTCAGAAAACTCCAGGCTTCTGTTTCCTTAATTAATGGAATATTACTTTAAGTATAAGTAATATTGAGGAGTGTTTGCCTAGCAAATAAATCTCCACTTAGATAATTTTAAAAAAACCCCAACAACCTTAATGGATACAAATTACTTTTGATGTTCAGAAATATACCAAATTAAAAATATATATATATATACCAAATTTGTCTTACTAAAACATAAACTCGTTTCTTTTTACTACAAATTAGAGTCACTCTGGTTAATTATATCAGAATTATTACAGCAGGGTTTTCTTGGATTTTTTTAAAAAGTTAATTTTATAATTTTGGATAATATGTAAGCAAATGAATGAAAAATTTGAAATTCTCCCTTAGAATTATAACTCCCAATAACCAGTTGCAAGCACTTGGAAACACAAATATGGAGTCTTATGTTTGAAAGTTACTTAAAACAAATGAGAAGCATCTTAAGAAAACCATCATAAAGCTGAAAACACTTAAAGTATTTTAGGAATTCCTTCCCACCTCTCCAAATAATCTTCAACTACTTTCAAAACTTTAAAAAATGGTGACTGTCCTTAGCAGAAAATTATAACATCACCTTGGGCAACAACAAGAAGTTCAAGGTTCTAACAATTATCCAAGAAAGAATAAACATTCTAAAAATTAAAAAAAAAAGTCACCTAGCTTTTTTATGAATTTTGGATAACTGAACCCAAATGAGAACTTTTTTAAATTAAAGAAAAACAAAGGCAAGGAAAGGCTCCTAGAAAAAGCTGTCAGATGTTTTCCGTTGTACTCACTTTTTTGTTATATAGTATCTTTCATATCTACTACAAATACATACTTGGAATTCCTAAAGTTCTACAGTTTCCTAGACACATGCAATAAATTAAAATTTGATCCTGTCTGCTACCAGATTAATGCTATGCATCTCATAATTTTAAATTGAAGAGTAATCAGCCAGAATCTGCAAGTCAATTCAACTCAGCATATTATCATTAATTAACATTTAATGAATGCCCACAGGTGTATACAGTAGTATTAGAAGTCAGTACACCAATTGCTCTTTAAGGCCATGTAATAAGACTCATATATAATTGCCAACCAAAATCTGGCTGACCTCTGAATACAGACTGGCAAATTGATGGACATATTACACTGACAAACTAACAGCAAGATTCCTAAAAAGCACTCAATGAGAAATAACAGAATATTTTTTCAAACATAATGTAAAAATGCCGTCGAAGAAGTAATTGCTGTATGCTATCTTTCCTGATCTTTTCTGTTGGGGTGGGGGTGGGGTGTTGGGGGCAAGGGCATAAAATAAATGGATTGGCATATACATATACATTATATACACCTAGACAGAAAAAGGAAAAAAAAAAACATAAAGCCAGTTATTTACTGAAGAAGAATATTTTGTAGATGAAAGCAGGACTAAATCAAGGTCACTGGCTTTCTTTTCAGCAGAGTCCATAAACACCTCAAAGTCAGCAAACTCAATAATTCAGATAATAGAAAAACCTGACCCTACTTAGAAAATGTGAAGAAAGCAAGACTAAACTATAATAGTGGTTAAGAGATTTTCCTTGAATAAATAAATAGAGAACTGAAGAATTATATGACTCCATTCATTAAAAGTCATTACTTACTGCTCTTTAAGATGCACACAAGCTGGACGTGAAATATACTGAAATTCAAGGGAAGATCTCTGGACAGTTTACAACATATTACAAAGTAAGAAGTGAGCAAAGACAGGGAAATCATTTGGTACCAATATTAAACGCCAACAGAGAACAACTATAAAGGGGAAATCACAGGATTGCTTACTATTATAAGTGATCTACATCCAACACATAAGTTATCATATGACTCCAAGTTGGAAAGTTACTTTGTTGATTTGTTTGTTTGCCTTTTTAATCCATAGTTTCTCAGCCTAATAACAAGTCATCACTTGGTAGCTGAAGTGATTATTTGGAAATAACATTCTGTCAGTCTAATGAGAGTGCTCCTAGGAATGGCACATAATTATTGATACCTTTAATAAATTATCTCATTTAATCAGTGCAAGTAACCCATAGGAATTATTGTGCCTGTTTTAGAGAAGATACAATTAAGCACCAGAAAGATTTTGATCATTTCTCAGCATCGCATAGCTAACAAATAGCAGGGTTGGAGTTTAACCAGGTTTCAGTTTAACTCCAAAGGCCAATTTTCTTTTTCCATTACTCTTTTTTTTTTTTAAGGGTATATTTATTTATTTGACAGAGATCACAAGAAGGCAGAGAGGCAGGCAGAGAGAGAGGGAAGCAGGCTCGCAGCTGAGCAGAGAGCCTGATGCGGGGCTCGATCCCAGGACCCTGAGATCATGATTTGAGCCGAAGGCAGAGGCTTAACCCACTGAGCCACCCAGGCGCGCCCCATTATTCTTGTTTTCTTCAGTCATGCTATGCTTTTTCATGACTCACCCTGTACCCTCTGCATAACATTTCCTTCTTCCTTTCTTCACTGGGATCTTTTAAGATCTTACCCACACTAGAAGGCTTGTTGACTCTCCAAGTGAAGGTGGCCCCTCCCTCCTGATTCCCCACTGCACTGTTTGTGTATCTCAAGGATAGCAACATAAAACATTATTGTGCATTTAAAGTGGAGTGGCATCATATAGGCATTTGACTTAGTGAGTACAAATATATTCAGTAATACTATTCTACTACTAAACCCCTTAGTAGTACAGATTTTTAAGGATCAGAACAGGTTCCAATAAGAGATAATGTGCCAAAGATCTTCCACGGGCCCCTTCAAATACACTCTCTGCATTTCTCCACCCAGACTCCTGGGAGACTAAATCACCCAGATGATAGTATCGGGGTTTCACCCAACAGCTTCCCATTGTGTTTGGCCAACAGGCAGCCAAGGCAGGAGACAGGAGGGAGGAGGAAGTGTAAGATCAGGGCACTTATTTCCTTGACTTTCTAGTTCTGGGGTCACCTTGAGTTGGTTCTGTATTTTGACCAAGAATCACTACTCCTCCCTGGGAAAATTTTCTGCACAGCACTCTTTTCAGAGCTCTACTAAGACCTCATTTCCATTGTTCCTTACATCTCAGTCTGAAAAAGCTCCTTTGCTATTATTAAAACCAGGTTATTTCACTATTGTTTGTAATCCTCCTACACCCCACCCACACTTGTGTAAGTAATACCTTTGTACAGAAACTTTCTTCAAATCATCCTAATTTTGAGTGTGTTGGGACTGTGATTAATATAGTTCAGAGTGGTAACTGATTCATTTTGAACCCTTTAAATCACAACATTCTCCTTCTTTCTAAAAGCCTAAATATGTAGTTACTTGGTGCCTAGGAAAAACATAATAAACTGGCAATTAGTTTAATGCCACACCTGCTTAAATTTAATATACTTTCGGGACTGTGACAGCACTGTGAGGAGTACAAAAAGAATTTATGATAAGTTCTCTTCACCAGGGCATTTTGATCTTATTAAGGCTACAAGACATGAAATGAAGAAAATTATAAAGGAAGCATGAGCTGAACAGTCAGGTGCAATCATTTATGATTCAGAGAATAAGAGGTATCATTTATTTATTATGGCTCCCATGAGCTCTGGACTTCCTCCAGCCTGCATCTAAGCTCTGAAACTCCCCCGCCCCACAAGAGCATCCTCTTTTGTTCCATTTCCCTGAGACTTTCCTAGCTCTTCTTGCACAATGCCTTCTTTTTCCAGGTTCACTGCAAGTAACTGCTCTATTATTAGAAGATCTCCGAGATAAGGATAATAGAAAGAAGGCATCATTTTTTGGATGAGTTCATCTCGAGCACCAACACTACATGACAAGCACCAAACTAGTTAAGAGCCATTGATACAAAGATAATGAAGTCACAGTTCTTGTTTGTAAGTGATGTGCCACCTTATAGGGGAAATTAACAAGTATATGCATCTCCAAGTCCTAATTCTGACAAAAGTCTGGGGATTGTGGGTAAATACAATGTTTACACTCATACAAATACACACACACATATATATACATACAAACACACACATATACTTAATACATACACATGCTCACACATGTGCACACCTTTACTGGTAATTCTGAATGAGCCAGGAATTCTGAATGAGCTTCTAGAAAAGAAAAAATATATAATGTTGAAATCATCCAGGAAATCAGTTTCAAAAAGAATATTAAGTGTAGGATCCTTGATAAATATCAACATAGTATTTCTTTTCATTGAATTCATCTAGATATGTCTACCTGGGTTTCAGAAAGTGATTCAGGTAAGAAAAATATATCAAACATTTAAATATGTGTAAAATTTTAAATAAAATAAACTAGATGTGTGAGGCTATCAATATTTATGTTGGCAGCTATAGGAACAACAAATGATAAGCTGATCACTGGGGGGCTTTCCCTTTTTCTTAGAACTTAGGTACATATTAACACTAGGAATATATTAACAACTACAGAGGTGCAAATTTGAAAATCTTTTTCAAAGATTTTGAAAATCCAGTATAGGAGCTCGGAGTTTGGCCAAGGCTGAGTCTTTATTTCATAGCAAGTGTCTCAGCAAGCAAGATTTCTTGCATATCAGATATAATTTTCTATTCATTTTACTTCTACAATGAAAATGAAAAAAGTAAGTTCCCTCCGTTTCAACCTCTGTTTTCACCAATATGTACCCTCCCATCAGAACTTTAACCTTCTTCTTATTTGAAGTAAAAATAATAAAAATGTCTCTCTGATTCCTAAAGAATAGAGTGAGGGAAATCTGCCTTGGATATGGGCTCCTGTTTAAATATAGGTCACAAATCTTACGTAGTGCAACCACACCTCCCTTATCCTTCCCTTCATGAAATTTAGGCTGTAAATCAATCTATTATGACTTCTAGCGATGCTCATAAATTTAATGACCAATATTAAGCACAAAAAATTTTCAGTGCTAGAAATTATGAATCTTGGGGTTCTGTTATTTACTTGCATGAAATATGGGGTCAGTTTTGTGCTTTTTATTACACTATACTCTTCCACAAATCTTCTGAGTTTTCAGCTTATGTTAGGTTGTAGAACCAAGATTAGATTGGCTTAAAATTTAAGAAGCACCAAAATAATCGGTAATCAAGATAAATGCTATTTTAATAACTTTTTTGTGTGTTTTGTTTTGCTTTTATTTTTTTATTCTAATAACATGCTAAAAGAACAAACTCATATAAAAACCCATAATGAGCAAAATATCAAAATAAAGGCAGGATCACTATTACTGATTTTTTTTCTTTTGCCTTAGTTTCCAGTATCACTATTATGGATCCTGACCCTGTTAGTTTGAATACTGTCAACCCAAACTAGCACCTTCCTTCCAAACCCCCATTTCTGCCATATAACCACACTCCCTGCCTTCCAGATGACATGGTTGTCACCATTTATCTGACTATGAGAGATAATAGAAAGTGATAGAAGCAACTTCCTTACATGAAGAATGGATTTTACTATGCTGGACAAATCTATAATGTGTACTTTGTATGCTAGTGGTGGCTGCCATAATTCTGAAATATTTGTGATAGCTTTTCACTATTTTTCTTTTATATAAAAAATGAAAAAAAAAGCCTATGTATTCTCTATTATAAGACTCCTGCATATAAAACAGTTCCGGGACTAAACAATGTCTTTATCTTCTAGCACCAGGTTAAATACAGCTTAGCCGTGACCTTGGTGCCAAGATGAAATAAGCCGATGACCTCATTTCAGCTCCTTCCTGGCAGATGTCCAGCATACTAATTGGCACCCAGGTGACAGCATCATGAAACTGACCAAGGTGAATCAAATGTGAGAAGTAATCCATGTACACAATTTCACATCATCTACATACTTGAAACCAGACATATTACATTTTATTTTGCTTTGCTTCACTAAATATGAGGGGGTGGTGACTGCTTCTGACAGTCCTGCTGTCATTCTAATCCAAGGTAAAATGCTCTTCGTATGTATTTAGAAATAAGGCACAACAGTATGCTAACGTTCAGCATGAGCTGGGGAAGAAGACTGCGGTTCAAGGGCAACCAAATGCAAGGGAGTCTTCTCGCCACACCGAACACATGAAGGCATCGCTCTTCATTTATGTGTTAACGTTTTCAGGGAATTTCACCAAACGAAGAACACAGGGGTAATTTCTAATAGGGAAGAAAGTATGAGAACAAGAGAGGATGGAGCAGACAAAGGAAGAAAAATGGCAAAAGAGTGGAAAGCATGGATACAGAGCTAGTATGTTCAAGTTCATTATCACAACTTCTTTTTTTTTAATCACTCCAAACAACAGATAATCTTTTCTATCAGTATAAAAGAATTTGAAGAAAATTTCTTTTATCCAAATGAAGTAATGTTCATAAAGTGTCTTAAGTAGAGACTGGCCCACATAACCTGAAAAGATGTTGGTTAAAAAATCACCCTCCCTTCTCTTCTTTTCTGGAAGATAAAACTAGTGACTCTTTGCCTTCCTTTTTTGATAATATTTTCCAGTGCTATGGAAATGCTTCCTGTCTTAGAATTGTGACTGAGTTTCTACCTCCAGACCCAGAACCTTCTCTAATGTTTTTTCCTATGGAAGAAAAATGTAAATTAAATAGATTCCAAACCTCTTTGAATATATTACATTAAATTTTAAAAAAAATCAAGTAATCCATTTTCACAAAGTCTCTGGACTTCCTGAGTATATTTTAGGTTTGATTCTCCAATTAAAGGTAACAATAACAATTAAGCATTTATCATTTTTTTTTACCAGTCTATTTTTAAAGTCTTATAATGTGAAAAGATCATTCACCAACAAAATGCATTTGCTTACAAATGTCAATTCAACAATATTGTGACAAGAGGGTTTTTAGCAGTTTAGCTTCAGATAACCATTATTCCTTTCAGGGTACTGTCACCTAAACCACTGAAACAAACCATTTTTTCTTTATTTTTTTTTTAATTTGCTTTCTTCCTGATTATTTTATGCAATAAGGAAATAAATCATACAAAAATGGTTTGAATCTTCAGTACTTTATTTTTAGATGCCATGTTAGGTAATCAAAACATTCCATTTATAGGTCTCGACAAAGGTAAAATAATTCTCAGTGGCCTTGAAAGTTGCATGTTCTCAAAGCTGTCATATGACATTAAAAAGCTGTACTAAGGAGGGCACATCTTGTGATGAGCACTGGGTGTTACGTGCAACTAATGAATTGTTGAACACTACAAAAACTTTTAAAATTATAAAAAATATTAAAAAATAAAAATTATAAAAAATAATTATAAAAAAATTTAAAAAAAATTTTTTTAAAAATAATTTATAAAAAATTATAAAAAATAAAATAAAATAAAACTAAAACTAAAAAATATAATTTTTATATATATAAATTATATAAAAAATATAATTTTTATAAAAAATTATAAAAAATAAAATAAAAATAAAACTGTACTAATGTAAATAACAATTTGGATCTTGCCAAATTTCATTTAGTAGAATTGCTTAAAGACATCGTGGAATAAATAGGTTTTATGTTCTGGTAAGAGATAACATGATGCAAATGTTATCCAGGATCAAATATGTCAGAGAAACTACAGGTTAAACCCAGTTAAACAGGATTCTTTTCTGTAGGATTTCTGTGTCTTAACTATTTAGAAATACTCTAAAAAACTCTTAGAAAAGATAGTATGCAGAGGGTCCCTTCCTGACTTGACTGTGGAAATTTTCTTTGCAAATCATCTCAAGGGATTTGTGTTTTATGGACTATAGCTTTGCCTTTTAATGCCAGTCACCATATTGTACTGGTGTTTGGCATGCATATAAAATCTGGAGAGGGTTGTCAGCATTTGGGATGCCTGCGCCATGTTCAGATCAAGTGAATTAGAATCTTTGGGGACACAGCCTAGAAATTCATATTTTTAAAAAAGTTCCTAAAATAATTTTGAGGTTTTAAACACCCTAGTTAGTACCCTGGTTTGTGTAGGTTTGTGTTTTAAAGAATGCTTCAAACTAAGCAGTTTAAAGCCTTGAAGTTGTACATCACATTAGCTTCTTCACATCACTACTGGTGGAAATTTTCAAGCATATCTCTTATATGGTAAATTTTTTGCGTAACTTTTATATTTACTGAAGTAAACCATCTAATATTACTATGTTCCACAAAAAACAGACCCCAATGTGACTGCTATACAATACAATATAAGAGTTTTGAGGTGAACAAACTGTAAGATTTGTAATAAAAACAAAAAATAAAAGCTCATTTTAAACCACAGTAGCTCAGCTGCTGTAAAATCCAATCCAATGCATACCAGTGCTCTTGGCATTACCACAGTCCCAGCATATATCAGAAGATTTTTAGATTTTACATGCTTTTGACCAAAGATCAAAGTGTTTAGTTAATTAGAAAAAAAATTTTTGACCTTGCTTCCCTTTCTTACATGGAGCATAAGGTGCACAAAGTTTCTAATTGAAGAAAAAAAAATTAAACACAGTGTTTTTGATCTTTTCCATAAGTCAGAAGGAGATATATTTTCAATAAAACCTCGATTACATCCTCAGTTGATTATTCCTAAAGCCCACATGAACACCAGCTGTTTACTGGAGAAAGCAAACAATTTCACTTAGTAGAATTGCTCAAAGACATGGGATATGGTTTAAGTCTTCACCAAAGCCCAGTTCAACTAGGAATGTAAAGTTTTCATCGGGTTCCAAAACCCTGGTCACATCTGATTGGGTTTGTTTGCATTCTGTTCTAGACAGTACTGATGGGCTTTTTAAAAACAGATTTGTGATCCAGCCCAAGGGGAGCATGTTACAAATAAAGACAACCCATGATTACCAGACCATGATTGCCAGGCCATGGAGGTTTTATTTTCTTCTCTCAGCCAACCTTAAAAACAAGTGGCCAGCTAAAGCTGGAAGGTTATTTGAGGCAGGAAACTATGGCGTTGTGTCAACCTACATTGGAATGTAGATGTGTGAAGGCATTGGATCTACTCAATGTGACCATTTGGAAACAAAGCTTCCTGGGAAAGAAAACATCATAATCTCTAAATGAGACAGACCAGGAGGTTTCAGTTGTTAACCCTGTGCACTGAGTTTACAGAGATTTCAAATATCTTCAGGAATCTACCACAACAGGAGTGTTACCTACTAAATAGGTCCTGAAGAATAGGGTTCAGTCAGTATAACCCAAATGCCATTGATAATTTGGTAAATAGATTATCAACAGAAGGAATCACATCTTCTGGTTAGTAAAGCTACAATAAATATTTACTTCTTGTTTGGCAAACAAATTAGCTGCAAGCTGAACATTCTTGAAAGAGCAGTACTACAGTCAAGTTAAAGCCACCAGTAAGTCATTTGGCTCAATTACTTTCCCATATATGTTCTCAAGTTCCTTGCTGAGTGAACGGATCTCTCAAGAACGCAAACGAGGGGCACCTAGGTGGCTCAGTGGATTAAGCCTCTGCCTTCAGCTGAGGTCATAGTCTCAGGGTCCTGGAATCGAGTCCTACATCGGGCTCTCTGCTCAGCAGGGAGCCTGTTTCCCCCTCTCCCTCCAACTGCCTCTCTGTCTACTTGTGATCTCTGTCAAATAAATAAATAAAACCTTAAAAAAAAACAAAACGCAAACGATCACCTAACCAAATGTCACTGATCCTAGTCAAGTTTTCAATATGCTATTATGTTTAGGATTCTAAAACACTGTAAAGATCTGGTCACCTATCAAATGTTCTATTGTGTCTACTATGTCCACAGTAACTAGTTTACTCTGTGATAGGGAACTGGGACATGAGGAGGGAGATTTCTTATGGTTTCAAGGCTCTTATTGGTTATTTATTTATTTATTTCTCCTTGGTTTTCCATAATGGATCCTGACAAGAAACAAACCACCATAACTTTCCTACTACTCCTTTTTTTTCTTTTTTTAAGATTTTATTTACTCATTTGACAGAGAAAGATCACAAGTAGGCAGAGAGGCAAGCAGAGAGAGGGGGGAAAGCAGGCTCCCCACTGAGTGGAGAGCCCGATGCCAATGCCAGGCTTGACCCAGAACCCTGAGATCATGACCTGAGCCAAAGGCAGAGGCTTAGCCCACTGAGCCACCCAGGCACCCCATACTTCTTTTTTAATGAGGGAATAACTGCAAATTAAAATGAAGGCAGGTCTCTGTGACTTTAAAAAAATAAAAAGACAAAAACACCTTAGATTCGTCTGCAACTTGGATTGGTAAATCATTTATTTTTCCATTTTTTTCTAATACATTTCTAGTGCCAAAAACAAATTAGATAGTATGACCTCCTTAGAAGTTCAGTAATTTGCCCGGTACCCAGGAAAAAATAAGGTGACTGTACTTAGCAAGTTAAAGTACGCATAAATAGTGAAAAGTTAACTTTGCCTTTAAGACAGTAGGCGTTGGTTCCAACTGAGAGGGCATATTGTGAATGCAAACAAAGGAGAAGAGTAATAGCTATCCCCAAATGCCCAAATGCCAAGCATTGTGCTTGGTCTTTTCACATATTTCATTTAATTCTCACAGAAACACTGCAATGCAGGTTTTATAATGTCTGTTATACAGATGGGATAACTGAGGTTTGTAAGCACTGAGTACTTTACTGACATCTGGGAATCCCTTATCCCTGGGCAAGGCACAGATACTGTGCTCAGTGTTCTCAATGACAGAACAGGACTATTCGTCTTCACAGTTACATTGCTTTAAATAAATGGCAACTTTCATTGAAAGGTCCACATAATCTTCATGGTAATGATAATTATTAACAAGAACACATTTCAAGGGAGGTAGAAACAACTTTTTTTAAAAATTTTTTGGAAGATTTTAATTATTTATTTTACAGAGATCACAAGTAGGCAGAGAGGCAGGCAGAGACGGGATGGGGGGTGGGTGGATCGTGACCTGAGCCGAAGGCAGAGGCTTAACCCACTGAGCCACCCAGTTGCCCCTAGAAACAACTTAATTGTATTCAGCCCCTAGAAACAACTTAATTGTATTCAGACCAAATTTTACTTTGGCTTCTCTAACTAAACCACTCTGAAAACCATAAAGTCTCCCTTTACAATTCTTGCCCCATTCTTGACCTTTCCTTCCTCCTTCCCAATCACAAAAGTTAATTTGCTACCAGCTACTGTACTTCCACTCAGAATTCCTCTCTCTTTAGCCAAATGCTTAGAAGCTTTAATTTTTCTTGTTCCTAAAAATGTAATAGGTAATCCGGGGGGCGGGGGGAAGAGTTGCAGATGAAGAAAATTTGAGAAATGTATAACATTATATCCACTCCCCCCACCCCCGGCCCCAAGAGATCCTTAATGTTGCAATATACATCAGAATATTAAAAAAAAAAAAAAAGGTAGGGGTGCCCGAGTGGCTCAGCTGGTTAAGCACCTGATTCTAGGTTTTGGCTCAAGTCATAATCTCAGGGTTGTGAGTTTGAGCCCTGGGTCGGGTTCCACACTGAGCGTGGAGCCTCCTTGAGATTCTCTCTCTCTCCCTCTCTTTCTGCCCTGTTCATAGATCCTCTCTCTAAAAATAAATAAGTATCTCAATGTGGTTTTGATTTGAATCTCCCTGATGGTTAGTGATGATGAACATTTTTTCATGTGTCTGGTAGCCATTTGTATGTCTTCATTGGAGAAGTGTCTATTCATATCTTCTGCCCATTTTTTAATATGATTATCTGTTTTGTGTGTGTTGAGTTTGAGGAGTTCTTTATAGATCCTGGATATCAACCTTTTATCTGTACTGTCATTTGCAAATATCTTCTCCCATTCCGTGGGTTGCCTCTTTGTTTTGATGACTGTTTCTTTTGCTGTGCAGAAGCTTTTTATCTTGATGAAGTCCCAGAAGTTCATCTTTGCCTTTGTTTCCTTCGCCTTTGGAGACATATCTTGAAAGAAGTTGCTGTGGCTGATATCAAAGAGGTTACTCCCTATGTTCTCCTCGAGGATTCTGATGGATTCCTGTCTCACGTTGAGGTCTTTTATCCATTTCGAGTTTATCTTTGTGTACGGTGTAAGAGAATGGTCAAGTTTCATTCTTCTACATATAGCTGTCCAGTTTTCCCAGCACTAACCATCAGGGAGATTCAAATCAAAACCACATTGAGATACCACCTTACACCAGTTAGAATGGCCAAAATTAGCAAGACAGGAAACAACATGTGTTGGAGAGGATGTGGAGAAAGGGGAACCCTCTTACACTGTTGGTGGGAATGCAAACTGGTGCAGCCACTTTGGAGAACAGTGTGGAGATTCCTCAGGAAATTAAAAATAGATCTTCCCTATGACCCTGCAATTGCACTGCTGGGTATTTACCCCAAAGATACAGATGTAGTGAAAAGAAGGGCCATCTGTACCCCAATGTTTATAGCAGCAATGGCCACGGTCGCCAAACTGTGGAAAGAACCAAGATGCCCTTCAGCGGATGAATGGATAAGGAAGATGTGGTCCATATACACTATGGAGTATTATGCCTCCATCAGAAAGGACGAATACCCAACTTTTGTAGCAACATGGACAGGACTGGAAGAGATTATGCTGAGTGAAATAAGTCAAACAGAGAAAGTCAAGTATCATATGGTTTCACTTACTGGTGGAGCATAACAAATAATATAGAGGACAAGGGTAGATGGAGAGGAGAAGGGAGTTGAGGGAAATTGGAAGGGGAGGTGAACCATGAGAGACTATGGACTCTGAAAAACAACCTGAGGGTTTTGAAGGGGCGGGGTGGGAGGGTGGGGGAACCAGGTGGTGGGTATTAGGGAGGGCACAGATTGCATGGAGCACTGGGTGTGGTGAAAAAACAATGAATACTGTTACACTGAAAATAAATAAAAAATTGGAAAAAAAAATAAATAAGTAAATAAATAAATATTGACATACACTAGCATTTTCTAGACTTAAATGATCTGAAAGCATTTATTCCCCTTTATGGACAAATGATCTGAGGAATTCAGTTTCACAAATACCCACATTTTGTATTATACATTACAAATGGTCCAAATCTGTTGACACAAAAGAGTCTTACATATCAATAAGACCATAATGTACACTCATTTGAATGTCAACACAAACTGTCATAGGTGACTTGGTAGGAAGACCTGTTTAAGTAACTCAATCATCATATTTTTGTATTGCAAAACGTACTGTTGTATAGCAAGTTTAGAGTCATGTAGGAGTTATCTTCATCCCTTGTTGGAGCAAAATTTAGTTTTCTTTCATAGGGGATTAGCAACATCTTTATTCTGAGTTCTCCCAAGAAGCTAACCAACCTCAGTGAGGTCAGTAGGCTTACTCATAAGTTAAAAATGAAGTTATAGACGAAGTATTGCCAAATATTGTGAGATGAAAAGAATAAGTGAGAAAACAAAGAAACAGAACACAAAAAGAGTTGAAAGAAAGATAGATGGAATCTTGAGAATGATTGTATGCCATCCAGAATAGATTAATTCTGGGGAATTTACTCCAAAATTTGTGGATGAGGAAAATAACCTCTACCTCAACAAATATACCTAAGACACAGAAGTTCTGCAGTCTTGGTGTAATAAAAACTAATTTACAAGAGAGTTTTTTCACTTGTTTTTATCTCATCAATGCATTGGATAACCAATGTTCTCAATTTCCCTCTGTAAAACAGTTTATTGTTACTCCCAGCACCCTAAATTTTGTGTCTAATCTCTTTCTTATATGTCTGCTCAATTTCTACTCCCGCCAGCTTGGTAAGGTGTGTTTGTTGCCAAATCCATTTGTGTAGGTCCTATTTGTTAGAGATGCCATTAAAAAGTCACAGCCAAAAACTTGCATAACTTGCTGTACACTAGCATTTCCTAAACTTATTTGATCTGAAAACATTTAGGGCCTTCTAAAACCTATGGACAAATGGTCCAAGGAACCATTTCATAAATATTATTTTGTGTATATACAATACTAAGTGTTCCAAATGAGGATGTGGAAACAAAGGCATATACTTCTATAAAAGCTAGTTTAATGCTTTGCAACATAGAACTTACATAAAATAAAATTACCATTAAATTAGATGTGGACAAAACAACAGTGATTGCTGGGTTTAAAAAATCACATCTTAGATGTCACTATTTGCAGATGACATGATACTACATCTAGAAAACCCTGGAGATTCCACCAAAATCTATTAGAACTGAAAAAAAAAAAAAAAAACCTATTAGACTGAAAAAAAAAAAACAACTATTAGACTGAATTCAGTGAAGTTGCAGGATACAAAATTAACATACAGAACTTTGTTATGTTTCTATACACTAATAACAAATTAGTGAAAGAGAAAGTAAGAAAATAACCCTACTTACGATTCCACCAAGAAGAATAAAATACCTAGGAATAAACTCAACTGAAGAAGTGAAAGGCCTATACCCCAAAGATTATAAGATACTGGTGAAAGAAACTGATAAAAATGGAAAGATTTACATAGTCATGGATTGGAAGAATTAACATTGTTAGAATGTCTATACTACCCATAGCAATTTATAGATTCAATGAAATCCCTAGTTAGCATTTTTCACAGAACTAGAACAAATAGTCCTAAAATTTGTACAGAACCACAAAAATCCTTGAATAGCTAAAGCATTCTTGAGAAAGAAGAACAAAGCTGGAAGTAACACAATCTGGGATTTTAAGATATGCATAAAGCTAGAGTAATCAAAACAGTATGTTATTGGGATAAAACAGATGCACAGATCAATGGAATAGGATAGAGAGCTCAGAAATAAACCCACATGTATATGATCAATTACTCTACAACAAAGAAGGCAAGAATATGCAATGGGGAAAAGACAGTCTCTTTAATAAATGGTGTTAGGAAAATGGGAGAGCTACATGCAAAAGAATGAAACTGGACCACTTTCTTACAACATATACAATAGTAAACTCAAAATGGATTCAAGACCTAAATGTGAGACCTAAAACCATAAAACTCCTAAAAGAAAACACAGGCAGTTATCTTTTAGACATCAGCCTTAGCAACATATTTACAGATTTATCATCTTAGGCAAGGGAAGCAAAACCAAAAATAAACTATAGGGACTACAACAAAAGGAAAAGCTTTTTCACAGCAAAGGAAACCATCAACAAACCAGAAAGGCAACCTACTGAATGGGAGAAGATATTTTCAAATGATCTATGCAATAAGGGGCTAATATAAAAAAATACATTTAAAAAAACTGATATGATTCAACACCAAAATACCAAACACTCCAATTTTAAAAAATGGGCAGAGGATCTGAATAGACATTTTTCCAAAGAAGAGATATAGGTGGCCAACAGAAACATGAAAAGATGATCAACACTAACCATCAGAGATATGAAAATCAAAAGCACAATGAGATAATTACCTCATGCCAGTCAGAATGGTTAATATCAAAATAACAACAAATAACCAATATTGGTAAAGATAAGGAGAAAAGGAAACCTTCATGCACTGTTGGTGGGAAGGTAAATTGGTACAGCCACTGTGGAAAACAGTATGGAGTTTCCTCAAAAATTAAAAATAGAACTACCATATGATCAGTAACCTCCCTACTGGAAAATGAAAACACTGATTTAAAAGAAGTATATGACTTATGCCCTTGCAACATTATTTACAATAGCTAAGACACGGAAACAACCCAAATGTCCACTAATACAATGAATGTATAGAGAAGATGTGGCATGCATAGATACATAATGGAATATTATTCAGTCATAAAAAGCATAGATACATAATGGAATATTATTCAGTCATAAAAAGAAATTAGATTTTTACCATTTGTGACAAAATGGTTGAACGTAGATGGTACTATGCTGAGCGAAATAAATCAGACAGAGAAAGACAAATACCATCTGATTTCGCATAAATGTGGAATCTAAAAAACTAATCAAACAGACTTATTTTTTTTATTTTTTATTTTTTTAAAGACTTTATTTATTTATTTGACAGAGAGAGAGAGATCACAAGTAGGCAGAGAAGCAGGCAGAGAGAGAGGGGGAAGCAGGCTCCCCGCTGAGCAGAGAGCCCAATGCAGGGCTCATTCCCAGGCCCCTGGCATCATGACCTGAGCCGAAGGCAGACGCTTAACGCACTGAGCCACCCAGGCGCCCCCAGACTTTTAAATATAGAGAACAAACTGGGGACTACCACAGGGGTGGTGGGGGGGTTGGCAAAATAGATAAACAGGATTTAAAGGTACAAACTTCTAGTTATAAAATAAATAAGTCACGGAGATATAAAGTACAGCTTAGCAAATATAGTCATTAATACTGTAATGTTGTATGGCGAGAGATGGTGATTATACACACACACCCAAAAAACACAGGTCAACAGACCTGATTTTAAAAACAAATCATAACAATCTAGAAGGGTTCTGAGCTTATGTTACTTTACAAATATACTTCGTATAAATGAATCCGGAAATTACAAGTGATACATTATAGGCACAACTCATGAAAAGACAAGAACACCAATCATTTGACTCCTACTCAAAGAAAAGAATGTATTTTCACATCTTAATTAGCAAATGCATTTATACTTAAATGTTTTAAATTGATTTTTAAAAGTCTGTGTTATATGTATATTATTTCGTAGCTCCCTGCTTTAACCAAATTTTGAGATGGACTAATTAATTGAATATCCACAGCCCAAATGTAGTGATGATGGCTGCAATTGATATTATACAAATTTATTTTGTGAGTATCTGTCTTTTTCTAGAGGAAGCTGTCCTTTTCTACTATTGCCAGAGAAAAACCAACAATATGGAATTCAAACATGAGTGGGAATTGGAAGACTGATTTTGGTCAATATAAAGACATCAGATCTGGAAGTCCAGCCTCTGCATTTCTGGGCCTCAGGAGAAATCTCATGACCTTGTGGAGCAAGGAACATTCTTTCTTTTGTACAGAGAATGTATAAGCATACAAAAAGATTTGCAGGATAAGGCAAACTTAAATTCCTCACTTTACTTAGTTTTGCATGTAAATGCATGTTAACTGTGCTTACTGCATACCCATTCCTTCCCAAACTCAGTGGACATGATCATCCAATGTTTGCTGAATGCATCCTGAATGGTTAAGAGAAGAAAACATACTGATAAAAAGGTAGGCAGATTGTTTGCAAATACGTTGATCAGCAGGTAGACATGGTCAAGCAGCCATTATAGACCACTATAGTAAGCCTCCTAGTCAGTAACTTGGATGATTACTCTAGTTTTGCTTTAAACGAAAAGTGGACAGCATGCGCATTTTAATATACACATTCTTTTTGTTCATATAATTTGTTATGGTAGCCATTTTAATGTTGTAAAACTTAGTGGCTATTACTACATTAATATCTGTATGATCTTGATTATTTTGTGACTATCTTTATTATCTGAGGTCCCTCAGATAATATCATCAATAACATTGATGGATATGGACTACTTTTAAATAGTAGTATAGGGGCACCTGGGTCTGCTCAGTTGGTTAAAGCCTCTGCCTTCAGCTCAGGTCATGATCCCGGGGTCCTGGGATCGAGCCCTGCATCGGGCTCTCTGCTCAGTGGGGAGCATGCTTCCCCCCCACCTCTGCCTGCCTCTCTGCCTACTTGTGATCTGTGTCTGTCAAATAAATAAATAAAATCTTAAAAAAAAATAAATAGTAGTATATATTGCATGTGCAGATACTGAAGTCCAGGGATGTTTTGGGACTTTGGATAGCATTGAAAAGAAGCTAGACTTTTAACTTACTGTTTGGTTTAAATTTAATTTTACCCAGGGGTTGACCAGATGATATCTCAAAGTATATTTTATCTCCAGAACCTATTATTTTTGTCACATAATATTATTTTTGTCTTATTTCTTTATCACTGGATATTATCTCAATAGCCCTTCACCTTAAAAAAAAAAAAAATTCTGTATCTTCTTTTTCCTTGTTGATTCTGTTTCTGCATACTAGTAAAATTAAAAGCAAAGTAAAGAAACAGTGACCTCTGGAAGTACATGAATAAAGCAAAGATAGGAACTGAAAGTCCTACCGAATAGTGCCTGTCACATAGCCAAAGCCATTTACTGATTAACTGACCTTGTCCCAAAACGTGAGGGAGGTAAAAATATATTTTGGTCACCAATACAGTTTTGTTCTTTTCTTATTTGCATTCTATAAATGCATTTCAATCTATCTATGTAATATAGAAATTTTTTTTTTCCCTCCAAAGATTAGAGGTTCCCAAAATGAAACAAAGAGTTTTAACTTTAAGTACATTTACTGGTAACTTTGTGCTTTAAAACATTCCCAGAAAAGTTATCCGATTAACATTTTTAATGCAGGATTCAACAGTTATGCTCCCTAAGCCATTAAAAAAACATATGCACATATTAAATTCCTGATAGTCTAATTGGAGTTACTCTTTTTTTAATATTTTATTTATTGGGGTGCCTGGGTGGCCAGTCGTTAAGCATCTGCCTTCTGCTCTGGTCATGATCCCTGGGTCCTGGGATCCAGCCCTGCATTGTGCTCAGTGGGAAGCCTGCCTCTCCCTCTCCCACCCCCCCTCCTTGTGTTCCCTCTCTCGTTGTGACTCTGTCAAATAAATAAATAATATCTTTTTTTTTTTAAGATTAAAAAAAAATCTTTAAAAAAAAGATTTATTTTTTGGGGGGGTGCACAGCAGAGGGGAGGGGTAGAGGGAAAGGGAGAAGCACGGTCCCCGCTGAGCAGGGAGCCCCACAAAGGGATCAGGGCTCATGCCAGGACCCTGGGATCATGACCTGAGCCCAAGGCAGATAGATGCTTAACTGACTGAACCACCCAGGCACCCCTTGGAGTAACTCTTACATTCTGGATGTTTGTATTTTCTTACAAGAAGCAACAAACCAACAAGATCCCAACTCTGCCAGCTATTAGACTATCCTGGTTTGATGTGTTTTTGAGTCCATCAGTCTTTATTCATGTTCACAGTCTGACATTCTTCTTCTTAAATGATTCACCAAATGCATTTATAAATTTTATGTGTATCCTCAACCAACTCTACTCAGAAGAGGCATCTCACCGCGACAGCCTGAGACACTTATCTTGATCTTTAATCAACGAAGAGCAAGGCATGTGGATATAAACATGTATCTAAGAAGACGGGATGTGCACCCACATTTAAGCATGGAGTTTCTAGTGGTCTGTGTAAAGGGCCAAGGAGTAAAATCCTGCTGTCAATGCAAGCAAATCACATTGAAGTTTTATCAGAGAGCCCTGTGCCCAGCCGTCATGTGCCACTGGCAAGTCGCTAAAACTCCTTGAGTCTACCTTCTCCATGTGTGAAGAACTGACCGTTCTTCAGACAGGAGTCTGATAATTGGTTTAACAATAAAAACAAACACAAGCACAATAATAATAATGAATAAGAAAGCATTTTGAAGGAGATGGTAGCAATTTGACCTTTTTTGGACTCAATTTTATTTAGAGACCTTTCCCCAGAATGAAACAAAACGACAACAAAATCCCATCCCCCCCACACCCTACCTCCAAACAGCAAACAAAACACCTACCCCCCCAGAACATGTGAGGGGTAAATTGCTATAGAGGAAATATGTTGAATGCCTGCTCCATTTTTACCCCCTCCTCAACCCACAGTGAACACACCACCATATACAAGACTTCCTCTTCCGTTCCTCAACATTTCATTCTCTTCATCATTTCACTGTCTTGCTCCATCAATCTGACTGCTCATCACATTGAAATAAAAAGCAGGAAAATTGGAAAAACACAGGGAGAAGAGTAAGTGATGAGAAAATATAAATAAGGAATGATAAATATAAATAAGGAAGATAAATGAGAAAGAACACGTGTAAGAATGGGGTGGAGAGAAAGATAAAGGAGTAAGAAAGACAGTAAGATGAGAGCCTTAGGGAGGGAGGAGCAGGGGAAAGCTACTGGCTTTAGTGTTAATGTTGGTGATAATGGGGGCGCCTGGGTGGCTCAGTGGGTTAAACCTCCGCCTTCAGCTCAGGTCATGATCTCAGAGTCCTGGGATCGAGCCCCGCATCCGCATCGGGCTCTCTGCTCAGCAGGGAGCCTGCTTCTCCCTCTCTCTCTCTGCCTGCCTCTCTGCCTACTTGTGATCTCTATCTGTCAGATAAATAAAAAAATCTTAAAAAAAAATGTTGGTGATAGTATTAGTTTGTATACAGGAACCCACAGAATGGAGGCCTCTCCAGAAGCCCAGCCCACATCACAAATCTAAACCCTGGTCAGCCTGCGCTTAAAGGAAACACCTCATTGGAAGAAATCTGACACCAATCACAATTTTACAATTCAGCATCAGCTAGTTTACTTTATCCTGGAAAACAGGACTTGCCAGCCATATAAGAAAATCCCTGAGCTCGCCAGGCATACCCTACTTTCCCTTTGTTGTTTCTACTATTCTAGAACACTTGCTCTTAGCCCAGATCCCTCAGGAAGAACCCTCCACTGCTTGCAAGGCACTGTATTCCCTTAATCCGTGGACTGCTTGCCTTGAATTAAAGACATCAATTTCATCACTGGACTGTTTCAGTTGTGTCATTTGAAATTCGTCAATCACCCTTTTGAATTCCCTGTAAAATTTTTGTTTCCATCTGTTTAGCAATTTTTACAGTGGTAAATTATCTGATTTAGATTATAAAATCAGTTACTTTTTTACAGTTAGGAATAATAATAATATCTAATTCCTTACCATTGGCCCATAGACAGATGACTGAACCTGATGGTATCTTGGGGTCACATTTATGACTATGCGCAATAATTTATATTGGTGAAGGAAAGCTAGTACACATATATAGTCCTTACTTAAATTCCAAATTCTAAAGCATAGATTAACAAAATTACGAGCAAAAAAAATATCTATTGGTATGTAATACATAGAGTGACATTTCCTCACATTTGTTTTTGGAATTAATATTTGCCCGAAGTGGGTAGTGCCTTTCCCTGAAAACTGATCAGTGTTCACACTAGCATTCAGACTGAGAGCGGGAGCTGGGATTGACTGGAGGTGTCAGCTGACATTCTTTCAAGAGAAAATTCATCCTGTGGGAAGAGAGACTGAGACAGCCAAGGCCATCCCAGGGGAATGGGTGACCGCTAAGGAAGAGAAAGGAATGGTGTAGTGTAGCATACAAGGCACTCTCCTCAGAGTACCCTCAGTATAGTACATATACAATGCCTAAGGTGAGAGGATTTTGATAAACACAAAATAAAATCTAAAACAGATTTTTAAACCAAATCTCATGAAAGGTTTTGAGGGTTCAAAGAAATCCACTGGCCAGGACTCATGGGGTATATTCGCATGCTGGGTCGTGAAAAGAACAGACTATCTTGAGTGGCAATCCAGACCAATCTATTTTTGAGTTGAGAAATGAGAAGACATTGCATTTCACTGACATTCAAAAGAGCTCCTCCAAGCAGAAGCGGATAATGACAATTGCAACATTGGGATCTGAGAGGACAACCGAAAAGGATAGAACATTGCTGGGCCTCAGAGCGTCAGAAGAGGAAGTAGTAAAGGGGCAAGATGTCTTGGGATAGAGGACCTTTTGCCCTATCTGTCCCCAGTAAACAAACAATTAAATGAATGCATGGTGCTTGCTATGCAAATGAAACTTCAAGAAAAGCAATCTCGTTCTGGATGCATCCTACCCAAGAGCCACTTCTACAAAGAAATTCTCTAACAACTCTGCTAGGGAGAGGAGACTAGTCTTCCCAGCACACAGCTGCAAGAGAAGTGTTCAAAACAAAAGAAGTATTGTTTTCTTGGGAGGAGATGACCACAAGTGAAAGAGATGGAAGATTCTTCAAGACTGAGGGAGCAAATTATTTTAAAAAGGACAATAATATGCAAGTAATTAAAAACTAGCAGTAAACCTAAAAAAGGTAATATTAACCTGACAATTGCATAATGATATCGGTAACCTAATGTCAACAAAATAAACCGCAGCAAATACTTCTGTTACATTTGGATCACTTTGTTAAAATTTCGTAATTTGGTTTAAATATCCCACCGAATATTCTGTTTATTTAGCTCTACCTGACATCAAGAAGTACGTGCTTACTTAGGAGTAGGAGCTCCTTCTGTTCTTGCATTTTTGTTCCAATAAAATAATTATTCTTATGGATTTAGTCACAGAAGCCATTAACTTTACATTGAAATACTCTCTACCATGGAATTAAGGTAATTGATCACTACACACTGAGATCTACATGCAACCTCTGAAAGAGAGAAATGACCTATAAATCTTTCAGACAGGTTTTGGGAACTGGCATTAAATTTCCATATTATCAGGCAGGCAGCCTAGAAACAATAGCAAAATGCTAAGAAATAAGATGCAAATGGTCCAGCACTAAGCTTTCTGAGGCTGAGCTGTTGATCATTAGTCTTCCATATGCCACTAAAAGCAAAATTCCCATATAATACTCTTCATCTATACACTGTACCATTTGTATCTAGAATCATCTCTGATTTCAAAAATGGTACAGATAGAGGCCAGCCTGGTAAGTATGAAGGAATTAGAAGTATGAATTCTACCATATAACACTGATTCAGAACAGCCCACATTAGTAGTTGCCAACACACACACACACACACACACACACACACACAATCTCCCCTACAAAGAATTTTTTCCAAGAAAACAAACAAAAAAAGATAAAAAACCCAGCTGCTCAGAGTGCATGGGATGAATTCCATGGTCATTTACATGTGTCTTTCTGAGTGTCCTGCTGGCTGAAACCCAGGTGATATTCTTTGGGATAAATGCCTTTAACATGAGAAACTAGTCAGAGCATGAATAAATTTCCATGGGCTGTGCCAGTTCTGGTTCTAAACTTGCCAATGTAAAATTCTCCATGGCAAGCTAAGGGAGCTGGCAGCAAAAGACGAGTAAATGATGTCCTATATTTTGATTCCTTCACCATTTCTCTGTTTTGTCTCCTGTCTGTAAATATTTTAATGAATAATGTGGGGTTTAGTCATCAGCTGTCATTAAATCCCTAAGTGATTCAACTTTACCTAGAGTTGACATTGGAAGCAAAATTTTCACTGTCAATCATGCTGCCTGATGTGGGTGAGCCTCAAAGACCAACAGAAGAATGCTGGTCATGGAGGAAGAGAAAGAGAAGACAGCAAACCAAATACATTTTCTGTGAAACCTTTCCCTTCCTTTTCCAGCTGTTTTTCCTCATCCTCTTTCTTTGGTACGTCATCGTCCTCTATCTTCTCCACAAACAATGGCTTCTTCTTATGTGAGCCTCTTTCTGACCTCATCTACTCCTCTAAACCTGGCTTTTCACCTGTGACAGTTCTTAATTTTCCATCTTCACCTCTCATGTAGGTGAAAGAGGTATTAAATTGACTCCAAACAGAACACCCTCAAATAAGAATGATCAGTATCACCCCAAACTTGCATTTCCTCTTGAGTTTCTTATCTCATTTGGAAATTACTCAAGTCCCATTGGACAACTCTTTGACCTCCCTGCTGAGGTCCCAGACCTAATTGGTCACTTAGTCTTGCTAATCCTACCTCCAAAATCTCTCCCCAGTTCACACTTCCCACCAAACGGAAGCCCCCTGCTCTAGTGTGGTCTGTCATTCTCTCACCCAGATGACGACAGCTGACTCTCCTGGTGCCCCTCTCTCTGATAGCTCCCCTCAGCAATTCCCCACCACACTGACCCCCTGCAGTCTTTTTTGTTACACATTTGTTACATGTGTACTTAATGGTGCCTGCCTATTGGGTTATAAGGCTTTAGAAGTGAATGAAACAAAACATTCCTGCTCTAATGGATTTTACAAGCAAATGTCAGCGATTTAATTTGATAATTCCTCTGATTAAAAACCTTTGATAGCAATCCATCATCAGTGAATAAGGTCCCCATGCTACAGACACACAAAATCTTTAAAATCTGTCTTCAAACCCATTTCCAGTCCTCTTTTTGTTTGTTTTTAACCCCCTTTTTAATTTCATTTTTAATTTGAATAGAAGTGATACACAATGTTACATTAGTTCCAGTCCTCTTTTTAATCCTAATCTCACTCTTCTCACCCTGTGTGTCCAGGCAGACCACTCCAGCTGCCATTGCCTGAACACGCCTTTATTTATGTGTTTCCTCCTATGCCTCTTTATTTACTTGCACAATTTGTTAAAGCTTCAAGACCTACCTAGAAATTTTCACTTTCTGTGAAGTTTTCTCACCATCCTAGTTGGACTGAATCTCTGTCTTCTCTGCGACCATATTTGTTCACACCTCCCACACAGTCCAAATTCACAGAATATTACCATTCTTAGCCACACAGCTGTCTCCCCTATCAGGCTGGGGGTTCCTTTAAAGCAAGAAAAATGATGTAGTCTGCTTTGTATCTTGGGCCTCTACCAAAACTTCTGCCACGATGATGAGAACCCAGTAAGGGTTTTGTTCAATGACCAAAAGCAAAAATGAAAACAAAAGGGAAGAGGCTAAAAGGAAGAGAACAGTGACCAGAAAGTTAGGGGCAGGGAAGTCATGGGGAGGAAGCGACTGGTAATGAAACAGTTAACAACCTCTATTTTGCACTCAGTAAATGCTAAGGATTAAGTGTCATTGTTAACGGATGGCTAAGAGGAAAGACACTGATTGTCCCCAACAGACCTGTCAACAGTCCAATGGTTCATTCCCTTAGGTCGGCTTTTCATAACGGGGAAGCTTTGCTTTCCCACAACACTGGCACGTGGTGAGGAAGAAACTAGACATACATCATTTACAAGAAAATGAAAACTGTAAGCCCCCTTTCAGCTCAAGGATTTAGGAAAGAAAGAAGAAGAAGAAAGAGGTAATAAAAAATGAATGGAACGGCAATAAAAGTCTTAGAGGGTCAGTGCAAGATTCCGCCAGGGCGCAGGTGATTTATGTATGAACAAGGGATTCGGGGGGATTAAGAAATATTGTGCTGGGGCCACTCTCGCTACTATAAGCTATAAAGGATAGAAGTATCAGGAGGCATGGCAGTATTTATCAAACAGGCCATTTCACTTGCTGTGTAAACTTCGGGAGAATGAATGTGTAGGATTTTAACCAATCCGATACTTTGTGTTTTCTCTTGGCATTCCATCCATTTTGCTCCGTAAACACTAGCAGACAAGCCGCTAACTGGCCACTGAAAGAAGGCGTGCGGTTATCAAAGTTCTCTGACATTTCAATCAGGGAACCTCATTGTACGCTATTCTATGCAGCTAAGCCTAGCAGATGGCAGAATGAAAGGTGTTTTATTTTCATTTTTGTTTCCCATGAGGTCCTATATTTAAAAAGATATAATGATCCCTGGTAAATTATTGAGTTGTCTCCTGAAGTACATTATTTCATCTGAAAATAAGAACATTAATTACAATTTTGCTAATTAGGAAGGTATAGAAATTTGTAGTTTATCTGCACTTAGCATAAACAAGTGACACCTTGCATAAATATGATAATTCTGCTTCTCTCTCCATCTTGCAGTTTACTACCCAATGTAAACACTTTCTCAGTAGGAATGAGAATTGAAGTCCCAGTTGTAATATTACTCTATATCCAGACAGAGCTTACATTTTTCTTTTAAATAAAAACTCTGGGATTTTTCTGGGTGAATTATATAAGCTATCCATCCTCTTGAAACAATTGCCTAGTCAGAAGTTTAAAAGACAGAGATTTAATTTTTTTGACCGCTGTTAACAATTGCTGCTCAAAGCAATTAACTCGATGCAATAAAAATACATCTGAAGCTATAAACATCACTCATAAATAATAAAAATAGAACTTTCTTAAATCCAGGTTCACTGAAACACACCAAAAAAAAAAAAAAAATCAAATGAGGGTTTCAGGAGAAAAAGAGCACATAAAAAAGGACTTACTTCATTATATTTAGGGGAATAGTTTTTTAAAAAAATATATCAATTTTTAAAAAATTTTTTTTAAAGATTTATTTCTTTACTTTAGGGATGGGGGACGGGGGGGGAAGGAGAGAGAGGATCTCCAGCAGACAACCTGCTGAATGAGGACCTCCATGTGGGGCTCCATCCAATGACCCTGAGATCACCACTTGAGCTGAAATCAAGAGTTGGAGGCTTGAGGGGCCTGGGTGGCTCAGTCAGTTAAGTGTCCGCCTTCGGCTCTGGTCATGATCTTGGGTCCTGGGGTCAAGCACCACGTCGGGGTCTCTGCTCCACAGGAGCCTGCTTCTCTCTCTGCCTCTCCCTGCCTCTCCCTCTGCCTGCCATTTTGCCTGTTTACGTTCTCCCTCTCTCTCTGTCTGTCAGATAAATAAATAAAAACTTAAAAAAAAAAGTCAGAGGCTTAATGGACTGAGCCACCCACGTGTCCCATAAAAACTTATGTCAATTTTTAAATTAAGAATAGGAAAGATAGCTTTTTAAAAAATACATGAAATTTTAACCGATAGATGATCTCGTGCCTCTATAAAGAAGAGGGGGTGAAAGATAAGGGGAAGGAAGATAGAGAATAGAAAGAAAGGCCACTGGTTTACATGAAGAAGGTTGGAGGGGGCATGGTGCTTCCTCTGGGCCCAGGTACAAATGACTGTAGAAAAAGACTGTTATCTCTCATAAAGCACCATTCAGTCAACATGCATTATGCAATCCAGGGAAAATTATAATTCCTATATGACCCAAGATACTCTTGGGTCATGCGAGAAAAGGTTAGCAGCTTATATATGATAAAACCTGTTACTGTCTCTGCAGTGGCCACCAATAAACTCCAGGTGTACAATGGTTATACTGTCCATGAGCCACTCATGTTTAGACATTATCTTACCACAAAACATATATGAGCTACTATCTTCAGATCCATGGGAGCATATGGGGCTATTTCAACTTTTTTATTTGTATCTCTTAGGGAAAAAATGGATGTGGTCTAGCCTCAATATTTTGGCTTCTTTATGACAGGATTTCATTTTATAATGTATTTGCCCATTTGGAAGCAAAAACACTTTGCAATGAATACCTCCAAAGCTCTAGGAATACATATCAATTGTAAAGTGCCATTCAGAAAATAAACCTCAAATTACTGTTTATCATTCCTTCTCCCCAATCAGTTTGAGCAACATAAACTCAAGACCCAATTTTAGCAATGACTTTAGAAAAGACACACAATCTCAGTCTGTGATGATAAAGGCTTGCAGGAGCATCTTCTGGGGCATGGATTGCTCTCTCTAAAGTGCTCACCTTTATATGTCACAAGAATGTGAATCTGGAGTCAGGATGATAACTAAAAAGGGAAGTTTTTATTTTTCCTACCCATGGAGCAGTGCAGTTCACTGTTTATATGAATCAGCTTAACAACCCAAGCAATAATCTCTCTTTCATTTAGTAAAAATGTTTTATGATGGTTCTGTGAAACTTACTACATTATAATAAATAAATTGTGTTGTCAGAGAATGGGCATTGACAATCATTAAATTTTTGCTAAAAACGTTTGCTAAAGAGTATCTTTGGCCCTTACACAATGAATTACTTCCAAGTTCAGCTGCTGCTAAATTAAAAATAAATCTGAACTTAACCTCCTGAAGGTGTTTTGAAATAGCGTAAGATGATTCAAAATTCTCTACAGCACTAGAATAGTGATGCTGTGACTCTGATTAATATTTATCTTTAATTTGTTGGACAAGTACAACAATGAAATTGATTACAACTCCATTTCAAATTTCTCAAAATGAGGAATTCTCATTCTAGGCAGTACATCAATTATCCACCACTTTGCTCTCTTTAGGCAGAAAAGACAATCAATAAAATATCAACTGACATAATTACCCTAACTCTAGTTTTAGACAATTAAAGAGCCCGGATATTAAGAGAAATGACCCCTCTACTATCCATAACAATGCACCATTTTAGTTTTCCCTGTGGTTTTACACATCAGAGATTATCAAATATTTGGAAACAGGTGGAAGAGTCAAGAAAAACTGCTGTTTCCCCAATGCATTCGACAACTGATAATAATAGTGCTATGAATTTTTAACAACTATTTATATTTTCATTATTTTACAATTCAAGCCAGATGTATGTTTTTGTTATATTTCAAGTTTTTATGTTTTAGAAACACTGAATAACTTCCCAAAAAGATGATCTAGAAAATTATAAAAATGTGTTGTTGCATTCTCTGAGAAAGTTAAAAAAAAACCCAAACTGGTTAGGAGTTAAGAGTTATTTACAGGTTTCTATGGGAAAGGTATTAGAAATCAGAATTTGTAAAAAATGATCCCTGAAAAGCATAATTAAAAAGGAGTACAAATAAAAACAAGTATTTTTTAAAAATCTATAAATAGGTACCAAGTTTCCAGAAGCAAATGTAAGCCTACATTAGGCTGTCCATGTGGATTACAAAAGTAAAAGGCCAAGAGAGTTATATAGCACTTAACTTAAAACACTATAATCAAAACCACATACACAAACATTAAACTTTACAAAAGGAATCATAATGGATCTAATACGTACCACAAAGAACCCAAATTCTAAAATGTCTTCCTAAAATGTGTTGGCTAATAATGAATAAATCCAAATGCTAAAGAAAGGCAATTTGCCTTAAATAAGAAAGTTACCCCCCAGCCTCACTTTTTTCCCTGTTTGCTTCTACATGGTAATTTCAGGCCAGTCTTGGGGTTTCTTTGTGTTTCTTGACAGACATAAAGTACCCATGTAATTTTACAATTTTCAAACCCATTTTCACCAGATTCAGCTGTGTAGAAAGTAGCTCATTCTGGAGATTATATGTATCCACACAATTTATTTGTGAAAGCAGCCAGGAGTAAACTGAAATAACAATACTCCAAAATAACGAGTGTGGTTGCTCCAACAATCTCTATCTAAACTCAAAACTCCCAACTCCATCCGCAAGATTTCTTTATCAAAGCTTCCAAATATTTCTAATGAGGAAAAAAAAAAACAATGATTTTACCTTCCATATCTTCTAGAAGAAAGTAAAACACTGCGTAACTTGACAATTTCAAATTCAATCTTCCTTCATGATAGGTGTGTTTGTGGAGCGGGTTAGTCTCTGGACCCCCAGAGGAAAGCGAAGTCAGACTGGGGGTTTGCTGACTTGACACTCATCTCCTTTTATCAGCTAAGGGTGAGAGACTAGTGACCACACATAATACTTCTGTAACTCCCCCTTAACAAATGTTTAGAAAGCTTGTCTTGACAGAAACTGATTACAGGGATAAAAATCACACCCCCTTGTCCCCTTACAACAAAGGGCTCAACAATGAGAAGATTAAAAGACAGGCTTTGAAGTGGCTTACAGTCCCAGTGTCTTTAAAGTCAAATAGGCACAATTTTTTTTCCCCTCATTAACTTTTCAGCATCTTTTTGTTTGAATGGATTGGAATCTTCTAAGATCAGATAGTGCCTACAAGTGATTTGTTTGAGAAAGTTGGAGCAAAACACCTTTGAGGAAGAGGCTATAGAAAATAAATCAGAATTGCCAATTCGCTAAGTAATGATTGGGGAAGCTGACAGTGTTAATAAAATGAATACTCGAGTTTTCTGTTATTATCAGTTATGACCTAACCTACACGTTCTCACTCAAGATTTAACCATTTCTTATTTTATGAGGGAACAGATGCTATGAACAAAGCTTTCACATACTTGGCTTCAAAACAACCACAAGAGTTTGAGTGAGCAAAGATTTTTGTTGTTTTAATCTCTACTTTGTAAATAAAGAGATTGAGTACAGTATTTTTCACTAAATACAGTATTTTTCACTAAATACTGTATTTTCACTAAATACTGTATTTTCACTAAATACAGTATTTTTCACTAAACATGTGTGAAAACTAGAGATCAACATGGAATAACACTAGAATAAGCAGTTTTAGTATTCTTAATAAGCATGTAAGACCAAAATGCAGGGAAAAATAAAGATTGGGTGGCTTCCGAACTTGTGTTACATTTTCTGGACGTCTGTCTATTTTTGTGTTTGGGTTTTTCACTGTGTGGAAATATTATTGCTCTAAACCCTCACCATCCTTGCCTCACAGACCTCGTACTATCTAGGTTTCTTCATTTCTCCTAGTTCAGCTAGTTTCTCAAGGCTTTGACATTGGACCTCTTTGTTTGTATAATAATGTATTATTTTCCTTCCCCAATATAACACCCCAGCAAGTGTACCCTAGAATCTGCACCAGCAAAACTAGATGGCACTGGCCCATGAATAAGCTCTGTTCTTTGTTTTTGGGTCTTTGCTCACCGCATTCCCACTAAAAATCTCTTCTATCACAGTGTCATTTCAACCTTAGTTGCATATTAGAATCACCAAAAAAAGGAAAGGAAACCTACTCTAACATATTTTATAAGCAATCCTGATGGTCCAGTGGATTCCAATATTCAGCCAAAGTTGAAAACACAAAACTTATCAAAATTCTCTCCATCTCTTCAAACCCTGTTCATAAACCCTTCCAGCCATATGGGACCCTTCTCTGTCTAAAGTTTCTCTTCTTGCAAATTTCCAATGAGACCTACCAAACTTTTTTGTAGGCAGAGTTCTCCAAGTCCTCAAATTCAATGACAAGCTTGGAAAAGGACATGTGGCAGTCCCATTCGTTGCTTCAGCCTTAAATCTCTTTGTTTCCTAGAACAATTCCTGCTGATTTGCTTGACCCAGACCATTTAAACACAAGGCAAAGAGTGTTTAAATATCCTCAATGTCTTTCCTCACCAATTAGGTCTGTCCAGCAAGGTCTTTCTCCCTCTACCAGATGACAGCTCCAGCACAGGGATCACCGGCAACGCAGTCCTGAACTATGTCTTGCATAACATGCTGGGCTCCAGTCTGTTCTGGGCAAATCTTGCTTTGTTCCTGACTAACTCTCATTGGAGACTCTAGTTTTACTCCAGAACCTCATACCAGTTGCTGGGATTTGGATAATCATCTGATGATTCTATGCCATTTGACACTGGCATTGTCCCTCTGCATTCTCCGTCACTACATTCTAGCCATCTATTAGGAACTCTCTACATTCTCTTGGAAAATCTTTGTAAAATGTTTCCTGAATCCCATGGCCAGCTAGACATCATACTCTGATGGACTCACTAAGTGAATGAAAAAATTTATTAATGACCACAATAGTATAATGCAGTATTTCTGAGAATGTATGCCTACATCTTCATCAAACGCATTTAAAACATGATACATTTTGTTAACTCCTCTTTCAATCCTTATTTAATTCTTCAGATTTTCTATGATTATATCTTCATATGAGGCCTTACATTTTATTTTTATCAACCTAGGACCTTGGTTTTGAGTCATTAATTTTCCTTCTTTTTTTTAAATTAATTTATTTATTTGACAGAAATCACAAGTAGGCAGAGAGGCAGGCAGAGAGAGAGGGGGAAGCAGGCTTCACGCCAAGCAGAGACCGATGTGGGGCTCAATCCCAGGACCCTGAGATCATGACCTGAGCCGAAGGCAGAGGCTTAACCCACTGAGCCACACAGGCGCCCCATTAATTTTCCTTCTTTTGTAGTTCCCATTTCAACTTAGTTCAAACTCATCTCTCTCTCTCTTTTTTTTACGATTATTATTTACTTATTTGACAGAGAAAGACAGTGAGAGAAGGAACACAAAGCAGGGGGAGTAGGAGAGGGAGAAGCAAGCTTCCTACTGAGCAGGAAGCCTGATGAGGGGTTTGATCCCAGGACCCTGGGACCATAACCTGAGGGGAAGACAGACGCAATGACTGAACCACCCAGACGCCCCCCTCTCCTAATATGTCTCTCTTATTTACCCTATCCAGTGGTGACTTCAAGATCCAAGGAAATCTTCCAGAAGAATTTAGACCTAATTAGTAAGTGTGGAGTGAGAATCACCATTTTAAAGTTTTATCTAACTTTTATATGTCCTTAGAAAATTGACAAACTAAATTATCATGTACATATTATTTAGATTATCACTTAACTACCACTCAGAAGATGTAAGATATTTGGAAAGGCTTTGAATCTTTACATAAAAATAATGGTATACTTTCTTTGAACTAAATAAACTAAAACTGCCAAAATTAACCATCCTGAATTGCATTTAAGGGGAAAGAAGTGAGCACTAAATTTTGCAACAATTATAGGGTCTTAAAATTTGCAGCCTTTTTTTTTTTTTTTAAATCCAGCTTTACAATTTTTGATGTTTTCTAAGGCTCAAAATCACCAAAGTGTTCATGATTGCTGAGTATGTTTAGCAGAATGAAGATTTAACTACTCACTCATGACTGACATTACTGTGTATTTTGGAGAGAGGTGGTCACTGTTGCAGAAGACCACCACATCTATGGGTTGTATGCTGACATTTCTCATCATCCAAGTCTGATTTTCACAGAATCAAAATGTTCAGCAAACTGGGTAAATAGGGGAGATTTCAACTTAGCAGAATGTACTGTGCATGAGCACAGGTGATTAAAAACAAACTATCTTGGGGAGATAGGTGGGGGGGATGGGCAAAATAGGTGAAAAGGATTTAAAGTACAAACTTCCTGTTATAAAATAAACAAGGCATGGAGATGAAAAGTACAGCATAGAGCATATATTGATAATATTGTAATAACGTTGCATGGTGACACAGGTGTTTACATCTATCATGATGAGCACTGAGTAATGTGTAGAATTGAATCACTACATTGTACACCTGAAACTAATAAAACATTGTATGTCAACTACATTTCCATCATAAAAATTGAAGTAAAAAAAAAAAAAGAAACTATCTTGTCAATGTAGTTCATCCTCAGTAAAAAATGTACTATTCTGGGGGCATCTGGGTGGCTCAGTGGGTTAAAGCCTCTGCCTTTGGCTCAGGTCATGGTCGCAGGGTCCTGGGATTGAGCCCCGCATTGGGCTCTCTGCTCGGTGGGGAGCCTACTTCCTCTCTCTCTCTCTCTCTTTCTCTCTGCCTGTGTCTCTGCCTACTTGTGATCTGTCTGTCATATAAATAAAATCTTAAAAAAAAAAAAAAGTACTATTCTGGTAAGTGATGTTGATAATGTGGTAGGCTATGCATGTGTGGGGGTAGGAAGTATATGGGAAATCACTACCTTCATGACAATTTTATTGTAAATATAAAACTGCCCATATATATATATATATGCGCTGACATGTAGAGAAAAAATAGAATAGAAAAAGGAAAAGAAGCTACCAGGAGTTGGTACGTATAGTGAAGGGAGAAATGAGGCTTTGACACCAACTCATAATATAGTGTTCTATATAGTGATCTTCCTGCCTGCCAAATGAGGGCTGTAGTAGAGTGTTGGTTGCTATTGTATCATCACAAACCTAACAGCAGAGCTTCTGTGGGAGACCTGGTATCCAGAGCTGCAGAAAAGCCCAGGGTACTCAGGACACTGAGAACTATGGTTGTGTTTTCCTGGGTAGGAAATATGTGCTTGGTGATTTGAACGCACAAGCATCACTGATTCGCACAGTTAGATCTGACCAATTTGACAATTCTTTGAAATTAGTATCTATGAAACAATGTAGACTTAAGGAGATGAAAGAAAACTTACCCCAGAGATTCACATAAATCATGTAAAAATTCCTGGACAGTCTGTTTTTCCTCTACTGCTTTTCATGTAAATGAATAAATAGCATGGTAGGTTAACAATTATAAAGTAAATGAAATACATACAAATCTGTTGCCTCAACAAATCATTTAATTTTATTATGTTCTTTTGCTATTTTGGTTACTATCCTTTGCACAAATACTATTCTGTGTTATTTTTTCAATTGCTGTTGTAATGTAATTAGTATTTATATTTGAAAAAGATATTCTTTTTATTTTCGATGGTTCATAGTTTCACAAGAAGGAAGACATAGTTTAATCTATGAAATGACACTAAGAATTTCAAGAAAATAAAAGCAAACCAAAATAATTACTGCATTGGAAGTCTATCTTTTAAATTTACTAGATAAAACTAGATAATAATTTTCCTAATTTGATCTGTAAAGTGACACGTAAAGGTAGGTAACGCATTGGTCAGGAATAAATTGTATCTCATTATATTTAAGGCAAAAAAAAATCACAAAGAGTAATCTTCAGAATTAACATCACACAACTGAAATGCACATGGGATACAATTTTACTGATTTATTGTCTTGGAGAAAATGCATAGAACAAGATCATGATGTTAAACTTCATGCAAAAAAAGCTTAATAAAATACTTCCCTCGTTACTAGGCAGTATGTTCCTATAAAATATATACAAGTGCTCTATTTCTTAATGTTTCTTTTTCACAAGATAAAATTCCAATGCCCTTACCCAGCAGACATCCTTTGTAATATTTCAACAAGCACTGAAATGTTTGGTACTGTATTTGGTTGAATTGCTCAGTGGAGATTGAGTGCTATGTCAAATTTTTCTTTCCACGTTCTTACACAGTTTCTTCAATGCTTTCACAAAGGTGACATCTTATATCATAAAGCTTGGCCAAAGGAGGAAAAACTCAAGGTCGTACAGAAAATGGCAATGTTATGTTGGAGATAAGGGGGAAAAAACTTAAAAATTGCTTTTTTATTAACCTCTTAAGGTATATAACTGGAGAAGTATCAAGAAGAGTAAGACGTTCTATCATAACAAAAACTTTGGACTTTTCTGATGAAACAAATGGATTATGCAAGATCAGAAATGACAAGGCTTGCACATTTTATTCGAAGATAAGATTAAAAAGCATCAGGGGCACCTGGGTGGCTCAGCGGGTTAAAGCCTCTACCTTTGGCTCTGGTCGTGATCTCGGGGTCCTGGAATCGAGCCCCACATCGGGCTCTGCTCGGCGGGGAGCCTACTTCCTCTCACTCTCTCTGACTGTGTCTCTGCCTACTTGAGATCTCTGTCTGTCAAATAAATAAATAAAACCTTTAGAGAAAAAAAAAATTAAAAAGCATCAATATAGAGTCTTCTTCATGCAAAAATAGTGCTTCTTACCACTTCAAAACTGGCTGAAAACATGAGTCTGGCTTGACTTCCATCTCTTTATGAACACTAATTACTATTTATTTATTTTTATTTTTTAAAGATTATTCATTTATCTTAGAGAGAGTGTGCAAGCACACACATGTACGGATTGGGGAAGGGACAGAGGAGAGAATCCTCAACCAGACTCCCTGCTGAAAGCAGAGCCTGAGGCAGGACTCAATCCCAGAACCCATGAGATTATGACCTGAGCCCAAACCAAGAGCTGGGCACTCAACTGACTGAACCACCCAGGCATGCCCAATTTATTATTTATTAATAGGGATCTTAATGCAGAAATTTTCTCTTCAATCTTAAGAGATGATGGCACTAATAATGACTGATATTAATTATACCTTTGACAAATTGACTATCTCTTCTATAGGATCCATGAATATGGGCTGTACAATTGTTGTGGCTCCTTTTTTGGAAGTAACTGCACACAGCCTTCCTGAACTCTTTACCAGGGAGTATTCACCCCATTCTATGGCATACTATGCTCACTCTTAACTCGAAAAGATATAATTTGGTCTTTTAAAAAATTTTATCAGAATCAAAGACACACACACACACACACACACATATCTGTCTGTATATATGCACACTTGAAATTAAAAGGGATAAAACTTTTCTGAGTTTTTGCAATCACTTGAAGTAACAGGCCTGCTAGATACAGAATAATTCAACTAGATAATAAGATGATATTTTCTCTTTCCTTACAAAAGTATCCCATATTAGATTTTAATTAGCCACAAAACATAAGGCTATTTCTTAACCATTTTAACATCAAATAAAGAGTTTAAAATTCTTAGGTATGTAAGGGCGCGCGGGTGGCTCAGTCAGCTGGGCATCCGACTCTTGGTTTTGGCTCTGGTCATGATCTCAGGTCATGAGATTGAGTCCCACATCAGGCTCTGCACTCAGCATAGAGTCTGTTTAAGAGCTTCTCCTTCTCCCTCTGCCCCTACCCTCGCTTGCATTCTCTCTCTCTACAACAAATAAATAAACTCTTTATAAAACAGAATTCTGAGGTATGTATTAAGTTAAAGTTAATTAAGTAATTTTCAATTCCTAAAACCGTATTTTCTATATATTATTTTGTTTTCACAATCATGGGTCAAAGTTTCATCAGCAAACATAAATGCATTAAACTCCATATTGTCTGGGGACATTAAATACATTTTCTTAAACAACTTACAAAATACCTAATACAAATTACCTAACATAAATGTTTTGCATAGTTTGCCTCTATTCCATTTCATTATATTTTAGATAGGATGAAATGTACCATTATGTTCTTAAATTTTACTTCAAAATGAATACCTATACTCATTACTCATTTTTACTTTTCCTCTACCACCCTACATCTACCATCTAGAAACATACAAAACAACAACAAAAATCAACCTCAGGCTAACAGGCTACAAATATTTCAAACATTTCAAACACTTTTTAATAAGCTCCATATTTTGTAACATAGTCATGAAAAAACAAAAGATAGATGATGGAGAATTATAGAGAGATAGAAATAATTGGAACAGAGAAATAGCATCTGTAACTAAGGATTTACATAAAAACAGAATCTAATAATAGTACAGTAGTTGAAAAAGTACACCAGCCTCAAAAGCAGGTCACCTTAGTCTGCTATTTTTTTATAGATGAAAGGAAAGGTCCAGTGGAGAACGACAGAGTAAGACTAACTGCAAACCCACAAAGAATCCCTCTTCGAACAAACTTTAGGCAGGCTCCCCTGGACTCTCTTTTCAACTAGATCCTACTTTTGAGCTTCTGTGTTCATATCTGCATTGTCCAATTTAGCAAGAATCCTGCTTAGTGAGTTTAGCCAGAATCTCCCACCTTTGATAACTGATGGGGTTCCCCATTCTCCTCCATTCCCCAGGTGATGTCTGATCACCTCATTTGCCTTCACCAAGAATCCTATTAGGTTGGTTTAGCCCAAATTCCCCTTTACTCTTGATGTTTCCTCTTAGTAATTTTCTATCCACCAATCTCCCCCACCCCCACACCTTCCTTGGCTCCACTCTTCATTGTTATATTCACAGTTGAGCCCAACTTCTCTCCCCTACTGCAAAATCCTATTGCAATGGTCTCTGTATCTATCAAGATAGCCTCCTTGACTAAAACCTGCTTTGCTGTTCTTTGAGAGTATCGTAAATAATTTTTAAACAAAAAACACACAGCTATTGTCTTAAGTAATACCAGAAGAAATTCTATAAACCATGTTTATTTTGCAATGGTACAACAAGGGCACAAATAGGAAGGCCCTAGAGGATGGTTAAATACCACTGAAGCTATATGGGCTTTATCACATTCAAAAACGATGGCTAGAGGGGCTGAGCATGAGAATCCATTGTGTTCTGGAAGAAAATAGTACAACTTGATTTTATATTATTTTCATTGAAGAAAAAAAAAGAGACCTAATATTAATAATGTTTGAAATGTCACTGACCCTGGCACTTTCATTCAGTGCATACATCAGCTGGTCAGTTTTGCTCACTGAAGATGGAGACTCAAGGGAAGAGGAAGAGTTTCACAAGGCAAAGGGATTGAGAACAGAGATCTTACAGTGGTATTTGAGCTTTGAGTTTACTGAATACACTATAGCTTACGGGCATATGTTTCAGTGTAATGTATTAGAGCATGGATATTAAGAAACTAATCCTCACATGGAAATGGACAGGTGGCTTAAAAAGATTCTTTTGGAGAGACCAAGGATTAAAAACCGTGCTGATAATCCAAGCACAAGCCAGTCATTTACCCTATCAGGTAAATGATAAGATGAAACAATCTAATAAGTGTGATGAGTAGCAAAAAAACTGTGAAAATGTTGCAAGATTGTTTATGACATGTAGGTACACCTGCTATTTTGGTTGATAGACCATCCTCTGGGTGTTTGTTGATTATACAGCACGTATATTCTGCCTTTGGGAGGTAACTTACTCCATGATAATGGTCACCAAAATAATCACTTTCAAAAAGTGTTAAAGATTATGAAAAACAATGCTACATATTAAATATATCTCTTTCATTTAAATTATAATTTTTGTATTATTCACAAATAGTTATTATTTTAAAAATACAATCTCTTCTACTAAATGTTTCTTTGACATGAACTTTCTCATATGTGATTGTTATAGAGGAATGATATCGATAGGACATAACAGTTGTTTTGGTTCATACATGACTTTTCTCCAGAATGTTCATGTTTTGAAGGAATCAGGGACAAGATTTCTCACAATAAAAAAGAAAGCCTTTGGCAGCATATGAAATCCTTAAGAATGGAGCGAAAATCGGTAGAAGTACCTTCCTCTAGTAGTGGTTTATATAGGAATTTTAAGAACTAGTCAGTAAGAACAGTTACAGAAACTGCATAAGAGGGGCGCCTGGGTGGTTCAGTTGGTTAAGTGACTGCCTTTGGCTCCAGTCATGATCCTGGGGTCCCAGGATCAAATCTTGCATCAGGCTCCCTGCTGAGCAGGGAGTCTGCTTCTCCCTCTGACCCTCCCCCCTCTTACGCTCTCTCACGTTCTCTCTCTCTCAAATAAATAAATAAAATCTTTAAAAAAAGAAAAAAAAAGAAATTGCATAAGACATGTCTCCCTCACTTAAAAAAAAAAAAATGCATCAATGAGAAAGCCTATGCCTGGGACAAACTTTTTAAAAATGGTCTCCATTAGAAGGACTACCCTTCCAGACATAAATCTCAAGGAGGAAGTACACACCCAGGATTCAAGGCCACAGAGGACTGACTGACAGTGATGTTAAGTGCCAAGATAAGGGAGATTTAATGGCGCTAATATTTGTATGAAGATTGTTATCATTCTCATTTATGCTGTTTGTTTTAAACTTACTTTAGGTTTGGAGTGATCTCTTCCTACTTCTGTGAGAAAACTCAAGCATTAATGTCTTGATTAAGCAATTTTGCAAGGCACAGCATTTTTCAGGAACACATACAGAACATAACAGAAGTGCCTTATTTAATCACCCACTCTTAAAAAAAAAGTTTCTGCATGTTTTATAATAAATTACATTAATAAAAATATATAACATAAGCAAATAAATACATTTACATTGGACTGCATGGTCTACCTATTTTACTTTTTTTTAACTGAGAGAGAGTGCAAAACGTTTTGAAGGCCACTGGCCCAATCTGTATTACCCTGTTTGGAAAGGAGTGAATCAAAGCAGATATCAGCTTCCGTGTGGAGAATGTAAGTGGGGAACTCTCAAGGAACCGGTCAGGTAACAGAAACACAAAATGGATATACTGAAAATAAAAATGCATGAAATGATGTCTCATGAAATTGATGCCTGCAAATAAAAGCAAGGCAGACCTTGGTCATGCCACAGATAAGAGTGGGATCACTCATTCGGAACCTTCTAAACACCTGGAGGCAACACGTATCACGTTGCACTCTCATTAGTTTTTTCTGGCTTACACTCCTATATGAGCTCCTGCCAGGGCATCATATCTTATTCAGCTTTGTAAACCCTCTGCACTTGGATAAAGCTGGTGCATAGTAAATTATTACATGTATTTGCTGAGTGAATAAAGTGACTTCTGAATAAAGACATGTGCTCACTCGGAAAGGAAACAGGGCAAAAATCAAGAAAAGAAAGAAGAGAATTGGGGCACCTCGGTGCCTCAGTGGCTTAAGCCTCTGCCTTCAGCTCAGGTCATGATCTCAGGGTCCTGGGATCGAGCCCCACATGGGGTCTCTGCTCAGCAGGGAGCCTGCTCCCCGCTCTCTCTCTGCCTGTCTCTCTGCTTACTTGTGAACTCTGTCTGTCAAATAAATAAATAAAATCTTAAAAAAAAAAAAAAGAAAGAGAATTGACATTTATCAGGTGGTCATAATGGGTCAGAGGAGAGTCAGGTACTTTATTATTCTAAATTACAGCTCTCAAATGAAGTACATATTCTCATTTACAGAGAGGAATCTGAAACTCAGAAGTTAGTTTGTTTGCCCCAAATTGACATAGCTAGTAAGTAGTGTGGCGAGAGTTTGCAATACATTCTGATATGGGAGTCCATATTCTGGGCTCCTTCCTATAGCCAGCACAGAGAAGGATCTCTACTAAGGGTAGCTACAATAATAAACCACAGCTTTTTCATGCATAATACTGATGCCAGCCAGCCACAGGGTTCTTTGAAGTCCAGAATGTCAGCTATATAATGGCTAACATGACTCCCCCATCAGGGAAGAAAAATTGACCACTAATAATTTATCCCTTCTTTATACAGAAGGTCCCACCCCTCCCCCCAATCCACTGCGAGTATGTTCCAAGACTTCCACTAGCTGACTGAATGCGAGAGTACTGGACCCTATATAGACTATGCTTTTCCATATACATACATACCTATGATAAAGTTGAACTTATTAGGCACAAGAGATAAACAACCATTAGTAAGGTAGAACAATTATAACAATATACTGTAATAAAAGTTATGTGAATGTGGTTTCTCCTCCTCTCTCTCAAAATATCTTACCATACTGTGAAATAATAAAATGTCTACATGATGAGATGAAGTGAGATGAATAACATAGGCATTGTGATGTAGAGGTAGGCTGCTTTTGACCTTCTGACCGTACATCAGAAAGAGGATGGGCTTTCAGATCGTACTAAACCTGGGGTGACTAAAACTGGGGAAAAGAAAACCATGGATGAGAGGGGGGACTACTGAAGTTCAATTCCAATGGATTCATTTTAGTTGGTTTAAGATGTGTTTTAAGACTAAGAGGGACTTCTACATTAATGTGTTGATTGATTCTGTCTCCCTGGTATAAAATATAAGACTTAGGAAATTCAAGTGTATTTGTGAAACATGAAAAGTTTCATAACTTCAAGGTCACCAGCCTATAATCAAAACATAACCTAGTAGATTAAAACAAACACTCATTTAGCCTGTTGGAAGTATGTGAGTTATGTGAGTAAATAATTCATGAATATTTTCACAGTTCTTCCTGTGGGTATATTGGCAATTTAGACTTAATATGTGGTGCACACTAGACCTCGGTTAAATGTCTAGTTTAAAGAGCAAATAAACCTTTTAAAATATTGGCTATAATCATGATTTTTTAATGAAAACAATTTCTTCTTACCCTTATCTTAGCATAATAATGTTATTCAATAATTAGGAGTCTTCAAGAAAGTATACCCCACGGATAATATAATGTATCTTTGTTGGTGAAAGGAAGGGTCAATGTGCTATCACCGCTTTGTCCCTTAAGCTGAGGGGAATTAATTATGAAACAAATGGAGCTTAAGCTTTGAGGCCCTTCAATGGCATGGGCTGCTTCCAAGGTCCTGGAGGGACTATATCAATGTGCTCACAATTCCTGAAATAAAGATATTTTAGCCACAATCTATTAAGTCCCCTCTTTCCATTCCAATTTACCAACTCTCACACTTTCCCTTTGGTCAGCCAACGCTGGAGGGGCTGACAGCATTTTGGGTATCTGGAAAAGAGGAAGTTGTATTGGGGATATATTTAATTTAGGGTTAGTGGAATATATGCATATACACATGTGTATATATATTCATATACATACATGATTTAAGGAAAGGCTGAATTATCTTTCCATTCTTTCTGTAGAAAGTGATATTACAAAATAGTTTTCCAATAAAGGGTGATCAAGAGTACTCAATTAAGGTAGGAAAGAAGTTACACTGGACATTTTATAAGTAACAATCATGTTAGATTTCTGGATTTGTGATGCTTGTAGGCACTTGTCAGCTATCATGAATTTGTAATTTGTTGTGAATTCGTTTTCATTCTAAAATGATAGTTGATTTCTTATTCATAATTTTATATTCTTTTTCTTAAACACTCAGAAGGTATAAGCCGTAGGCTCCTCAAAAGCTGGAACTCACCTACCCCTTGAGAGTAAGCAGAAACATTTGTAGAAGTTAAAAACCTAAGGCTGTGTAAAAGATTAATCCATATTCCCTAGAGCAGATGAGAAAATCAGTACCTTTTCTCTCAACCAGGAATTATTTAATATTTTTATTGGAAGGAAAGAATAAATGGGAATAGCAAGTCTAATCTCATATTTACTTGATAATTTCTCCTCTTATTTCAACATTACCATTTCAACATTACCAACAGTACAATTGTGCCATTTAGTAGGTACTATCCAGTATCAGGAAAACTGGAAATGAACTCATGAAACAATAAACACCTAATCTCCCCTCCTGGGTACGTCTGCAAAATATTTTCTCTGTGCACATTCAATTTCAAATGAAAGAAACATAGTAAACTCATCAAATATTTAAATATTATCATACAACATAAGTGGGTTTTAAATGTGCTCAGAGCACTACGTAAGACCTACAGACATCTGTCACAATGTACAAAACGATGTCTCAGCACTCCTAAAGAGGGGAGCTCACGGATAAGAAAAGTCTATACTAATTCGTAGAATTTAGTTTTGAAAAACTTAACCCCTAAGTGGTGAGGCAGTATGGACAATAAACTCCCCTACACGGTTGCCAATGACAGCTTTGACAGAAGGGTGATGAAAAGTCAGCAGAGAATACTGGGCTTCCACCTCTTTCCAGAAAGCAACATTGACAATTAAGGTCAGTCTGCTTGAGGGTCATACCAAAGGAAACGAGTTCTACCGCTTAAATTTCATCTTTGAAAGAAAATATAGACATACACACATAAAAAGCCTTAACAATACAGGCAGAAAGTAGTTTTGTATTTCTTTTTTTTGAAATATTCTTTTTTTTAAGATTTTATTTATTTATTTGACAGACAGAGATCGCAAGTAGGCAGAGAGGCAGGCAGAGAGGGGGTGGGGGGGAAGCAGGTTCCCTGATGAGCAGAGAGCCAGATGCGGGGCTCGATCCCAGGACCCTGGGATCATGACCTGAGCTGAAGGCAGAGGCTTAACCCACTGAGCCACCCAGGTGCCCCTAGTTTCGTATTTCTAAACGCAACTGGCTGACAACATTTAAGGAAAACAGATAAATTATCCGTAGTGAATGGTAGCAGAAATAATAACAGCATTTTTATTGCTCTCTTGTAATCCTGACATTGCTGCTGATGATAATAGTAAGAGCTAACATTTGTTAAGTGCCTTCTGTGAGTCAGGGAATTTTATTTTATTTTTTTTATTTTTATTTTTTTTATTTTTATTATTTTTTTTGAGTCAGGGAATTTTAGAAGAGCTCTGTATACATCCATTCAACTCACACACCACCTTAGGTAGCTACTATTGTTACCATCACCATTTTTCAGGTGATGAAATTAAGGCACAGAAATGCAGAGACACTAGTCAAAGGCACAAAGGCACAGCACTGGCAGAACTGAGATTCAAATTCAGGCAATGTGCATGCGCAGCCCGAGTTCTCAACTTTTATGCCATGTAAGGAAAACAGATAAATTATCCGTAGTGAATGGTAGCAGAAATAATAACAGCATTTTTATTGCTCTCTTGTAATCCTGACATTGCTGCTGATGATAATAGTAAGAGCTAACATTTGTTAAGTGCCTTCTGTGAGTCAGGGAATTTTATTTTATTTTTTTTATTTTTATTTTTTTTATTTTTATTTTTTTTTTTGAGTCAGGGAATTTTAGAAGAGCTCTGTATACATCCATTCAACTCACACACCACCTTAGGTAGCTACTATTGTTACCATCACCATTTTTCAGGTGATGAAATTAAGGCACAGAAATGCAGAGACACTAGTCAAAGGCACAAAGGCACAGCACTGGCAGAACTGAGATTCAAATTCAGGCAATGTGCATGCGCAGCCCGAGTTCTCAACTTTTATGCCATGTGTATCATGAGCAGACCGCCAGGTCTGTTCTAAAGAATTCTCATTTTAAATATTCTGCCCTGCATCCTTAATAAAATGTTCCTTTAATAAAATGTTCCTCTGATATATGCCTCAACTCCAGCTTCAGTAAACAGCATTCCCACAAATCCAAAATAATCGGTTCCTTTATCACGATGCTTCTGCTAATTTATAAAAGAAAGGCAAAAAGGATTATGGAAATTCATGGGAAAAAAAAAAAATCAAAGTTTGTCCTTTGCTTGAAGCCAGTGCAAAAAATGTGCTCCCTTCTTAAGTTTAGGAGGCAGTATCCAACTGGTGAGCTGGAAGTTTCCCAACTACACGAGTGTTTCCTGGTTTTGTTTTTATTTTCTCCGCAGAACAGGACTGTAGTAACTCAGAGGGTTAGATGATGATAGCAGACACCAGTCCAAGGCAGCCAGAAGCTTCACCACCTAACAATACTTTGGAGTTAGAACAAATGTCGGTGAAATGCCGGGAGTCCCCCACCAGGAATGACAGTACTAGCTGCTATGTATCATAATATCCATTACACATAGAAAACTCTTAAAGAATTAAATACAGAACTTTTAGATCACCTCCATCACTACTGCCTGATAATAATAGCACTGAGCACTGGGAGTTGAGTATAAAAATAGGATTCTAAAAAAGAAAGGAAGCTGAAACTTCTAGGCACTGTTGTGTTTCCATTTTTTTTTCCTCTAAAAAAAAAGCACACAGTAATTTGTTGAGTAAGCTAAACAGTCTGTGCTATTTTGAGGAAAAGAGATTGCCCCATCAACAAATAAAAATATAATAAGAAAATCATATGTTTATTATTGCTTATTCCCAGATCAGCTATAGTTCTGTCACCAACTCTCACTCCTGGCTGACTAAAAGGCCAAATATTTTCAACATTAGCTGTTTGGCTAATGAACATAAGTCTGACGTCCTCTTAATTCTGACATTGGTTGTAAATTCAGTAGACCCTAAGATAATGAAGTCCAAATTGCAGCGATTTGTGTTAAAGATTGAGCACACATCATACAAATAGCAGTGACATTTTAGAAGAAAATAGAGCTCTTCAATCAGCATTAAGATTTTTTTAAACGAAAATGACTGCAACGTGCCAGGTGCTTTACATAAACATAAATTAGTTTATTTAATCCTCCCTTTTAGTCCTCCTACATCAATTTAAATTCCACTTTAAAAATAAAAGTTAAGTGATTTGTCCAAACACCCATGAAGCATGCAGAAGAGGACAGATTTTAAGGACATTTTTCTGACTAAAATTCACAGAGTATGAATCACTTATATGCAATTATATCAGGATCTGAACAGGAAACAGTGCATGCAAATTTGGGCAATTCACGGAGGGGGTTAATAAAAAGACTGTTCTCAGAGGCATAGGCAGGCAATAGAAAACCACCAGGGCACGACCCCAGGTTGGGCACTGTAGAGCTGCACCATTCCCTAGAAGGCAGCCAGTCAGAGGAAACCTGTTGTTCCTCCCCACAGTGAAGGAGTCGGGACAAGAGACCTTCTGCCTTATTCTCCTTTAACCCTATGCCTTGGTTAGGTTCTCCAAGGGCCAACTCTAACCAAAAGGCTTAGGGAAAGTGAGGCGTGGGGGTGATCTTCTGGTAGGTCTGCCTACTAGAGCAGAGAGCAGGATGGGAGTGGTGGGCAGGCAGTAGGACAGGCAAACAGAAAAGCTCGTCAAATGCTGAAATTTCTTGAACTATGGGTTTGAGCACAGAAACAACATGTAATTTGCATTCATTTAAGTATGCTAATTATTTGTTCTCTTAAAAATAAATTGAAAAGCAGGAGCAAAAACCTTTGAATGAATCTTTCCAAATGTCTAAGAATCAAAGATGAGTTTATTCACGTGGGGGGAAAAAACACAGAAAAAACAAAAACATTGACAAGTCAAAGCAATGCCCTATAGGCATTAGGTTTTTTTTCTTTTCCTTTCTTTCCTTCCCTTCCACTTCCCTGCCCCTTCCCCTCTCTTTCTCTTTCCCTTCCCTTTTTTTTTTTTTTTTTTTTTTTTAAAGTCAGGAGTCACTAGGCATACCTTCTTATCTGGTGAAGAAACACTTCTGAATCATGAGTAGTTATTCCAGAAGTTACTCCTGAAGAACTGTGGCTCTGGGGGTCACTGAGTGATTGAATGTCTTTAGACAAGCTTTGTGCCTCAGTTACTTTGTCTATCTCTACTATGGTATTTCACACTTAATAGTGTATATGTATTTTTTCATCAAATTCATGTTGCTAGTGATCATCACAGAGTGAAGAAACTGCAAAATACAGTTTCCCAGTAACTACATCCATTTCTCTGCTCGTTCTGACTGATTTTTTTTCTGTTTTTCTTTTCATTGTCTTGTTTTCTAATACAAATTGTCCAAAATCTTTAGAAATGTGCAAGGAATAGGTCACTAATAAATACAAATAATAATGTTTAAGGACCTTTTTAAATTCAATAATCCAGTAATCTTTTGAATGTCTTAGAGATGCCTTCTACAAAACAATCTGATTGGAAATATTTTTCAACATAAATCAACTTAACTGAAATGAATAATCACTTCTATTTATATACATTTTGACTTCCATACTTTAGACTAGTTTCTAAAGTCAATTACACAATTCTGAGAAACATAAATAAAATACAACATTTTCTGACCATAGTTTGTGATTTATCTAAAGTGAACAAATGATCACACTCATGAGCTAACTCATGAAACCTTGGGATTTACTTCGGTCATGATAATTCTTAACTTAGAAAATGAAGATTTCGCTTAAAAAGCTTTTTATTCCTAAAAGGATGTCAAATAACACCACAAAGAGAAAAAAAGGCATTCTGAAACTCATCCAACGAGAAAGCCAATAAGGACAAATGTTCTCCAAGAGCAAGCAGCAAACTTCATCAAGTGACTTTCTCCATCTATATCACAGGGAATCTGACGTGGCTCCTAATGAGTGTTGGATGGGAATTGGGACCATGTGCTCCCAGGGCCATGGCACCACATGAAGGAGGGAAGATATCTGCACCATATGGAACTTAATCTCAGAGAGTGACAGAGTTTATTCATTTCAAATGTATGTGCACTCTCAAGTTGTTAGAAACGATTTCTTTTGAAGACATTGTATTTAAAAACTTCAGCCAGAGCTCTGTTCTTCTCACACATAAAAAGAAAACTCAAAGAAGGAAATTGCAGATTTGCCCTAACTGGTTTACCTTTCTTACTGCCCCGTATTCATCGCACATGGGCCCGCCTCAACAGACGGACTTCTGAAAGACCTCCTTCCTTCTGGTCCCACCCTTTCCATTCCCTGCCTCCCTTGCCTGTGCTTCTGTTTTGTGTCTGTTCGTCAGAAATCTAATGTGGAAATCTAATTTTCCTTCTTTTCCAAGAAGTACCTGTCCATCCCGAGTTTGGCCTCTAGGTTTTTGTATAGATGTCTTTGCCAAACTAGAGGAGAATAATTCTGTTTTTCTTATGACATACTGAAGTTAAGATAAATCTGTACCTAATTTTACACGGCTAATTCAATTCTCCTACATGACTCGACTGTTTTCTTTAGCAGGGTGATACGAAAAGTCTTATTCAAAGTGCCCTGACACCATTCAGATTTTTATTCAGGTAGTAATAAGCTATTTCCTAACAATTGTACTCCCTGCCCCCACAACCACACCACACACACTTAATTTGACATTTCAGGGTTGCTATTTTGTTAACATTAAGAAAATTTTGAAACATATATTGAAGCCCAAGTATATATAAGGGTACTTTTCTTGAATGTTATCAGCGAAGTAAATGTTACAAGAGAAACTCTACAACAATGATAAATAATATCACTAAAGGATGGATAATAATCTGTGCCTGAAGAGTAATGTTCATTCATTTAACTAATAACTATTGAGCATCTCCTATTGCCAGGCACAGTGCTAAGGGCTAAAATGACAAAGATAAGTAGGCAGACCTCATCCTTGACCTCATCACACTTACATTCCAATGCTGGGGACAGAAGCTTAAAAAAAAAAAAGGCTACACTATCAAGTAAATAAATAAATGTCCAAGTAAGTCGAGACTGTAAGTGCTGTGGACATAAATAGGCGTTATGATAGAAAATAATGGGGTGGCAGTCTACATTGTTTCGGGTGGTTACAAAGATGTCTCTAAAGTTTAAGCTGAGATCTGAAAGAGAAGGAGCAGCCAGCCAAGAAAAACAAGGCTGTGGAGAGAAGGGGTGGCTCCAAGCGGATTCAACGACTGGTGAATCCAGGAATCACCAGAGGGCCAGGGTGGCTACAACTCTCATGGAGAGAGTGGTCCAAGATGAAGCTAGAGATGGACCCCGTCCTGGCGAGCCTACAGGTCATGGAAAGGAAGGTGGACCGTTCCAAGAAGGGGTGGGATAGGAGCTGATGCTTGTTCATTTGTCTATCTATTTCAATGGCAGTATTATGGGGAATCTATTTGAGCAGGACAGAGACATTTTAGGAGAGTCTTGTAGTGCTCCAAGGGATGGCAGCCTGTGCCACAGTGAGAGCAACAAACATAAAGAAAAGCTGAAAGGTGTGCAATACATTTTGGAAGTAGAACTGGCTGGGACTGTAAACAAAGTGAATGTAAGAAATGAGGGCAAATGGGACCCTGTCCAAAACTAGATAGATGGTGTTGCCACTTGCCCAGCTAGGAAAAGGTGGGAAAGGAGCTGGTAATGTCAGAGGAGTGTACACAGAGCTGCATGTGGGACAGGGTAAGACGGAGATGTAGACCAAACATGAGCTGGCTGTCTGAGTCTGTGTGAAGGGAGAGGGCTGGGCAGGAATTCAGCAGAGGAGGTCAGTCCTGATGGGAGAGCTGAAACTCCGCTGGGTATTTGAGGGAGAAGAAGACTTTGAGAATGAGCGGTGGGGGTGGGGGGGACAGGGTAGGGGGGCGGGGCGGGATGGGGTGGGGAGGGGGAATACCACCCAAGTACTTAGAATGATGGGTTGATCCAGTTGTGGCTTAGCACCAGCAGGGATTTCTTGTTGGGGTATATTGAGAGAAAAAATGTTGGAGAAATCAGAGAGACCTTTTAAATTCAAGCTTATGACTTTTTTGTTTTGATTTTTAGGGAATCATCATGGGTAAGTGAGTAGAGATGTGGAGTAGGAGGTGTTGTGTGGGAGAAGTGTATTATTAAAAGCACTATGGGGGCGCCTGGGTGGCTTAGTGGGTTAAGCCTCTGCCTTCAGCTCAGGTCATGATCTCAGGGTCCTGGGATCGAGCCCCACATCGGGCTCTCTGCTCAGCCAGGAGCCTGCTTCCCCTCTCTCTCTGCCTGCCTCTCTGCCTACTTGTGATCTATCTATCTCTCTCTCTCTCTGTCAAATAAATAAATAAATAAATAATCTTAAAAAAAAAAAAGCACTATGACTCTTCAATGTATCATTTCTGAGGCTGGGAAGACTTAGGTCTGATGTGGGAATCTCTTGGGACATATTTCAGTAACTGTGCGAAATGTATGTTGAAGATGGCAGGCACAGAAGCAGAAAGGAAGGGAAGGATAACTCCAAAAAAGAAAACATCAAAAATATTTGGTGTCTGAGACGTGGGATTGGGGGCGGGGTGGGAATAAGAGGAAATAATTTGGTAAGTTCCACTGATAATTCTTTCTTCCTTAACTATTCCGGACACGTTGGCAATGTGCCCAAGCAGTGCACACCACATGGGCCGTGCTTCATGCGTTGTTTCCTCTGGAATGGTAGACACTCATCTTCAAAGCAATAAAGGTAGACAACAGGACAAAACTCCGGATCGCTGGCCAAAGGAGTTCCAGCATAGCAATAAGGACTGATGAAGGATAAGAGTAATATCTGCAAAATCTGTACTTTGAGCAAGAACACATGCACAGCGAAATGTGTTCTAAAGCCCCAGAGCATGGTGTTTCATCTTTTCCTGTTCTGCTTCATTATGGGGGCTTTCTTTACACGATGGGAAGGAGATGATCACTAGTATGTAAAAGTTGCAAAAGCACAAAATAAACAATGGGGAAAATATCGTCACTTGCAAGAGCTTGCTGAACAGCAAGGCAGGTTAGTAGTCGGTTTTATATTTAATTTTGGTAGGCTTGTTCTTGTTAGGTTTTTAAAAGAGTATTGGGCCTCCGGCAGTTCCTTCCCATTTTGTACTCTGGGTTTGCCATCCATGAAAGGAAATCCTCTAATTTAGTGAAGTGGGAGAGGGAGGACCATATTTGAGTGTGTGTGTTTGTGTGTGTACAGATGCATGTGTATGCAGAATAATATATATTCTTATAAGAAACCGAGAAGCTCTAAAGGGATAAAGATAGATATTAAATGCTGATAAAATGGGTCTGAGCAAAACAATATTAAACCCAATTCCTTCTCTCTAAAGCATGTTGTTCAAAATATCCATAAAGAAAGATTTGTTAATATTAATAAGCAACATGCTCTGAAAATATGAGTAGGAACAGGGACTCTCGTGATTCATTTTAATAACAAATGAAAAGATAAGATGGATGCCAGCAACTGCCTTCCATAATGGCCATTTCATTCTACCAGTGATTGACAAATTATTCTGTATTGCACCTGGGGTACAATATTACATCCAGTTCTTATCATTCATCATTTTATGGTCGTCCTGTCCTTAGGAACTTCAGTTATGTTTAATGCCTCTTTTCCTTTAGTAATTGGCACTTCATTCAAAGGGAAGTCATCTATTCCAAGCCAGCCCTGGGTTTTGCAGAGGCGCGTGCAGTAAGAGCCTCCAGTCCTTCCAGGCTGTTATGCTGGTGATTCGACCATAATGGGTCCTACAGTAAATGGTTTAAGAGTTGTCCCGGACTAAGAGGGCTGACAGGTTTAATATAAAACCATAATGAAGAGACGTCACGAAAATATCATGTGTACTTAATATTCCGTCTTTGGTGAGACTGGCTTTGCAAATCGCTGTTCCTTCTTGGCATCTTCTGTGTTTTCTCTGGGTCATATATCAGTGTGCCCTCATGGGCGCCATATTTCAACAAGTCACCCAGCTTCCTCCCACCTCTCTACACACTTGCTACTTCTATTCCCCATAAATAGTACCTTGTCCTGTAATTCATCTTCCATGCCTCATTCATTCTATATCTAAGCTTCTTGGCCCTGTTTCTGCCATATTAAAATACTTCCCGAGGTGAGCTCATGTTTAAAAAGAAAATCAATTGCTCTGATTTATCTGACATAAGCTTCTGGGTGTTTTTATAATTTATTGTTCATTCTCAGGTCAATACCTCTATGATACCATCATTAAATATTAAAAGGTTGCTTAAGGGCACTCTCCTTATAGAAAGCTCTGCCCTGTTAATATCAGGGAGAACGATAGGCTCCTTCCTGGGAGAACGCTTGAACTGTTTTAAATTGCAAGCTTGAAAACTTGCGTTTGTCACTTTGATATGATAGGGAAGAACAACCACTCCACCAGAGACTAAAAGATAACTAAAGGGAGTTCAAAAAGAAGGTTCTCATCTGTTTGGCACTCTCCCCGCCTGCTGGGAAAAACTCCCCAAAAAACAAAACCCTGCCTCATTAGTGGTCTTAGGTCCTTAAATGAAATAGGAAACTAGAACTCCAAGGTACAGTAAGCTGAAAAGAATCTGTCTAGAAATACTCCATGCACTCAAATATACGAGCCCACACCTGGGAAGTTCAGAGTATGTAGTGCTGGCCCGGAAGCCTCGCTTGCCACCACAATCCTATAGCTCTTAGCACAGGTGTGTGGAGATAGATCTCCCATTAAATATCTGAAGACAAAAAAAATCACATGGAACTCTACTCAGTTTCAAAGGGAAAATACTCCAGTGGTTGCACTGCAAAGTTCATTGTGTATTAAACAATTGATTTTTATTACGAAAATAGGCTGTGCTCATTGAGGACTTCTATTTTTTATCTGCCAAGATTCTTCATCAATCCATCACCACCTTCTATGTTTGCTCCATAAGGGAACATTCTCGAAGTAAATCTCTTTAAAGTTCTGATGTCAAAAGTTCATGAACTCTCAAGGGGGTATGCAAAGGAATATCCAGTGCTTAGTAAGTGTGGTTGAAGAACTGACTGTGTAGTGCATGAAGCCAAGCTGTTCTCAATTAGGGCATAGGGCACAAGCACATCATGTGTGCGGGGTGTGTGTGTGTGTGTGTGTGTGTGTGTGTGTGTATTCATGTATTCAGTGGGTTTAAATCTCCACCCCCTCACTTTTTTCTCCTAATGGCAGCAGGTCAAACTATGTTTTAATGACCATAAAAGGCTTGTAGTAACATGCGGTAGAAGGAAAAAGCTTTCCTTAAGATCTTCAAGCCAGCAGTAGCAGGAAGATATGAACTGTACGAATTGCTCACAGTCTTTTTGGTGCGAAAGGTTCTTCAGTATCTGGCACCTACATGTCTCTCTAGCTTCATTTATCTTTACTGCTACCAGATGCACCCCCTATATTCTCTCCAGGTAAAGTAAACTCTTCCAGATCCTTCTAAGGCCCTCAAGTGATCTTACCACTTCTGTTTCTACACATGGTCTTCCTTCTATCTAAAATGCCATCCTTTTTCATTCATTCCTGGTTAATTCCTTCTTTTTTATGGCATTGCTTTTTAGAATCACCCTGCCCACAGAGGCAAAGTCAATTTGGGGAACCATAACAGACCAAACAAGGTTTTATTTTCATGTTTGCACGAATCACTCTGTTTCAATTTATTGAACACCCTCGTGTCTGCATGAACACAACTTAGTCACACAAAGCATTTATTGATTTTCAGGCAAATATTACTGCTGTATAGGGCAAGAAGAAGCAAATACATCACATTACCATTAGGTACTACTTACTGTATCCTCTCATTGAAAAAAGTGAAGAATTTCAAAATGGAATGGTAGAAAACACTATTATGTATAACAAAATAGCTTAAATGAACAGTGAAGGAATATCAACCAAGTAAAATACCATATGCATGCGTTGGTCATCTACTGCGAGCCTGGGGGACCTAAACACCAACCAAGCTTCCCCGGTTGCTTTTATTATTGTTTCATAAACGTTAGAGTTGTCTCTCCCTCACTCCCTAAAGCTTAGTGAAGTGCATTTGATAATATTTTGTGAGTGTTATATAAACGAATGACTAATTGAAGAAAGGCATGAGTCTGAGTGCCTGTTCTTTTATTCCATGTTTCTCACAACTCTTATGGTAAAGAGCTCATTCTGTGGTGGTCACTGAGGGTAAAGTTAAAAGTAACATTTGTTCCACTTAAAGTTCTTAGCTGCAAGCAAAAGATATTTTTAAAATGGCCAGCTCAAGCAAAAGGAGAATTGTTAGAATATGTTATGAGCTCAGAATCCGTGGATCAAGCTTCGGAGCTTCAGAGAGCCAGAACAGTAATTAAATAATATTTAAGAAGCAGGGATCCAGAGTACTGGTAGCCAGGCTGCCCCAGCAACTTACTGCTTCTATTGCTTCCTCTGCAACCATCGTTCAAGTGGGTGGCTTCCAACCATTTCTCCCTATCCTGTATCTACTAACAGCGAGACAGCACCAAATTGGTCAAAATAAGTCCATACGCTTACTTGCCATCTCTACTGGGCTGAAGGAATAAGGATCTAGTGGTTTTTGCTTCTTTATGAAAAGGCTGAAACTAAAAGGGCACGGGATCATTTCTGAATAGGAAGTGAAAGGTTTGTGAGGGAGAGTCAACACATTCTAGGAAACCAAAATACATACGTAAAATAATTGATCTTAACGACTCATTTGGATTTAGAACTCATGCTTTCTTATTCTTAAATAAACTAGCAGGGAGACCTGAAGTCTATGCAATGCATTCCAACGTTTTCAGAGAGTGTCCTGTTCAGATACTTTATTCCAGGAATCTTACTTGCTACATTACGCATTTACTTTCATTTTTTTTTCCATGTAGTTTGTGAAGTGAAAATAAGTACTTTTAAAAACACCTTTGTTCTGTTTTCCTCACAGTATTAAAATATCAAAGAAGTTTGTTCTTGCTAATCGTTTTGTTCATTACCCCGTACTAGTAAATTCCTGAAAAGAGAAGCTTTGCTTTACTCACTATTGTACCCTCAGTGTTTAGAACAGAGGCGGCACAAATGCTCAGTCAATACTTGTTAAATGTCGACTTCTTAAAAGTGTACATTCCAGGATGCCTACTGAGCAATTGCTTATTATAGCACAACATAAATGGGAACAATCTGCGTATCCAGCAGATGTAAAGCATATATTAAGTTTTTAAAAAGCGAGTTGCTGATGGATGCCTGGGTGGCTCAGTTGGTTAAGTGTCTGCCTTTGCTCAGGTCATGATCCCAGGGTTTTGGGATCGAGGCCCGCATTGGGACTCTTGCTCAACAGGGAGTCTGCTTCTCTCTCCCCCTGCTTGTGCTCTCTCTCTCTCTCTCTCAGACAAATAAATAAATAAAGTCTTTTTTAAAAAAGTGAGTTGCTGAGGAAAAGGTATAGTATAATGATATTTTTTGTTGATACATTATCTATATGTGTAAAAGTAGTCATAGAAAAATGTACTAATATGCTAGAGCTTATCACTAAGGGGAGGTTTGGAAAGGAAGAAAGGAGAGTTGCTTTCCCTTCTTACTTTACATAATTTCTTTTTATTACAAAAGCATAACACGTATGTTGTGAAAAGTAGGAAAGTGCTGACAAGCAAAACTAAAAAAATCAAAGCATGACTGTAAGTCCTTCCAGGTCTCCAGCTCTGTATATGTATATGTAGCAGAAGTTTTTAACCCAAATGATTTTTGTACATATGGATATTTCTAATAAAACCTGTAGTTTCATTTCAGTAACTTCTCATCTCATCCAATACATAAACATATTTGTAAATTAGAACCCACTGAAACTAAACTTTTGTTCTTAGAAAGACATAGTTAAGTAAACAAAAAAGTAAGCTCCAGATCCAGAGACTATATTCATGATACATGTACCTATCTGACAAAAAGCCTTCTATCCAAAATATGTAAAGGGTGTTTACAATACATTAAAAAGAAGATAATAAGAAGATAAAATAACAAGATAACAAGAAGATAAAATAAATGGGCAAAATATTTGAACAGTGAAGAATAGAGGATATACAAATGGCCAAAAAGTACATAAACAGATAATGCCATTGTCATTAGAGAGATGCAAATTGAAACCACAATGAAATGCCACTAAGCACCCATTAATATAACCAAAGTTTTTTAAAAAGACTGACATTACCAAGGGACAGCAAAGATGTAAAGCAAGTAGAACTCTCATAGAGACTGGTAAGAATACAAAATGGTATAAATCTTTTGGAAAAACAGTTGGCCAGTATCTCATAAAGTTAAAAATACACCTAGAAAATTACTCAACCGGGAGTGCCTGGGTGTCTCAGTGGGTTAAACATCTGCCTTTGGCTCAGGTTATGATCTCAGGGTCCTGGGATCAAGCCCGGCATTGGGCTCTCTGCTCAATGGGGAGCCTGCTTCCCCCTCTCTCTCTGACTGCTGCTCTGCCTACTTGTGATCTCTCCCTCTCTGTCAAATAAATAAATGGCATCTTAAAAAAAAAAAAAAAAAAAGCAAATTACTCAACCATTCCGCTCCTAGGTTTCACTCAAAAGAAATCTAAACACATGTTCACAAAGAACTGTACATGAGTGTTCACAGTGGCTTTATTCATAAGAACCCAAAACTCAATCAATGGTATTAAAAACTGATTTTATATGGGGGACAGTATAATCACTTCCAGAGACCAACTAACTCTAAAGCCAGGCTGAGGGAATAAGGAACATCTCAGTAGTGGGCTAAGAAACATCATGGGAATCTCAGACTCTTCAGTGTAGACTAGTAGACTCTACCAGACATGGCCATCCTGTAACTGATCACTGTCACTCAAATATAGGGTCAGCATGTCTAGGCTTAATTTTAAAGTCTTTCTCTTATGTACCCCAGTCATGTTTGGTTCCACCACTTCAAATTTAAGTTTTATGCAGTTTAGGAAAGGAAGGAGTGCATTTAGAGTCTGAAGAACTTAGTTGGTCTCTTGGCTAAGAGTTTCTCACTTTCTTACAGATATACAGGTCACGGGTATACACAAATAATGTCTGAATGTATTGGGATAGTAATTTAATAATAACCAATCCACAGGTTATCTATTGAATGAGATAATGCAGAGAAAATTGTTTTTCAAAACAGAAATCCACTAATCCAAAATTTTGTATTAGCTGCCATCTTCAGGAGTGATAGTAGTAGTCTTCATTGTAGGTCACACAAAGCAAATGACAACTGGCCACCTGGTACTACCATAATAACAAAACAAAGACAACACAAAGCTAGGACCTTGAAAAGCCTAAAAGTGCTATAAACAGTTTTTGCTCTTAGGACAACTTCAGAACTTCAACGTTACAAATGCCAGTGTTGTTTTTCTCTTAGAAATGATGCCTGTTGGGTACTGGACCTAACGACAGGCGTGGCTGAATATCTATTTCCTATATTGTGAAGTCATCCCTCAAAATACCATTTCAAGTGGCAGTACTCCAGGGATCAAGTGCATGCAAGTTGTCTGAGCTCACTCACTGCCTCAGCATGACACCAGTTCTACCTTAGACCTGTCTCGATGTAAGAAACACAGTCACTAAACTAAGAGGCTAGAGAAAAAAAAAGGGGGGAGGGCTTTCTTTCTTGGCTAAAGGAAAAAAAAAAAGAAAGAAAGAAAAAGAGCAGGAAAAAGGTGGTTTTGTGGAGGTTTAGAACTTTCCAGAAGGAGCCTTAGAAACAATATTTCATAACGCCTTCAATTCATAAATAAGTGGGCAAGAAAGAGCAGGGAAGGTTGGGAAAAGGGAAGAAATAACAATTTTTACAAAACAAGGCTTACCAGTTTGCTGCTTTTAGAATTTTGCTCTTTATCATTTTTTTTCCCAATGAATTTACCGTGGCTAACACCACACCAACACCACTGAGTTTAAATAGAATTTCTAAGTCTTCAGTTCATGGGAAATTAATTTTATAGTTTTTTAATTCTGTAAATTCAAAAGGCTATCTGTCAGGTATATTTAAAATATTGTTTTATATTGCCTCTGGTGTCTCAATTCATAGGGATAGGATTTCTATAGTTGTCATCATTTCAAGCAATTGTCTTCCTTTCCAAACAGATAATTTAGAAACATGCATATAAATAAATAATTGGGCTACTTTGTATCTCATATGAGTAAGTTTACAAATGGGAGACAATTCATGTCAGCCCGTGTGTTTCTGATTTGGGGAAGAAATGGGCTCAGCCAATTTGCCTCCCTGGAGATAGTGTGGTGAACTGGGAGGAAGGTTACAGAACACAGATTAGACTACTAGCTCTGCCATTGACTAACCATGTGGTCACATATAACACAGCTAGACTCACTTACTGTGAGAGGTCTTCAACTGAGAAACAAAGATAATTTTTCTACAGCACCGGGATACATGAAACTACTAAAACCACACCAAGAGGGTGGATGATTGAGTCCTTGTCAGTGTTCCCCTCCAAACACCACCACATCCTGATCCCTGATCTCTGCTGTGGTGAATAAAAAGATCATCACATACTTAGCCAGTGAGGACTATGTGGGTACCATAATCTTTGAGCTTGCCTGCTTCCCAAACTGATCTTATGATTCCTCCCAACAGGCCATATGGACTCCCACCTCTGACCCCATCCATCTCTGGTTTCCTCTGGCTACACAGCAGGGTCCTTAGGCTTCTGATCATAATTCACTTCAGAGAGGTGTGTCTTTTCCAACCTACATCCATTAGCACCCTTCTCCATCATTCTTTGGTCTCTCCTTCTGCTTGGTTATATCTTCTTGTATGGCCCTTACTGCCTGGCATATTTTGCATTTATTTTATTAAGCATTGTTTACACACATAATACATTGTACTTATATATTTCTGGGTCTAGAATATAAAATTATTGAAGACAAGGAGTTTGCAAGTTTAATTCACTGCTATATTCCCAGTGCTTGGTACTGTTTATCATATAGTACAAATTAACAAATATCTGTTACATGAATGAGAAGATAAATTATGTAAATTTTCTAGGAGTTAAAAAGGTGATACTTTGGGGTATGTGGGTGGCTCAGTGGGTTAAAGCCTCTGCCTTCAGCTCAGGTCATGATCCCAGGGTCCTGGGATGGAGCCCCATGTGGGGCTCTCTACTCAGCAGGGAGCCTGCTTCTCCCTCTCTCTCGGCCTGCCTCTCTGCCTACTTGTGATTTCTGTCTGTCAAATAAATAAATAAAATCTTTTTTTAAAAAAAGGTGATACTTTAATCCTTTTTAGTAGAAATTCATTACAGATCAATAAATAGTAAAATCTAGGTACTGGAGTATTATATTGTTGTAGACATGTACTGATCAGATTTTTTTAAAGTTTTAACTTTTAAAAACTCCAGAAAGTTTAAGTAGAAATGTGATATCCAGAAATTCCCAGCATAGTTTATAAACGGATGTGTCCTCAGAATTCTCCCCTTTGTTTCTAAAACAAACTGACATCTAAGATCTTTCAGAAAAATGTATGAACTTTGATGTACTCTGGCTGAGTTATACTCTAGCCTTTGCAAGAGTTGGGCTATACACTGGGGGTAAAATTATTATAAGTCTTGTTCTGATATCTTATTCTGCAATATAAATAATGAGATAGTTCTAAAGCTGGCCTTTTGATTGAAGGGTAACATTCCATTTAACTGTATTTCAGAAATAAATCAAACTGTGCAAGGCCAGAAATCAATTTTTTCTGATCTCCACAGCATGGTGATGAAACTGTATTGGAATCCTGACAAATTATCTAAGATAACAAGGTAGAGTGAAAGTTGGTTAATGACCACATTGTGGTGTTTGAGAATGACCCCATTATCCTTAGGTGGAAATTAATTGATTGTTTAATAGGTATTCCAATATATAAAGCATTAACTTCAGAAAAGCACTTTCCTAATCCTAACGATCAACAGTAGTGATTTATGCTGTACTATCTGACTCATTTTACAGCAGTAGCAAAAGGTAAGATATTAAAGTAGTATCTCTCAAAAAAAGCACCATTAATCAAAAATCCTGACATATGACTGAGAAATGCTGAGCTGCCCATCCTCTCAGAGTACAGAGTACAGAGCATAGGGTGAAAAGGAAGTGTTGTGGAAAGGCAGATGATCATGATGATGATGATGATGATGATTTTTGCCTTCTAGCAATGCCTACAACAGCTCCATTGAAAATGAAAAAATAAACAGAACAGTGAAAAGATCGTATTTTTTACTTTAAAAAGTATGGTCACCAATAAATATTTATATCCTCTTGTAGCTAAATAAAGTTTTCTAATGACTCCAAAATTTTTGCTATTTAGAATAAAATGATTCTTTTTATACCCCTCCCGATAACCATCAATGGAAACTGTTACTCTTTTACTTAACTTTTCTTAACTCTATTAACATAGCTGGGGGACTTCCAATGCACAATTCAGCATTTACTATTTATTTAACTTAGAAAGTTGTATTGTTTCTTCTCCCTGAATGAGATGGGTACAGAAGAGAAACAATGCTCTTTGTCTTAAGCATGTATAAGCAAAATTTGTATTGAAAGGAAAGGGTTTTTTGTTTTGTTTTGTTTTGTTTTTTTTTCAGAGAGAGAGCCTGTGCATAAGAGAGTGGGGAGAGAGGCGGAGGAAGAGAGAGAGACTCTTAAGCAGACTCCCCCTGAGCACGGAGCCCAGACATGGGGCTCGATGTCATGACCCTGAGATCATGACCTGAGCCAAAATCAGGAGTTGAACACTTAACCAGCTGAGCCACCTAGGTGCCCCCCAAAGAGAGGAAATATCCTAGGGAAGATCTTACTGTATTTAATTCCAAAATATGTACACAAATATAAAAAAATATGTTACATTAATGTATATATGAATGTTTCCATAGTTTGAGAGTAAGACGGATTTGAGTTAGATTGGAACTCTGCCACTTACTCGCCTTGTGACTTTAGCAAACTTCTTAATCTCTATAGGTCTTAGTTTCTTAATCTTTACAGTGAAGATAATAGCAAAAACCTCTAGGATCATTGAAAATAAAATCCTCTAAGTAAAGGCAAAGCACAAGTTGCTTTCAAATCTGTTTGTATAAAGAAGTTCTTGTATGCATAATAAACTTTTTACATAGGTTACATAATTACATAAATCACACATAATTTAAGTATAGAATCACAATCGTCATTTAAAATTTTCATGAGTGATCAAGATAATTTCTCTAAGAAAGTTAGTATGAGGGGGAGACAAACCGTGAGAGACTGAAGACTCTGAGAAACAAACTCAGGGTTTTGGAGGGGGTTTGGGGGGGTGAGGTGAGCCTTGCGGTGGGTATTATGGAGGGCACCTATCGCATGGGGCACTGGGTGTGGTGCATAAACAATGAATTTTGGAACACTGAAAAAAATAAAATAAAAATTTTTAAAAAGTTAGTTGAGGTTTTATTTATTGCCCAGTTACTGTTTAATAAGTTTGACTTGCAAAAGGAAAAAAAAAATTATTGTTGATAGTGGCATATACTTTTCTTTTGCTGCAAGGTTAAAGTTGGAAGTGATAAATTTTATAAAATATGAAACAATCCAGGTGGAACTAATACATACTAGTATTTTCCAAGCTCTTGATCAATGATACATCTGTCAAGTTTCGGCCATGCAACAGAACATTTGAAGGGATAAATTGGTCATTGGTTCCACTAACCCCACTCCAATCTCCAATAACCCACCTCCCACACAGACATCTGTACTCCCCCTAAATCCCCTAAGATTCATTATGGCTATCATCACTTCAACACATTACAATTAGACCAAAAATTGAAGTTAAAAAAAAAAAAGAATTTTGAGGTACACCAATAATCTCACTCTACTAATAAACATTTCCTGGACCTTGACCACCAAGTAAATTATCTAAAACACAAAGTACAACTGCCATTGCAATTTATATGGAACACATTCAAACCATTACTTAGGAAAGGTCTAAAATATCCTTTTATCTACTCCTTTAGATAAAGACAGAGCTTAACTACTTTTTTTTAGTTACTAAAAAACTGTGCTTATGGTCTGTGTATGTGTGTAAGAATTCCTGCTAACTGCTAACACCACAGAATAGAAGGAAGATTAAAAATGTTTTTATTTAACCCCCAAATCTCAAAACATAATTACAAAGAAGTCCGTTAACACCTAGTAATTTAAGGAAGATGTTGTATACATCTACTCAATAAGTATTTATTAAAGGCTTATAATACGATGCTAGCTACAGAGCCATACCCTAGAGATGCAGTGGGGTATGCCCCAGGTCCCCACCTTCAGCTACCAGATTCTGTTGTAGAGTCTGTATCTCTAGGATCTCACGTCAGCCTTCATCCATTAAGTATTTCTTTCTTATAAAGTCCTAAATCCATTTCATAAAGTTTCCCTATTGTCATTCTGTATAACAACTTATTAATAATACTAAACTGCTAATAATAGCAATGTCAATAAAGATAACAAATAATCTACAGTATTCTAGGGAGAAGCATCTGTATTATCTATATCATCTCATTTATTCTCTACCCAAAGAAAGTAAACAATTAGGATCCATCATTACATTTTCAAAGACAATGAAAGATTTAAAAACATGTCATCTGGTTACTCCATTTGGGGGCTCTTTGTGTAATAACATTCTATTGAATTACTCTACATGTAATTAAAATATGTCTGAGTGACAAAATTTCATACATTTGGCTATAAAAAAGACATAGTTCAGTGTACATTTTGCATCAACATCAGCTTCTATAACATTGTGACAGAAATCAATGATATGTAGTCAATGATTTTTGGAAATCTAAAATCATTGTATTATATAGCCAATGGTTTAAATTCCAAAAATATTTCTAATTTTTGTTTATTTTTCTGTAAATAAATGGGTTTCTCAGATATTTCATAGCACTCTTTTTTTTGTCAAAATTATATTTTTGTCAAGGTAAAATGTGATTTTATTGTAAATTGAATTTATTGACTTATTGTAAACCCTCAAATTCATACATCAGTATACTTTCTCAGATGCTTCTTAGAGATGAAGTCCTTGATCATTAGGCTTGAGTATGAGTGAAAGCAATTTGAAGACTAAATCTATAACAGAGCAATATACCTTTAACACAAATTAATCTCCCATCTCTGTAGCACACCTTAATGTGCTAAGTTCAATATATATGTAATCCCATAAAATGGAACGTTCTGCTCCTTTGTTTTGTTTTGTTCTGTTTGTTTGTTTTGCTCTTTTTTTAAAGGCCAGTGTCAATACTCACATCCCCTGTTCCACCCTGCCCAGTCACAAAACACACGTATGTATGAACACATACATCCTTTCAAGCACACGTACACACACACACACACACACACACACACACATCTTATTCTCATTCTAGGAACACAAAACAATGTAGAAAAGTTTTCATCCTGAAAACAATGAAATTTTACTCTAGTCACAGTTGCCTATCTTTTCCATCTAATATTGTAATAACTTCCATGTCATATTCAACTTGCACTATTAATTCTATAGAACAAAGTATGCTAAAGAAATTTTCCTTCCAGCATTAATTAAAAATCACATGAAAAATGTTGATTCATGAGAAACGCTTAGCTTGGAATGCAGAAACTTTCCATAAAATGTCTATCCATGAATATACACAAATTTATATTTGTGAGAAATTATTTTAAAATATCATTATTTATAAGAAATCTTTATTTTTTTCTTACTTTTACTACACACCAATGTCTAAATTCAGATTTATTCCATCAGTTGGAATTAGCAGTCAAAGCTTAGTGGTCAAAGAATGGTATTCTTTGGTTAAACTCGATTAAGTGATTTATTAGCTAAGGGAAATGAACATTATTTAGAGAACAATTAAAAACCACTATCTGTCTTCTGGTCTACAATGAATGAGTCAAAAGATTTAAAGTTCAAAATTATGAAACTGTTACTAAATTTTTTTTTTTTAATTTTATTTATTTGTTAGAGAGAGCGAGCGAGCACAGGCAGACAGAGTGGTAGGCAGAGGCAGAGGGAGAAGCAGGCTCCCCGCAGAGCAAGGAGCCCGATGTGGGACTCGATCCTAGGACGCTAGGATCATGATCTGAGCCAAAGGCAGCCACTTAACCAACTGAGCCACCCAGGCGTCCCACTAAATTTTTTTTATCATGAGTTCTTTTTGCTTTTCCTGTTATTTGCATTTGAATTTGGATATTAACTCTGCCACTTACTGGCTGTTTAATCTCTTTACCTGTAAATCATGCATAATGTCAGGACACAGAAGTAGAACGTAGGTTTCCTGACAAATGGCCCAGTATTAATTCTGTTTATCTATTTTTACAGTATTAGACATATAGAGAAAATAAAAGAACTTTCTGACTAATCTAGCATTTTAGTGGCATATCAACCTAAAGAGATCTTACTTTATCACCAATCTAATCTTTCAACAACTTATAGGCAGTCATAAAAATTCTAAGAGCACCTTGTATACTTGATTCAATAATGACAAATTTCTCACTTTCCAGGAGTTCATTTCCTATACCTACTTAGAGGAAGAAACTCTAGTATACTTCTAACCTCACGCATTTTAAATTTTTTTCATACACAAAGTTTCTTACTCAGGTACATAATATTTATCCCTTCTATAGTTTTGGAATAAGGAAAAAATATGAAAAGTTATAAAGACAGAGAGCAAATGGAAATGAAAAACACAACTTCAGGTAAATTATTAATGTGAAAAAACTAGAGGCCATTTATGAATAAGTATTTGTAGATCATACGATTTTCAAATACCTTAATGTAACATGTGATGTTTCTTAATATGAAATTTCTGATTGTTAGTGCTGACTCCAACTGGTTAATGGTGAGTATATTTAGCACTATCAAGAGCCGTCAATAGTGTGGTCTGACTCAACTTGGAATCAGAAACGGTTTACTACCTGTGGGTTCTTGTCTAGGCTTTTTGCCCTTCCTAAGTCTCAGTCTACCATGTGTACACCAGGGGTAGAGATACCATCTGACCATTAAGTTGGGAGGGCCAAATGAGACAAGTTACACAATGCACTTGGCACAGAGAGACACTCCAGCAACATGCGCTCCCATATTCTTCCCCTAATGCCAGCTGGGGCAGATCCCATTAAACAAAAAAAGGAAGCTATGTTCTCCCTTTTCCAGACAGCTGGTAATCCAGACATCACAGGCCTTCTACAAACAATGTGGACTTATTTTTGCCACAGCTGATGTGTATATAATGCTCCTTGCCAGTTCTCCTCATGGGTTGAATTCATGACTTGTTTTTCTTTATTGCTCCTCATTTTGTGGGACTAGATCGAGGTAATGTAGCAGTTTTGTAAGATTTTATATATTTCATGGCCTAGAGGACTTCATTTATTGTGTTGTAATAACAACAACGAAAATGTTTTGCATCGTTTAAGGCCTCCAGACAGCCAGATGATGTATAAAATGGGACTCCTTCCGATCTGTGGGTGGGGCCGCTAAGAGACAAAGGTTAACTCCTTGCCCAGCCTTACCTGGGTAGCAGACACAGAGCCAGGATTTGAATCCTCACATCCTGACTCCAGAGCCGGTGCTCTAACCTCACCAACATGAAAGAGTGAGATGGATTTGCACATAGAATAAACATGGGCCTTAAGTTTTCATCTACTTCCTACTGCACTCAACAGAGCGGTCAGGGGCAGGGGCAAGCAATCACCAAACACCTGAATGATACTAATCATGCATTTATTTCAAAAGAGAAACCCTGAAATTTCCTCTTGAGGGGTATATATGCATCTCCTTTTATATCACTCAAGTAGTGCATACAGGATATATGTTCAACAGGCAACCCATTTTTTAATTGTGTCTAAAATATTCTACACTTTCAGAGGTATATTCTTGCTCTTTTTTCTTCTCTTTTACATACGAGGAAAGGGACACATAAGCAGGCTTATATGTAAATGCTTAGAATAGTGCCTGGTACATAGTGAGAAATGTATTATTTATTCTTTTAACATTATTATTATTATTTTATTATTTTTATTATTATTATTATTACTATTATTATTATTATTATTATTCACACTTCAGAGGATGCATTAGCATATGTTTAAAAGCCCAGATTCAGAAGCCAGACTGCCTGGATTCTAGTTCTGTCTGCACTTCCTAAGAGCTGAGACCTTGAGTAAGTCATTTAACCTCTTCTGTTTCCTCATCTATGAAATGAAAATAGTAGACTATCTCACTGGATAGCAATAAGAATTACTGGAATAGTTCCTGGCTTATATAAGCTCTACATATGTGTTAGATAATATTAGTATTATAATTTTCTTTCATTATAGCAGTAGTTTTGTCTGTTCACTTATTTTTATTTGTTTTCAGTAGACATTTTTCTTCAGATTGAAGTGGACACAGAAGTCTAATATATACAGTTGGTAGATTTTTATGTTACATGGCAATATACGTAAAGCAAAATTTGTCTGAAATGCAGGTGGGAATGTCTTCCTTTTGCCACCCCCCACCCCCAGCCCCATGCATACCCATATGTGGAACACATTCAGGGAACACATTTCATTCAGCAATGTTACACAGATCAAGGCATCAGTAGGAAGCTCCTTGGAAGACTATAAAATGGAACTGAGGAGGGTTGATTTAAGAGCCCCTGGCCTCTTGGGTCTCAAGGCCAATTGAGTTTGGACCCAGACTCTGCTATTTGATAGTTGGAGAAGTAATTCATCCCTCCAAAAACTCAGCTGTTTCCTTTGCTGTAAAGTGGAAAGGATACTGTGACCACTTCATAGAGTTGTAGTTGAATAAACAAATGTCTAGTATAATTATTTTTATCATTTCAATCACATGCAAGCTCCAAATTATTGGTGTCCAAAGAATCCAAAAAGAGAATTCTTCCATCACTACTTCCTCCTTGAAGAACTTAACATGAAAACTGTGGAATTATGTGAAGTTATTGTTACAGATGAAAAGAATATCCTCTACTTTAGACCTTCCAATAGAAATAGGAAATTTTGTAATGCACTATATTTGCTTAAAACAGGAGGCATCAGTAGTTGATTTAAGAGTTTAAGAATCAATCCAGGCTTCCCATTTTAAGTAAATAACATCATTTAGACACGTCAGAACTTGTATTAAAAGACACAAAGGTAAGCATCTTAAAAACCATGTATTTTAACCAACTTTATATCAATGTTGAAAAATTTATATTTATCTCAATAGAGTTTAAAACAAGAGTTTTTGAATATTTGTTTCTCATTCATATTAACCAAATACCACTTGTCTTAAAATCCCCATGAAATCAATTACAACAGCAAGTTCTGCAACACATTCTACCTTAGGAACATGAAGCACTATGCAATAAAGAAACGTATGCTAGAATGAATGGAATCACTGGGAGGAGGATGAGAACTGCAAGATCCCTAATCCCTCTCACATTGAAACTCATTTTAGTAATGTTTTATAGGTCAAAAAGAAAGTTCCTCTTCACACTTTTCATACAATTTTTAATCACTAGTTCTGAGATATAAACTGGAATTAGAATAATGAGTTTAAGCTTTCTTGCCTGTTAATATGACCTGAAAGTGTGCTCAATAAGTAAACAACAGGTAAGTATAAAAAGATACTCAGAAAAAGTACAAGTGAGGCTGATGCAAACAAAAAAATGGAATCTTATTCAGTTCAGCAAATCCTTCCACACGGCTAAAAAAAGAAAGAAAAAGAAAGAAAAAATCAGCAAAGGATCTACCTTCTTTCCTGGAAACTGCATTAATAGGAATCAACCCAACCCATTTCAAGAGCTACAGTGTACTGTCTCTCTTTGGCTAATTACCAGTAACATCAAATGTAGAAGAAGGTTTCTTCCCCCCCACCAAAGATTCTATTCATCCATTTGACAGACAGAGACCACAGGCAGGAGGAGAGGCAGGCAGAGAGAGAGAGAGGTGGGGAAGCACGCTCCCCGCTGAGCAGAGAGCCTGCCGCGGGGCTCGATCCCTGAACCCTGGGATCATGACCCGAGCCGAAGGCAGAGGCCTTAACCCCCTGAGCCACCCAGGTGCCCCGAAGAAGGTTTCTTTTTTATCTGGCCTTTGACTGCAGATAATCCACCAAAAAATTTTAAAATATATAACCATTCAAATGAATTGATAGATGTCTCCCCTATTCTTACTTCTATCATCACACTTCAATGAGGGTGTTTTCCATCCCAAGACAGCATAAATTTTTAACAGGTGTACTCCACTGAACGTACAGAAATAGGCTCTACTGAATGAAAATATTCTCCTGAATACCTATGCTCGACCTAATTTAAAAACTAATAATAGGGGTGCCTGGGTGGCTCAGCGGGTTAAGCCTCTGCCTTCGGCTCAGGTCATGATCTTAGGGTCCTGGGATCGAGCCCCATGTCAGGCTCTCTGCTCAGTGGGGAGCCTGCTCCCCACCCCACCGCCTGCCTCTCTACCTACTTGTGATCTGTCTCTCTGTCAAATAAATAAATAAAATTTTAAAAATATAAAAAAAAAAATAAAAACTAGTAATAGGCAGGCCTAAAATGGAACTGAAGGAAATCAAACAAGACAACATCTGCTATGATGAGATATAGGGGAGCTACTTTAATGTCACCATTTATGTGGTCTTTGTAACAGTGTTTATTTTTTAAGATTTTATTTATTTATTTGAGAGAGGGTACAAGCAGGGGGAGCAGCAGGCAGAGGGAGAGGGAGAAGCAGATTCCCTGCTGAGCAGAGAGCCCAACATGGGCCTCAATCCCAGGACTCTGCGGTCATGACCCGAGTTGAAGGCAGGTGCTTAACCAACAGAGCCACCCAAGCACCCTGCTCTTTGTAACACTTAGTGACCAAATCCTAGATGCTAATAATCAAGTAAAGCACCTAAAGTAATCAGCAGTTCCATGGTGATAAACTGATAAATGCTGTCTAAGTGCATAATTAGAGTAGATCTCCATCTACTTCTACCCTTGATCTATGGGACTTTTTAACATGGATAGTCTCCTTTTTAATCAGGGGACATGATGACTTTAAGAACAACTTAAGGGCCATTACCAACAAGCTGTGTTGAAGCATGAAATAAAATTAACATTTGAATTTTTATTTATAAAAGCTGTATTTCAATAATATTGGCCCATCACAGGTAGAGTTTCTTAATTTCTTATTTATTTCTTAAAGATTTCGCATTCTGTGGGCTTCCTTTCATTTACAAAACCAAAACTATAACCATCAGAAGACAATCCTGATAAATATTCAAAGTCTTGTGTCGACAACAGTTCTGAGTGAGAATATATCATATGAAACAGATAATATGGGATGAGACATGGCCCCATCGGACTAGGAAGGCCATCGTTGGGCCACTCATGTCATCACACCTTGCCTGGCTGCTGGGCTCAGCATCCACTCTGAAGTGTCTCTCTTCTTCATGGCTTTTAATTACACAAGTTCAGTGCCTAAAGGCAAGATTTAAAATGCAATTCAGGAAAAATGATTCCTCATGTCCCCTGAACTATTGTGCAATTAGCACTAGTTTTCTTTTTCCTTTCTTTTTTTTTTTTTTTAAGATTTTATTTATTTATTTTAGAGAGAGAGAAAGGGAGTGAACAGAGGGGAAGGACAAAGGGAGAGGAGAGAGAATCTCAAGCAGACTCTGAGCTACACGGGGAGCCCCACACAGGGCTCGATCTCATGACCCTGAGATCATGACCTGAGTGGAAGCTAAGAGTCAGAGGCTTAACTGCCTGAACCACCCAGGTGCTCCTGGCACTAGTTTTCTTAGGTATTGTTTTCAAAATTTACTTAAGTTTATTCTGTCACGTGTTTTTTATTTTTGTTTTGTTCTGTTTTCTCCAACCTAATATAGGTCACTGAATGCTTAACAAAGGTACTTTATAGCTTCTACATTAACTCCAGTTAAAAACATTTATTTTGCACCTTCTTTGTCAACACAGTGAAATTACTGTATTCTCAAAATTATTTTATTCTTAAAAATGTTGGAACTATAATCTGACAAATGCAGGCTTAAAGCTTCATCTACAGTGATAAAGAGGTTTTATGTGAATATAAATTCTGTTACCAGGGATTCAAGTTTGGGTAAATAGTATCAATAAAAAGGTATGGACAACTAGAAAGTTTCTACCTTCTGATATCCAAATTTTAATCAATAATACACTTTCCTCTTTGGGAAAGGTACTTGGAGGTAAGGACTATGCTAAGCAATACATACTTACAAATTGCTATTCTTCATGTTTAAGATAATCTGTGCAATTATTTCGATTGAGTCTATCTTGTTTTATTATGATTTCCCAAAACAATAGGAGTAGTTACTATGTTTAGTTCGTTGTCACTGTTGTGTTTCTCCCTCCTTCTGGAATTAAGCAGGCATCACATTATTACATGCCATTTAAGTTAAATAGTTGTTTATAGGAATGTGATGGACAATATTCAGGTTGTGGCAACAGGCCTATGCTTTTATCAGAACCACATATAGACCAGAACAGAAACAACAAATAAAAGTGAGGAGTTCAGTTCAGTTGGAGGCAGAAACAAAGGGAGAAAGAATAGAAACATCCAAGGTGCATTCTCATGTAAATAAAAGAGGCAGCAGGTACATGGCAAAGCCAAATGGAGAAGGTATGGAATCAAGGAGGGAGGGGGTAAGGAAAACATTTGTTCGGTTTATAACTGAAAGGAAATGTGCCTGAAATATATATCACTTGAGGAAGTTCACAGTTCCAAAAGAAGAGGCGGGCACATCTGCAGTAGTAATTCTCTGTTGCAATAAAAGAGATTTAAAAAAAAACACATTTTAAAGTAGTTCCTTTGACCTTCTAATGAGATATTCAGAACAATTACATGTCTCTCTTGAGAGGCAGTATCCACAGTGGTTAGGAGAGCACAGGGTTCTCAAGTTGGAACTGGAATTCTGGCTCTGACAACAATGACATGGCAACTTATGTAACCTCTGTCTGCCTCAATTCCCTCGTCTGCATAATTTCCTCATCTGCAATTTATAACATTGTTGTGAGAATCAGGTATACTTAAGTGCACAAAACACTCAGGAAAGTGACTGGCACATAGCAAAAATACATGTTCACTACTTTGTCTTGGCATTTTTCCAAATTCAATAAAGCATGATAGTGGAAAGGATAATCAAGATAATTAGATCAGGGCGCCAGTAAAATTTCAAAGTTTGGTTTTACTACTTAATATGTAGACAGAGCTAACAGATCAGAAATGCCAGTGCTTATCCAGGAATCTAACCAAGTATAGGTCTCAAGAGAAGAGGGTACAAACGTTGTCAAGAGTTCTCTAATTTTCAGTTACAAAGGTTCATTCCCATATAAGGAAATTTATCTGCAATATTATCCACAGCATGGCAGCTTTAATGTCACCAGAATATGGTTCATGGTGTATACTTGCTAATGTCCTGGATTTTAGAGCTGCAGATTCCTCCTTGAGCATTTCTCAGGACAATTCTGTAGACAATCATATGTCACGTCAGAGTCCCCATTCCCATGAGAACCGTGCCCTCAGACTCCACCTCAGGAAGCCATATTTGTTCCCCTGCTATAATACTCATTTGCCCAAGCTGACTCTAGGACAGTTAACTCTGCCTCTTTCATTTTCAAGTTTTACCTTTCCATATGTCTTCATAGAACATAGACTCTACAACTACAACTCCTGGCTGAATTACACTTTGAGGGCTGCCAAAGACTATAGGACCGAAAGACAGAAGTAAGTTAGGCAAGACTTTACATGTTTTTGATCACTTAGAATATGATGCTATAAACTCTAATGTCTTTTCCCTGGCGCTGGGGGAAATTTTTTTTTGTTTTTTCCTCAAGGGGCCTTATTTCAGGATTAAGTTGTATGACTCAGCTGGCTGGGTCAACTCATATGGTAGACCAATTTGGCAGAAAAGAAGCAATCTACATGAACAAAGTAAATGTAGGAACAAGAAATTAAGCTATCTCTGCACAGGATGATCATCTGAGTTCACTCCCAAGGGATAATTTACAGTAAGGGAAATTAATGATAATTGAAATTTAACTCCTAAAATTAGCCTGTGATCGATATTTCCTTTACAAATGACTGTGCCGTAGCTCTGCTGGAATAATGGCCTCTACTTGCTATGTGTGCATATTAATGGGGCCTCTGCACATAAACACTGTTCTTTTTTGGTTCTCTTTCTTGGCATTTGAGAACGAGGCTCTATGAGCTGCAACAGCTCTTCTCAGACTTCAGTGCATTAACAAAACAGCTGGGGATGGAGGTAAAGATGCAGATCCTGACTTGGGGAGCCTAAGATGGAGCTTGAGGTTCTGTATTCCTACAGAACTACAGCTCTGAGGTAAGATCGCAACCCACTGACCACACCGTGAAGACTGTGGTGGTCACACAGCGACCAGCCCTGCAGGCTGAATTTCCCTAGGATCTCTCCTTATTATCCCTCTTTTGAGCCAAGGTTATAAATTGAATTGTACCCCCCCCCCAACCCCAAGAGATATGTTGAAGTCCTAACCCCGAGTACCTCAGATGCTGATCTTATTTGGAAATTGGAAAGGTCTTCACAAGAATAATTAAGTTAAAATGAGATCAATAGAATAGGTCCTAATCCAATAGGACTGATATCCTTATTAAAAGGAGAAATACGAGGGGCGCCTGGCTGGCTTAGTCGGTTAAGCATCTGCCTTCGGCTTAAGTCATGATCCTGGGGTCCTGTGATGGAGTCCCTCATCAGGTTCCTTGCTCAGCAGGGTGTCTGCTTCTTCCTCTGCCAGCCACTCCCCCTGCTTGTACTTTCTTCTCTTTCTCTGGCAAATACATAAATAAAATCTTTCAGGAAATAAAAGGGGGAAATTTGAAACAGACACTCACAGAAAGAAGATCTTGAAACGACCTAGGGAGAAGACAGCTGTCTACAAGCTAAGGAATGCCTGAAGCTACCAGGAAGCTAGGAAAGAAGCCTGGAACAGATGTTTCCCTAGCGCCTTCAGATGGAGCACTGACCTGCCAACACCTTGATTTTAGACTTCCGGCCCCCAGAACTGTGAGACAGTTGTTGAAGCCACCCAGTGTGTGGAATTTTGTTCTGACAGTCGTAGGAAAATAATACAGCTACTGTATTCATGACTTCCCTGACATCTCTTCTGTCTGCTCTTCTCTGACACGTACAGAAAATTTCAGTGCACCACTAAACTTAGTACAGTGTGAGGAATGTGAGAACAACATCCCACACGCAGATAAGGTGACACGATGGGGCAGGTCATGTTTCTCAGGTTTGCCAAAGAGGAAAGTTTGGGTTAGTCCTATGGTTAGTGCAGGTGAAACAGGTTAAATCTACCATTCATGGTGTCTCTTGTTTTTTTCCCCTTAGGAATCAACAAATTTGACTCATAACCCGCTCAAGGAAGAGATCCTGAGATTTTTGGGAATCTCTAAATTCTCGGATACTTCTATAACACACCATTTTCTTCAGAAAATGGAACATACCTAAAAACGTGGAGTGGTCCCTTAATAATTCTGTAAACACAGACCTAAAGTCAATTATAAAGGCATTAACACGATTTTACAAATCACTTTTTTACTGTTATTGCTGCTGTTTTATGGCATGCGTGGTGAACTCATTTTGACAAAGGTTCCTACTACTGCCAAAGCTGAATTCCATAATTGACTCAAAACTGCTCTTGTCTATGAATTCCCACTTAATTCTGCCTCTTCGCATCCTTTGACCATCATTAGCAGCCCTTCTGATTGCCTTTCTTTTCAGAGGCAGGCAGTTTGTAGAATAAAACAGTCTATTTGTTTGTTTTTGAAAACCATATTACGAGAGTTATTAAGTTGGCAATGAATACAAGTAGAAAAAACAGCGCGCACAGACTTAAAGGCAAAGGTGCAGGCAAGCAGGAGGTAAGCTAATCTCACTCACCAGGTAAGTGATGAGTCCATACAAATGTTTTGTAACAAACAGGACTCAAACACATTCCTCAGCAAAAGGACAGATTACTTACAAGGCATTATAGACCTTTGCTTTCATTTTAAAATAGTAAAACCAAAACCAACACCAAAAATCATGCTTCCAAGATCCATGAAAGTCAAGGATGTGAAGTTCTTGGATATTTGGCCACTTCTGAATATAGTTCATCTTATTTTTTATACTCTCCGTGGTTCCCAGCTGGGGGTTGGAACACTACTTGGAGGGGAATTTGGAAAAGCAGAGGAGTGTTTGAGTTTTCACAATAAATGGAGGGAGTTATTGACATTTAATGGGCAAGGCCTGGGGAAACTAAATAAAGCAAAGCAAGGAATGATAAATCTTTGCCCCTCTCCAAATGCCAGATGATCTTCTAGGCTGAGGTCCTCATCTCAATTTGACATTTCTTTAAGATTAATGGTCTTTTCAGTTTGGGCTCTGGGTTCACCTTTTGACTTCTACCAGAAACCATGCTGACTTCATAGGTTTCTTTCTCTCTGATTTGACAGGTGTGTTATTCCTTTGTGTGTTCAAAGAACACTGGTTTCTCACTCTTTCCACTTTATGGACTATGACAAAGCTCATACTGTGTAACTAACATACCTGTTCTTCTTGGCTTGTTGGCTCCTTTTTTTTTGAGTACTGTATATAAATCTGACAAACAACAGTGTACTTCAGATAGAACATCTTAGGGGTGTTTTAAAATATTCTTTGATACAACTTTCCAGGTCCCTCCACTATTACTGTTACTGTCTCATTCTTTCCTCTACCCTGAAAGTCTTCAAACATACATGAAGGTGCACTGAGTAAAATACTGTGTTAGTCTCCATGGAAGGAAGCTACACAATGATAATCAGATCTCCTTTTTTCTGACAGATTTGCCCTGTTTTATCTCTCATTATTTTTTTCCCTTATTCTCCCCAGTAAACTTTTCCAACCTCATCCTTTTTCCTGATCTAGAAAAAGAAAGCACTTCTCACAAAATCACGGCAATCCTGTTTGCTAAAACATCTCCATTTTACAATCTGTACTGATTAGCTTTTTGATGACTTTATCTACTACAGAGAAATCCACATACATATTTTGTCATTTTAACCTCAAAATATGTGATTTACATTACTAGTACAGATATAAAAATGGAGACTTAACTGGCTGCATAACTTTCCTGTGGTCAAACAACCTGTTCAGGAATTTCAAAACAGGTCTAACTGCTACAGTGCTTGTGTTATTAACACTTATAAGCTATTCCTGGTAATTAAAATCACTTTCCTGTGACTGCCGGTGAACTTTATATGCCCTACTTTTAGATTTTAGCTAGACACATTTGGCCTTCATTCTCAATTTCTTGACTAAATTCATCATGACTGTTTTAGAAACCTTCCAAGTTTCTATTAAAAATAAACCCCCAAAAATACTTTAAAAATTTTCTAGGTTTCTCAACTAATACATATCCACAAAGCAGAAGTTCCAAATATAACTAGGTAGTTCCCTGTGATTTTTCAATGCCTGCAGGCTTTTGAAGTGCTGTGGATTTGCCTTCATTTGTTGCTAGGAACTCCGCACATTGCTCCAAATGGCCTGCCAGTCTGAGTAACCTAGCGTGAATGACATAAGTGTTTCTTTTATCCAGGTCAGAGGATAGTGTGAGGCGGTATAAGAGGTCATGGAAGGGGAGGAATGCCAGGATAAAAAAATTAACTAGAGGCACAGGAAGTGAAAAGGGGAGAGACACGACAGACCCTGGAGAGAAAGATTTCCAGCAACAGCCTTCCTGCTTCCCACCAAGCACACGGCCCTTGAATCAGTTCAATCTAGTCTGGTAACAACTCAGAAGGACCAGCATGCATCTGACAGTGTCTCATTCCCTTGTCACACCCATGGAAATAATAAACCAGAAACCTACAGATACCAGAGACACCGATATTCCTTTGAGGCCACAATCAAACGCCAGCTTTGGGAATCAGGAGAACTAAGCGCAAGAAATCAAGTCCATGTTTTTTTCCCAGCACTTGACTGGCTCTAGGATAAAACATAAAGCATCATGAGGCTCTGGAATTAAAAAAGAAATTAGATATACATTTATACCTTTGCTTTCCTTCATCTCAGAAATGTGGGTGCCTGAATGACATAGATTATGGTGGGGCAGATGGTACAGAGAAAGGACCAGGTCAACAAGCCTCCCTTTTGCTATGGTAATGACCGTGATGGCCACAAAGCCTAAGTACCTTCAGAGTGGCAGAATGCCATTTCTACCCCTGCTTACAGCTGAATAGCATCTACTCTGTGGGAAGTAAGCTCACCAAAGCCTTCTGCTAACCGTGTATATTGTTTCATAGTTTGCATCTCAATCTTCAGCTCCTCTAGAATTTACTTTGGGGCAAAGGAATAAACATTTTTTTTCCCCTAAACGACTCTCTACTTGTACCAATACCTACTGTCAACTCACTCAACCTTCCCCACTGTTTTGAAGTTCCCTATTTATTACACCCTAAATTCCTATGAGGAATTCCAACAACTGGAATGGAGAAATTAAATAGGGAGAGTAAAAAAGAAAAAAAAATCATTCCACTGAAACACCATACGTATGCTTTCCTTCCTAAATGTTTAAAAATGGAAAGAAGAAATAGTGCAAGGGGGAAAGGCCGTATTTCTGAGGTTTGTCCTTCCTGATTATAGACTTTTTTTTTTTTAGCACATTCTTATCTACTCTAATTTGATAAACTAATTATCTTATTCAACTATGAAAAGTTCTTTGACCCCTCTGCACGTTGTTGTTGGCTTGAGGAACAGGGACGTTATGAATTACATTTGCCAGTTCAGTTGAAACTGAACCATGTCAGATTTTATAAAGGCACGTTTGGCTATGGATGTTTTTAAATGATAGGAGATTCAGCTTTTGTTTGAACAAAATAATCAACAATTCTATGCCTTTTTTTCTGAATTTCATTATTATGAAAGTCAGACTGGAAACAGTCTAAAAGACTTTTTAGGAATGTGAAGAAAATTCTGCTAATGAGTTTGGTTAATTTCATCATTTAATTGTTCATTTAACAATTATTTGTTTACTATTGTGTGCCAGAAGATGATTCCAGTCAAAGGTGAATGGTGAATGTCACAAAGACAAAGTTCTTTTACTAATTCTAGTGTTAAAGCAAAACAAAAAGTTTTACCAGAACCCTAATAAGGAAGTATTAACTATTAGTCTCCAAATCAAATAATATATAGCTGGGTAGGACAAGTAAAATATACCTAATTATTCAGTAAAGAAGATTCAGTTTCCCGCCCTTTTGTTGTTTTAAAGCACTGAATTTAAAAAACAAAAATAATGAAACAAAAACATCTGTGGAATTTCCTAGGCAGGTTGCCTAAATGACAGGGATCCTTTGGTGTTAAGAGACTGTTGTCCATAATGGACTAACCTAGTAAACACCACACCTGGCAAAATGATATTAAGTAATCTCTTCCTATTTGGGAGTGTTAATTTGTTTTAGTCATGCCTTCTTACTTTCTATATTTCTGATGCTTTGATTTCTGGAGTCTTAGTGACTCTGGAGAGACTGTCCTTCCCATGTTAGCTAATTTCTAGATAGTGAAAAGACCTTTCTAAGAGCATAGCTTTCATATGCAAACAAACCAATTCAGAGCCCACATCCCAGCACCTTTATTGGCTCTCCCAAGGCCCTCCCTATGGGACACTATCCATCTGCCCTCACCACCTCAGGGCCAGGTAGTCAGACAACTAGAGATAATCCCTAATACCCCAGCATTTACTGAAATTATTCAAACTAGCCAATCCTAAACCTGTCCACCCTGCTTTGCCTGGTGCTTCCCCCAATGCCCCTGACTCCCACCCAGTGGTATGTTGTGCTGCTTCCTCTTGGGAACTGTGAGTCACAAACTATCTTTTCAACAACAATCATCTCCTGATCTATTGGTCTCAATAAACAAAAATGATAAAACCTATTCTTCTAAGAGTTAATCAGTCTAGTGAAACCTCATGCTGCAAGAGAATAAGGAAGGGATAGCCTCCAGTGTTTTATACTCAATCATCAAAATATTTAAGGCAGGTTGACCTTTAAAGTATTCTATCAGAAGAGCATATAAAAGTCACTTTTTATTAATTTTGTTATGTTGGAGTAGAATTCTTGAACATTTCCTTAAGATCCAATACACCTGTAATAGGAAACTTGACAATGATTTCCTGTTGATGGTTTCTTGGGCATTAGAAATATTTGGAAATGGTAAATACATTGTCTCGAGTTGATTATTTGAATTACATATTGATGAGGATCATGTGGTTATTAGAATGTGAAGAGTTGGGGCGCCTGGGTGGCTCAGTGGGTTAAAGCCTCTGCCTTCGGCTCAGGTCATGATCTCAGGGTCCTGGGATCGAGCCCCGCATCGGGCTCTCTGCTCAGCAGGGAGCCTGCTTCCTCCTCTCTCTCTGCCTGCCTCTCTGCCTACTTGTGATCTCTGTCTGTCAAATAAATAAATAAAATCTTAAAAAAAAAAAAGAATGTGAAGAGTTTAACTGGTTATTAGCATTAAAAAATTATTTGTGGTGTATGGTAGAGAGTAGCTAAAAAGGAAAACCTGGTAGACGTTAGAATCAGTTGTGAAGTCTGCCCTGGCAGAAATAATTTAAAGGTTTAAAAGAAAAGCAGGGATTGCATGGCTCATAAAATATGTATTTGAGATAAGTTACGTTGGTGGGTATTTCCCATGGTGGCCAAGGATGACAGGCAGTCACAACTTGAATCCATCTTCTAACAACCAGACTATACGCATTCCGTTTCCCTTGTAGACACTGGATTCAAGACAAATAATGAGGCCCTTTAAGCAGACTGTAGACAATGTTTTTCGTCTCTGTCTCCAAGGGAGAATCGCCTGCTGCCATATGTTCTTACTCCAGCTGCCTAGTTTTCAAAGTCCAGGGGCCCACTTAGGAGCCTAGTGACTGTCAGAATATTTTGTGGTTTCAGAGGGATATTCTACCAGAGGAATAATCATATCATACACCCCGCTTTCCATGTTTCTTGTCCCCAGATAACCCAGGTTAACACTAAGGAATCTGGAAGTAAGAGTGAAAAGTTGGGTGAGTGCCCATTACTTCATCTGAACGTACACTACCTGCCAGGAGGAGGAAGGGTGTGGAGTTAGTAGGAGTTAGTAGGCAGAATAGAACTTAATTACCTTAATGCTAAGGTAAAGAGCCATAAAAGCTACTGATACCAATTTAAGTAAATGCCATATACTACAAATCACATTTAATCTCAATTTACCAAAGGTCTTTGTGGAAGTGTAACTATGTTGGTATCTGTCAACAATTGTTGATAAAGGTTTCATATCAGACTAGACTAGATGTCAAGGAACACACAAATAGCTGAAATGCTAGGCACAAGAGACACGGCCATCCCTGCCGGGTAGCCATCCTTTCCCAACAAGCACCCCACCTGCCTGCTCAGAGTGGGCAATACTCTCTTGATCTCAGGGAGGTGGGTCTTACCCCATCCCAGGAGATAAACCACAATTGCTGTCTTGCCCAGGTTGAAGAGATAAAGTGCAGGTCTAAAGAAAGAAAGTTCAGTAATTAAAGACTTTGTAATTTTAAAGTCTAGAATAAAGTATAAAGCCAAAAAAAGGAAGAGAAAAACCAAGAACATAATGTTAAATTTAAGATTTTTTTAAAAATTAGAGATGCTTATCAAATATAGAAATAAATGCTAATCTTTTCCTTTAACGAGGAGAGCTTAATTGCATAGAAGTAAATGTGTTTGAGGGGCGCATGGGTGGCTCAGCTGCTCGAGGGTCCAGCTCCTGGTTTCAGCTCAGGTCATGCATGATCCCAGTGTTGTGAGATCAAGCCCCACGTCAGGCTCCATGCTGGGTATGGAGCCTGCTTAGGATTCTTTCTCTCCCTCTTCCTTTTCCCACTCCCCACCCCCACCCCGTGCTTGTGCTCGCTCTCTCCAGAAAAAAGAAATAAATGTGTTTGAACAGACTGGCACGCGCTTTGAGGTCAGTTCCTATAATCTCTAAGCCTTTTTAAACCTCTTTGCATATGACAGTAAGCTAGTTATCCAAAGAATAAATAAATGCAGACACTATTTAACGCTTTTTTTTTTGTCTGTTTACATTGATTATGGTTCATCAAATAGATAACTAAGTTTCTAGTCTTTTGGCATGGGGGTGACCATGTGTACAAATGGACTCCACATTTAAAGATACTGTACTGTAATCATCACAGAGATGCAGATACTGTCATATCTTTTCACAGTGGTCAGAGGCCCTCCCTCCATCACATCTTTTCAGTCACAGAAATAAGTTATGCTAAACTCTTTAAAGAAGCAGCCACAAAATTAACAAGTCAGGAAACGACAGATGTTGGCGAGGATGCAGAGAAAGGGGAACCCTCCTACGCTGTTGGTGGGAATGCAAGCTGGTGCAGTCACTCTGGAAAACAGTATGGAGGTTCCTCAAAAAGTTGAAAATAGAGCTACCCTACTACCCAGCAATCACACTACTGGGTATTTACCCTAAATATACAAATGTAGTGATCCAAAGGGGCATGTGCACCCGAATGTTTATAGCAGCAATGTCCACAATGGCCCAACTATGGAAAGAACCTAGATGTCCATCAACAGATGAATGAATAAAGAAGATGTGGTATATATATATACAATGGAATACCATGTAGCCATCAAAAGAAATGAAATCTTGCCATTTGCAGTGATGTGGATGGAACTAGAGGGTGTTATGTTAAGTGAAATTAAGTCAATCAGAGAAAGACAATTATCGTATGATCTCTTGGAATGAGGAATTTGAGAGGCAGGGTGGGGTGTTGTGGGGGGTAGGGAAGGAAAAAATGAAACAAGATGGGATCAGGAGGGACACAAACCATAAGAGACTCTTAATCTCATGAAAAAAACTGAGGGTTGCTGGGGGGTGGGGGGTATGGAGAGGGTGGTTGGGTTATGGACATTGGGGATGGTATGTGCTATGGTGAATACTGTGAAATGTGTAAGACTGCTGATTCACAGACCTGTACCCCTGGGGCAAATAATACATTATATGTTAATTTAAAAAATAAAGAAATTAATTAATTAATTAATTAATTTAATTAAGTAAAATTAATTAATTAATTAATTAATTAATTAATAATTAATTTAAAATAATTAAAAAAATAAAGAAGTAGCCATATTTTGGATTATGGCAGCAGGAAAGCCAGGGTAGGATAGGTTCCAGTATGGAAAGGCCAATCATCGATTCTTTGTACACCTCAAGTTCCATATCTGTCAAATGAAAAGGATCACTGCTCTTAACTCACATAGAAATCATGACAGTGTTAGAATCAGGTGTTTTCTGCTCACCATTCCATGGTGCTCTAACATAGTCTGAAGGCAAGAAACCGTGACGAGAGTGTCCAAAGAACTCAGCAGACCATGTGTATGTAGCAACAGGTGACATTTTAGCTTAGAATATCAGACTCTTCTTAACTGACATAAGGCAAAAGTGGGACAAATGATTTTGAGAGTGTGTATTAGTTGCAAAGTGCTTTGAACAATTTTAATGTTCACTGCATTTTAATATAACTTATTATACTTTATTAGTTTCAAAAAAATCTACCCAAATGGAAACCAATTGAATTAATTTTAAAATTTGCATTTTTTTAATTCTAACTTTATCAATCTTGGAAACAGAATTCAGGCTAATTAAGACAGACAAGTATATTCAGAGACAGGTTGACATGTTTTTTTTTTTTTTTTTTTTTTTTTTGACAACATGTTTTATTAAGAATTTTTGCTCTTGGCTTCCTTTCTGCTGACTCTGAATTTCCTTAAATATGCTATTGTTCTTTCACTAGACATAAAATTTTGAGCAGTTGGTGTACTTTTCGGTATCCCATTATAATTATTCCTCATCTTAATGTACTATCTTATTCTTTCCTTGTAAAATTTGATAGCTTTTGAATTTCTTTGTTTCTCTATTTATACAATACCAAACTCCTATGTTTCCCTTCTCCAGAGCATGTGTTTCATAAACAAAAATCTGTGTATTTCTTCAGATACGACAATACAGAGTATCTCCTTCATATTTTGTACAGGTTGTTAGGCAGCTAACATACAAAAACAAGGCAAGATTCAGGCCTGTCTGCTTACCCAGCACACATTTTGGATTCCTTTGGATTCCTAGTGAGTACGTACCACATGCCCCCACACACCTTGACAAGAGCACACTAGAGTTGTACTGTCCTTGTGTGTGTGCTCAGAATGTGAAGTTCCAAAATCCAAATATGCTGATAACCAAAGCCTGATAATCCGATTTGCCTAATCTAAATACATTAAAATACAGCAAAGTATTATTTGGGTTTCTTTTGGGTCTCGAGAATTTTTTTCATCACACATGTGCATGCACACATGCACACACACACACACACTACACACAGCAATGGCCAGGCAAAAGTTTTCATTTTGACAAGCAGAAACCCAGAAACTCCGAGGTTACTTTTATCACCAGATCAGAGCCCAAGGCACTCTGCTCTCTGCAAAGTTTCAACCACTAAAATGTGGGTAAACCAAAGAATACACCACCGCCAGAACTCCAAAAATATTAATTCAGATCTATATCTGAAGCAGTTTTCCTATGCTCTCAGATCAGCACAGGAATTCTGTCTATGAATCGCTCTATCAATTGGCAACAGCAATTAAGGAAAAACTCCAAGAAAACAGCACTAAATTGATCACATTTCAGTGTAAGACAGCACTCTGTCCAATCCGTTGCCACCATTTGGACGCTGTGGAGAACTGAATGGATCATGACAGAAACCAAGGGTATAAATAAAACCACGCTCGCTCTAGGTCCTGGCTTTGTGGTGGTAGCAACATCCCCAAATTATCAAACACAATAAACAGCAATACCTGGTGATCTGTCTCCAGATTAACGAGCAAACACCCAGCTCTCACCTTGCACAAACACACACTTCAGTGGTCAGTGACAAATGCAGGCAGCAACTTGCACGCTGGGAGACAGAGCAGCTGCTCGGTCCTGAGCCGCTTAAAGCACATTGGAGCCGGGCTCCGGTCCTACTCTCGGTTGGTTCGCTGCAGTTTCTCCCATGACTCCATCACCCAGGAATGGAAACCACTGCCCTCTCCCCAGCACTAGCGGGCTCCCCAGCCACTGAGCTCAGGTAAAAACGCTGAGTCCTGCAAGGTCGCCACAAGGTGAACATGGGCACAAAAGAGTATACAGGATTTGGAGAGACTGTAAAGGAAAGACCCTAAACTCCAGACACTTTGCCTTTCAAGAGATTCTGAAATCCATAAATCAGAGAAGCAACAATAGTCAGAGAAGCAGTAAATCTGAAAATCCCCCAGTGGCACTTAGCCAATCTGCTAACCCAGCAGTACTCTTTAAACCATAATCTCTCTCATGCTCTCAAACACACACACACAGACTCTCTCTCTCTCTCTCTCTCTCTCTCTCTCTCTCACACACACACACACACACACACACACACACACACACACACACGCAGTTTTAGTGTAGCTAGTCTAAATTGCCCAGGAATCCTTCTCAGGCCAAAAAAATTTTGCATATCCTTTCCAGGCACCAAGGCATAAAGAGGAGTCCTAGAAAATTAAAGTATTAGACAAAATCAAAATAAAAGAATTCCGTATAGAACAAAATCATTTCTGGTCCATAAACTAATTCAGTTGAGTGAAGTCTTGCTTTTTGTACACATACTGGAATTATGCAAACACCCCCATAGTAAAAAAGAAGGTAAAGATGTATATATTCAGAGCTGATTGGCAGAATCAATTAAAATTTCTCATAAAAATTCCTCATCTTTTTCAAGATGAGTCTTGACATATGCACATTTTAATTTGGAGAGCTTTCAAGAAGGCATTTCTTGCCTAAAATGTAATTATTCTGTACGTATATGTTATAGACAGATACAAACATGTTTATAAGTGTTTCCCTGGAGAGTCTCTCTAGGTGTTTATTTCTCATATTTTGGTTTTCCTATCAAAATTGGAGAAGGAACAATTTTAAGCTTGCAAGTACATATTGGAAACATTATTTATCTTGCCTGTGTATTTTTTTTCATAGGTAAATAAATATTTACTGAAGTTCAGGGTGATTGCACTAACTGAAAATAATTTTCATTTATTACTTTCCTCTCCGCTCCATCTCCAACCACCCCAATTCACCAGCCATACAAACGCAAGCAACTCATTAAACCTCCTAGACATCAGTTTTGTAATCTATAAAATGAGGATCTGTTACTAGCCTTTGCTTATCTACCTCCTGGAATAGTGTCGGGGTGAAATGGGAGAATGAGCGGGACTAAATGCTTTGTAAATTGTAGAGCACTGGAAAAACACGGACTTCCTGCATTTTCCTCCCTTCAATTGCCATTAGTGCTGGGACTGGTGAATTACTTTCTGTGTTCTCAAGGAGGATTCCTTGGGCTTCACAGGACAGTGTTTGTTTCAAGTGGTCTATAAATAGAGTTCAAGATTTTACTGAACTGCCCCTCCTTGTGGTGGGTCTTGATGGCAGCGACCACATGTCCAGACTCAGTTAATTGTGAGCAACCAGAGCTCCATCTGGTCTTAGACGAAACCAGACCTGCTGAAACCCCAAGAGAAAATCCTCAGCTCCTGTGATGGCTGGTTTCACAGCTCACCTGGCGTCCTGGTGTACTCAAGTGTTTGGGGAGAGGGGGAGGTGGTGCCTAAAGGGATTAAACAAGGTGAGAGGTTGGGGTGCAATGCCAGATTTAGTGCTGAATTCATTCAGGAACAGATGCTTCTGGGCATGGGTGCTGATGTTCTGGAGACAATTATGTATGCATTATTTAGAGATTAGGTGGTTGTGGGGTAGGGGGAACCAAAAAGGAAGACTAGTGGGGAATCAGAAAGGAGCTAACAATGTGAGTGCCTGTCTCCAGATACACAGGGCTGGGAAGTTCCTGGATAGTATCTCACTCAGTCCTCATAGTAATCCTGCCAGGTAGGTATGACTATTCCCACTTCTCAGAGGAAATGAAACAGCCTGCACACAGGACTGGTGAGTGACAGAGCTTGAGTTATGATTGAGGTCAGCATGGCCTGGAGTCCCATAGTCAGAGTAAATTTGGTTACTTACAACTTCCTCAGAAAGAGAAAGGAAGTAACATTTGGTTTTTAAATAGTGAGGGTCGGGAAGGCAAGAACGCAAATTACCGAGAAAACTTATTGAGGGTGTTTATTAGACAAGTTATTTTTCATAAATGGTGTAGAAATTTTCAGAGAAACACATTTTGAGTTTTAAACGATAAAGCTGTTGCAGGATACAAGAAAAAAATGCGCTAATATGTACCAATAATTCTTCTTTTTTTTTTTTTTAAGATTTTATTTATTTATTTGACAGAGATCACAAGTAGGCAGAGAGGCAGGCAGAGCGAGGAGGAAGCAGGCCCCCAGCTGAGCAGAGAGCCCGATGCAGGGCTCGATCCCAGCACCCTGGGATCATGACCCGAGCTGAAGGCAGAGGCTTTAACCCACTGAGCCGCCCAGGTGCCCCAATAATTCTTTTTTTTTTTTTTTTTTCATTTGTTCCTGCCTGTCTTCAAATTGACAACTCTTCATCTGTTGCGGAATACTTCTCTGTTTTTCAGCGAACACTCAATGCATTATTGTATTTTAGTTTGCTTAAATTACCAGACCCTGAGGAATCCCTGCAAGAAAGCAAGGTAATCTCTTACCATTAACTGTAGCAGGAAAGACATTTTTTTCAGCTGTAGTTTGGAGTATGAAAGAGTCATAACTTTCCGTCTCCTGGGTCTGAGGATGTTCATAAAATGCCAGATTCTTTCTACGAGTTTTATTGGAAAGCTAGAGGGAGAGACTAAACCGCAGCCCTACATGGTGTCTCTTTCGGCTCCCCCCTTTCTAAGCGGCAATCCCAGCCATAATGCACACGCAAGCTAATTCATACTGCCCCTCTATTCCTGCCTCCCATCTCCCTTTTCCATATTTTCAAAATATTTTCTGAGAGTGCAGTGTCTCATTATACCTTGCCTCTGCTTTTAACATTCCCATCTGCAAAGTGCACCATCCAAAATGCCTTCATAAAACTGCCTTCTCCTTTTTCCCAGGTCTAGCCTTAGCAAGAAAAGGATACATTTGGAAGTCTTGCAGTTAGAATTTGTCTTAGGTGTTTTTATTGAGGAGCGAAGTGTAACAGAGCCACTAAGTTAGGAATAAATCAAAATAAATGGGGGGGGGAATAAACGCAGGTACTTTAAACTCAATTGTTCGAGTTAAATTCCGAATGATGAAACTAAAACACAGCATTTTAAAGTACCAAACCACATAAAAGAAGGCCAGGGACCTTCAGCGATGTCATCTCCTTGCTACTTTTGCTTACAGTCTGTATTCTGGCACTCCCCACAGCCCCTGCGCCCTCAGCCCATCGGATTCAACTAAAGAGGAAGGAAAATAAGAAGCGTGAATCCACCGGGATGCGATAATGACAATTACAACACACGGCGAAGTAAAAAGACCGCTTTCGCTCCTTCCCGAATCCCTTTTATTTCTGAGGGAAGAAAGGATGAACAAACAAGAAGTCGGAATCGTTAAAAAAACAACAACAACAAAGAAACAAAGAAAAGAAAGAACAGAGCAGAACAGAACTGCAGTAAGGATTCAATTATCTCTCAAGTCAGAAATAGCACAAATGAAAACACAGTTTTTGGCACTTTCTTCAAATTTTCATACGTCCCATTAAGGTTTTTTGTGCTTCGAACGGCACAGCTTGTGTTTGCCTGGGTCTAATTGCACAGCAGGGGCTAAAAGCACATTGCTTTTTCGCTTTCTTGATTTCAAAACTTTCTTTTCTCTTCGATTCGGAGATGCCGGTTTTAGAAGCGTTATTAAGAAGAAAGTTCAAATGCATGAAGAAGAAAGCATTTGGAAGCATGGGTCACCACGAGCACGGGTCACCACGGCTTCCTGTTTGGCTCTTGCTGCCTTCCCTAATGATGACACCTTCCTGGCCTGTCCCGCGGCCGTGGTCAGCTCCCACTCATGAAGGTCTGGTCTGAAATCCTCAGGACCCTCCCACTTAGGGTGGAACGCGGTTCATGGAGGAGCCAGTGGAGTTGTTTCTAATTTGCAACCAAAGAGAAAAATTATTTTTCTAACAAATTTTCCCCTGCCGCTCCCTTCAATTTGATTCTTTCCCTTGGGCCTTTGAATCAGCTCCCCATAATACCTATTAGCCTTAGAAAGCAAACACTGTTAAAATATTAGAAGTTTAGAGTAATCTGAAGTAATCTGAAGTTTAGAGTAATCTGAAAGGTGTAAACTTTTAGCATTTCAGGCATTTTGTGTGGATACTTAAAGATATATATGTGAAGCCTCTTACTCCCTATATAGTTAAAGTCATGAAATCGAACACTTCCTAAGCAGTCTTAATTTACTATATTTTTAGTTTACGTATATTTGTATTTTTAAGAGAGAATGAGAGAGAGAGAGAGGGAGCTCGTGCACTCTCTTGCATGAGGACTCAAGCAAGTGGAGAGGGACAGGGGGAGAAGGCGGGGGAGAGAGAGAATCTTAAGCAGGCTTCATGCCCAGCATGGAGCCCAAGGCAGGGCTCAATTTCACAACCCTGAGATCATGACCTGAGACAAAATCAAGAGTCACACATTTAACCAACTGAGCCACCTAGGTGCCTCTTAATTTATAACACTTTTAAACATAATTTAGTCTTTTATTGGATGGTAATTCTTCCTGGCTGCAAAAGATGTACCTACTAATGCCTTTCCTACTCTAAGATGAGAAGAATCACTATGTTGGTTTTACTGAAAGCCTTCCTAAATAAATTTAAGAGGTTTTTGAAAAAGAAATACTTAAGAGTATGCATAAAGGGGGAAAACCCTGAATATTAACCCTTTGTGAATACTGGGGAAGGAATTCCAGAGAGTTTATAGTTACTATTATTTTTTACTTATTACATTATTATTTACCATATTCCCTATGTCCTACTTTTCGTTCTCATGTCTAATTATATTTTATAAATTGAAATCTGTACCTTTTAATCCCCTTCATTTATTTTGTCTAATCTCCCAACTCCCTCCCCTCTGGCAACTACCAGTTAGTTCTCTGTATTCAAGAATCTGTTTCTGCTTGTTTGTCTGTTTTGTTTTTTAGATTACATATATAAGGGGAATCATACTGTATTTGTTTTTCTCCGTCTGACTTAATTTGCTTCGCATTACACCCTCTAGATCTATCCATGCTTTTGGAAACGGCTATGTAATATTTTTTATGGCTATGCAATATTCCAGGGTGTGTGTGTGTGTGTGTGTGTGTGTGTGTGTGTGTGATAGAGAGAGAGAGAGAGAGAATGGGGGGAATAACATATTTATCTATTCATTAATCTCTTGGTAGATAGATTGCTTACCATATCTTGGCTATTGTAAATAATGCTGCAATGAATATAGGGGTGCACATGTCTTTTTGAATATGTATTGTCATTTTCTTCAGATAAATACCAAGGAGTAAAATTGCTGGATCATACAGTACTTCTACTTTTAATTTTCCAGGAACCTCCATACACTTTTCTGTAGCAGCTACACCACTTTGCATTCCCACCAAGAGTGCACAAGACTTCGCTTTTCTCTACATACTTGTTAACACTTGCTATTTCTTATCTTCTTTCTAGCCATACTGGCAGGTGTGAGGTGATGTCCCATTGTGGTTTTCATTTACATTTCCCTGATGATGAGTGATGTTGAGCATCTTTTCATGTGTCTGTTGGACATCTATATGTCTTCTTTGGAAAAACTGTCTATTCGGGTCCTTGCCCATTTTTTCATCAGATTGTTTTTTTGGTATTGAGTTTTGTGAGTTCTTTATATATTTTAGGTATTACCCCCTTATCAGATATAACATTTGCAAATAGCTCCTTCCATTCAGTAGCTTGTTTTTTTTTTCTTTTGTTGATGGTTTCCTTCACTGTGCAGAAGATTTTTATTTTGATGTAGTCCCAATTGTCTATTTTTAATTTTGTTTCTCTTACCTGAGGAGGCAGATCCTCCCAAAATATTGTTAAGACTAATGTCCAAGAGTTTATTGTTTATGTTTTCTTTTAGACGTGTTATGGTTTTTAGTCTTATATTTAGGTCTTTAATCCACTTTCAGTTTAATTTTGTGTATGGTGTAAGAAAGTGGTCCAGTTTCATTATTTTGCATATAGATGTCCAGGTTTCCCAACAGCATTTATTCAAAAGACTGTCTTTTCCCCACTGTATATTTTATCTCCTTTGTTATACATTAATTGACCATATAAGCATGGGTTTATTTCTGGAATTCCTATCCTATTCTATTGATCTATGTGTCTATTTTTGTGCCAGTACCATACTATTTTGATTACTACAGCTTTATAGTATGTCTTGAAATCAGGAATTATGATACCTCCAGCTTTGTTCTTCTTTCTCAATATATGCCACAACAGAATAATGACTGAAATTTACAACACTATTTAGGTAGGAAGTTTTAGATGCTTTATGGTACATTTGTTGAGTAAAGCATATTAGAAAATAGTGTGTTTAATGTCATCAGAATTTTGTAATATATATAATATAGAAAAATCTGAAAAATTGTATTACAGTGTTAATAGTTTTTACCTCTAGATACTGAGATTATAGTAATTTTATTTTCTTCCTGATATTCTTCCATTTTCTAATGTTTTACAAGGGTCATTACTACAATGTAGTAGAAAGAAAGAAATAAAGAAGGAAGGAGGGAAGCACAGAAGGAAGGAAGGAAAGAAAGGAAGGACAAGGAAGAGGAAGGAAGGAAGGGAGAAAGAGAGGGAGAAAGCAAGAAAGAAAGAGAAAGAGAGAAAGTAAGTAAATATGTATGTATGTTTGAGAATTATTTTTATAAATGTATTTCTTTATAAAGCTAGTCACCATGCTTATAATCGTGGAAAAATTCAGTCTCCAGAACTTTTAACACCACTACTCTCACCATTTGCATTAAAAATATTTGTGGGCACACATTAAAAAAAATCCTAGATATTCCAGCATTATAATACAGGAAAATATAGAGGATTTGGTCTCACTCATTTCTAAAATATTAAAAAAGGAGATAGAGAAAATGACAGGTATGTAAGTAACCTCAAATATAGAGAATCGATATGGTACAAATATAAGTAGCATGATACATACATTCATGACAATGTAATTATAATTTGGGGGTAACCGCTTATTTTGAAAAGTGCTAAAGTATATACGTGACCAAGAAAATCTATTGTCTTTTAAGAAGTTATCTTGATTTAGCACGCGTTTTAGAGAGATCTCTTCTGTAATGGCAATACAAATTTCGTTGAGGTGAGCAGGGCACTTGGGGTTGAGACTGCACTGCTGACATTACCTGGGCATTCCTTGCACTTTTGTCCATGTTCCATATATTTTTATGACCTAGGAGCCAGCTGGTGGGGAACTCAGGATTATAAGAAAATAAACAGATATCAGTCTGCTAATTAAATGCCCAACTTGGGTCCTCACTGTGGACAGAAGTCATAGGGCCAGTGAAGAATATTTGAACTCAGTCTGAAATTCATTCACCTGTACTGTTTTACTTATTTGTTTGTTTATTTGTTTGCTGAAATAACACTTGAGGAATTGGAGAAGAGACAAGACGAAATCCACATAAATTGAGCATTTTACTTTTCAACAGTTAAGTCATTGCTATATATTTTCCCTTTTAAATTTTCGTGGTGAACTCTGCCACTTACCAACTGAGCAACCCTGGGCAAGTCATTTCCCCTCCCCGGCTCTCAATTTCCTTACCTGTCAAATGGCTTCCCCACCAGATAATGGATGTCGAGATGACATGTAAACCGAGAATCTAAGGAACTGTCATTATATGTTAACCTGTTCTAAATTTTGAAACTTTGGTGTTATATTGATTTTCATTGATTTTAAAATGAACACCATAACCTTTGCTGGTAGGCAAGTATAAATAATAACAGACTATAAAGGCTTTTACCATCAGTTCATTCCAATATTTATTCATAAAGCTAAATATAAAGGAATGACGGTAAAACACTGAATTCATAAGCATTTCCAAATAGCTTCTGCAGGTACACAACTTTTCAAACTGGCTAAAGAGTCATTCTCAAAATATTTCTTTTGATAACTACTTTCCTCCAAAGTCCCATGCCATTTCCCATTAAAACAACAACAAAAAAGAATCTATGCAACAGCAATCTGTTTGAAGAGGGCTATTGTGACATGTTGAGAGAGAGGGCAAGGCTAGGAATGAACAAATTGGCACAGGCAATAGTGGAGGTAATAAACATCTCTACCCACAATGGGGGATCAATAAACGTTTTTAACTGGCTGTAGAGAAGAAACAGAAGATTTAACTGAGGAGGAAGAGGACCCAGCATCGGGGGTGGGGGGGGGCAGCTAAAAGTGGAGCCCTATTGCTCCCTAATGAAAGGTTGTATTATAAGAGTTTTAACTTTCTTAAGAAAGTTCTGAATGTTACGGTTTCAATCATATTAGAAGCGGTAGGGAGTGGGTGGGTGGGTGCGGGGAGGGGTATATTTAAAAGGATCTGTTGACACCTACTTGAAGTTCTTCCAATGATAAAACCAATCACACTCTGCTGATATCTTGAATGTTAGAAAAATGAAATTTCAGAGCAGAAACAACCTAGAAATTTGTTGTGAAGATCAAGTTGCATGAATATAGGAGGCAGTGGAGATGGCAGGTAATAGGGTACCCTCCTTGCGTAGTAAGTCTTTCTGTATAAGACTGTCTCCATCTATATTCACCAACTTCAAGATCTCAAATTCTGGGGTAGACTCACCTCTAGGATGAGGAGTAATGGAAAAATATCTGCTAATGGGAAGAGAAACTTTAAAATTTGCATAATTTAAAAAATTGTATTAGAAAGTATTTTATAGCATTTGCAACTCAGCATCTTGGGACAAAGTCTTTTGACCCACATTAGTTATATCTTTAGAGATCATTGCAGATGCTGCCATTTTTAATAGCCCATAAACTTCTCAAGAAAGACATAAAAATCATAGGATCTCAGCATTAGAAAAGATGCCAACGGCCATGTAGTTTAAATTCCTATCTTATTATTAAGTTAATGATATCCATTAAACAATATTTTTTTTCCTGTTCCCTATAGCAGAGTGTTAATGTGGGAAGAGAGGTGCTCCAAGCCTTTCATGAATATAAAAATACTTAGGAGGTATTGATTGAGGGATCTTCATACTCTCTTCTTTGTGTTAATAATTTTAATAACATTTAAATTCTTGTGACAATACCTCAAATTTCCAGGGAATGTTTGTTATAATAATTTTATAAAATTTTATAAAAATGACACTCTAAAAACATTTTTTATTTGATTGGGACGAGAGAATGCAGTTTGGTGTTTAGCCAGCTTGGGGCTAAACAATTTAATATTTTCATTAGGACTATTTATGACATTAGGAAAGTAGGGCACCACTAGAATATGAGGCCACAGGAGTTTGAGAACAAATGATTTTCTCTATCATATCATTGGAAAATTAAACTGTGCAAAGGAAGTCCAGAAAACAAACAAACTGAGGTATAAAAGAGCAAAGTGACTTGCCCGGATCACTCAGCCTTGTTGGGTGAGGAGCTATAAAGAGAAATAGGTCATCTGCCCCAGAGCCCATGCTGCTGCTGAGGACTGTGCTGTGCTACATTATGAAGCATAATGATGCATATGCCTGCACCTTGCTTTAATTATGCTCAAAAACAAAGTGGATAACGTGCTATTTGCACCACGATCTTGCAGAACTCTAGTGTGACTCAGGATATTATCCCTGTTATTTCCTGTGTGAAAAAATTGAATCATATAAAGGGTAAGGGCATTTTTCAAAGTCACAGATTTTGTGCTGAAAATTAAAGATCAAGAAGATATTGTCTAACAAAGTTGGTAATTCATTTATATGAAAGGCAAAGCTGAAATTAGAAAAATAATAACACCTATAATTAATTGAGCATTGGCTATATCCCAAGGATGTTACCTGCATTTTTATTGTCCTCCCAATAGCCCTGAAAGATAGGCTCATTTTATTTCACTTTATAATCTTCATGGTATAGATGAGGAAAATTGAGTCTCAAAAACTTAAGTGGCTTGCTCAAAATTACATGCCTAGCAGGTGATGAATCAGGATTTAACTCCAAAGACCATACACTTTTCAAAATATCTTTTGGGGACCAGAGTTGATATTTCCTTTTTTTTTTTTTTTTTTTTTCAGAGTTGATATTTCAATGCCAGGGGTTGAATACAAGAAAATGAGAGAAAGAGAAATCCCATAGCTAGACACACGTGGTCCCTGCTCTTTGCAATCTATCTTTGCCATCTGCCCCCTCTCCCCCCAACCCAGAACTAACCCATTTTACCACTTATCACTCCTCTAGTTTGAAAAGTCCCATCCTTGTCACTCTACTAAAAGCTTTCTTTTCCTCTAAGACTGCCTGTCCAGAATGTTTGGTGAGCCAGAAACTTTATGCAATAATAACAGATGTTAGAACTGACCACTGGAGGTCCTGCAGTAAAATATATACTTGAAAAAAAAGGGTAGAGTTTCTTTAGCAAAGAATGGTAAATAAACTTCTCCATATATAAATATATTCAGTTGCATTGTTACATTTTGTAAGTGTATTTCATTGACTAAGCCGTCAATGAAATAAGGCAGTTCTCTGGCTTACCTGAAATACTTATTTAGTGATTCACTTGAACAGGGCATTTACAGACTATGTCATTAACGCTTTGATATATGAATCCCAATATAACTAGCTATACATGATTATTTCTTTATATAGTATTTTATAAAGTATTTCATTATCACCTCTGTTCAAATGGAAGGGCTCACTTTGTTTTAGAATTTAAACTCCTTTCAATACTAATGGAGAAATCCAGAAAATATTGACAATGTTGACAACGGGGAGGAGGAAGGAAAACAGTGGCGGAGTAGGAGGTCCTAGGTCCTAGGTCCGCAGCCCCCGAATACAACTCGATAACTATCAAATCATCCTAAGTATCCCAGAAATCTCCCTGAAGACTGGTAGAACAAACTCCACAACTAAAGGTAGAGAAGAGGGCACAATGAAGAAGGTAGGGAGTGTGGAGATAAGGCTTGAGAGAGAAATGGGTCATGCCACTGTTGTGGGGAAGGAGCCACAGTCACTGAGAAGGGGAAGAGAGAGACTAGCATACAGGGGAGCCCATGGGGAAAAGGAATCCTCATGGTCATCGGCTTGGAAAGCAAGAGGGTGTGAATATCATGAGTTCTTGCAATCAGTGGAGCTTAAAGCCTGGAGTTTTAAAGGCCTTTGGCTTGACTGGGTTAGAGCCCATGAGCATTGCGGCTATTCTTGATGAGAAGGCAGGCAAACAACTTGTGGACATATAGCACGGAAACAGCAATCTGAAGAGTGCCTGGGGCAGTGGGAGGGTAGATGTTCATCTTGGAATGTGTCCAGAAGTAATATTCATGGAGAGAATCCTCCAGAAAAAAAGGAAATAGCAGGCTCCATTTTCCTCCCCTATCCCTCAGCATAAGCACGGGGCTACCTGCAGGAACAAGCATGGGTGCCGGCATTTTCTACCTCAGCTGCCTATACCAAGACCTGCCCCCACACTTCATGCTCCAGTGGAACCTGGAGCTCTTCCTAGTCAAGCTTGCCTTAGTCCCAGTGCAACAGGCTGCCTCCCCCAGAAGATTGGCCCTGACCCCTGCCAACATGGCATCTTGTGATGGTGGAATATCGCTAGGCCTTGGTTCTGGTGGCAGCAGTGACACACAGACCAGAGCACAGCTAGTTAAAATGCATCACATTCAAGCCAGGGACCAAATACGGCCCACAATAGGCAAAGAGAGCCTCTGTAGACGACTGGCCCGAGGACAGAATGGCAGAGCACATGAAGTATACATTGGAGACACTCCCTGAAGTGCTAGGCCCTGGGGAACAGGGGACATGACACTACAGGGCACGACAAAACCTCTTCCTCATAAAGATATTACCTTCAAGAACAGGAGATGTAACTGACTTTCCTAATACAGAGAAAGAGGCACAGAGTGAGACAAAATGAGAAGACAGGGGGTTTTGTCCCAAATGAAGGAAAAGGACAAGGCCATGGCCAGAGATTAAGTGAAACAGATGCAACATGCCTGATGGAGAATTGAAAGCAATGATCATAAGCATATTCACTGGACTTGAGAAAGAGAGGAGGACATCAATAAGACCATTAACACAGAGATAAGGAATAACACAGCAGGGCTCAATAAACAAAATGAGAAACATACATGATGAAATGACCAGAAGCCTGGAGGAAGCAGAGGAATTAATTAATGACCCAGAAGACAGTAATGGGGAGTAATCAAGCTGAACAAAAGAGAGAAACAAAAATGACACAAAACGAGAATAGACTTAGAAAACTCAGTGACTCCATCAAACGTAATAATGTTTGTTTTATAGGAGACCCAGAAGAAGAAGAGAGAAAAAAAAAGGCAAAGAAATTTATTTAGAGAAATAAAAGCTGAAAACTTCCCTAATCTGGGGAAGGAAACAGATATTCAGATCCACACAAGATATATTGTAATTAAAATGTCAAAATACAGTGACAAAGAAAAAATATTAAAACACCAAGACGAAAGAAGACAGTTATATACAAAGGAAACTCTATAAGGTTATCAGTGTTTTGTTTAAGGTTTTATTCATTTATTTGACAGAGAGAGATACAGTGAGAAAGGGAACATGAGCAGGGGGAGTAGGAGAGGGAGAAGCAGGCTTCCTGCTGAGCAGGGAGCCCAATGCAGAACTCGATCCCAGGACCCTGGGATCATGACCTGAGCTGAAGGCAGATGCTTAACCCCTATCAGAAACCCCTATCAGAGGGTTTTTTAGCAGAAGTTTTCCAAGTCAGAAAGGAGTGGCATGATACAGTCAAAGTGCTGAGTGGGAAAAACTACAAAAATAACCACAAAACAAGTAACAAAATAGCAACAAATACATTTCTATCAATAATTACTTTGAATGTAAATGATCTAAATGCTCCAATCAAAAGATACAGAATAACAGTGTGTAAAAAACAAGGCCCTTCTATATGTTGCCTATGAGAGACTCATTTCAGACCTAAAGACACCTGCAGATAGAATGTGAGAGGATGGAGAACCATTATCATGCAGATGGGTATCAAAGAAAGCTGGGGTAGCAATACTCATATTGAGCAAAAATAAAACAAAGACTAACGAGACAAAGAAGGACACAATTTAATAATAAAGGGGGGCAATCCAACAAGAAGATGCAAAATTGTAAATATTTATGCACTCAACATGGGAGCACCCAAATACATAATTGTTAATAACAAACACAAAGAAACTAAGAGATAATATTACAATAATAGTAGGGGATTTTAACACCTCACTTACATCAATAGACAGATCATCTAAAAAGAATATCAATAAGGAAACAATGGCTTTGAATGACACACAGGGACAGATGGATTTGACAGATATATTCAGAACATTCCATCCTAAAACAGCGGAATTCTTTTTAAGGGCACATGCAACATTCTCCAGGATAGATCAGATATTGGGCCACAAAACAAGCTTCAACAAACTGAAAAATATCAAAGTCATATGATGCATCTCTTTGGACCGCAAAGGTATGAAAGTAGAAGTCAATACAAGAACAAATTTGGAAAGATCATAAATACATGGAGGTTAAATAACATGCTACTAAACAATGAATGAGTCAACCAAGATATCAAAGAAGAAATTAAAAAGTATATGGAAACAAGTGAAAATGAAAACACAATGGTCTAAAATCTTTGGGATGCAGCAAAAGCAGTTCTTTTTTTTTTTTTTTTAAGATTTTATTTATTTATTTGACAGAGAGAGAGAGAGAGCAGGTATCCACAAGCTGAGGGCGAGGTGGCGCAAGAGATGGAATGGCAGGCTCCCCGCTGAGCAAGAAGCCCTGCTGGGCTTGATCCCAGGACCCTGGGATCATGATATGAGCTCACAGCAGACATTTAGTCAACTGAGCCACCCACACACTGTAGCAGAAACAGTTCTAAGAGGAAAGTATGTAGCAATAGGCCTGCCTCAAGAAGCAAGAAAAATCTCAAACAACCTAACCTTACACCTGAAGGAGCTAGAAAAAGAATAAACAAAATGTAGAGCCAGAAGAGAAGAGGAAATAATAAAGATGAGAGCAGAAATAAATGATAGAGAAACTAAAAACACAGATTAATGAAACCAGGAGCTGCTTCTTTGAAAAGGTAAAATGAAATTAATAAATCTCTACCCAGATTTATCCTAGAGGACTCAAATAAGCAAAATCACAAATAAAAAAGGAGAAAGAATAACCGATACCTCAAAAATACAAATAATTGTAAGAAAACATGAAAAATTATGTGGCAACAAATTGGACAACCTAGAAGAAATGAATAAATTCTTAGAAACACATAACCTACCAAAACTGAAGCTGGAAGAAATAGAAAATTTGAACAGATCATTTATTAGCAATGAAATTAAATCAGTAACCAAAAAACTCCCAACAAATGAAAGTCCAGGAGCAGCCAGCTTCAGAGATTAATTCTACCAAACATTTAAAGAAGAATTAATTCCTATTCTTCTCAAACTACTCCAAAAAAATATAAGAGGAAGGAAAACTTTCAAATTCATTCTATAAGACCAGCATTACCCTGATACCACAACAAGATAAAGACACCACAGGAAGAAAGAAAAAAAAGGAAGAAAGAAAGAGAGAGAGAGAGAGAGAAAGAAAACTGTAAGACAATAGATCTGATGAACATAGATCAAAAATCCTCAACAAAATACTAGCAGATAGAATCTAACAAACACATTTAAAAAAAAAATCAGTCAACATGATCAAGTGGGATTTATACCTGGAATGCAATATTCACAAATCAATCAATATAATACATCACATCAATAAGAGCAAGATTGTGAATTAAAAGGTCATTTCAATAGATGCAGAAAAAACATGACAAAGTACAATATCCATTCATGATAAAAACCCAAACAAAGTAGTTCTGGAGGGAACATATCTCAACATCACAAAGACCATCTATAAAAAACCCAAAGCAAATATCATCCTAAATGAGGAAAACCTGAGTTTCCCCCCTAACATCGGGAATAAGACGATGTCCACTCTCCCCACTTTTATTCAATATAGTTCTGGAAGTCCTAGCCACAGCAATGAGACAACAAAAAGAAATAAAATATATCCAAATCAGCAAGAAATAAGTAAAACTTTGACTATTTGAGGATGACATGATACTATATATAGAAAAACCAAAAGACTCCATCAAAAAACTGCTAGAACTGATAAATGAATTTAGTAAAGTCGGAGGATACAAAATCAATGTAAGAAATCCATTGCATTTCTACACCAATAATGAAAGAACAGAAAGAGATATTAAGAAAATAATCCCATTTATAACTGCACCAAAACCAGTAAGATACCCAGTATTAACCCTAAGTAAAGCGGTGGGAGACCTACACTCTGAAAATTATAACACTGATAAAAGAAATTCAAGATGACACAAATAAATGGAAAGACATCTCACACTTATGCATTGGAAGAACACATATTGTTAAATGTCTATACTACCCAAAGCATGCTACATGTTAAATGCAATCCCTATCAAAATATGAGTAGCATTTTTTATAGAACTAGAAGAAATAGTCCTAAAATTTGTATGGAACCATAAAAGACCTTAAGTAGACAAAGACATCCTGAAAAAGAAAAACAAACTAGAGGCATCACAATTCTGGACTTCAAGTTATATTACAAAGCTGTAATCATCAAGACAGTATGGTCCTAGCACAAAAACAGACACATAGATCAATGGAACAGAACAGAAAATCCAGAAATAAACCCACAGTTATGTGGTTAATTAAACTTTGACAAAGCTGGAAAGAATATCCAATGGGAAAAACACAGTCTCTTCAAGAAAGGGTGTTGGGAAAACTATACAACAATATGCAAAAGAATGAAACTGGACCACGTTCTTACACCAGCCACAGAAACAAACTAAAAAAAATACCTATCTTTGGTCCTGTTTTTCAGTGTCTTAATAGAATGTCCTTCAGTCCTAGACCTGTCAACTCTACTGCTGGCATGTCTCCAAAACTGTAACAGAGTTTCTTTAATGATGTTCTATCCAAGGCTTATGATAGCAACTCACCTTGAATCTGATGAGAGTAGGAGGGACTGGATAAATGATTGATTCGGCAATGATTCTGCAAGAGCCGTTTTTAAAGTGACTTCCAGGAAGGCATAGTGTGCAGTTCATGTGTAACAAAAAGCTGTTTTCTGTCTACATATTAATCTTTCAAATCACATAACTTCTCTCATCAAAGAAAGCCTTTTCTTTTCTTTTCTTTTTTTTTTGGCTTTCCTTAAGTGCTCTTCTTTTTAATCTTTTTCTTTCATAATTAAACCAGATAATTACTACCATATGGACATTTCCACTGCAGAACAAGAATGAAAAGTATCTTTTGGAATCTCAAAACAAGACTGAGAAAGAGACACCTCACTAGGGCCAGCTTCCTTTCGTTCTAAAGTCATAGTTCCCACTGTCAGGATGATTTATCTTGGTCTTCCTTCTCTCTGACAACATTTAGGGATAAAATATTATAAACAGGAAAAGCAGGGAGATGGGATGGAGGCAAAACCTTAGAATATCTAGAAATCTAGCCTTCAGCCCGCCTCTCCCTGGGATAGGATAAGAAACTCTGGCAACCAACAGTGTAATTCTTTTTTACCTGAGAAACTGGAACAATAATTTCTGCCTGAGCAATGAAGAAGCATCCGAGAAAATAAGATGTCAATGACTGAAAGATTCACAGTGAAGCAAAAAAAAGGGTAATGTGGCAGGATGTAACCATCCTGCTCTTTAGGGGCACCTGGGTGGCTCCGTGGCTTAAGCCCCTGCCTTCGGCTCAGGTCATGATCTCAGGGTCCTGGGATTGAGCCCCGCATCAGGTTCTCTGCTCAGCAGGGAGCCTGCTATCCCCCTCCCCCTCTGCCTGCCTCTTGGCCTACTTGTGATCTCTCTCTCTTTCTCTGTCAAATAAATAAATAAAATCTCAAAAAAAAAAAAAATTAAAGGAAGCCAATTAAGAAAACTGCTGATAAGAGAGGCAGAGAGTCACTGCCTGTGGAGATACTGAGTTAGAATGGTAGGGTCTGAAAATGCCCACTGATCACCCCTGGGACTTACTTAACATTGAGAATCTTGCTTTACATTGATGCTGGCTGCATAATTTTCTCAGAAGTATCACATTGAAATAAGCAGCACATTTCTGGAATAGGGGCACAAATACAAGAATGCCGAAACACCTCGTCTCTTTCATTACAAGAGGAAACAACTATGTAAAACTGTCAACAAGTAAGTAAAAATATGTATTAGAAATAGTTCGTTAGGGGCTCCTGGGTAGCTCAATGGGTTAAAGCCTCTGCCTTCAGTTCAGGTCATGATCTCAGGGTCCTGGGATCGAGCCCCGAATTGGGCTCTCTGCTCAGTGGGGAGCCTGCTTCCTCCTCTCTCCCTCTCTGCCTGCCTCTCTGCCTCTCTGCCTACTTGTGATCTCTGTATGTCAAATAAATAAATAAAATCTTAAAAAAAAAAAAAAAGAATTAGTTTGTTAGTAAGGAAAACCTCTTTGGCTCCCAAAGAGAAAGGCAGATCAAGTCTGTGTTTATGAAGCCCGTGGAGGGGAAAATTGTTTGGGGGAGGGGTTGTGCAAGGGTGGGAGCCAGAGATAAAGAACAATGCATAGTGGATTAGAGACCAAAGTTGCTGCCCTCAAGGTCAGTAAAGTTACTGAAAAAGTGGGACTTGAAATGTCCCAGGGAGAGAAACTGGAGAATGGTGACATGATACAGCTCTGGGGTGGGGGTGGTGGTTCCCTAGACCTCTGGGCTTAAAGGCTGGATAAAGGTCCAAAGCCCCCAGGGATCCCAGCACAGAAGCAGCAGAACCATCCATCAGCAGGGACTCTGTGCCTGGAACATTGATCATTCAGCCTGCTACGAGTTCAAGACCGAGTCCCATCTATGAAATTTTAATATAGCCCTAGGTTTGGGAGTGGGAAAGATGATATGAAGAAAAACAATGGCAAAGACTGAATTTTTATTTCTTTGATATCTAGCTGACTTGAATTTTAGAGTCCAATTTAAGATAATTAGAGAAACAATGGCGCTGATTGGCACTGAATCTTTTAAGAAGGTTAACATTATACTGTTACAAATATTTATACAATTTTACAAAAAACAAAAGGCTCTCCAACTTGAAGACACTAGTATTAGTTGGAGATCTCTTTCTGACACTGGGTGCCTTTAATTTTGTTAAAAAGGTAAATATAGTAGTTCTAAAACAATATTATGTGGGTCTTCTTTTAGGTTAAAAAGTGCATCACATATAGTTTTTTCTACCATCTGAAAAATGGAAGTCCTTATCCAGATTGATGTAAAGATTTTTAAAAAATATTTTATTTATATATTTGATAGAGAGGGAGAACAAGCAGGGGCAGCAACAGCAGGAGAGGGAGAAGCAGGCTCCCCGCTGAGCAGGGAGCCCAATGCAGGGCTTGATCCCAGGATTCTGCGATCATGACCTGAGCTGAAGGCAGACGCTTAACAGATGGAGCCACCCAGGTGTCCCTGCAAAGATGATTAGGATTGCTGAAAAGCCATAAGTAGCAAAACTTACCTATTTTGAGGTAGTCACTAACTTTCTTTTAATTACCTAAATCTGGACTTACACTGTATTCTATTTTATAGAAGAAAAATTAGAACTAGAGGTTATCCAAATAAATTTATGAAAATAATAATAGTTAAATGAGAGACCTGGTGAAAAATCTTTATTTTGTAACTCCCATTTACGTATGTTTTATCAGATATCAAGGGACTATGTAGCAACCTTCTCTTAAATTCCTAACCTAGTCTCAATTAGGGGACCAAAAAAAAAAAAAAAAAGGCCACTTCCACAGAGAACGATTGTTACATGATTGAGCATGTCATTTGCTTCCAGCACGTTAGAACAGTTTCTTAAAGGCTTCTCTCAAGTGGAGTCAGAAGTAGAGTGTGTAATTTTGGACCACGTAACTCATGATTGTCAAACAACGTTGTCAAACATGAAACGGTTTCAGTAATGAGCCTGCTATACAAACTAAGCTTCAGTGAACTTGAACTTTATTAGCAAACACTGTTTCCTTGCTAAAGAAGCCTGTGACAGGGTCCCCTAAACACAGCTTCTCTGAGAATTTACTTCGGGCTCCACCCTTTCCTCCTCTCCTTCCATCAATGGGAGCCAAGACTGGTGACTTGCAACCTACTTAATTTATCACTCTTTCCAGTCAGTAGTGAAATACATTCAATTGGGAACCATTCGACTAAACCAACTTGGAACAAGTTTAATTTCTAAATCCCAAATTCATGTTTGCTGAGGAATCTTAAAGTCTGGACAAATGAAGCGGTTAAATGAGACAAGCTGCTGGAATGAAGTGTGTGAGATGCTGCCGGTGTAAGACACAGTAAGAGTGTGTCTGAGGAAGAGATATTTAATCTGGGATCCAGGCGTAGAGCATGAATGGCCTTCAGAGAGTCTATGAAGCCCTCCCTAAAATCATGCAAAATTCCCTGATTGTGTACCCAAGTGCATTTTTCTAGCGAGATTATTCCGACTTTATAGGAAATGTCCAAACAGGTTTGTTAAGAACATCCCTCAAGCATTTGTGCACTGCGAGGTTCTGGCTGACCTCTTCTTGAAGCTCAAAGTTGATCAACCTGACTCTTTGTGGAGCAAGCAAAATTAATGAGCGCTAATGGAGCATTAACACGAGGCCAAAAGAAATATCTGAAGCTCAGGAAATTTACATTTTAATGCTGCGGCACACCTGAGGAAAGTATTTTGAATCATGAAGTCTTTGCCACTAACCCTACACAGCAGGGGAATCGTTTGTGATCAAGACAAATTTTAATATAATCCCTTATCAACACAGATGAAGAGAGAATTTTACATCTTTCTATTCCAGATGGTGCCATTTTATCAGAGTTTCACTCCTTGGTATGCTCAGTTAATTAAAGTCCTTACTGTTTGTTAATGGCAGATTTGTGCAGCAAAAATGACTCTGGAACAGATGTTGGCAAATTTGTCAAAGCGGCTGGCTAATCATTCTGACTGCTCCGAAGGACTATTCCATTCCACCCACAGTGAACTCTCGCAGGACCTAAATAGCACCTTTCCCTTTCCTGATTTTAAAGGAGAGGCAAGGGGAAGAAGGGATTCTGGTGGGAATGGGGAAGAACAATAGCAAGGTCCTTGGGCAAAGTCATCCATTTTGCAAGGAATGAGGGCACTCCAGGAGACAGTTTCAAATGCAAACGTACCATGATGATGTATTTTTATGAGACTCTGCCTGTTAGTCTCACCACAGGCTCCCTAATCAGCTGGCATTCATGCTTGCTATAAACTAGCAACTCAAATAAACTTTTATCTCACACCTTTAGTCTTGTCCTGTCAGCATATATTGGCAACTAAGACGGCAGCCCAGTATAACCAAAGACAAAAGGAAAAGGTAATGGTGACAACCCATTAACACAAAAGAACAACCAAACCTATGGTAGGTACCTTGTTCTACCTCCAGAGTTCTATGGATATTTGAACTCCAGTTTGTAGAGGGGAACTTCTGAATATTGTCTGTTCCTTGGCAATTTCAGACCACTGCCTATCACTAATGCCTGCAAGAGAAAAACCTAAGAAAGGGCTGGAATAAACAGCTTTCATTAGAATGAAATAAAATAGAATAAAACAAAATAAACGAAAATGATTTGCAAACTATAAAGCTCTGCAGAGGTGTCACATCTTTTTAAAAAAATTAACTGAGGTTCTTCAAAAATCCATTGATTTGAGATATGACATATAATGGTGAAAACATCTTTCTCTAGCCTAGTAATTGATTTGTATTTCTGAGCTGCCTCCTCCAAATGTGTGTGTGCGTGTGTGTGTGTGTGTGTGTTTTAAATAAGCCAAATTCAGGGGTGCCTGGGTGGCTCAGTGGGTTAAAGCCTCTGCCTTCAGCTCGGGTCATGATCCCAGGGTCCTGGGATTGAGCCCCATATCGGGCTCTCTGCTCAGTGGGGAGTCTGCTTTCCCCTTTCTCTCTGCCTGCCTCTCTGCCTACTTGTGATCTCTCTCTGTCTGTCAAATAAATAAATAAAATCTTAAAAAAAAAATAAGCCAAATTCACTTAGGCACTCTAGGTAGTGTTACCTAGCTCTCTTAAAGAGGAGACAATCTCCTTTCAGTTAAATCATAATGTGTTTTTAGTGATTCATAAAAATCTTACTTTACACAGAATTTTAAACCTAAATTTTGCATGCAGTATTATATTTCAGTATATATTTATTGCAATTATTGATGGGAGTAAAGAATATCATGTAAGACCTGCCATAAAGATGCAAAGAAACACTAAATTATTCACCAAAGTTGTTGGGACCAAAGAACCAGACTTCCACTTGCCTCCATATCAAGCTTTTTTTTATTATAAAGTTCATCATAATAAGCTCTACAAAACTTTAAAGATTTTCCTAAATCTAATAGTGTATATATAGTCCTATTCCATAAAATTCTATTTAAAGGATTTGTCTGCTTATAAAAACAGTTTCTTGCTGGGATTGGAGCTGGAGTGTTTATATTTATTATAAATGAGTACGTTTCAAAAGCATTAAGAGCCTCTCACTCAAATAAAAATATGCAAAGAGCTATGGCACACAGCCTTCAAAGTCACCTTACATAACCCCTGCCCTGTGGTAGGGTGCCTAGTAAATCACACAGAAAAGAGGTGTGAACTACCTTTTAAATAACCAATATGGGTGAATGACAGAAGGGATATTTTGGCTATAAAGTTTAGAAACCCAAGAATGTTTCAACATTTAGAAAGGTTTGGAGGCAAATTGGGCTTCAAACCCATGAAACGTAAGGGAGATAGGCAAACACAAAGAGAAGAAGGGGAAGAAGAGGAAAGAGGAGGAGGAGAAAGAGGGGAAAGAGGAGGAGGGGGAGGAGGGGGAACAAAGAGGGACAAGGAGGAGGAGGAGAACAGCAAAGCCAGGACCATGTAAAAGATACAAGAAGTATTCTAAGGTGTAAGTATCGGTGTTGTTCTAGTTCCTCGGTGGTCTGGTGAAAGCATTTCCTGACCTTCCCCTACTTTACCCCAGCAATGGGGATGAGGCCCTGGCAAGGGATGGATATCGTAGTCAGCAAACAAATTAAGCTCTGTTTTAGTTAAGGAAAACGTTACCAGCACTTAAGCACACTTTTCTGTAGCTGGAGTATATTCTGGTATTTAGAAACCTCTAGTCATGGAAAGCTCCACCAGTGGAAGGGGTAACTATAACTATCCATGTACTCCTGTAGAAGCCTCAATCAAGCACAGAAGCCAGACCCAGGTGTACCATTCTGGTATTCTGAAGTTTACAGGAATATGCTTACTAAGTACAGTGCTAACACCTACATGTTCCCGCTCTGTGTCACACCTTAACAGGTCATTTGTTTTTACCTTCACCAAGTAGTTCTAAATAATTACTACTGCTTTGTCAATGTGGAAAAAGAAATTAATAAGTATTAAATAACTCCCACGAGCTTTGCTAAAGAGTTGGGAATTCCAAAGCAAGTCAGTCTCACTTAGAATTCCCTGATGTTTTGCATTTCAATATGCTGACAATTGAAAATATCTTGATTTGCTATAAAAATTATTTTTAAGGGGTGCCTGGGTCATGCAGTCATTTAAGCATCCAATTCTTGCTTTCGGCTCAGATCTTGATCTCAGGATCATGAGACCAAGCCCCGACCTGGTTGGGGCTCAGCAGAGTCTGCTTAAGATCTTCTCTGCATCTCCTTCTGTCCTCCCTCCCCAAATCCCCCGCCCCCTGCTCATGTGCTTATGCGGACACATGTTCTCTCTCTTTAATAAATAAATCTTACGTTTTTCTTTTTAAAGATTTATTTATTTATTTATTTATTTATTTATTTATTTATTTGGTGGGGGGCAGGGAAGGCAGGCGGAGAAGGAAAAAGATAATCCTCAGGCCGACTCCCCGCTAAGTGCAGAGCCCGATGCAGGACTCTATTCCAGGGCCCCAGATCATGATCTGAGTCAAAAGCAAGAGCCGTCTATCTGTCCAACCAACTGAGCCGCCCAGGTGCCCCTCAAATAAATAAGTAAATCTTTAAAAATACATATGTTTTTAAACTGTACATTAACTACTTTAAATCTTTTTGTCTTGACTCCTTCCATTGAATACCAAAATATAGTTATTCTTTATCTACCATTTATACACATTCATAATCATTAAGTTTGACTATTTCTCTGCACATGTGCCTGTTGAACTCTTAAGCTGAACTCTTTCCTGTTGTTGGAGATGAGTACCTGGAAGGTCATTTCTTTTTTTTTTAAAGATTTTATTTATTCATTTGTCAGAGAGAGTGAGCACAGGCAGACAGAGAGGCAGGCAGAGGCAGAGGGAGAAGCAGGCTCCCCGCTGAGCAAGGAGCCCAATGTGGGACTCGATCCCAAGACCCTGGGATCATGACCTGAGCCAAAGGCAGCCGCTTAACCAACTGAGCCACCCAGGCGTCCCTGGAAGGTCATTTCTTAACTCAAAACCCTTTCTAGCTTTAAAACTGATACAGGCAGTGGATGTGGAGGGAATAATCTTCTTTGAGACCCATCTACATAGGCAATACACATAAAAGTTAAATTAGTTGGTCTTTGCAACAACCTTTAAGAAAAGGCGTTATGTAGTTCTGAGAGGTTAAGTAATTCGGTTAGGTGTATGGAGCAACTGGTGGAAACCCCTGGAAACCAAGAATCCAATGCTATCGATTATCATCCAAACATTGTCCACGAAGGGGGCCCACTTCATGGATTTCATTTATTTCTATCTATCTCCAAGTTCACCCTTATTGTGAAGTTGGCTTAGTTAATTATGACACCCTTGTTATGTTAAATGCCCATCCTTCAGGTTCCAGGATCACCAAGTCACCTTCTAAAAGTCCTTTGGCTTTTCTTAATTTTATAGAGAAAAGATAATGATCTCACTGATGAGGGTAATCTGGCTCATGTAAATTTGGTGTTGGAGTTCTGGTCTTCTTCATCATTCTCTTGAGTTTGGATAAAGTGAATACAGCAGTGATGTATGGATACACTAGTAATGGGTTCACAGAATCTGGGTAATGTATTGCTAAGGTAAATAATGCCTCTTTGAGATAGATGACACACTTTTTTTTTCCTTTTTTTTAAGATTTCATTTATTTATTTGAGGGGGGGGGGGAGAGCATGAGCAGGGGAATGGGCAGAGAGAGAGGGAGGAGCAGATTCCCCAGCTGAACAAGGAGCCCAATGTTGGGCTCAATCCCAGGACCCTGGAATCATGACCTGAGCTGAAGGCAAATGCTTAACTGACTGAACCCCCCAGGTGCCCCAGATGACTCATTTCTAGCTGCTCTGTATGCATCATGGTTTGGTCTACAGAGAACAGTTATATAGTTTTCAAAAAATCCTTATAGTACATAGAAATATAATAGTCCCAAAAGTACTCTTTGTTTACTCTTATTTTGTTTAGATGATCTTGTAAGACACAATAATCCTTCCACATGTTATAAGGAAGGCACTATAAATATACTCCAGTTTTTACCTGGAAACAAAATCCCCATAGTGAGCAGCTCATCTGCCCTGTGGAAGAAAAGACTTACATTTTAGTTATATGGAAAATCTTAGATAATATTTAATGGATTATAGCTAGACTTGATAACTTTTGTCAGGCTTTTACTTAATGTAAAATTATACCAAATTCAAAACGTAGTCACCAAAAGACTCTTACTAATTATTATAATAGGAATACAAGGAATATAGGACTTGAGAACAGAATATAAGTTTAGCAAATTTATCACCCAATTAGTTATTTTTATGGATTTTAAAATTGCTGTCCTTGAACAAAAAAAGGAAGAAAAGAAAAACTGAAACCCTATTAAACTGTAGACAGTTCGGGATGCCTGAGTGGCTCAGTGGTTAAGGATCTGCCTTCGGCTCATGATCCCAGGGTCCTAGGATGGAGTCCCGTATCAGGCTCCTTGCTCAGCAGGGAGTCTGCTTCTCCCTCTACCTGATGCTCTCCCTGCTTGTGTTCTCTCTCTCTCTCCCTGACAAATAAATAAATAAAATCTTAAAAAAAAAAACCAACAAAACTGTCGACAGTTTAAAATGACTTGTCATCAGTGACTGTGACCTAACCCTCCCAGTTCTTCCATACTCACTGTGTTCATCTTCAAGCTGAATGTTTGTGTTATTTATTTAACAAGAAAAAGCGATACTTCATTTGAATAATTTTTTAACGTGAATTGCCATTTTTCCTTACCAAAAAATTTCAACTGGAAATTCTAAGTGAACCAGAAATGTTCATCTTGTGAATGTCTAAGAAATAATCTGTGTGATCATTTTCTTGCATAATAGATAAGGCAAACAGTAAAATTCTTGTAATTCCTAACACTGAAAGGACTTGAGAAGATCACATAGATTTAAGCATTGTTTCAACAGAGCCTGTTTTGGTTGCTATGCAGGAATAATTGTTCTGGCCTTTTGATGATGCCTCATGAAATAAAATTTATATTCTAATAGTCGTTGCATCATTCAAAACAGTTTCCATCTGAGCTTTTTTTCTTCTTCTCCTTCACTTCCTCCTCTTTCTTCTGATTGCTGTCTTTGTCTTACAATGGTTTGAGATGTTATTATTTACCACGTGGGGTCAACTGCCTATGCATACCTGAGCACTGCTACTCTTCTACAGGAGCAAAGAGTTTGTGGGAGCTCAGTCGTCCATCGCTCCTACAGCACTAACTCAGGACCACACGGTTCCTTCCAAGCTTCCCTTTCCCTTATGTGTATGAGTTTTTGAAGTTTTTGTTGTTTCTGTTGTGCTTTGGTTTTGCCTGATATTATTAAAATATCTCTGGTTTTTAGAATAAATAGTTTAAATACCAGTTGCTTTTTATTTCTTTTAAATATCTAAACTAATTGCTAAGTATTAATTTCTTCACTGTGAAGCAGTCAAAAATTAAAAGGGAACTTACTTTCACTTTCCTGATTCAGTAACAGAAATCCAGCCTCAATTTATTACTATTTTTAACTTTTTAAAAAAGATTTATTTATTTCCTTGAGAGAGAGAGAGAGAGAGAGAGAGAATGTGGAGGAGGGGAGGGGCAGAGGGAGAGGGAAAGGGAGAGAAACCCTGCTGAGTGTGGAGCCTGATGTGGGGCTTGATCTCATGACCCTGAGATCATGACCTGAGCTGAAATCCAGAGTCAGACAGTTAACTGACTGAGCTGCCCAGGATCCCCTTAACTATTATTCTGAAATAACTTTACCCTTGCATAGAAGTTGCAGAACCAGTTTCCCCTAAAAGAAACATCTTTGAAAACCATAGTACAATGATCCAAATTAGAAAACTAAGATTTGTACACTATGAACTAAACTGTAGACCTTAGTGAGTGTTTAGCCTGTTTTTACACACACTCACTTTTGGGGGGAAAGTGAGGTATATAGTTCTGTGAAATTTTATCACAGGTATTGATTTTTGGAACCACTACTAACCTGAATATAGTCTGTTCCACGACTCTGAAGAAACTCCTTCATGCTAATCCTTTATTGTCATACCCTCAGCTCCTGCCAATCACAGCTCAGTTCTCATCACTATAATTTTGTCATTCCAAGAGTGTGACATAAAACGGAATCATGCTGTGGGTAACCTTTTGAGATTGCTTTTTTCACTTAGTGTAATGCCTTTAGGGTCTTCTGCAATTTTTGTCTACCATATATCAGCAGTTCACTCCTTTCTGTTGTTGAGTTATATCAGACAACACACAGATACTGCTATTGTTGAAGAATGCTTAGTTATGTAAATATGGCCTCTCATCTTTTTAAAAAATAAATTATATTTCATAGCTTTTGGATTCTGTTGTTAACAGAAATCCTGAGTTCAAAATTTAACATTGACAATTTTTTTCTTTAGTAGTAAACTCAAGGGATTTGACCAAAATCAATCTAAATTTCATTTAAACTCCAGACTCTTGTAAAAACGATTTATTTTTTTTTAAAGGAAGAAGCTCAAAAGGACATAAGGCACCTTTCTTAAGGCATGCAATAAATTCTAACTATAGTGCCCCTAACAATTCAAAGTTGTTTGGGTCTGTCCAGTACCACATACCTTCAACGGGTAACAGCACTCTGATGGGGCTATGGGCAGGGAAGCCTAATGCCTGATAAGGTTTAAAAACAATCACATCTCCCACCCACACTGATTTCAGAATGGCATGGGGGCAGAAGTCAGGCTAATCAGGGTCAAAATCAACAAACTCAATAATGGGATATGTGTTACACTACCGAGAAAAAAAAACTCTTTTGCTGCTAAAATAATTGTACCACAACACAGAGGCAGCTAGATTAGAATGAAGCCAACTGAGAGGAAAGCAATACTGAGAAACAGGGGAAAAGCAAATCTTGTGGACACCATTTGAATCTTTGGATCTTGCCACATTTGCTCTAAATTAATCCTTTTTGCCTGCTTTGTGGAAATGGATATGGTCCCTTTAAAAATGTTTCTGTGCCAGTCTGCATCATGTTAGACGCTGTCAGTAGAGGGCACCAGAGAAACACTGAAGGAGAAAATGGGTTTGCTTCCTGGTTCCTGTGTGTTGGCCCTGCAGTTCCCAGCCCCCAAAGCTTCTCTAGCACCCAGGTCCTCCAGTGCACAATGGTTTCCTCAGCGTCAAGCTTCTGTGGTGGGTGCTGGCTCAGCTATTCAGTGGCCAGCACCTTCCCTCTGTACTTCCTTGCGCCCATTTTTAGCTGAGTGCCTCCAGTCAATGAGTCACCTCTCCGTGAATTTTCTCACATCCTAGAGGGTGCATTTCAGGCGAGTTCCATGGGGAGAACTTCCAGAAAGTTCTGCCAGTGCAGCATTACAGAGGGCTCAGCCATCCCGTGAGCCAAGGCCATGCCCTCTCCAACAAGGTCTGGATCTCAGTCTGGGAGTCACGGCTACTTCTTATATCTGTGAGGTCTACAGTCTTTTTTTCTTTTCTTTTCTCTTCTTTTCTTTTCTTTCTTTCTTTCTTTTTTTTTTTTTTTTAAGATTCTATTTCTTTGACACAGAGAGAGAGCACAAGCATGTGAAGTAGCAGGCAGAGGGAGAGGGAGAAGGAGGCTCCCCCCACCCAGCAAGGAACCTGAGGCAGGGCTCAATCCCAACCCTGGGATCATGACCCGAGCCAAAGGCTGTTGCCTAACCATCTGAGCCACCCAGGTGCCCCATGCTATGCCTACATTCTTGAGACCTTTTTACTTCTTACTAGTCAATTACTTGATATTCTAATCCCCTGGGATAATTATTAATTCTTCATATTAAACTTTCCCTATTCAAATTGTTATACAGTTTCTCTTTACTGATTAGACCCAGACTGATACCCCATGCCTGAGGGCTGAGCTACCCTTGGACTTGTCCATTTTGTGATCTAATAAATTCCACTTTCTGCTAATGTTGGCTATAGCTGGGTTTTTGTAACTGGCACTTGAAGAGTTCTGATACAAATAAGATCCATAAAATTAATAAGGTTAATAAAGACTAAGTAATCTTAGAAAGCCCCATAAATTTTTTTTTAAAATAGACAGTATTCAAACTTCATTAAACTGACTCGAATTCTAGAGAATTTTTCTGAGCTACACAAGAATGATATTAGAGTAACACTTTGGAATATGCTCCAAATTATTTCTAAAATTCCTATTAATAAACTTCACAACTTTGATTCAGGACTTTAGTGTAAGAAGCCTGTTTCATGCCATGTACCTCCCCATAAGCAGCGGAGAATCCTTCTCAGGGAATTGATACTAATCACTCTCTGGTGCTCAACCAATGTAACCAACTAACCATTAAGTAGTTCGTGCACTTATATTGATCCAGAGACTATTAAAAAATGAACACACGTGAATGGTAAAAGCAGATTTCATAAAAGATATAGATATAGTAAGCCGAGTGTCCTTAAGCAAAGAAATACTGTAAGTTATTTTTAGTTTTGGTTTTGTGCTTTTATTATCTATGTGTGCACAGAAGTTGGTTCTTAGCTGATTTTTTCCCAGATGCTACATTAATTGAAAGCAGCTCTCTTATTTTTGGAATAAGTATGAATTGTGTAGTCAAATTAAAAATGCAAAAATTGGGGCACCTGGGTGGCTCAGTCCCTTAAGCATCTGACTCTTGATTTTGGCTCAGGTCATGATCTCAAGGTTGTGAGATAGAGCCCCATGTTGGGCTCTGCAATGGGCATGGAGCCTGCTTAAGATTCTCTCTCTCCCTCTCCCTCTTCCTCTGCTCCTTCCCCGTCTTTCTCTCTCCCTCTCTAAAAACACTAAAAAAAAAAAAAAAAAATCTGGCCTGTCCCTAAAAGATACTCTCTGAGTGAAAAAATAGCACATAAATAGACTGTCTCCGATTTTGACTGCAAAAATAAAGGAAAGACCAGGGTGATTTGGATATGAATATTTAATTATTGCCTATCTATCGATTTCCAAGTAATTAATAACATAATTAATAATTAATAACAAACAAATAATTAATAACAAACAGAAATGTGCCAGTTAGAATTTCACCAGTAAAGTCAGATTAATAGGCATTTCAAAACTTAAAGAAATAGTAACTAAAACCCAAACAAGAAGTGTCAAACTTATGTTCACAAGCCTACATTGTCTGCTGCCAACAAAAAGTTGGTGGGAGGAGATGCCAAACTTTAAGGGTCTGGGTCCTAATTTATGTTTTTATGACTGCTATAAAAGGGACAAGGACATTATATGGCCAAGAGTTAATAACCTGTTTTCTCCTTCAAAAATGTATAAGGGTCCAAAAGACTCTAAATTATTTGGATTAGAGGTCTGGCCACTGTAGTTTGGGGGAAAACAGAGTTTGGAATATGACACAGATTTGAGGCTTTCACGGCTAATGTGCTATTTTTTTAAAAGATTTTATTTATTTATTTGACAGACAAGATCGCAAGTAGGCAGAGAGGCAGGCAGAGAGAAAGGAGGAAGCAGGCTCCCCACTGAGCAGAGAGCCTGATGTGGGACTCGATCCCAGGACCCCGAGATCATGACCTGAGCCGAAGGCAGAGGCTTTAATCCAACGAGCCACCCAGGTGCCCGTAATGTGCTATTTTAAAGAAATGACTTAATTGTGTTATGTCATTAATATCTCTGAGTTTTATAGATATGAAGAAAGAATCTACGTATTCTTATCTCAACTTTTTGATGTTTTTAATGAAAGGTTAAACTGATATTTAAACTAAAATCTTGGCTACTTAAAACATGGCATTTATTGGTCAGAAGCTAAAGAACTAGAAACAGTTTTCCATTCAGTTGAGAATATTGTAACTTAGACTCATATTACTATACATGGAAGAAGAATCTTTTTGTTTCTGCTTTTGTTATTGCATTGTCTGTTTTGTTTTGTTTTCATCAAAGTCCACTTAACAACAGCAAAAGGAAGGTTATATGAGGGAGATAGGAAATAAAATAAGAGGTTCCAACAGGAGAAATGGAGCCTGATGGGCATCTGAAATACTGGGAAAGAGACTAGCTACTTACTCTTTCTACTAGAAACTTTACATGTGCTATTTCATTAGACTCCAAAACAGCCTTTTAACAATGTCATTATTACTCTACTATGGAGAAAAACAGTGAGGGACAGAATAATCCACGATCATGACTCTAGTTCACACCCTAGTTCACTGGAATCCACAACCCATAGTCTCTCAACAAGCCATGCTGCCTTTCAGTGGGAGAGAGAGAAAGGGACGAGAAAACCCAGCCAAGATAGAGAATGATGAAGAAAAGCACATTAGGTTATCACCATATTTTCTTGCTTCTTTGTATGAATTTCTGTATCAGTGTATACTTCACTTCAGAGACAGATGCCAATTTCAAAAACACTAAAGGGTGAAAAATTAATGCAGAATGGAAGAAATATGATAATGAGAAGCAACACCCTTCTCTTTCCTTGATGGGGCTTCCTTGCAACTAAATTTTGTGTACTATACATGACATACATGATATGATGCTCCTTCCCCCTAGTCCTTACACCTCTCAGGTTGCTCTTTGAGGAGGCTAAACCCAGAGATGCATGAGGGTAGACTTTATGGGTTGCAGAACAACATTTCACTATGCCACTGATGAGATGAAACAGGGGATCAATCACAGTGATAGGCTCAGTGTTAATCATTTAAAGATCAGATAACTGAAATTTTCTATGACAGTAAAGATTATGTATAAGCAAAAAAATCTTCAATAAGATGTTGAAAATCCAACTTTTTTTTTTTTTTTAGATCTTATTTATTTATTTGACAGACAGAAATCACAAGTAGGCAGAGAGGCAGGCAGAGAGGGGGGGAAATCCAACATTTTAAAAGCATCATACACTACAATTATATTTGGGTATTTTTTTTTTCCCTTTGCGCTTTACTGATTATGCCACTGGGTTCCTAACTAATGCTACCAAAAAATATCAACAAAACCATCTTTAGTGGCATGTGGTATCTCTTTCATTCCACCACTTTTTTTAAAAAGATTTTATTTATTTGTTTGTTTGTTTATTTATTTATTTGTCAGACTGAGAGAGAGAGCACAAGTAGGCAGAGGGGCAGGCAGAGGCAGAGAGTGAAGCGGGCTCCCCGCTGAGCAAGGAGCCCGATGCTGGACTCCATTGCTTGCAGGACCCTGGGATCACGACCTGAGCCAAAGGCAGTGGCTTAACCGACTGAGCCACCCAGGCGTCCCACTTTTTTATTTCAGTGGAATTCAGACAGCCTCCTGACAGATGTGTATTGCATTATAAAAGACTTACAAGGCTATCTTCAGGAGACTCCAACAACTCTTAAAACAACAGAAACAGTAACAGAAAATAGATACTTCTGTTGAAAATAAAGAGAAAAGAATGATTTTTCCACTCAAGTTTCCAGAATGTATGGTTTTATTCCCTCTCTCTGATATACAGTTAGATCATTTCATTAAATTGTTAGACATTCCCTTCCCCTTCAGCATGAGGAATGCTGTTCCTTAAAGAAAACGGCAAGAGGGACATGGTACCTCTTCTTACACATTGCTTCTAAACGAATCACATTTTCTGCTCAGGTGAAGCCTCAATAAATTTCTTTCAAAATCTTCTAATTTATTATCCCATCATGTTGCTATTCCTTTCCCTGTATTAGACATGCTTACAATGAATGACTTATACATTCTTACAAAGAAGACACTGCTTCCTGGGTGTGTGTCTTGGGCAAAACCCAGTGTACCATGGATGGTGGATTAATACTGAAGAAAACACACTTAGGGGCTGTTTGTTTTTTCTTTTCAAAGGACTCACAAGAGCATTCTATCTTTGTGGCAGGAAATAGTCTAATCTCATTCTATCACATATTTTATCTGAGATAAAAAAAAAAAGAGTATATATAAACTGAGGGTCATAATTTTAAAAGTCAAAACTTGTTTAAAAATAGAATGTGATGGCAAAGAGTTTGCCAGGTACCATCAACAGAACTGAAAGAGAACAGCCTACTTTAACCCTTGATTATTTTGTGGGGAATAAGGTTTCCAACTTCTACTAACCCCATTTTTCACTGATCTGGGCAAGAAATCTCACAGCCCAAGCATTTAAAAAAATTTTTTTTAAGATTTTATTTATTTATTTGACAGAAAGAGATCACAAGTAGGCAGAGAGGCAGGCAGAGAGAGAGAAAGGTGGGGGAAGCAGGCTCCCTGCTGAGCAGAGAGCCCGACTTGGGATTCAATCCCAGGACGACCATGGCCCGAGCCGAAGGCAGAGGCTTAACCCACTGAGCCACCCAGGTGCCCCTAAAAAATTTTTTTTATTAACATATATTATTAGCCCCAGGGGTACAGGTCTGTGAATCATCAGGTTTACACATTTCACAGCACTCACCACAGCCCATACCTTCCCCAATGTCCATAACCCCACCACCCTCTCCCTACCCACCTTCCCCGGGCAACCCTCAGTTTGTTTTGTGAGATTAAGAGTCTCTTAAAACTATGTTCCTGGGGCACCACGGTGGCTCAGTCAGTTAAGCGTCTAACTCTTTATTTTGGCTCAGGTCATGAACTCAGGACAGTGAGATTAAGCCCCGAGAGATTGAGCCTGGAGCCTGCTTAAGATTCCTTCCCTCCCTTTCCCTCTGCCCCTCCCCTGCCCTCTCTCTCTCTCTCCCTCTCTAAATAATAATAATAATAATAATAAAATAAACAAAACCATGTTCTTAAATCAAAGCATACATCTGTCTCTAAGAAGCAATACTCTTAAGATCTAGGGCTATAATACATGCTCAACTTTGTTTTCTTAAGGATTCCTCATCGTAGAAATGTATTGTAAACCAGCCATTAGAATGATTGTTGGCAGTTTCCTGAAATATACAAATATACATTTAGAGATAGTTTATACTCAAATAATTGCATCAACCTTATTATCTAGACAAAGTTAAAGTGTATATATGCTGTATTACTTCATGTTCATGCAAGTAGAGAGGGCAGTAAACGGTGTATGCTGCAATATTTATGACCTCCTACAAACAAAAAATTTCATTCTTTGAAAATTTATTGGTGTTCTATAACTGGGAACTAACTTTGCTTCTTTTATATCTGTCAACTCTATTTATCTTACTGTCTCTAAATTTATGGGGCCAGGAAAAATATTCCTCTATTTCAACAAGGATTTCTTTAGTACAGAAAAACAATGAGTTCTCTGCCTACTGTGACTTTTTTTAGACTAATTAAATAATGACAGAGTTAAACAAGTCCAAATATTAGTTGATGGATGCAATTGGTTGATGTACTTCAGTGGTGCATAACAATGAGATCTGACAGAACTCGCAACTGTTCTATAATAAATCAACTTGATGATCTTGGATTTCTGAAATAAGAAATATAGTAGCTCTTTTGAGATCAGATATTTCCTAAGAAAATAAACAGGTGTGATGTTGGGAGGGAAGACATATCAGAAATGTTTCCTAAGTGGATGACACTTTGGAACATAATCCATAAATTGTCATAATATTCTTCAAAATATCATCAAGCTGTGTACTCTATAGAGGGTTGGGCCAGAGTATATGGTTTATCCTTTAATTAGTTCTACCTTCTTTCAAGAGGAAAACCATACACTATTTATTTTTAAAAAGAGGCCTGTCTATATAGAAAATGTAACCAATGGACACTCCCACAGATAAGCAAAGAGATGAAAACTCATCTCTCATAACTGTGTCAAACATAGAAAAAAAGAGAAAATATGTAATATAATTTTTTCACATTTTATGTCTTCTTGATTGCTACAGAGCATTTTTGCCCTTGACTCTTAGTTTTTTTCACTCCAAAGAACATTCAGAATCTGCTCTACTCTTGGCTTTGGTTTTATAGACTCTGGGTAACAGGTAGAGAAAACTGAGAAAATCAAGAAGAGAAATGGCTTGAAGTAGGAAGAATTTTTAAAAGGAGGAAAAGGAAAAGGAGGGGCCATGGGCTGGGCTTCAGGGAAAAAAAGTTTTCTTGAGGATTAAGACAAGTTTTGGGGGACAAATGAAAGGAGTAAGAGAATTTTAAGAGATAATGCAATGAATCAAGAATCGGAACATACTCTATCATACTTAGACTACCTTGGGTTTTTTTTTTAAAAAATTACAATTAGTGGGCAATGTTTCTTTAAAGCAGTCGAGGCTATAATTAGGCCATGTGTGCCTTGGCTTTTATATAGGTAACGAACAACACTCCATTTTCCTTCCTTTCCTTCCTCCTGATTTCAGGAGGTTCTTCAGGACCAGCATATTCTGAATACTCTTAACCTTGATCACCATGCATTATCTAAAATATGGTTAAAACTTTAGATTTTTACTGGGGTATGGTATTTAATTTTCCCGTATTTGTATTTTTAGATATAACATTGCTTCAGGTGCATTTGACTAAAAAAGTTTGAATTATTAAAAGGAAAAGTAGGATATTCCATTCACTCCCATTCCCGATGTTCAAGGGTCATCATTATTGACAGTTTTGTTGTATATTGCTGTTGTATATAGCCATGAACATAATTTTCTAATATATTTTTAGTTCCTTAGTACTCAGACCTGACTCTACAATTGAACAAAGTTCTTTCCATCAGGTTGGCTCTAGAGCTCCCTTAAATGATATAATGCATGATCACATATTATTGCCAACCTCGATCTTGGTAAATCCCCATTTTCTGGCAAAACACTTGGGTTGTTTTTTGCCTCCATGTCTACATGTGTACTAGTTAGGATAGGCTAAATGTTGCTGCACTAACAACCAATTCCATAACACAACTTTTTTTTTGACTCACACAACTGTCCAACGTCAGTCAGCAGGGATTTCAGCTCGTTCAAGTACCTGACAGTGTGCTTCCATAATCACAGAGCAGTAAGGCATGGGATGACCTGGACAGTGGCAGCAATAACTTCCACTTGGAAATGAGATATGTCACTTCTGTTCACTTTTCACTGGCCAAAGTAAGTTACATGGCCATGCCTAATTTCAAAAGAGGGGAGAAGTAGAACTCCATTAAGTGACTGGAAAGTAGACAGCTGAAAATACTTGGTAAACACAATTCATGACTCAGTATTTTAACACATATAATTTCTTTTCTGGGGCTACCTCTTAAATCCTAACCACTTTTGGTAATGAACAATCTTCTACATTATCGCCTTCTATCTTTACCCTCAAATATGCCTTAATGCTCTGCATGTGTATGTCCCAGAAGCATAATTTATAAAGCTGGGGGGAAAAAGGCCATTATCAAAATTTTAAGAACACTGCACGGATTCCCAAAATATGGACATTTAGTTCAAATTCTGTTTGCTTTTTTTTTTTTTTTTTAAAGGCAATTTGCTTGATACACTGTTTCACAGAGTTCCTTCATTTCCATGATACCTTACTTCTTTGTTGGGTTAAAACGGATAAGCACACAATAGAATTTAGACTTAATACGTAGCACAAGGTCTGCTATTTGGTTCTTACAGACCTTAGCAATAACAAATGTTTACTGATTAGCAGTCAAATGCTTGATATCTTTATTTTTAGACCAGGTTTTCATTTTTTCCAATCCAGTTCACGAAGAGCAAAATCATATGTGAGACAGTCACATTAAACTTGGCTGAAAAGAAAGGGCTCTGACTACAGTGCCTGGAAGAATGCTTATTCATTATTCCCTAGCCCAGCATATTTCTCCATAGAGACAAGAGCATAGACTGCAGCCATGGAAAATCTGGGGAAATACCATTTATGCTACATCAAACTTGAGCCCACTCAGGCAATGTAAATCTTTCCCATATGTGATGACTACTTGTTGCCCAGCCTCCAATTCTAAAAGAGACACTGTAAATATCCCAAATACTCCTTTTTAATTTCTACCAAGAGTCTGCAGCTGTCTTTATGCTTGCGGTTGAAGGAACGTTTCTCTAATAAACTGGAAAGAGAGAGAATTCATCCTGGGAAGAGTAAAAGGATACAATCTTAGATTTCAGGTATAAATTGGAGCCATTTTCATACCCCAGAATAGATCTAAATTTCAATAAAAATAAATTGCCCTTTATAGTGTAGATACAATAAAATTAAAGGCAGCCAAAACACAATCTATCTTGAATTTGGAATTGTATTCTAAAACCGTCCATGTTTTAGCCCCGAATATTATTATAAGGACAGTTTTCATAACCTGAAATCAAGATCTGTGGTGTGATAAGGAATAATTTTTACTGCTACATGGAGAGAAGGAGGCAGTCAGAGAGATGTGATATGGCCAATGAGCTGTCAGATTTCCCCAGGCATTTAGGTGATTTAATAGGGCTTCTTAGAGTGTGGTCCATGGACAACCTGCATCATAATCACCTGGAGTTTTTGTTAAAACACATATTCCAGGGCCCAATACCAGGTTTACTGAATCAGGCACTCTGGGCGCAGGCCCAGAAATCTACACTGTAAGTTCTTCACGTATTTTTTACAACTTCTAAAACCACCTAATACCCACAGATTTATTGAGAGAAGACAAGAAAAAAGAACATTTAAAATCAGGGCATTGAAAGAAAGGCAATGAAACATTCTAACTTAGATCTTAAAGCAAGGAGATACACAAATCTAGTGGTCTTTAGAAGAGAAAATGTCCTACTGACGGCTTAATCGGGCTTCTCAAGGGGGATTTTTGGAGAATCCTCGACATTGCATCTCAGGGAGGAACAAATGTAATCCTAATCCCCACAGTAACAGTCTGTTTAAGGAATGAATTAAAATTGCTGGCACTAACTTCCCCACCCCTCAGACCTTCTGATAGTTTCCCAAGCATATCAGAGGTCCAGAATAGGCCTAGTTTTGCAGAATACCTGGATTTCTCTAATTACCGGTATTTGTAATTTATTTCTCTCTACTACTATTTGACTCTCAATGCTAGCTCCATACTTCCCAGGATTAGATTTTGGGTTCTCCTACTGTAACCGGAGTTTTTGCTTCTTTGGTGTCTTAGTTCCTACCTAGTGTCTGATACCCAGTTGCTCAACGAGTCTGCATTTTGTTTTCCACTTCACTCTTATGAACGGTCGTGTCCCTGGACCCCCACCGAACTGCTGACTGATTTCCCTGAGAACAAAAGCCTGACTGACCCGTTTAGAATACTATTCTTTGATTGCCTGACATCTCTCTGGCTGGCTGGATCTCCTTTGCCACATGATGGTACTCCTGATATGACTGATTCCCCCAATTATACCCCAGTGTTGTTAAGTCTGTGGGAACCCATGCCTGGCCTTTCAGAAAAGATCTTTGCTCAGAGCCTGCATTTGCTTTTGCATTTGCGAGGAGTAACAATCTCTTGCCCTACCCCTAAACACTAGTCAACTTCTGCATACCATCTCCCCTCTGTCTGCACACTGGGTAATAGGAAACTGGGCCATTCACAGACAGTTGCCAAGTTTTGGCCAAGAAATTCCATAGATGTCCCAGTGGACCAGTGAAAACCTAAACAGGCCATACTTTGGAAAATTCTCACATCAGTCAGTTGAGTTAAGAATGTTTCAGAACTTAGATTTTCATAGGGAATTTCTTGGTGAGTCCAAATTTAGCCTTTATTCTGAGCAATCTATAATCCCCTCAGAAAGCCAGTAAGTGATTTTTTTGTTTTCCTTTCTGTCCTTGATCTCTATGGAGCCCATAGTCTTGGAGCAGATGTTACTTTTTGGGCCCCTCAGCTGTGCTTTAAGAAAGAACTTGGGTAAGGATCACTCATTACCGGTATGGGCACACTTTATAATGTGCTTTTAGGCAGGCAATAATCCTTCTGAGTAATTTCCCCATTTCCTTCCTTCCTTTCTTTTTTTTTTTTCTTTTTAAGATTTTGTTTATTAATTTGACAGAGAGAGAGAGCACAAGCAGGCAAACAGCAGGCAGAGGGAGAGGAAGAAGCAGGCTCCCCATTGAGCAGGAAGCCTGACATGGGACTCCATCCCAGGACCCTAAGATCATGACCCGAGCCGAAGACAGACACTTAACCAACTGAGTAGCCCAGGCACCCCAAGTTTCATGGAGACATCTAGGGTTCCAGGTCTTGGATGAAGGAGAGTGGGAATCTGATCCGTGATCATCCTTTGCATACACAGGCATATCTGAGATGCTGATTTCCTTGTCTGTTCTTGAACTTCAGTCTACAAACCCTGGGATAAAGTTCTCCATGTCCTTATCCCCAGCTTTTCCAGCTTTGCCTCTTACTGCTTCTTCTCTTCCTCTCTTGGCTGCACTGAGGACATGGGATAAGCTGGGGGGTTGTTTTGGACATGTCTGCCTACATATCCAATTTGAATATCCCTGTACCAAGTGGAACAGCACTAAACAATGATCTGAGTTTGTAGCCTCCATGTACTTCTTACAGGGAATGATTCACAGAATCCTCTATTTTCAGATTTCACTGGTCTGGTCCAGGTTTTCTGTTCTGTCTCCCAGGGACCCAGTTCAGGCAGTGGGGCAGAGGGTGACAGAACTTGGAGCTCCCACTCAGAATCTCACCCTCCTCCAACCACTAAGGTCTCTTTGTTTCCCTTTGATTCTTCTCTTTGGCCCCCTACCATGAGAACCATTATCTGATTTTAGGGATGGGATAAAGAGAACAATTTTATTTCACTGCTTTTGTTTTTGTTGTTATTGTTTAAACTTTGGATCCTGAGGATTTATGGAGTTAACTTTTTGAAACTCAAAAACTGTTGCAAACAAAAACCTCCAAAGCACTTTTTTTTTCTTAATTATCCTTTTTCTGAAGCAGTATTTGTCATAAAATGAATCAGATTTGAGAAAATGTAAGGGGACAGACCATGAATGAATATCACAAAATATTTCTTGAATTTCAGCACTGGGTCTGAGCCTCCATCAAATAAAGGGACTACAGAAACTCTGACAAATGGTGAAGAAGCTAAGACAAAGTTTAATAAAACTGAATGTTGAAATGATTGAAGGTGTTTTATTTTTTTATTTATTTTTATTTTTTATTTATTTCTTTTCAGCATAACAGAATTCATTGTTTTTGCACCACACGCAATGCTCCATGCAATGCATGCCCTCCATAATACCCACCACTTGGCTCCCCCAACCTCCCACCCCCCGCCCCTTCAAAACCCTCAGGTTGTTTTTCAGAGTCCATAGTCTCTCATGGTTCATCTCCCCCTCCAATTTCCCTCACACGGAGGACATGGGGAGATGGAGAGGAGATTGAAGGTGTTTTAAAAAAATAAACACCTGAATGACCATCAGCTTTAATATGAAATCTGAATAAATATGAAATAAAATCTATGTAGAGCAAAAACCTGAAATATTTTACTCAGAGGGAAAAAAAAAAAGAAAACTCATTACTCTTGCCTAGAGTCTTATACTTTCTATTCAACTAACCAGATGTCTCCTGTGACAGGATGGCTAATCCCTCAACTTCTTCTTGTGTGAGAATACCTCACACAGGATTTATGCCCTGTTGTAACAACAAGCCTACAGCAATATTGGGCCCCTAAATTTGTCATCCAGTGTTAGGCACTGTGTAAAGCACTGGTCATCCAAGCCTGTCAGACGAAGTCCCTATCCTCCAGGAGCTAACAGTGCAGCTGGGCCGGGAAAGTGGGCCAGTAAGCATGAACTTCAAGTGCAAAGTGGTGAGAACCATAGAGGTCAGCTGTGGGAGTTAAGGGTAGGGATGGAATCAGGGAGAGCATCTCAGAAGAAGTAATAACCTGTAGAAAGACAAGACTGAGAAACACTATAAGCTGAAAGGTCACTATGAGTGGCAAATAATACAAAGGGAGATGGAATAAAGGCCGAGGCCAAGTGTTTATATGAGAAAGTGACAAATCTGTGTGGAGGGAGAACATTCACTCTTGAAAAGGTACTTTTCCCAAGCCATGTCCCTGGTCTGTGTGTGTGTGTGTGTGTGTGTGTGTATGGTATTTCATATCATAATACTGCTACAACATAATGTTAATACATATATTTTTTTAAATGTACAAATATGTCTCTGACACAGATTTATTTTTCTTCAGAGAACACTGTGGAGCACTGGGAGTTGCACTTTAGGGATGATTCATAAATATTTCATTATTTTATTTGTGATGTATGTTAGTAATTCCCATTTTGAGAGCTGAGGAAATTTAAAGTCAAGCAAACAGCATTTAGAAGGTTTTCTCTACCAAAAAATAGCTCCTATGAATGAAAAAAAAAGATGATGGAGGGACGCTGGGTGGCTCAGTCCTTTAATCGTCTGCCTTTGGCTCAGGTCATGATCCTGGGATGAAACCGCACATTGGCTCCCTGCTCAGCAGGGAGCCTGCTTCTCCCTCTGCCCTCTGCTCCTGCTCTCTCTCTCTCTCTCTCTTTTTTTTTTTTAAAAGACTTTATTTTATTTATTTGACAGAGAGAGAGAGATCATAAGCAGGTAGAGAAGCAGGCAGAGAGAGATGGGAAACAGGCTCCCTGCTGAGCAGAGAGCCCTATGCGGGGCTCCATCCCAGGACCCCACGAGATCATGACCTGAGCCAAAGGCAGAGGCTTAACCCACTAAGCCACCCAGGTGCCCCCTGCTCTCTTGTACATGTACATTCTCTCTCTCAGATAAATAAATAAAACCTTAAGGAAGGAAGGAAGAAGGAAAGGAAAGAAGGAAGGAAGGGAAAGAAAGAGAGAGAGAGAGAGAGAAAGAAAAAGAGAGAGAGAAAGAAAGAAAGGAAGGAAGGAAGGAAGAGAGGAAAGAGGGGGTGATCTCTAATACACACACTGGATTCCAGCTATTCCTGCCTGACACTGAAAGATGGAGGGAGAAGGAAAGAGATTCATTTCTATTGTGACTTTTAGACTATTCAGTGCATTCAGTATTCTAAAAAGTTGCCAGTAAAACTGCAAGGTATGCATTCTTAGAGAGGAAACAACCTCTAGACTTCTCTATGATCACTGATGTGTCTCTTAGCCTGGTTTGACCTGTGTGGGTCAGGCGAAATATGTGGGGGCTCTAATAAAAGATCCTTAAGACCCCATCCAACATCTCTGTTGTATGATATATGCAACTTCCATTCATAAGTGATTACTGAGTAGATTAAGGAAATGAAATAAGCCACAGAACCTTTGATGCTAAGAAAGAGCCAAAGTCCTCTGACAGAAATAGCTTAGTCTCTGGGGTAAAGCACTAGAGAAGACACTAGCAATCACTTTCAAAAAACTACTGTTGGATACAAGGGCGAATGGCCAGTGTATCTACCCAAAGCAGAAGCCATGTGTTGATTGAGAAAAACTAAATCAGTCTATTACTCTAGGATAATATTATAGTGAAATAATATTCCTGGCATACATCTGAAACCCCTTAGTCATTACTTTGGAGTATTTCCACTTAAATTTGATTATGTCATTGCATTGATTCTTAAATTCACAGAAAGAGAAGCAGTCTGCAAAGGAGGCAGAGAGCCTGTTGTTCAAAACCTGAGATAGATTCCTGGCTAGTCCGCTTGTTGGTTTTGTGACTATAAGGTTGAATCATAAAGAATAAATAATAAAATCACATAGAAACACTGAATAAAGAGAGGCGTTTATTTGCATCATGCAAATGTTACTAAGAAGAAGTTTCCGTTTTCTTGCTACCTTTTCTTTCTTGTTGTTTCTTGTTTTTTCTTTTAAGATTTTATTTAAATTAAACTTAGTTAACATATAGCGCACTATTCATTTCGGGAAGAGAATTGAATGATTCATCATTTACATACAATACCCAGTGCTCATCACAAATGCCCTCCTTAATGCCCATCATCCATTTAGCCCTTCCCCCCATGGACCTCCCCTCCAGCAAAAGAAAAGAATGGGCCAGGAGATACTTTCATCTCAAACTGAAATAAAACATCCACTTACTTTTGTTTTACCATCATTTTCAATTGGGCCAAGGTCACTGGTATTATCTGGGTTTAATTTTAGAGTAGCATTCTTAAAAGAAAACAAACAAACAAATTCAAGTCATAAAGAGACCAGTCTCTAAGATTACCTGGATTGCGTTTTTAAGGAAAGTTTAGTATAAATCTAATAAAATGTACTTTTTTTTTTAAATGTACTCTTTTGAGTACTGGATGAAGGAAAGCATGGAAAGAATACAGACCACTATGGCCCTCGGCACATATATGGGTTTGATACATGTTAACCATGATTGGTACATTTATTACACTTCTTTTATGTGAGAAAATGGAGGCTTAGAAATGTTAAAGTCACTTGCATAGGATGATATATGCAAGATGGGCCAGAGCTGAGCCTCAAATCCTGTCATTCAACTCCATAGGCCCCACTCTTAACCATCTACTAAGGACTCACTGAAAATTTAGGGGGGCGGGAATGGGTATACATATATACGTATTTCTTTAAATTGTCAACAGTGTAGAAGATGGACCAGAGTGGCAAAGGATTGGAGAGAGGGAGACTAGGACCAGTAAGGAGACAGTGGGTTAAGAACAGATCATTGAATTTTGAGCAAGACAGTAGTCATGGGGATGAAAAAAAGCAAAGACTATAGATTTTAAAATTCTATAAAAACAGTCACCTGGTTGCAAAGGAACTGAGGAAGGGGATAACAGATGAAGGGTTGGCTGGAGTGAAGGAATGATACAGAGTTTGAAGTCCTGGAATATCTGAGACAGCCCAGTACTGGGAACTCTGATAAGTAGGGCAGGCATGGAAGGTTGTGGGGTCAAGCTGGACCTGAAATCCAGCCCACTTCCCTACCAAGCCAAAGAGCCTGCTACAAGTGTTGTGTATCCAGAGAAAGGATACCTGTATCATAACTTACACTAATTGCGAGTTACAAGAAGTCTTGCTGACCAGATCTCTAGACTGGGTTTTAAGTCAAAGCCATGGGACTGGATGCAATCTTCTGAGGGAGAAAGTATAAAGGGGTGGGGGGAACATAAACACAGACAGCCAGAATAAGGAGGTGGGAAGAAGACAGGGGCCCTCTCAAGAAAGTGAAGAAAAGAAAGGTGGAACTGTAGGCTTGTACAAGATCCCTAATACTAAAAGACAGAACTATTTCGAGAAGAGCATGACAGCAGAGAGTATAAATAGCAAATGGCAGAAAGAGCAGAGGTGAGCAATGGCTAAAAAGTTCTGGGTTTAACCATTAATTCAGCCATTCTTAGCAACCCCTGAGAGGTAATTTTAGCATTGTGGTAGAGATAAATGTCCAAGTGCCAAGAGTTTTAGAGTCGGAGGGAGGTGGGAAAGCAAAAACAGAAAAAACAAATTTTTCTTGGCATCAGGAAGAGAGAGCTCCGTTGAGAAAGTTGAGTGTTTGTTTGCTCAGTGTAACACAGGCCTGGACATTGGTTATGCCCTGAGGAAAAGCAAAGGTGTAAGTAAAAGGACATTAATTTATGAAGCAAGCCTCAGTTTCATCTTGATAAACATTTTGTTTAAAAGTTCCATAAACAAGAGTGGCCCAGGAAATGCTTTAGCAAATGCTCATTAACAAAGTGACAGCTATTTAAAAATGTTCCCATAGCTATTATATGTTTATCACCCCTTGTGTCATAAAGACTTTTGGCATGGAATCTTGAGTTCTTTCTTTAGTATGAGAACCCTTCTGTTCCCTGGGGATTTTCAGAGAATAGGGTACATGGTTGACCTCTTACTCAGACAGAAGGAAATTACGCTTTCACCTCTTGCTCCGGAGGAAATTTATCATGCAGTCATTACTCCTGGATGAACATCGAAATGAGACTGAAAGCTGGAAGCCTGGGTTCTACATGAGCAATATTTCTGGACTAAGTTCCCTCACACTGCCAAAAGAGGGATTTGTTCTTGTAGATTTCTAGGTCATTACAATTCTAAAATAACCTAATGAACAAAAAAATCACATGCAAACAAATGCTTAGTGTTATTTCACATATGACAGAACACACCAAAACACGTAGGACCCCAACAATTGGGGGGGGGACAAATTCTGTTACATACGGTATTGCTATAGAACAGAATAGAATAGTATCTAGTTGTATATTATTCTTTTCCAAAGTGTTCTGAGTAATACAGAAAAAGTTCCTAATAAAATGTTAAATGAAGCAAGGTGGAATCCAAATTTGCAGTTTTAAGCCAATTTTGTAAAACAAAACAAAATATTGATACTATGTTATATACACAGATAGAGAAAGAAATCTGACAAGAGAAATGAACCCACTAGAGAGTGAAATTGGTGACAACAATTTACTTCTCCTTGGGGAACCTGGGTGGCTCAGTCAGTTGAATGTCTGTCTTCAGCTTGGGTCATGATCCCAGGGTCCTGGGATTGAGTCTTGCATGGGGCTCCCTGCTCAGCAGAGAGTCTGCTTGTCCCTCTCCCTTTGCTCATGTACTCTTTCACTCTTTCTCTTTCAAATGAATAAATAAAATCTTTAAAAAATTTTTTTTTAATTTTTTTTAAATTTTAAATTTTTTTTAATTTTAAATTTTTAAAAAATTTATTTCTCCTTTTATAATTGTTACTCTCTCCATAATCATTACAGTTGTTCCTTTCTTGTGAGTTTTGTAGGGCATTTTATACCCCAGGTTTGCAGGGAGGTTGTTTTCCTTTCCACTGTATTCAATTCAACTTATACTATTTTCAGGGATGCAGACAGAGGATATATGGATGCCATCTTCCCTGCCGGACTCAAGCTATGCTACAAAGAAGGACCGCAAAACACATCTTTGTATTAAACACACTCAAAAGCAAGCAGGTTGGAGAGAGAAGCTAAAGCAAAATGGAAATTGCTGGGGTGCCTGGATGGCTCAGTGGGTTAAAGCCTCTGCCTTCAGCTTGGGTCATGATCTCAGGGTCCTGGGATCAAGCCCCGCATCGGGCTCTCTGCTCAGCAGGGAGCTTGCTTCCCCCTCTCTCTCTCTGCCTGCCTCTCTGCCTACTTGTGATCTCTGTCTGTCAAATAAATAAATAAAATCTTTTAAAAAAAATGGAAATTGCTTCCTAAAATCACTATTATTATTTTTGTTAGTTTGGAAAGATACCACTGTTTGCCTACAGCTCTACAGCTTACATAATCTTCAAAAACTACTTTCTACAATTTTAAGATCACCAAAATAATATTTGGCCTGTAAATATTATTTACAGGCCAAATTTATTACAGTCTTAGACTCAGCCACATTTATCTGTCCTAATATCTCACTGTTTTTCCCAATAATAATAATAAATCAAATAATATTGATAAAATAATATTAATAATATTAGTGTAGTAATATTATTAATAATATTAATTTTAAAAAGAGACATCTGCATGTAATAAATGAATTATAAATGCCACAATACCTTCAGCAAATAAACAAAGGGTAGAGGAAAAAGGCTGATGCCTTCATGTCTTCCAACTCTACTTTTTAAATTACTACTGACTGTAAGCACCTATAACAATTCATAGTTCTAAATTGCTGTTAGAAAACACATAGAAATTTAGTTATTAATGGTGATGCTTAATGAAGTTTTTATGTTTTAGCATAACCCAACAGTAAACTAAATAACAAATACTTCAATAATAAAACATGAAGTAAAATATAGTGATTTTAGTATTATTTTTTTGTTAATGCCCTTTTAACTCAAGGATTGGAAGTTATATTCATTCAACAGACATTTATTGCATGACTAAAATGAACAAAATGAATGTCAGTCTTTGACCATATCACCTCTTAAATTGTCCAGTTTAGTACATTAAACAAAGGGCAACATAGAAGAACATACTTGTGTCAATTTGAGCATCTTTACTGAGAGGCTGAAGTTGAAAATGAACTCAATTCTGATTTTTATGAGAAGAAAGCTACTGTCTCTTTCTCTGTTCAACAACGAAGGCAATATTAATGGTCTCTCTTCCTTGCCCACAACCTATAGCATGGGACTTGACAGCTCCTTGAATACATTTGCTCACAGAATTCTAATTCATGAGGGACTATGTTCTGAGGCTTCTCACAAGGCAGTTTCAAGAAAGAACCTTATAAAGCACTATCAGGAACACTAATGGGCTTCTTCTCTTTCTAGTTGTAAAAAGCACTTTCTAATTGGAAGTCTCCATTTGTGTATATTCATCACAGCACTGAGTTTCCAGGAATTTTAAGTTTAGGTCTTGTGATAGTATAGTTTTCCTTATAAAATACATATCCTTTCATATGTCAGATTTCCCAATTAGGTAAGACTGTGAAAATTATATTTTGATTAAACTGAAAGACTCAATCAAGCATAAAAAAAAGCTTTATTGTATTGACTTAAAATAGCCTATTTTCAGTTTTAAAGAATTATGTTTCAATTGGAATAACATTTTATTTTAAAATGACCCATGCCACTTAACGGAAAGAATGAAGGAACAAAAATAAGCAAAACCTCTCACTTTTAGACAATGCTCTGAACTTACGTGGAAATTAAATTCGTGGAAATTAAATTCAAAGTAGCAGACAAAAGGCAGTCCCTGAACTCATGGTTTCAAACATAAAGAGTCTGTCATTTACACCGCAAGATGCTTTAACACCCAGTAACAATTTCTACAGTGACTAGATAAAACTTGTATTTAACACCTAGTGTGAGCAAAAAAGGCCTCCAAGACAAAAATTCTCACACACAATTCTAAATAAAGCTGTATGGTCAAGTCATTAGCAATGGGCTACTTAAAGTCGGAATTTAGAATCACCTCAGACTCAGTTTCTCGCTTCGTGTGTTTATCTAATATACCCAGTTTCAATTTTCCTCATGGGTAAAGTGCGATTAATTATCAAGATCACTGAGAAAACAGTGATTCTTTTTGCTCTGCAGAGCACAACATAAAAAAAAATAAAGAAAGGTAAGAAAACATATATTCTGCTACAAAATTCAGTGCTTCACAGTATTTTCAACTTACAAGAAATTGCAAGTAAGTGAGGATACAGATAAAGAAATCAAGACATTATTGAGATGATTGAAAAATATATCTTTTCCCCTTGAAACATAATCTCCACAGAGAAGAACTGCATGGACTCAATGATGAATATTTTTTCCTCCTCCCTAACTCTGTCTTACAAAGCGTTACGATGCTGTTTCCCAGTCGTGCATGCATGTGAACAGTGCATGTGTAAATGGAACTAAAATAAAATACTGAGTACTTGATTAATATTAAATTGGTCCCTTGAGATATGGTAAGTCACTGATTCCTTGACATATACCTCCAATAACTTTATTAAAAAGGAGAACAAACAACACTTTCTGTATCTGATGCAGTAATGCCTTCCTTATCCCAGAGCCACTTCCATGGCAAATTCTTCTACAGAACACAACTAAAGACTTGGACACAAACCAAAAGTCTCCTGAGCACCTAAAATAGATGTCACTGTGTCGATGCACTTTGGCACATCCACTTTCCTCATAAGAGAATCTCTTGGGCCCTCAGATAAAGTTACTGCTGTTCATTCCTTCCATAATTTTTTTTAATAAACTCTTTTTTTCTTCTGGCTTTCTTGTGCACAGCACAAAAAAATAATAATAATTATAAAGACGTGGTTGAGGTTGAAGGATATTGTTAGAAGAAGGCAAACGGTCCACACCCATACGAAGTCATCATATGGATGCTGGACACACAAAGAAAAAAAATCCTATAAAAATAATACCATTTAAAAAAGCATAGTGATTACATGACTTTTTGACATAAGATGTAATAGCCTTACATACCACAGAATAGGCCCCCAACGTATCATTACATTATAGAATAATTCTACATTGTATATCCACGATGAGAAGGCTGGGTAATTCAGAGAATATTAAATTGAATTTAGTTCCCTCCAGAGAGATCTCAAAATATATACTTGATCTCAGAAAGTTAACTATCCAAAAATGGCTAAATTCTTTCTAAGACTTCTGAAGTTTTCCATGGTAAACTCGTAAGCTTCACTTTTTGGAAAGTCCACAAATGTAGACCTCCTTAATTGTCTCATTACTTGTTTATTGACCAGTAGCAAGAATTACCTGTTACCTAGTTAGGCCTCTGGGGAAAGAGTGACACTTCAGATGACAGTGGTTCCCTTCTGTCTACCCCACTGCCATTTTAGGCTACTCCCCTTCTGCTCTGAGAGCCTCCATAGCTCAGTGATTTGAAATCTTGGAAATGTTGTCCATTTACGGCGGATGAGCTTAAAGAAGATAAACTTCATATGAAAAATTTTTTAAAAAGGCTTGCCAAAATTTTTTTAAGTAAGTAGAAATGAAGGGAAGGAGTGGTTAAAATGAATAATTAATGATAGAAGTAGATTAGAGGTAAAATCCTAATTCAAAATTATGTGTTTTCCAGGTCAGATCCACCAAGCTGTGACAAGGTCCGTGAGCCTTTCTTGAGACAGTTTAAAGTGCCTGGAGCTGCTCTGTCTTGGTCCTCCTGATTGGCTCTATACTGGTTCTATACTTCCAGTCGAAGATGAATTAACCTATCCCTCCCCCTCAATCAAGAGCATTCTGCACATTCCATAATATTACAGCCTATCTTTCTTTATCCAACATGAACAACAAAACATAAAACCACCCATGACAAGATATAAAAAAGGACAGAGATAAACTAAGCTTCAAAATAAAATAACAACGACGACCATTAGAGTCCTGAAAACAAAACAAAACAAAACCAAATCCTAGTAGCTTCAACTATCAACAGCCACAAAACAGCACAGCAAAGAAGCTAAGGTACTTTAAAGAGCGTGTTTTCTCTCAGAAAAGAGGCAAGGAGTGGGGGAAAGGTCAAAGGACCACGGAATACTTGTGCCCCAAGCAAACAAACCCTGAAGGAGATTTCAATGAGTAAAAAACAGTACCTTATAAGTAACTGGTCTTGTCTACTCACAGCTGTTTCCAGTGCCGACTCTTGTTTAACTGTCTACTGCGTTCAGTTTAAAGTTAATTCTGTTGGCAAAAAAGTACAGAGCTTGTCTGGAAAATGCTGTTTGGACATAAACCATTCCTTTCAAAGCTGTAGTAGCTATATTTAAGTTTTCTTGTAGAGAGGGATATAAACCTTTCCTGTAGCTAATTTTCTTCCTCCTCCCGCCCCTCAGACTTAGTCAGTGTCCTCCTATCCCATATATTGAAGAAAGAGACAGAGAGGGGAGGAAGAAAAAAAAAAAAAAAAAAAAAAAACCAGGAAACATACCTTAAATAATGTAGTAGTTGAGCATTTGGAAAAAGAGGAGGAACAAAAAAAAAAAAAAAAAAAGAACAAGAACAAGAACAATAAGAACCATAAAAAGAGTATCAGGATCTTAAATATAATTTAGCCCAGTGCCCTCATTTTTTAGATCAGGAAACTGATACTCAGAGAAAATATGACTTGTACAAGATCATTCACATAGCTAATTAATGCTGCAGCTAAGAATAGTTACCAGGTTTCACAACTTCCAATTCAATGCTCTTTCTACTACTCGAGTATACCCAAGGGAAATGGTTTACCTTTTCCTTACGTATCCTTGACTAATACCCACAGGAGTTGGCAGGGAACAGTGACACAACTACAATGTGAGAACCATCTGTTCTCAGAGAGAACATCTCATTCCACTTTAAAATCCTCAATACTGAAAGTTTCTCTATAATGCCCAATTTCTTGAAGATTTAGGAAACATCTTACTGTTTGTTGATTTTGCATAATATTTTTATGTCTCAGGATGCTGACATCCTTTAGTCCTTATAGAGGGCTATAAGGGATGGTGCTATGACAGGTGTTAATCTTTAATATTTCTTTTTTAGAAAAAGATTTTATTTTCTTATTTATTTGAGAGAGAGTGAGAAAGAGGGAGCACAAGCGCGGGGCAGGGAGGGAGACGGGGGAGAGGGAGAAATGGACTCCCCACTGAGCAGGGAGCCTGGGGCTCAATCCCAGGACCCTGGGATCATGACCTGAGCTGATTACAGTCACTTAACTGACTGAGCCACCCAGGCGCCCCTCATATTTCTACCTAGTATCAGTGGTATTGGACTAGAAACACATTACTATCACTACAGATCCCTACTTTCAATTTGTCGATATTTTTTTAACCATACGTGCAAGTTTATTCTTGTTATTATTAATTACATATTTTGTTAAATAAGAGAAGCAGCACAATAATTTTTACTTGCTTTCTTTCACATAACATATCCTACTTATATATAAAGAAACTATTTTTCTCTAACTGAAGGAATGATATTCTTATTATAGTTTATTTTTTAAAATTTCTTTTCTATAATGTATTCATTCATTCATTTATTCATTCATGTCCTTATTTAGCAAATATTAATTGAACATTAATATAGTTCCCTTCCCTTGTGGAATATGGTGACAAGCAATAACTTTTATAGATAAGTGTAGAGTTGTCAAATAAAATCAAAGGGCTTACTTATGAAGTAAGGCCAATTTTCCATAACTATCTTTTTATCCATTCTCATATTATAAGCATGTGCCCCAAATTTATTTACATTCTCTCCATTGAGTTGCCCACTCTCAACAACATCTATCCTCCATCCTAGGGTCAGATATGTCAAAATACGAAATGGCCCAGGTTGAAATTGCTCTGGGCACTATTCATCTTTCTGTTTGATCTGACTCCCTAAACTACTAAAATCTAAATTACAAACTACAATTTAAAGACACAACTGGCAAATGCTCAGACCACCCACAACCCATTTTTAAATTGTGACACATTGTTTAGTGCAGAAATTTAGTTTTTTTGATATTGCCCATCTACTTTTTAAATGATATCATATCTACTCTGGCCCTGGTCTTTGGAAGAAAATAGTGCAATGTGACTAAATAGTTATAAAAGTATATTTTTTAAGTGATAATGTGGTTTTTGAAACATGTTTTCCAAAATGTTGAGTAATTAATAGGTACTGTATCAATTTTCTAACAACGACAAATAAGCAGCTGATTCAAAATACATAATAGTTGAGAAAGAAATCTTGTAAACCATACTTTATACTTTTTTACACAATGGCAGGATCCTCATCTCCTTCCAATCTCAATTAATTTTGTCTGACTGAGCTCTGTGCAAATATAAGTCCCAAAGACATCAACATCTACATTTATATATAGCACTGATACCTCAAGTCTGATTAGAATTTGACACTCTGATACATATGACTTGGGTTTACTAAAAGTATTCCCTCTTTTTCTTTTACTTCTTAAACTTTACTTTTAATTTAAACATTTTGCCTTTTGTCTGTGAGAAGGAACAGGAAGGAAATCTCAGTAAGCCTTGAAAGAGAGGTAGTCTGTGAGGAGAGAGACACAGAGATTTAGATAGAATGAGTCAGGATGATTCAGGGCTCTGGACTGGACTCAGGAAGGAAGGTGTAAAGAGAAGTCACATACAAGCAGGTTGTTTGGAACAGAAGAGGGCTGAGCCACAGACAATAGATTATAGGTATTAAATGCAAGAACCAAAGTCTCTCAAAATAGGTTCAGCAAAGAGGGAACTAGCAATTTTGGTGACCAGTGCCAGCAACAGGAAATTGGTCCTCGAGCGGACTTTGTAATTCATGACATGGTTTGTTTCTCCCCATTGGAAGGGAAGCATGTGCTGTCAATATGAGGATTCGAACACAATCTAAAATAACACAGTGACATAGAAACATTAAAAAAAATTGTTCCTCTATTTTTAGGTCCCTTGGACATACTCCAGGTTGACCTACTCTGAGCATGCTCTGGATCTTAGAATCCTAGCATAGTTTAGTGGGGACTAGTTACTGTGTTATGAAGCCTGGATATGTGGAGTTGAATTTCACTGATGGGAGAGGTACTTACAGCAGAGGTGAAATCCGGGGCAGACTATATTAACACAGGCAAGACAGTCGGAGTTCTCTTGACTCTTGATCTCCTCTTAGTTTTTAGGTTTACAGTAACACTAGAGGAAGGCTTTTCCTAAGGAATCCCAGAGAGCTCTTTTGTGAAAGAAGCTACTGGATTATAATATTCTGTGCTTGGGAGGAGATATCACACATGGACATTTTTAATAGTCTCAGGGACCCACACACATAAAAACCTTAAGCACCTACTCTCTTCAGTTCAAGCTCACGCTTACTTTGCTGCCTGTCTCCTCTCAAAAGCCATTCTCCTCACAGCAGCTAGGGCCCGTTATACTGTCTGATAGCTACCCATAATTCCTCTGCTTCACACCTTCCAGTGGTTTCCCATCACCCCATTCCATGGCTTCTAATGGTTTCCTATCATTCTCTTGCTTTATCCCTGCAATCGTTTCCCACTGTTTGCAGAATAAGTCCAAGTGCCTGACGATGGCTTCTGAGGCCTCACATAATTTCTCCCGTTTATCTTTCCTATTCCCTAACCTGCTGTTCCATCTGTTTAGGATGCTCCCCCTTGATCTTTGTGGGACTACCACTTAATGTGACTACAAGACTCATTGCAAATGCTTCCTCCCCAGAAAAAAGATTTCCTGATCACTCTAGCTGATCATCTCCCCCGTCCCTTACATACACACACTCTCTGCCCCGTTTTTCTTTTTTAATTGGTCTTCATAGCACTTACTACTCTCTGAAATTATCTTGGATTCCTTTTGTATTTATTCATTCATTTAATTCGTCAGTTTAATTATGTTTACAGTATCTCTTCGAGAATGAGTTTTATAAATCAGAAATGTGTTGAAAGTTATAGATAAGATCAGAAACACAATATTTAGGCTTTTCAAACCACATTATCACCAGTATTCAGAGCAGTGTCGCCTATGTATGTAGTTGACCAATATTTCTTGAATGAATGAATTATATTTGTTGCCTGGGTTACTACTCTTCAGTCAACAAATATCCAACAGAAGTCCACGAGCATGAAGGCAAGGACTAATCTACTTCTGCAATTGACTGAACTCTTCAAGTCTCCCTGAGGCTCAAGCAGCTAGGCATTCGCAGGAAATAAGGAAAGAGACCCTGCTGGGCCCTAGGAGGCTGCATCTAGGCATGGTGCCTGGAAACCCTTGAATTTTGTTAACATAAAGTCCAGCATATACCCTTGAGCTGCTAGGAGGTCCTAAGAGCTTTCGGACATCTCCTCTGTTTCCTGAACTCGATAGTCGTGGTCCTTATTGTAATAGCAGATATCCTAAAGCTAATTCTATCCTTTCCAGGTGGTTTCAAGAAACTGCTCTCAGTTGCCAACTCTTCAGAAGCAGGAGCTAAATCCTTGCATTCGCAGTATACGTTTTCTAAATGAAAAAAGGGACAGACTAAATAATTTTAGAGAAGTGAGCTCACAGATAATTTAATCTTCCATCTCGGTTCTCCTCCATGCTGACTCAGAGCTCTCCAGCGAGCTGTAAATTAGATTTCCTCTCCCGTCTCAGGTCCTACTGATTCCTAATGACCTGTTCTCGTGAGTCAGCCTCTCTGGGTCCTATGGCTCAGGCACACTGTGGGATAATATGACTGCCTTAGCAGACTTCAGGTCCCATGGTATCAGGAAGGTGGCTGGTGTGATGGAGGCCAAACAAAGTTGTTTGTTTGGGAAAAAAAACGACACCCCCCCCTCCCTGCCCCCGCATACCACTGCAGCTGCCCTACCTCCTCCCCAGGACACACCTAGGTAGAAGAAAACTCTTGTCTGAACACTACTGCAGCTTGATAGCAAATAACATCACTTAAAACCATTTTTGAAAGAAATTTTCCTTTTCCTATGGTACTGATTGCATGTTAGTCTAAGTTCATAGGTGGCATTTAGTGAGTCAGTGAATCCAAGCTACAGATATTTAGTGATTGTCTTCTATGGACAAGGCTCCGTGTCAGGTAGTGAGGTTTGTGTAATTATTCCTTTTTATCTCAAGGGATAGTATTTCTTTATCCAGAATACAAATTTCTCTAGGAAAAGAAGGTAAAATTTCTTCTTTTCTCCCCCTTTTCTTTCTTTCTTTCCTTCCTTCAATCTACTGAAAGCCAGATTTATTGAGTCCAAATAACATGCTGTGTTTGGGTATAAAGAAAAAGACAAACTCCAATGTCAGGAGGCTAACCCTTTGGAAGTGAGAGAAATTTACAGACTATTGGGGAGATAGGCACAGCATTACCAGAAAGCACATCAAAGCAGTGTGGAATCAAGATGGGAAGTGAGCAAAGAAGGCTTTTTTTGAGAGGATGATACCTACATACATTCTGAATGCAGGAGAGGGAGAGGATTAACATTCCAGGCAGGAAATAGGGCACACTTGGGTCACTTCAAGAATTTCCATAGAGCTGGAATGTGGAATGAAAGACATAGACTAATAGATGAAATATGCAGAAGGAAATATAGGCAAAAGGCTCAGGAATTTGTTTTTTATCCTGAAGGCAATGGGGGAGCTACTGAAAAATTTTAAACAGTGGATACTTTGTTTTAAGAATGCTAAGTGGAGAATCACTCGGCATCAGGGAAATACAAATCAAAACCACAATGAGATACCACCTCACACCAGTCAGAATGGCTAAAATTAACAAGTCAAGAAATGACAGATGCTGGCGAGGATGCGGAGAGAGGGGAACCCTCCTACACTGTTGGTGGGAATGCAAGCTGGTGCAACCACTCTGGAAAACAGTGTGGAGGTTCCTCAAAAAACTGAAAATAGAGCTACCCTACGACCCAGCAATTGCACTCCTGGGTATATATCCTAAAGATACAAACGTGGTGCTCCGAAGGGGCACGTGCACCCGAATGTTTATAGCAGCAATGTCCACAATAGCCAAACTGTGGAAAGCGCCTAGATGTCCATCAACAGATGAATGGATAAAGAAGATGTGGTATATATACACAATGGAATACTATGCAGCCATCAAAAGACATGAAATCTTGCCATTTGCGACGACGTGGATGGAACTAGAGGGTATCATGCTTAGCGAAATAAGTCAATCGGAGAAATATAACTATCATATGATCTCTTTGATATGAGGAAGTGGAGATGCAAGGTGGGGGGGTTTGGGGGGAGGTAGGAAAAGAAAAAATGAAAAGATGGGATTGGGAGGGAGACAAACCATAAAAGACTCAATCTCAAGAAACAGACTGAGGGTTGCGGGGGGGAAGGGGGATGGGAGAGGGTGGTGGGGAAATGGACATTGGGGAGGGTATGTGCTATGATGAGTGCTGTGAAATGTGTAAACCAGACGATTCACAGACCTGTACCCCTGGGGATAAAAATACATTATATGTTTATTAAAATAAAAAAATTAAAAAAAAAAAAAAAAAAGAATGCTAAGTGGAGAAAGAATTTAGGGACAGGTGGTTTGAAGGACTAGACTACTTAAGAGGTTGTTTCTTTATTCAAGTAAGACATTGTGATGGTCTGAAATTAGGCAGTAGAGACAGAGAGACCCAAAAGAGAGGCACCAAAAGATAATTTACATTTTCTCACAGGTAGGAAGAAGTGAGTAAGCCAAAATCACTTCCAAAACCACTATAAAATCATTACAGAAAAGTGTATCCAGTATTAGAACTGCATGAAAACTCTAGTAAGTTCTTATATAAGTAAGTTCTCCCCATTCACAGATGAGGAAGCGGAAGGCTCAAACTTGAGTGATAGCAACGTTTGATCTCATGTCCATCTGACGACAAAACCCATATTCTCTACACTAAATTGCCTGGCCCTTTGAGGAGATCATACATTTTGGACACTTCTTAAACTTAAAGAAGTAGTTTGGAATATAATTTGGCAGTACCTTAAGAGGTTCCCATGCAAGACTGTTCAGGTTTTCCAGGTATGAGCATGCTCTAATTTGAGATCCAACACACAAACAACTGGATTTGTGCTGTTTCTATGGAAAAACACATTTAGCTACCCTGCAAAGCACAAATCCTCATCAAATTCCTTTTGATAATTTAATTATTTTTAAGCCTGGAAGATTTATTCACACTCTATATAAGGATGGCCAGGTGAAACCAAAATGGAAGTGGACTTGGCAGATACTCTAGTTCAATCAAGTCAAATACTGAGTTTTGAGTAGAATGGTGTTTGAAAGATAAATCAGTTTCAATGAATCTTGGAAGGCAGAAGGTACAGTTCTTAAGACAATGAAAACAGGAAGGGGCAGACATAGCTCAAGCCGGAGAAAATGCTGAAATTTGCCTTAAAGTTGGAGAAAAGTTCCTTCTCTAGCATATTTTACATTGACTATGGGTAGGACAACTACACAATTTAGTATCCAAACCTCGAATCTTGAGAGTAAAAGGAGACACTAATATTAATTACAACAGGATAGCAGATAAGAATCAGGACTCTTACAGGCAAGCCTGGATATACATCACCTTACCTAGAGGCTGACATTAAACCTGATCTTCAGGTGATGGTAATATCAAGAATGAGGTCATGGGTTTTAAAGTGAGGCAAGACAAGCAAAGTCAAGAATTCTTACACAACTTGGACAGGGTGTTTGATAGATATACAATGGCCAGATCAACTGAACTATTTGAGATATATTAATTTAGTTCCATAGTTTATTAGAAAATGATACATAAAGATGAAAAATAACCCTTCATTATAAGATAGTCACAGATAACAGGTATATAGTGTTTAGTCTCCTATATATTCACATAAATATTTTCCATAAAATATAAATATGTTGGCATACATGGGTGCTCCTACCTATTTTGGTTATTTAAAAATAAGTACAGACTTTATTTTTTGATCAGGGAGTCAATATTAAGAAGCACCAAACTGAATCAAATCTCAGTCTACTCTCCCACCGATTCCTGAATTCTTTCCAGAGTTGAGGACATCCTTCCTTATATGGCAAGATTGCTTCCTAGGCTAGATAAAGGGAAGGATGGGCATAGCATGGGAAACAAACACTCCCAGGGAGAGACAGGAGATATCAGGCAAAATTAATTAGGTTTTCAACCTTAGTTCTGTCATCAGCTAGCTGTGTGACCTTGGACAGAACACTTGACTCTACCCAGCCCTGGGTTTCTCCCATATAAAATGAGAGGATTTAAAAAGATTACCTTGGAAGTTCCTTCAGATATAAAATTCGACTATTCTCTGAGATAATTATCTCCCATATGTTTTAAATTTGCTTAATGTTTACTTATCTGTGAGGTCTGGGAAGATATCTTTTGCATCATAAAGAAATTAAAACAGCCAGTTATTGATGAAACAACTGTGATGGTAACAATAATAATTTTTTTAAGACTCCCAAGAATATAAACATAGGCAGTGGGGAGATGTTTCATTTTTTAATGTATAATAGGAGGACTATTAAAATTTTCTTAGGAGAAAAGTCATCAGATATAAAATGCCGAACCACATTGTGCTTAATGATTTTTAAATATTCAGCTAATTTGGGCTCCCAAAACACACAAAGAATCAAGCTTTCTGAATTTATACAAAAAAGGATTTCTTCTGGAAGTGTAATGTGACTGTCATTTTTCACGAGGAAAGAATGAATCCACATTTACTATATAAAACTGTTGGAAATGAATACAGGAGTTGCCTCTCTGTTCTGTAATCTTTGACAAGTCCTTAGATACACAAGCATGGTTCAGAAAATAATGAAAACAAATTGCCCATCAATCTTCTGCTTTTGGACCTCAAACTTTAATGCAACCAAATATAAGGAAGCCAGATAAAATTTTTTCCTTATATTATTTTTATTATTTTTCAGTTCATAAAGTAATATGCTTCTTTATTTATAAAAGGCCACATGCAATAAAAAAAAGTATGTAACATAAAATTTAAGATTTCTAGCCACTCAATCCTCTCTAATGCTACTCTTTTTTTTAGATTTTATTTATTCATTTGACAGAGAGAGAGAGAGAGCACAAGCAGGGGGAGCCACGATCAGAAGAAGAGAGAAAAGCAGACTCCCCGCTCAGCAGAGAGCCCGACATGGGACTCCATCCCAGGACCCCGGGATCATGACCTGAGCCAAAGGCAGACACTTAACAGACTGAGCCTCCAATACTATTCTTACGAATTAATCACTATCAACTATTCACTCTGCACCCATTCAGATGATCTCTCTCTTCACATACATGTATGTTTGCACACATACATACACATGAACATCCACAAATCTGGTCTTGAAAAAAGAACGTTATCTTCCTTTACTCTAATACTTGGCACAGTTATTAAATTTGTTCATCTTTAGGCAAGCAAACAAGCATAATAATAAATGTGTCTTCTTTTCCTGTCATAAAATCTCTCTCTTCCATCCTTAAGCCCTTGGACTTCTCTGTACAATTTATCAGGTGGCTAAGAAAAATAAGTGCAATATCTTATTGGCAGTCAAGATGCTTAGCAAGATGAGCACCTAATAAATGTTTATTGATTTGAATGAACGTATGAAGCACACCAAGTACCATAGTGGCACCAATGTGGGAGTAGCTGCCAGGAAATAACCACGTGTGAATTGACATTTCTAGTATCCATTCCTCTTTATATCAGGTGTCAAGAATTGCTACCTTTGGGGCACCTGGGTGGCTCAGTGGGTTAAAGCCTCTGCCTTCGGCTGAGGTCATGATCCCAGGGTCCTGGGATTGAGCCCCGCATTGGGCTCTCTGCTCAGCCGGGAGCCTGCTTCCTCCTCTCTCTCTCTGCCTGCCTCTCTGCCTACTTGTGATCTCTGTCTGTCAAATAAATAAATAAAATATTAAAAAAAAAAAACAAACTTCATTTGATATTGGCAAGTAGATGAAATTTTAAGATATAAGAACAGATCAGATTGCCAGAAGAGAGAGTGTAGTTAGAAAAGATGAACAAAGACTGGGATCTGTCTTCTTCAACGAAATTTTAGGGAGACTGGTGTGTGTGTGCATAGTTTATAGATATATGAATGAAGCATACATGCATTAGGATATGCTGTTCAGTGAAAAACTTGGGAGATTACTGTTTTCATTCCGATGAATACATAGAAATAATTGTGTAAAGATGGAAGTACTATAATGAAGGCACGAGACACCATGATGTTTTTGTAACTTTGTATTTTGGCATGATTTCAAACTTACACAAGATGATAAGAATACCACAAACAAAACTCATATGCCCTCTATGTAGATTTACCAATCTCCATCTATCAATCTATGTATAAGCACATTATTTTTTTCTGAATCACTGAGAGTAAGTTGGAGACAATGTATACCTTTATCAGCACACAGTGTTTACTTCCCAAGAGCAAGGATATTGTCTTATATAGCTTCAGCTTAATTCTCAAAATTATGAAATTTAACATTGATACATTATTATTAATCTAACCAACTCACAGTCCATATTCAGATTTATACGTTCCCACTAATGTCCTTTATGGCTATTATTTCTCCATTTCAGGATTGAATCCATAGTCACACATTGCATTTCATGTCATTTTTCTATATTCTCCTTTAACCTGGAACATTTCCTCAACCTTTCTTTGTCTTTTTTGATCTTGAACTTTTTTAAGGATACAAATAAATTATTTTTATAATGTGTCTCAGTTCCAATTTGCCTAATATCTCCTCATGACTAGATTTGAGTTGTGCATTTTTAGCAGAAATACCAAAGAAGTAATGTTGTGTCCTTCTCACTGCACCATATCTGGGGGCATATGATGTCAGATGGCCCTGATATTAATAACGATAACTCTGGTCCATTTTTTTATCATACTCTCCTTCAGTACTGTTAGCATCTATGCAACATTCTAACTTTTTCATTCCTTCTATTTTATTAGTTGGCATTCTATTGTAAGAAAGAGCTTTGCCTATCACACCCATTTATTCATTTAGATTAATAAGTAATCTATGGATTTTAATTTATTAAATTGGTTTATTAAATTGGTTGATTATTATGTAGTTTAATACTTAAGTTATTTCAAATTTGGCCACTGAGAACCTTTCAGGCTGGCTCCTTTGTCCTTTTGCTATGTCGTTGTCATTCTTCGAATACTTCTTATTTCCGGGGCAACAAGCTGTGCCAGCCTTTGCTATACTTTCCCTATCTCAGACTTAAATCTGTCTTTCTACTTGATTCATTTTAATGGAGCATGGTGAGAAACCAAGTGCTGAATATTCATGCCACTGCTTCCAGACCCTTTTACCAGGCAGAGCTAGGAACAAAATATTTTTTAAATATGCACACACACATACACACAGACTCTATCTTTTATTTATTTATTTATTTAATCCTATGTTTGGAGCCTTTACTATTTTTGGATTCTCAGGTTAAAAAATATGGGAGATTCTCATTATAGTTCCTCCCATTTCTCCTCTTATCTTCTCTTACATTTTTATTACATATTAATACAAAATAATAAGAATAAAGTTATATCTGCTTTTTCTATAACCTTATCTTTATCAACTGTTTAATCTTAGTCTTATAGTTAAACTAATGCAATGTCACTGTGAGAATTTTATCACACATTCCCATTCTTGAGTTTTATTATTTTGATTTATTTTTGGTTTCACTGAGTTCACATTTAAACAATTTTTTTGAGAAGGCATAGGCAATGTATAATTGAGAATATCCTCTTACTACCACTTACTTGGATACATTTTCATTCGTATCCCCTTCATATCCTCACAACTTCCAGTGTCTTCTGGCACTTAAAATTGCTGTGAAGAAGTCTGAGATAGACCTGCTTTGTTTTGTTTTCCCTTCTATGTAACTTAATTTTATCATCTTCGTGCCAACAGAATTTTTCCTTTTCCCTTGATGCTAGATAACAAACATATGACAAAGCATCCTCTGGTTTGTTTGTTTGTTTTAAGATTTTATTTATTTATTTGAGAGAGAGAGAACACAAGCAGGAGGAAGAGAGAGAAGCAGGCCCGACACGGGGGATTGATCCCAGGACCCTGGGATCATGACCCGAGCCAAAGGATGATGCTTAACTGACTGAGCCACCCAAGCATGCCCAGGTATGCTAGATTTTATGTCAATTTTATGTGCCCATTTAATATGCAGATTCAGGTACTCCTTTTATTCTACTTTTTTCTTCCATTACGTCTTTAAATATTTTTCCTAGTCCACTCATTGGGGTTTCTTTGCACTTCAAGTTTTCCGATTATCTCCTTATTTGTCATCTTTTCACTGATTATTTTAATTTCCTGTCTCTCTTCTGCTTCCACAACAATTTCAAGTACTTCTTTCCTTCATACCAGAGATCTCAGCTACAGTTCTCTTGCTATCTTTCTTGATTCTAAGTTTTTTATTCTAACTTATTTAGACTTATAAAGGTCTTTTTAAGTTCTCAGTTTGCCTCCTCAACTCAGAAGCCTTTTTTTGTGTCGTTTATTATTCTGTCTTAGATTTCATCTATGGAATTCAGGGTTTCTTTAGGTAATGCATTTTCTTTTACAGCATTGGGTACTTATGGAGGGCTTTAAATTCCTACCTTGTCTTTATCCTATTGTTAATTTTTTTTTCAATCTTTATTTGGCATGCTATTCCATTGGTTTACGTCTTTCTATTTTTGTTTTTAATTATTTTATTTTCTATCGTTATGATTTTACTATAGCGTGTTATCTTTGTGGGTTGTCATGCCAATTCATTTCACTTTGCTCAGAGTTAACACGGCAGCCAGAGCAAAACAGTCTTTCTTCTCCCAGACTGTTAGGGTGAATCGCTTTGACACACTCCCCACCTGGTAAGAACACTGTTTATCTTTCCTCCAGAACAAAGACAATTCTTCAGGAGTTGGTACATTTCTTTGGCTGTACTCTCAGGGTATCTTAAGATTTTCAAGTTTAGAGCAATTCTTCTCCTCAACAGCTACCTCCAAAGGCCACATTATAAACAAATGTTAAAAATGTAAGCAGCATAGCATTATATATACAAACATGCACTGTGCTCTCCAGTTCACACAGCAGAGAAGCATTTGCCAGACAAAAACAATGATAACAGAATTTAACTCCTACCAAGAATGTCATAGTTTGGGAAGAGCCTCTTTTTCTCTCTGTAATCATATTTGGCATTTGCTAAAAATATCAGCTAGAAATAATTTACCACTGCACTGAATAAAATATAATGCTGAAATCTGAAAACATTTTTTTTCCTCCCTTCTTGAATAACTTGCTCCTCTATGGTGATTTATATGCCAAAGAGCAGTCATCATTTTTCTTCTCCCCGCCCCCCACCAGTTTACTCAGGTTGGTTTTGTTATCGTTGTTGTTGAGATGCTCTGTTCAAGTCTCTAGTGCTTTTGGTGTGTATAGATAAGCCTTCTCCCTCTTCCACAGGAATGCCAGACACTGTGCTGTGGTCTTAGTACACGTAATAAAGGAGATGAAGCGTGTGTGTGTGTGTGTGTGTGTGTGTGTGTGTGTGTATCATGGCCACATAATACAGATATAACAAACACACACACACACACACACACACACACACACAAATTCTTAAAAAACCATATATCTATAAGGAAATGGACAGTTGGAAGCAGTGTAACCTGAAGAAACATTTAAATTAATTCAAAATCAGAACATTAAAATATTATTACTTGGAGACTTGGTTGAGGAAGGCTAAAAACACCATTTAAAACTACTAACTCACATTAAAATTGTGAGAAAGTCCCTGTTTGAATTTGAGAAGCAGAAAAAGGCAAGTAAACTCCCTGTAGTTTGCTTCTCCTAAGTTAGAGCTAATGAATGACACTCATGATTTCTTGTCTAGTGGGAAGCACTTGGCTTAAGTGGAGAATTTTGTATTTCTTTTTAGTTAGGCTTTCATACTGGGAGATTCTTCTTCTGCTTTTCACACACTGTGTTTCTTTGTTTGTGGTCCTTGGTTACGCAGAAACGAGTGCATGTTCTGCTAGTAGACACAGAACCATAGATTTGCTGTCCTCCCCAGGCTTAACAAAACACAGGATTGCGTGGGGATCTACTTCAAAGTAAAGGTTCTGATTCCGGCCCCGGGGTGGGGGTGAGGACCCGGGGGTTGATTTTCTAACAAGTTCCCAGTTGAGCTGGTGGTCTGAGGGTTACACTTTGAGCAGCAAGCATATGCACACTACTAATTTTGAAAGAATTAGTTCAGTTTAAGGACGTAGAGGTACTGCAGTGGCCAAGGAGTAAGGAATTCTTTCTCATTTGTGTTAAATTGCATCCCAGACCTTGATGCAAGTACAATAAACTCCAAACTTGTCTTCCAACATTCTTATTATTCTTTCATTTCTTATCTTTTCTTCTTTTTTTCCTTTCTTGCTCCCTCCCTCCCTTCTTTACTACCTTCTTTCTCTTTCTTTCCTTCTTTCTTTCTTCCTTCCTTCCCTCCTTTCCTTCCTCTTTTCTTCTTTCCTTCCTTCCTCCCACCCTTCTTTCCTTTCTTCCTTCCTTCCATCATCCCTCTCTCTCTCTCTCTCTCTTTTTGGTCTCCATGATCTGCTCTGATTCCCAGCCCCCACGTCCTTCTCCACTTCCTTCTATATATAAAAGGAGAGCTGAATCACAATATCCAGGATTAGGAAATAAGGATGTTATTTTGATGAATTTTCCCTTTAGGGCTTTAAGTATTTTGATTTTGCATTACCATTGTTGATGTTATGTTAGGCTGAAAACAGATTGCAAAGTACAGCAATCTAATTCAATAGTAGAGTGCAGCAAATCAACAGCTTTAATGTTTGCACAAACTATAATCTGTAATTCATAAAGGTAGGAAAAAAACCAAATTTATGGTGGCAAACAAACAAACAAAAACAATTCCATACTATTCGGTGTGAATTTATTTCTACTATGTTCTTGATTTTTTATTACCAAGGACCATGCTGTACATGAGATTTCATGTTTTTTAAGAGAGTGGCCACTGATTTAAAAAAAAAAAAGTTATTTTTCTGTCTGAAAAAGCTGGTCTCTGTCTTTGAAACGTAAACCTGGATAAGTTTTCATGACAGATTTTCAATTTTTATGATGAACAACCATATCCATTCTTACTACCTATCCCCACTACCCCTATAGTTATTTTTTAAATTTTTGTCCCTCTGAAACTGCAAATACATAGTAATTTTTTTTACTTAATTATATTTTCTAAATATATCAGAAGCTTCCTAATAAAAAGAAAAAGCAGGTACGCACAGTTTCTTACTTAAACTACTATTGTGGTCAGAGAGCTAAGGAAATATAGAAACACTTCTCTGTGAGAATTTTGTTGACTCCTTTTTATACCTGAACCTTAGTAAATCTTTAACCTATTTTTTTTCTAGTACTTATTTGCTTAAACACTAATTACTCATTCTGAATCCATAAATAGCACTTATGTGCTCTGAACTCAGTCCACAAATTAATCAAAACAAAAACTTTATAATTCCACTCACAAATTCACAAGCATGTTCTAATACTCCACTCACCACACAATCCTATTATACATCAAACACAGAATTATCCTCAATTCAGTCTCACCCAATTAGGTTGAAAAGCACAGTTTTAAGCAATAGCTACTTTTCACTAAACTCTTCTTTTTCTAGAATGTGTAAGATATTTAGCTTAAGAATTAACTCTCATTTAAACATTAGCCCGGGGAATTACAACCTAAGGTTCGATTCCTATGTGAAGTCATTCCTTAAAAGGCTAAACAAACATTTCATTTGTATTGCATGAAAGCAGATACAGATTAAACATTCAAAGGTAATCAGATATTTCGGCCAAGAGGCAAAAATCTCTAGGTCTTCCCTATGATACCACAGGTCTTTCACACGACAACAAATAAGTGTACCTCGTTTATTTAAACATAAATACAAGTAGAAGTAATAAAAGCTTCCTGAATTGGAAACGACTAATGAGGCTCTCTATAATGAGAGATCCTCCCGAAATACAGTAACAGAAAAGGGGATGGACAATCTTGCCACACCGAAATTGCTAATATCAAATGCCTTCATCTTTGTGACCATTCAGAAAGTGCTCTCTCAAACAGCTTTTTGTTCATAGAAACTGAACAAAAATAAGAAAATGTCCTTGGTTTCTCCTCTCTGTTAGCTGCTGGTACAAAACAATTACTTTGGTGGCTGGAGAAAAGGAGAGGAATGTCCCTCTTGTTTCTGTAAACAGCTCGACACTAACAAAATCTCAGATCTAGCTTCTCAATCAATACCCAGCTCCATGGTTAAAAAGAGTTGCATCACACCACCATTTCGTCTGGTTAATGATATCAATAAAGGTTATCTCTCCCCAGAATGAAAAGGTCACTAATCAAATTGCAGTAGCTCCATCACATTATTATTGCTTGGAAATGTGTCTCATTGATTGTTTAAGTATCCCTGCCTAGAATCTCCTCCCTTTTTTGATGGCTTGAGTATTGCAGGGGAGAATAACAATAAAATATTGCCTCCTGAGAGCCCTCACCCTACAGTAGTTAGGCAAGCAGATCTCTTTAGCATCTCTCTTCATGAAAATGCATCTAAAATAAAGTGTGAGGAGGTACAAATTAAAGAAAAGCTGGAGAAAAAGGAAATTCCACGTAGAGATTTTTTGGCGGTTTAGGGAAAAAAAAGTGTCAATAAATTTTTCAGGAAACCATCATTGTTATTAGTCAACTCCATGGCGTTCTGCATGACATACGATGCTGAATTCTATACTTAAAAAAAAAAAAAAATTGTAAATCTATTTCCTCGTGGGTCTTAAAATTTATTAGAAGAAATAGAAAATAAACACCCAGGAAATAAAGTGTGATATATGCTCTGATACAAAAAATGTAGGATGCTGACTTTTGGCTTTTACATACAATGTTAATGTAAATATCAATCCTGTTCATCGCTGCTTTGGCATTTTGTAAAGACCTTTAGTGTGGAAGACTCTTGCTTTCTCATGCCAGGTAAGAAAGCTCAAGCTTGTGATTGCCTAGATGGTAATTTATTCATTTACCATAGACTCCTACCTATTTCTACTGTCAGCGGTATTTTAGGACAGCAAAAGAAAAGTACTTAACACATGCTTTCACTTTAAAGAAATAAAGGAACAAACAAACCAAGAGTAAATGACTGACTAATCCTGGATCCTCTCTATGCCCCTTGAAGACTCTGGGCTCCTCTCTGTTCTTGGCTAGTTGGTAGTTAGATACCGACCTCTCATCAGAGGCTGTTCCTCAGCTCCCAAGTTTTGCCTGGTGGTCGTGGTCAGTAGACCCGGCTTAAGGGGCTCAGTTATTACTGCCGCCCTTGGATGGATTTAATGGCTTTTCTGTAAGTGGCCAAACTAATAGGTTTTATCACCTGGAAAGTACAAGAAACAGCTGTTTATGTAAGTGCCCCAGGCACCACAGTTAATCATTTTTGCAAATAATATTACATGGGATGTAATTCTGGTTTGAGGCCCGCGGTGTTTTTCCTAACATCAGAAAACAATGGCCTGACCCCACAGCAGAATGTCAGTGATTTAACACAAACGAGTACTATACTGCAGACTTTTCAGAGCTATAAGTACACCAAATCATACTACTTGGAATACTGGCTTCCTTAAACTATAAAATCCCAGAATCAAACAGTGGTTATATATTCCAAATAATTATATAATGTCGGCAAGATTAAAAATTGACACTTCAAAAATTTTTACTTATTTTTCTAAAGATTTTATTTATTTGAGAAAGAGAATGAGAACTGAGAGATAGCACTTGAGTGCGGGGAGGGGCAGAGGGAGAAGCAGACTCCCTGCTGAGCAGGGCACCATTCCGGGACTGTGGGATCATGATGTGAGCCAAAGACAGACACTTAACTGACTAAGCCTCCCAAGCACAACCAAAAATATTTTATTTTAGATATTAGTAGGAAAATCAGTCATCTGGTTTTGAATTTGCTGATCTTCACAGTGACACTGATTAAACCAATGATATGAAGTCAATCTCCATTCTAGGTACATAGGAATTCTTTGCCTAAGTGTAAAAGGTAATCTCTTCCCTCTCCTTTGATGGGCCTGCTGTTGGCAGAGCTTCTGGCTCTAAAGGAAGCAGTGAAGCCCAAGTGGTAAAGTGTAGGCTTTGGGATCAGACAGAGCTAGACCGATCCCAGCTCATTTAGTCACGGGTTACATGACACTTGGCATTTTGTTTTCACCTTTTGGCTCCCCTCACTTTTCTACTTTGTAAAATAGACATAAAAATTTATCCCACAGATTTGTTTGCAGGAATAATTCAGATAAAATATGCAAAATACTTAAGTATTGTTATCTTTACAAAAACCATAGCTTTATTAATAATAATATTTGTTAGTGTATGTTAATCAAGCTTGGTACAGAGAAGGTCGAGAAAAGTGGAAGGCTGGCAGCAAGGCATCGTATTTTCTCTTTCAGATGTTTCTTTTGACCACCTTCTGTTCTTTCCTTCTCCCTCTCATAGAAAGAGTACCATGATGTTCTGGACATGACACAAATGCTCAGAGTCAAATATGATGCATAGATGTAACCACATATGATAGTTTTTATATAAAAATAGGCTCAAATTCATAATGGTATTGATACTGCTCTATGTCGTAACTTGATATTCAACACTATTTTGAGCAAATCATCCTTTCTTAAGTGATGATCTCTATTCACCCATAACCAGACGACATTTCAAATGGGAAACCGAGCTAAACAGAATACTGAAAGATGTGTCCACTGATGGGGTATATTTATACTCACTAGCAACGCAATTTTACCATGGCCACTGGCCAGTTGGCTCAGTTCTTGCAAAGACAATATAAAGGCTCTGAGACATAAACAGGAACTCTGGGGAAGAAACAAAATAGCACTGTTGATCATAATACAGCCGTTACTATGGACTCAGTCTTTCCTCTTGCTACAAACACCTTAAATTCATTTGAAGGGTCACTGAACGTTATGCTCTTCAGAGAAAAAGAAGAGCCAGCATTCGGCAGGTTCAAATCTCGGCAATGCCAGGGTAAAGGCCATCCCTGCTGCCTGTTTTTGTGGGTGTCCTCTGCTTCTGACACTATCACCTTCATTTCTTCTCACAGAGAGAACTCATGCCATCTCCGTGAGGCATATTTTTTGCCTGATCTGAAACTCTTACCCATTTCTCATACCATATGCATTCTTTGTGTGACCCAGGCTTGGGGACCGCATTGTTTTTCTCTTCCTTTGAAAATATCTGCTGTCAGTCTACTCGGGTTTCCAATTTTAATTTCTATTGGTTTCCTTGTAAACTCCCTTCTCTCAGTTTCATGCGTCCCCTTCTTTTGATGGCAACTTCCAGCTTGGAGGAACAGAGAATTCCCTCATATAAACAAAGGGCAATAAAGATGGCTCTCTCCCCGGGTGGAGGGTGGATGCGGGTGATTGCTGATGAGGTTGGTCTTGGGCTGATGAGACTGAAGAGGAGGACATTCTCAGCTACTCAGAAGTGTCACTACCTGGTGAGACTAAAGGAAAATCATCAAGAGGCTTAAAGAAATACCTCCAGGACTATCTAGGCAGCGCTGATAAGATTTGGGTGCATATTTCTTTAACTTTGGCCAAAGCACGGAATAACAAGAGAGAATCCGATTAGAAGGAACTCCAGCTCCCCCTGAGCTGTTTGTGATCCGAAGTGCTATTTGAGGAGGTAATTTCGGCTTCCACACCACCAGGAAAGAATGAGAATTTCTCCCTCCAAAAGTAATCAGACTAATGTTTTCCTCATTACCATGTCTTCATTTTTCCTGTTGACAGTGCAATGCCTACAGAGATCTCATTATGGTTGTTTTCATTTTTGTTTTAAATTATTGATAAGCCGTAGTAATACCAATCCATGACTGAAAACAGGGAGAGTCTGGGAGCTGAGAAATATTTTTCAGAAAGCAACTGGAACATAAGATATGCATCTGTCAAAACCAGAAAGCAGAAAGTGTACATAAGATATAGTCGGGCTGTGCCATTTTGTGAACCACTTGGGGCAAGTCAGATCTCTTCGGAGTATAATTTGTAAGACTCCCTAATGCGATGGGTCTTGAACTCTTCCAAGCTCCGTCCTTCTTGGCTCCAGGGCCTTCTGTTCTTCCTGCATCTCATTACGAGAGCAATTATCGTCCAAACAATATCATATGGCAATGATTTAATTGGCTTCAAATCTTGCTCCAAAGGTAAGTGTCACAGGCATTTGGTCCTATTCCCTGTTTTTCCTGTTTGGAAGCAGATTACTCAAATAGCAAAACGGAAATGTCATTCCTGTTGCCATATGGAGAGCTCAATGCTACAGTTAAAGAAAAACTCAAAGAAAAAATTCCAAGTCTCTTAGAACTGCCTGTAAGACCCCATTACAATATAAAAGAAAAGTTATTTTATATGAATGAAACATTTACTAGTAAGAAGTATAAAACCAAAATTCGTAAATTGGTCAGTCATAAAATATTTTCAAAACTTTGATGTATAATGCCACAGAGATCTCAGGTTAGTTAGCTCATCGTGAGTACTGAATACTTTTTCCTCAATATTACTGAATATTAAACTAAAGCAATCCTGAATCACTTAAATTTGACTTGATTTCAGTTATCCCAAGGTTTAAATTCATTTATTGTTATTTGGGATTAAAATCTGATGTCTCCTCATTGAAATAATCTTATGATAATTAATTTAACAAATAAATTGAATTAAACATGTTAGCATGTAATCAGTAAACCTATTTTTTTTTTCCCCAGAAGAGATGAAGAAGAAAACTTTCTTTTCCTTCAGCTAAATGAAGCCCAGGCCCACAGCTATCTGTAATACTTTGGAAGTCTCATTTTCCTCTTGTCTCTACCTCTTCGTTGTCTCTATGTGCTGAGTCTTCACAATGGAAGTGGACTGTCTTTGGCCACATCCCAAGTGATCCATGATCCAAGCATGTAACACACAGTTTTGAAGACAAAGCTCCTTCCTCACTCCAAGAATTGAGAAAGCACATTTTAGAAGTTTCATGTTGGTAACCAACTTCTTCGCTCTTGAATGTCTGTCTCACTTATCCCTTCCTCCCACTGTCACTGCCACTGCCCCACTGCCCACAGATTTGCTTCCTCCAATCTGGACAATCTCATCCCCTTCCTAACATGCCTTTGCCTTGTCTTTCCCCAGGCACTGCAAATAGAGTGTCCTCAAGCACAATTCTGTTCATGGCAGATACCTGCCCAAATGACCACAGAATTAATGTCAAACTTCTTAACATTTTGCATCAAGCCTGTTACAAGCTGGGTTCAACCTCTATACCAGTATCACAGCCATCAGCAGTCTCTCTTTGTTGGCCAAGCAGGTATTGGTTAGTTATTCTGCTCCTTTCTTCTAGAGTGTTATTTGCAGTTCTTTGTTTGTAAAAATCCTACCTTTATTTTGAGAACCTGCCCAAATGCCGTAGTCCCCATTAAATCTTCCCTGAGTACTTTCTCCCCCTTGTTTACATTCCCCTAACATTTGGTTGTATCTTTTCTCTATAGTCCTTATTAAATTCTTCCTCCTAAAATTGTTAGTATATAATTATCAGTTGACCCTGTGCGATTGTAATGCAAAGTGCCCCCAGATGACTCAGAGAAAAACTGAGATTGAGATGAACATTTTCCCAATAATATTCAGGTTAAAAGCAACACTTTATGCTGGTATGTTCTATTTATCCTCATTGAACAGCTGATAGTGAAATTTGGGGACTGATGTGCAGTTTCTTCTGTTAATTGTGAACTAAGTGGTACAGTTCAGGCCATCCCTTGGGATATCTCGAGAGGAGCATGCTAACAATAAAAAGGATAATAAGTGTTTCTATCCAAGCCTCACTAGCAAAATTATAGCAACCTCTGTACCCTAATTCTCTCCTTTCCTTAGAAGGGTCCTGGGGTGGCTCATGCATCATGCTCCCTGATAGCCCTTAACGTTCTTCTCTTCCTCAGACTGTGGTCTCTGCATTTCACGCTCACTGCGGTGCCAATGACTCAAATCACCCTTCCCTTTTGTCTTCCACTTGTCCTTGCCACCTTCCGCAATGTTGTTCCTCCTCATGACATCACATAAAATCATTCCCCTCATCCACCTGCTCAGTTCCCTCCCTCCTTCCCATGTGCCGCATGCCCTGAGATCCTCACCTCCCCAATCACAGCACAGAACTGCCAAACAAGATGTTGACAACCTTGCCCAAATGCCCTCAGAGGACTGCACTGGAAGGGAGTATGAGTGATCTGTCCTTCCTGAAGCACACCACCCCATTGGAGCAGGGGACTTGGGCTCTTTATCTACTGTTGGGGAATACCTCTGCACCTGGCATCCCATGTCTCCGTGTCACCCCAGCTTACTAGAGAGCCCTAGTCATTGTCCTTTAAGTCTCACTGCTGGACTTGGGTCCTCCTCCCTCAACATCCACTCAGCTGTGGCTTGATTCTCAACATGGACACAGAATAGGCCCCTTGAGGGACCCACACTCTCCTGTCCCCAGGAGCATAGAGGATGATGTCTTGGAGCTGACAGACTTGTGCATGATAATAGCCCGGTTATGTTTCTCTTTTATTGTTTTGTGAAACAATCACTCTCATATGAATAGGTGACTGGTGAGATACTATTTTTTAACAGAAGTAACAATGAATTCATTTTTTTAAAAAATGGTTAGGATTTTTTTTTCAAAGCATGGAAAAAATGTAGCAAATGCCTCAAGAATTGGTTCCACTGACCCCTTGCTGCCCTCTAGTGAGTGTCTGGTGTATCCCCCTAGGGTTCCAATCAGGATGAAGGTAAACCTGAAGGAGAGAGGTAGCCCCACCCAAATGTGCTATCGTGGATCCTATTCCAGGCTCAGAAAGGTCATCTGGCCTCCAGAGAAGAGCTGGATTCCAGGAACCTTGTGCTCCTCTGCTCAGAAGACAAACAAACAAGAAAACACACAAAAATAACCTTGGAGCATAGTTAAGATTACTCAAGGCCCCAGTAATATCCTGAAATGAACTTATTCCTGTATCATCACTATGGACTTAGGGCCAGTTCAACTACTGAGGGATTCCTTCTATCCCAGTCTTAATTCAACCCCCCTGGCCACCAAAGTGTCTGGGAACCAGACTGCAATTCAGTAAGCAGGTAGTGAGTCCTGGAGGTCAGCAAAATACAGCCAGCTGCGGAAAATAAAATGCTCTGCAAGATCAAGCACACAAATGAACAGAAGGGGGCCAAGGGGCTGACATGGTCTTAGGTATGATTGATGAGAATCTTTCTCTCCAAACACTGTGAAGACATCCTGGACTCAAAAGCTATTGAAGTCACGGAAAAGTTGCAAGTCACCGAAGAAAGAGAAGATGCTAAGAAAAGAGCTTGTTCCGTACCTAGAAATATTTGTACAAGCCCCTCCCCCTTCATTTTTACTGCAAAACTCTGACTCTTATAATTTTTGGAAATGAGGAACTAGGCTCTGTGAGTCCTTTTCCAATGAATAAAGTGAATACTGTTAATAATACCCAAAATTAGATAATAAAAAAAGTCTTGAAATTTCAACATTGTGAAGTCAGGCATAAAATGTTAAAGTTTTTTTCTTTTTTTAAATGTTCAGTTAGCCAGCATATAGTACATCATTAGTTTTTGATGTAGTGTTCAATGATTCTTTAGTTGCGTATAATACCTTATACTTTAGTGTTTATCACAACACATGCCCTCCTTAATACCCATCATCTGGTTAAAGTTTCAATTTTTAGAAGGTAAGTTAGGTGTGGATCATAATGTTCAATTCCTAAAAATACATCTTTTTCAATTAAACATATAGAATAGCTTAAAAACTTGCAATTATTTTGCATGAGACTTTTAGTTTAATCAGTTCATTTATTAACTTACTAAGAAATAACTCCAGGGGTACGGATATATAGTATCATCTGTTGGGTACTGTCATCTCAAACAGCATGCGTGCCTTAGTGTCTTAGCTTCTGCTTAAAGGGGCTATAAACAGTACTCCACTCAGTGCTAACCAGTCATAACTGACAGACAATAATGGAAGCTTCCCAGAGCACTGGATGCCCCCCTACTATCGGTCAGTAGCTGAAGTAGTGATAATACATGACAGAATATATTCACTTTCCCATTAAACTAAGAAAGAAAACATACTACTCAATCATTGAAGAATTCATGGTTGTGAAACCAACATGTTGTGTTATTATTTCATTTGCTGAAACACTCAATACCACACAAGCTTTGGCGTGTCTACATTCTAATGTCTGACATCAGCTACACTTAGAAACGTATTGCACTAAGATAAGGAATGACCGTCTGCTGCACAGTCAACTTTCACCCACTAAGTTTAAAGGCTCTTACAACAGGTAAGCAATCAAGTTAGCATAAAGGGAGAATTGTCTCCATAAGTAAGCTGAGATGGTAAACCAGAAAGAAGAAATGTTTTATTTTATTATTCTTTTTTTAAAGGATTTTAAATGGTTTCCATTTAGATCATATAGCCATTAAGATGTCAAAAAATGATATGCTATAAATACCTATCTTTTGTTCGGTTTCCCATTCCTTTTGATGCTTTTAGTTTGAAAGAAGTCTGTACCATTATTTCTTACACTAGTGCAATTTAGAACCACAATCTATATTCACCCTTTTTCTTTAAATATTTTATTTATTTATTTGACAGAGAGAGAGTGCACGCAAGCACAAGGATGGGGAATGGCAGGCAGAGGGAGAGAGAGAAGCAGACTCCCTGCTCAGCAGGGAGCCTGATGTGGGACTGGATCCTAGGACCCGGGGGTCATGACCTGAGCCGAAGGCAGATGTCCAACTGACTGAGCCACCCAGGTGCCCCTTATTTTATGATTCTAAGAAAAATGCAAAACAATCTCACAGAAAACTGCAGTGGGAGAATCACCTCTTAGTGTTTTTCTGCCCACATTTATGTCACACTTTCCTTTATTCATTCATTCAGTGCCTGTATAGTGTTCATGACTCAAATACAGAGTCTTTGTCTTCAAAAGGCATATGGAACTTAAAACAGAAGCAATCCACATCAAGGCCTTGCAACTGAATAGTGTTTTATAACTATAAACCCCCTTCATGGGAAGTACACAGAAGAGGAATAACCACCTCAATTTCACAGACTTGTAAACAGAGGAACAAAAAATTAAGTGACTTGCTCAGTGTCACATGATTCACAAATGTTTGAACCAGGACTAAATTCAGTTCTTCTGCTCTAAGTTCAGGGCCCCTTCTAGTATTTCTGGCTGCTTTCAGTAGTTAGCAGATTTTAAAGCCTTTTACTAATTTCTCTTCCTCATCCTTCTAAATTCTCAAGAGGCAAACCTAGACATTACTTGTTCACAAGAACTGAAAATTCAATGTCCACCCAAGTATGAAGTATTAAATTTGTTATTAATCAACAGAATTTAGAGTGGGACATTTAAAATTGACCTATATAATTATGTGTGTGTGTGTGTACATACATGTGTGTGTGCGTGTATATATATACACACACATATATATATACATATGTATATATGCATGCTGATGCTTGTCTGGCTACATGGCACAGAGAGGCACTTTCTCTTCCTTCCTACGTCCCTGTAATGTGGACACACAGACCACTGAAATGAAGGAGGGAGGGAGGAAAGGTGAGAGTGATGAAAGAAGGAAGGTTTGATTTATATATATATATATATTTATACACACACACACACACACACACACACACACACACATATCTCCTTAGAGGACTTTTTCAATCTGAGCCTCTCTAGAGAATATGATGAGACTTTAAGTACCACTAAAGCTGTTCTAATAAGGATAATACATAAGGAAAATCTGATGTTTAAGACTGATGGAAGTTATAATTCAAAAGTTAAAATTAAGTGGTAGACATTGCTTAATAAGAAAGATATTGTTAAATAAGCATATTTCTAGGAAAACTATTGCTTGTTCAGAAGAATGACTGCTGATCTAAAATAAGCCAGAAAAGGGAACATTTCTCTTTTCAAAACCAATTTAAACGACAAGTACTTGAGGAAGCCATCAGCTACTACATAAAGGGTTATGTGTGAGACCCACAATTTGCTCTATTGAAATGTTGGCTTCCAAATATTATTCTGAAACGTACTGACTCAAAGGCTAGGATGACACCCTGACATTAAGAGAAAGGTTTTTTAGCTATTGAAGCAAAGGCAGGTCTTCCTACAATTTGGTTTGTGCATGAGGCCCCATGAAATGACTACCTTACTACCTGAGAACTATAAGCATATATTTAAGCCCCCCTAACAATACCTCATTCAAGTCCTGTGGAAAATAGAGAACTTTGTAATGGTACCAAGACTCCTATGCCCATAAACCAGAAAAAAAAGAAAAGAAAAGAAAAAGAAAAATAGGAAAACAAAACAAAAGCCTACAACTATCAGAACATGTTCCTACAATTAGAACATCTCTATTCAATTCAAACCTGTGTTTTTCATTCACGTAACAAATACCCCACAAAGATGGGGCTTGATAGGTGCTGTGTCCTTGAGAAAAAAAATAACAGTGTCCTTCATTTTATAAAGGGCTTTCTAGTCAGTTTAAGAATAGCTCCAAAAAGACACATTCTTTGTCCTCTGCACCAGTGACAAGGACATGTCAGAATATACCTTATCTGTTCATTCTCTCATCCACTTATACCCACTTTTCCTAAATCAAGCATCTACCAAATAACTGCAAAAGTTCAGTCCCTAATCCTGAAAAGAATATTTTAATCATTGTTGCCAAAATTTACACCATCTTATCCACAGCAATACAAATCCTCTATAATCCCAAAATTCTACTAATGTTTTGTGGCTAGTATCTACTGGCAGATCGATATTGAGACTCATGAGCCAAAGCTAACAATGCTTTAGGGCCTCCTTGTGCTAGGTGAGCTATCAGACATGTTACATATATTTTAACTAACACACAAGAAACACTTGTTTTAGTGAGAGTTATTGACCCCATTTTACAGAAAAGTGATGCTCAGAGAAGTGAAGCACTTTGCTCACAGAATAAAGATACTGAGTGCCAGTGGAAAGTTTCAAACTTGGACCTGCGTCCTTCCAATGCCCATGGTGCCCCTCCCCATTATTTCAAAACATGTAAGTACAATGTCTCTCTTTCCTCATCTGTAAAAAAGTGATGGACTTAATATTTAATACCAACTGATTACCACTGAACGAGAGCCCGGTCAGAATCTGGAACAGTATTTCAATTTATTTGAATTTCTTGGGTTAACAAATAACCACTTTGGCAGTTCAACATACACAAATGATGCCAAATTAGAATTACATGCCTCATGGGGTTGCGGATGCTTTAGGGAAACATGCCCTGGGAGAAGAGGGTGAAACAGGAGAGTCATGCTTCTTGATGGGCACCGAGTGTTTGGCAAGTGGTGGGGAGTCATGTTGAGAAAGGTATGCTTATCCCACTGATGTCTCCAGTACCTGCACACACAGATTGGGACTGAATGAGAACTTATCCAGACCCCGTGCTGCTAGACATTGAGAGCACTGTCTATTAGAGCCACCGAGCACCTACTGAATGACTGAAACAGCTCAGTGCCTATCTCTGGGGTGGGCGTGATTTTCGGGGAACATGCTGATGCTTGTCTGGCTACATGGCCCAGAGAGGCACTTTCTCTTCCTTCCTACATCCCTGTAATGTGGACACACAGACCACTGAAATGAAGGAGGGAGGGAGGGAAGGTGAGAGTGGTAAAAGAAGGAAGGTTTGATTTATTAATCTAAGAAGAGTCATAGGGAGTATTTCATTTATTTTTAAGGTAGATATTATCTGTATTCATTATCTGAATCAAGTTAGGAAGATTAAATGGTTTGTTCAATGTCATCCTAGAGCTAACCTGAGTCCAGGTCTATTTTATTCTCTCTTTTATTCAGCTACCTAATTCCAACAACTGTAAAGGACCCTGGCCTTGGCAGTAGAAAGAATGGAAAAGCAGTCTCCTAGGAACATTTGCTAATGGAAATGTGGGTCTAGTTAATAGGAAACAATGATTTTGTAGTGATAAAAATCCATATGGCTTTCCATTATCCAGCAGAGCTTAGCATCCAAGATATTTCCTCTCTGTTTCAACAGCTGTTAGAAATTAAAAACAAACAAACAAAGTTGGGCTGAGAGACTTGGAGAGGAATTTGACAATATCTATTAGGTTAAACCAAATAAAATTGCCAACATTTGACAGGTTTTGATCTGTAAACTCCAGAATTTCTTATGGTCAACCTAATACATAAATTTAATATATACATACAATATCTGAGTCAACAAGATATATTTCTAAGACCTATAGTTCTGTTTGCAATAGCAGACACTGTGTAAGAACTGAATAAAGAATTTAATTATTTTGTATCTGTACAATGAAATATTATGCAGCTACCAAAAATAATAAACTAAATATATATGTTCTGATATAAAAAGATGTCTAAAGTAAATCATTAGGTGAAAAAATAAGGTACAGAACAAAAACAACATATCCAATAAATTCAAAGTAATTGTGTATATGAATCATATTTATTTACACATAAACATAATGATATGATTTGCACCCATACATTTTAAAATATAAGTGTCAGCAAAGAGACTGATAATTTGAAAATGTAAGTCTAAGCAAAGAGACTGATAATTTGAATTAACTCAGTTAAACACTTATTTTTATGTGTATTCTTTTGTAAAATTAGAATTTTTTTTGGTCTTTGTATAATACTTTTTAAATGGTTATAAAAGTCAAAGCAAAATATGCTTTAAACCCACAACAAAACTATGTAGAAGGGAGAGGAGTTCTCTTGAGCCCTTTGTTCAGCAAAAAGGAATATCTCTGGAAGAAACAAACATGGAGACAGAAAGGGATGAAAGGAGCCAAATGAAACTCTCGGGCTCTAGAAGGAGGGTGAACAAGAGCCATTTTGGCACAAAGTATCTCTGGTGGGCCAACATAACCAGATAGCTCTCAATCTCCAGGGTCTTTAACCCTCCTGCTAGAGCACCTTGTCCTGCCTCTAGAACCATAGCTGCTGGATTAAGATTTGGGAATATGATTTCACTGCCCAATTAAAAAGATGTTAGAGTCATTCCATATGATGGTCAGCTGATTTATTTTATTTTTAAAAAAAAGTAGCATTTATCATTACCTGATAATTACATTAACTGGTACTTTTTTTGGTTTTTGCACTTTTTCTCATTCCCTCCTATTCAAAACACCTTGCATAAGAGGTGACACTTTAGCTTGTTTCATACAGTCTCCCTTGGTCTAGAACAGGACAGGCACAGTATCTGGAGGGATCAGTGGATAGGTGCATATTTACGTGCATATGTGAATGGATGCATAGAAATGAGTGGGAACTCCAGCTATCGCTGCCAAGACAAAGACAGGAAGTCTAAACTTACTTTTCTTTTAGAAAGAACACTATATGTTCTAGTCAAAACTTTATTTGTGGGCAACAGTTTTCAAACAACAATAAAAAAGCATGCATAGTTTGACAATCTGACAAGGTTATACGAAAGTAGAGCAGTCCTGAAAATCTCTGGTGTGTGATTTTCATGACTTCTATTATAATTAGTAATAATTTTTCAGACACATAGTGAGTTTTTATTTGCAATTTTTTTCTTTGAACAAAGGATGGAGTGAGATTCTTCTGAGACCATTAACAATGTTGTATAATAGAGTTGGCACAGGAAATGTTTTCTGAATTCCAGACAACTAACAGGAAACTATTTCATTGAAAAACTTGGTAAACTGAAGACTGCTTATGCAGAAAGATTTAAAGTAGTTCCTAAATTCGATGTTTAGAAAATGGCATAAAGACATGTTCAGGCTATATTTCTGCTACTAAGTCTCTCACCCGACAGCCATAGCTGGTTAGCTACAGCTGAGCATCTCATCCATGTTGGGCTAGAATCCCATTCCCAGGAATTTGGATAGGAGCTAAGAAAAAGGTATTTGGTATCTCTGTGTGACTAGAGGTGTAACCACATCTTTAGAGCTGTGGGTGGTCACATTCTGCCTCATCGAAGGAGAGAAAGTCATTCCTTCAGAGGAATGACGCAGATGTGTCAGAACAGGCAAGAACAGGAGCAGAGAAAAGTATTGCCTGGGAGAGTTCCAAGTTAAGTGTTTTTATTTATCCTGAGACTTAGTAGCAATTTTTCCTTGAGCTCTTAAAATAACCGCTGAAATTTTATAGTATTACCTCTCCCTTTTATTTAAAGTAATATGAGTTGCTTTCTGCTACTTTATAACTAATGTCTTAATGAAGGTTGAACTCTCAGTCTCCCCATAGCTTACAAATGCTCATAAACAAATTTATACAAACACTTCGTTCTGAAAATAATAAGGTAATAGCAGCAAGTACTATACAGTTCTTACGTAGTTACAATTTAATTTTATAACAGAAGGACAGGGAGTTTTAGTAATTGGCCCAAGCTCACACAGTATGCAACAACACTGAGATTTGAACCCATTCTAATTTTGCTCTTGTACACTGAGAAATGTTGCTTTTCTGCCTCATATTTGGGAGATAAAACATATTTATTTCTCTATAGATTTTTATTTTCATGTAAGTCTTTTGACAAAGCTTTCATATGTTATGTCATATGACTATTAGTTTCTTACTGTCTCTCACATGTATTTACAATTAAAAAGATATCAATATTTCAGGATGCTTGGGTGGCTCAGTTGGTTGAGTACCTGACTCTTAATTTTGGCGCAGGTCATGATCTCAGGGCGGTGAGATGGAGCCCCATGTTGGGTTCTGAGCTGGGTGGAGAGTCTTGACATTCTCCATCTCCTTTTCTTTGTGTCCCTTTGCCCACTCGTATGCACGCTCTCTCTAAATAAATAAAATACCACACACACACACACACACACACACACGCAAACCAACATTTCACTTAAACACCCAAACGTTGGGCTTTGAAGCTTTTTTGATCATATATTCTTTCTACTTTTTAGTTTTCATGATCAGGGACAACAGAGTTTAATTTAATGCTTCCTCCACTACAAATAAAAAAAATGACCATAAAGCAGCTTCACTGTTTTTAATTGTAAACACTTTCCCCAGACTTTATATATTCCACTGTCCTTCTGCCATATTAGACTACTTTCTTAATTCCAGCATGGAATCTGTATGTGAAAAGGAGATATATATCGCTAACCGGACCACAGAATGAAAATGTTTCAAGAACTGTCGCTGATAGCGTATATTCACAGAAACAACAAGGACCGTGTAGCTCTTCTGGAGTATCTGACTTCTATAGGCAGTCATCGTACACACAGATAGCTAGCTGGTGGCCCAGGTTGCTTACTGCTACAACACACTTCAAAGCCAAATGTATTTGAACTTTTCCATGTAAATTAGGGCTCCTTTAAAACCAACTAGCTATTCACACACTTGGAGACAGGTTGCCTGTCTTTCAGGAGAACTGCAGAGGGCAGTATTGGTGTGCATTTTGTACTTACTAAGACACTATTTCCATATAGTCAAACAACCCAGGCTGGAACAAAGATAGGGCTGCTAAGTTAAGACTCTAACCAGTTTTTTAATGATACCCGGTTTATTACTCTTATTTTAAAGTCACTCAAATTTTCACATTAGAAGATCTACCCACCCACATCCCCAAATCCTCTTCATTAATTTATAACTTCATTTTTATCAATCCCCTGTCTCAATGATTGTATTTTTAAAAAAGATTTTACTTTATTTATTTGAGAAAGGGAGAGAGACAGAGACAGATCATAAGCAGGATGGAAGGGCAGAGGGAGAGGGAGAAGCAGACTCCCCGTTGAGCAGGGAACCCCACGTGGAACTCGATTCCAGGACCTGAGATCATGACCTGAGCTGCTTAACTAAATTTACCACCTAGGAGCCCCTTAATAATTGCATTTTTAAAAAATTAAAAAATATTCTGTTTAAGACTCTAAACATAAATGATTGTTGTTCATTTAGGAACTATTTTAATGTTATGTTGTCAGTTTTTTGTTTGTTTGTTTTGTGCTTAGTACTTTTTTTTGCTCAAAAGAAGTTCTAGTAATATCCCCCAAGATTATCTTTCAAACAAGAGTTTTAAAAAAGCTATATGAGATATTTTATACTATGGAAATATTTTAATATTCTCACATTTTAAAACATAACTGAAACACAAATGGATGCTAAGAGAAAAGAAAAGCAAAAAAATGAAAGTCTACACTTAAATGAAAAAAGAGATTTATTTCTGTTACTCTAGGCATGTCTTTAAATGTGGGGAAAATGATCTTTATAATGCTATTCATAATGATTTTAAGTGCAAGAAAGAAGTAGTTATTCTCAAGATGCATTGGTACTTACTGGCCATGGGGTCCAAGTCCTGTTTTGGTCACACACAAATAAGGACTCTGGTGTCCTGTATTGAAACCAATCAAACAACCTTAGTGCCAATCTTATCCAGGCATGTTGCTAAGAGACACACAGAGACATAAAATACAGCCCCTGCCCCCATCTATTTGAATGGTTAGGGTATGAAATAAATGTAAAACAAAAACAAAAACAAAAAAATAAAATTATACAAAAGAAAAATAACAATCCAATCCAAGAAATACAGCAGGAAGGTAATGTACATTCTTTGATTCAAGGATTAGTTATTGTGAGGTTTACTGGAAGAAGAGGTGGCCCAAAGGATGGGTAAGTTTATAGAGAAATAAAAAAGAAGGTGTACAACTCCTCATGGAGAATAAGCCAAGCACTAATGTGGGAGGACAGCATATCACAATTTCAGGATATGAGTCCTTAAATGACCATTCTTGACCAAATAGCAGATTTCCGATCTAGTGTGGTCATAACAACATCAGTGAGGGGATTTTTGATTCCTTAGCTTACTTTCTCTATCCCACCTGAGAAAAAAACACAGTGGGATCATCACCTACCTTAGCTACTTCTCACTACCTCCCCCACCCCCACCCTGAGGAAATCTGTCAATGAAAGAGATCAAAATCAAAGAAACAAACAAACAACAACAAAAACCTACTCTTGATTTTGATTAAGTTAAATCAAAAGTGCGCCTGACATGCAATTACAGGTCATTTGCTGACATGTCCACTTTCTTAGTCTCCCAGATTGGTAGTCTCCAAGGAAAGGGACTGGGATATGGAATCTACTATGCAACACCAAGCCAAGGGGCCAGGTGATCATTAGTATAACCTGTAGAACTTGAAAGCAGGCTGATTCCAACCTCCAAACCATTAGTCCAACTGATGGGGACTCTTCCTTCAATGGGCTTCTCCAATAACTTCCTTTTGCACATAGAATATTTTTCTATGTCACACACCTTCTTCGGTACTTTGCAGCCAATCAGATTATGGATATCTTGAGTTTATGTCATTAAATGATTTATTCAATTTTTTTTTAACATCTTCCACATTGTGTAGTAAATAACCAGGTACATGATAAATACTTGTTGAATGTATAGGATTCTCCTCTTTTCACCTCTCCTAGGCACCAACCTACCCATATATTTAGCAATGAGAGCCCCTTTGAAAATAAAAGCACTTTGCTTTAACCTCACATCTATATTTAACATGGTTAAGAATTAATAACGGAGAGTATTGAGAATAGATTAAGGACCAGGAGGCAGTTGAAAATGGAGGGCGTATTTAGACTTGTCTGGCTGTGTAATGGAGCCTTGCATATGGTATTCTGTACCACCTGGCTAATTCCCTCTAATGACTGAAATACCTATTAAGAATTCTCTGAAATAAGAGCTTAACGAAGGGCATTTACAGGGATACATTTATTTTTAGGACTCAAGAACCATTAAAAAAAAAAAAAAGCAGCGCTATATAATGGAAAATATCCCTGAACCAATATGAAAGATGATTCAACATGGTCATGTCCCTTTTGTTACAAAATTGTTCTGGAATCCTATCAGTCAGAAATGCCATCACTACAGGCAAGTGGGAGGTTTGCCTCTAACTACATATAAAGGGTTTACAAGAATCTTGGTCAATGTGTTTTTAGCCTCAGACAATCTCCCTCCCTCTCTTTCCCCTTAAATCGCGCAGTAGAATTTAATAACTGCTAAAGGTATATTCTCATTAAATTTTCTCACAGGGTACTAATTTTTCACTCTCATTTAGGAAATTCTATTCAGTCATTCAGTGATTTGAGCCTTATATCTTTCTCATACATATAGAGTAAAGATGTGACAGAGATTAAAAACAGAATTCTAAAAATTCATAGATTCAGGGACCATGGGATTTGAAGTCAAGCAAATAACCATTCCAGAAAACACAAGCCAGGCTCTCTGCCTCTCCGGGGTTGAAGCTTAATGCCAAACATGTTTGAATTGTGGTGTTACCAGTGAGGTACTCTGGGGTCTTACAAAATGAAAAGCATTTTTCAAGTGGAAAATGGCTTCTATTTTTTTCTATGAATATTTGGAAGAGGCTGAAGGCATATATGATAATCAAAACAAACACAACAGAACCACTGGAAAAAGGCACATTTATGAATATACGGTTTCCTTAAGAGTTGCTTAAAAAAAAAAAAAAGCAAACAAGATACTGAGGATGAGGATGAAAATTAGTCACTGAGCGATGATTTGGTAACTCTTGGGGCTGGCCATCACTCATCCTGGGCTTCAAGATCTAGCCAAAACTCTACCATTTAAATAATCAAGCCCTTTTCAGCCTTGATGTCATACTGCTGTGTTGTGAGCTATGCGACAACCCAGGGGGTGCTAAGGGTAAAGTCGAGGCATTTGTAAGAAATTTACTTCTTTGTAATTAAAGTTGAACTAAGGTTACTTTCCTTTGAATGCTGAGGTGCTCCTTCGAATGAGAAAGCAAGGAATGGGCTAAAAGTCATTGTACTCTTGTGCTAACCTCCAGGACGGCTTTAGCTGTCCTGTGAGTCCTTTTGGATAAAGGAGAAGAGACTGAGGGAGGTTACTCCAGCACAACACTAATGTTTCTCTTCTCTGTGTGCTTGGTTTCCTTGACTCTTTCAAATACTTGACTTGATGTCCCTTAGTCTTCTACTCAGGTTCACCTCCAAAGTCCTAGACTTCTTTTAGTCTCCTAAATGTCTTCTTCATGATGGTGAAGCGTTCTACCTTCCATCTAAATTTGTGATTTTTTTTTCCAGCCAGGTAACTATATACAGTCATTTAAAAACATGTTCTTCCTTTTCTTTTCAATTTCTTCTCAGTGAACCTGAATTTCAAAGGCATCTGTCATTGTTCTGGGATTCAGATCCTCTCACTTTAACTGAGACGCAAGGGCCTTGATGACGCACTGAGGCTTTACAGAAGCCACAGTTATTCAAGACTTCAGTCTCTCGGTCTCATGTAAACCATGAGGTTGACAACACTTTAAAAAAAATGTAGGTGCCCCGAATAAAATTTCAAATATACTTGGCCACAAAATATCTGCATGCTAACAAGTTTAAACAATATGCTAAAGGTCACAAAAAATGATTATTTGTTGTCCATAAACTACACACAAAAGTTCAGATGTTCTCTTTGCCCCATAAGAAATGTATAAATTAGCTAATACTATAAAAAATTACTTGGAAACAATAATAGAAAATATATATAAACTAGGTAATGGTACATGCTTGAGAGTCCTACAAACGAGAAACTGAACCCTATCACAAAACTCAGTTTGCACATCTACAAATTGGACCTAATCAAAGAACCTCCCCAACTGGTATTATCATGAAAATTACCTACCACTTAATTGCCTAGTGTAGAGTAGACATCATGGTAATTCAATATATATTTGTATCTCTACCTACATAGATTTATGTGTATACACACACACACATTTTGGTCTCTTGTTTTCTCCAACACTTACAGTACCTTGGTAATTTCGTTATTTATTCAATTCAGAAATTCAGGTTGCCTGTTCCACTAGTGAGCAAAATCAATCTCAAGCTTAGCTGGACAGACAGGCGGAGTTAATCAGTATTCTTTTTCTTTATTTTCTTCCTCCTTACACTCTCCTGTGCCCTCCCTCATTTTCTCCCAGTTTCCATGTTGCCCAACATGAGGGAGACACCATCACTGTCTCAGCTCAATGATTGCCTCTCTCTCTTAGGAGAAGGCAGACTTTTGGGTCAGCTGCCAGCTTCCGCCTCAAAAGTCGAGGACAATTGCCCACTCTGTGCTCTGGTGATCACGTCCTGCCAACTGGTGGCAGATGGCCTCTTCCCTGTCTTCCTTGGCCAGTCTGGGCCACTCCACCCGCCTTTTCCACTCCCTCCCCCACTTTGGCAAACAGAACTTAGACTTTTAAACGCAGTCATTTTTTCCATAATCCCCTTCAGTGGAAAGGAGTTTTTAAAGTGTAGTTTTTTTAATTTGGTTTTGGTCTTTGCATTACATAATCAAACCACGTGGCACTGTGTCTGCCGCTGTCCTAACACTCAACTACTACATAAAAGATGAAGGAAAAGCGGTTATATGAAAAAGAAGTTATCTCCTTGGGACACTTCTTTCCTATCCTACACTCAAGAAGCGGTACTGTAATTTTGTAAAGCTAGATTCTAAAATGTAACTAGATATGAAACCAATTTAGTTTCCCTTTCAACTTTTAGTCAGTTTCAATGTTATTGCCTTTCCTCCAATTGCAAGAGGACCAAAAAAAAAAAAAAAACCCCATATCTGGGTAACTGAGGCGGCTCCTTGCCACAATGCTATTCAGCATTCCTATCTCTGAGCCATATGCATGCCTAATTGAACCAAACTGAATATATATATATATTTTTTTTCTTTTTCAAAGTCACACTCAAAGAGCAACGAGTTTGACACATTTATTTTTTTTTTTTATTTTTTTTTTTTTTAAAGATATTTATTTATTTATTTGACAGAAATCACAAGTAGGCAGAGAGGCAGGCAGAGAGAGAGGAGGAAGCAGGCTCTCTGCTGAGCAGAAAGCCTGATATGGGGCTCGATCCCAGGACCCTGGGATCATGACCTGAGCCGAAGGCAGAGGCTTTAACCCACTGAGCCACCCAGGCGCCCCCGAGTTTGACACATTTAATGACATCACTTTCAAACTATTTGCATTCAGAGATATTTCTGAAAATGAAAACAAAAACCTGTGAATTTTTTAAACTCTCCCCTTTCTTTCTTTGAGTTATTTAATAAGATGTCATCGTAGACCTTTTCTAAGGTGTCCCCATTTTTTTTTTAACAAACCACCCAAGTGCCATCTTCAATATATTTGTGATGTTGTTTTTTATATTCTCTTGAGCCTAGAAGGACACAAATATCCATTTGTCTAGTGTTGAAGGGACAAAAATCTCCTATCTTCTCAGCTTGCTTCTCAGTTTCTTCTGAAAGAATACCAAATGGTTATGTGAAAGGTACCCTGGTCCCTCCATTTTAGTATATGGTGACCTTGGGCAAGTGACTTCACCTTGAAGTTTAGTTCTTCTGTAAAAATAAGATAATAGCAGCCCTACTTTATAGCACGTTAACTAAAGATCCAAGCATAATGAGCAGAATAAATACTTTCAAAAGTTAGTTGTATATACACAATGGAATACTATGCAGCCATCAAAAGACATGAACTCTTGCCATTTGCGACGACGGGGATGGAACTAGAGGGTATCATGCTTAGCGAAATAAGTCAATCGGAGAAAGACAACTATCATATGGTCTCTTTGATATGAGGAAGTGGAGATGCAAGGCTGGGGGTGTTGGGAGGAGGTAGGAAAAGAAAAAATGAAAAGATGGGATTGGGAGGGAGACAAACCATAAAAGACTCAATCTCAAGAAACAGACTAAGGGTTGCTGGGGGGAGGGGGGACGGGAGAGGGTGGTGGGGAAATGGACATTGGGGAGGGTATGTGCTATGATGAGTGCTGTGAAATGTGTAAACCTGGCGATTCACAGACCTGTACCCCTGGGGATAAAAATACATTATATGTTTATTAAAATAAAAAAATTTAAAAAAAAAAGTTAGTTGTTACTGTTTTTCTTTTAAGCAGAGGAAATCTGTGTTCCTGGAATAGTGTCAGGCTGGTAAGGAGCACTTACAAGGTAGTATTATATTTGAAAATATCTCTGAACAGAAGATAATGATGGGTGAGGTAGGGGCCTATTGCATAATAAACTAAGCCACAGGCTAAAAAATATATTAAGAATGAGATAGTCGGGGCACCTGGGTGGCTCAGTGGGTTAAAGCCTCTGCCTTCAGCTCGGGTCATGATCCCAGAGTCCTGGGATCGAGCCCCATGTCAGGCTCTCTGCTCCGCGGGGAGCCTGCTTCCTCCTCTCTCTGCCTGCCTCTCTGCCTACTTGTGATCTCTGTCTGTCAAATAGATAAATAAAATCTTAAAAAAAAGAAAAAAAGAATGAGATAGTCTGCTTACAAAAAGGAAATAGGGACAGAGGAGGAAAAATGATAAGAAAATACTCCATATTTGACTGTTGAGTCCCAACTATGAGCTGAGCACACAGGATATAATGCTGGGGTAAAAAACAGGTAAAAAAAAAAAAAAAGTTAAACAAGTCATTAAATTCAGAATATAAAACCCTGTGTCAGATATGAACGAGATGACTAATAAATAATGTCAGATTGGAGGTAGCTACTTTTAATAGGAGGGCTCCTCTGTGAAGTAGGCATTGAAATTGGGATTTATTTTATTTTTTAAAGATTTATTTATTTATTTATTTGACAGACGGAGATCACAAGTAGGCAGAGAGAGGGGGGGAATCAGGCTCCCTGCTGAGCAGAGAGTCCGATGTGGGCCTCGATCCCAGGACCCTGGGATCATGACCTGAGCTGAAGGCAGAGGCTTTAACCCACTGAGCCACCCAGGTGCCCCTGAAATTGGGACTTAAATGACAAGATATAGCCAGGAAAAAAAAATGGGGGCAAGGGCATTAGAAGGAGGGAGTCTAATGTGCACACAAAAAGTCTTACAGCTGATAAATCTGGGGGCCAGTGTGAGGCAAGCCAGTGTGGTTGGGGCACAGTGAGCAAGGAGTGCAGGTGGGAAGCAGATGCTCCAGGGCTGTGAGGCCGCACACGGAGTCTAGATGATGTGTTCAACCTGGGAGGAAGTTGTTGAAGGCTTCAGGAAGCCAGTGTCTTGGTTTAGTTCATTTTGAAAAGATCTTTCCAGAATTTTGGAGGAAAATAGAGTCCAGAAATCCAGGAGAGAAATTACATGGCCTAGACAAAAATGAGAACATATTTATGGAGAGTAAAGGTCAGAGTGGAGCTATGTTTTGGAAGCATCGCCAGCACTACTGGCTGGTGCATTGGATGGTAAGGGAGGTGAAGGTAGAGGATTGAAGGATAATTCCCTAAGCTATGGCAAGACTTGAGCTGTTCATTCAATTAAATGCCTATTTGCAACCCAGAGAAGGAAATACTGGAAGAGGTCTGGAGAGATTCATATTATTGGGGCCCAGGGCAGCGGGGAGCAGGAGGGAAGGAAGAAGGGAAGAGCACAAGCAGTTCTCAGGGCCTGAAGCTAGAAAAGGGGCAGTGGCCACATTAAGAAAAAGTCAACAGAGTAAGCCAGGTGAGGCATAGTCTCTAAATGCTCCTTTTATTTTCAAGGTTTTAATAACATGAAAAGGCAATCCATGGTGATCCCAGACTAGAGCTCGAGCATCCTCCCTGGGGCTAAAGTAGACAGTGGGCGGCAAAAAAGAGAATTATTGAAAATTAAAGAATGAGGCTTTTTAAGAAACATGCTTGATCTTGTGCTATCTGCAGCTGACTCAACCTGAAGGAGAAAACTTTGTAACTTAAAAATTAAAGAGAAAAAAAAAACAAAAACAGTTCCAAGACAATCCAATGGGAAAAAGTACTCTTTTCAACATATGGTGCTAGAAGAATGGGCTATCCACCTGAAAAAAAGTTGGGCCCCTTCCTTATACCATACACACAAAAAAATTAATTCAAAATGAATCATATACCTAAATTTAAGAGCTGAACTATAAAATTCTATAAAGAAAACATGGGAATAAAACTTCATGACCTTTCTTAAACATGACACAAAGTGATCAAAGGAAAAACACAGATAAATTGGACTTCATCAAAATTAAAAAAAAAAAATTGTGCTTCAATGACACTATCAAGAAAGTAAAACAAACAAACAAACAAAAAAACGAACATAAACACCACATGAAATAGGAGAAAACTGTTGCAAAATATATCCAATAAGGAACTTGTGTCTACACCTCATAAAGAACTCTTACAACTCAACAACAAAAACAAATAAGTCCACTGAGAAACAGACAAAAGCTTTGAACAGATATTTCTCCGAAGAAGATACATAAATGACCAAAAGTGCAGAAAAAAAATACTCAATATCATTAGCCATTAGGGAAATACAAATCAAACACAATGAGCTATCATTTCACTAGGATGACTATAATAAAAAAAGGTAGTAACAAGCATTGGTGAGGTTATAGAGAAGTTGAAACCCTCAAATATTGCTGATGGGAATGAGACAGCATGCAGTCACTTTGGAAAACAGTTTGACAGTCTCTCAAAATGTTAAACATATAGTTACATTATGACCTAGCAGTTCCACTCCTAGGTATATACCCAAAAGAATTGAAAATACATGTCCATACAAAATCTTGTACATGAATGCCCATACACAATAGCAGCATTATTCAAAATAGTCAGAAAGAAGGGAAAAATATAAAATGCCCACCAACAGAGGAAAGAATAAATAAAAGTGGCATATTCATACAATGAAATATTATTCATCCATAAAAATGAATGAATGTACCATTCACGCTACCACAAGGAGGAATGTTGAAAAAATGCTAAGTGAAAGACCATGTATCATATCATTCTATTTATATGAAATGTCCAGAATAAGCACATGCATATAGACAGAAAGTAGACTAATGGTTGTCAAATGCTTGGGGCTTGGGAGAAATGGAAAGTGAGTGCTAATAGCCATGAGATTTCTTTCTTGGGGTAATAAGTGTGTTCTGAAATTGACTGTAGTGATGGCTGTGCAACTTTATGAATATATGAAAAACCACTGAGTTGTACACTTCAAATGGATGAAGGATACGGTATATGAATTATATCTGAATAAAGTTGTTAAAAATAGAATCAAACTTTTTCTTGTAGAACGGTTAGGAAACTAGATGTTAATAATGATATGTTTGCCCACATTGAAATCAATATAAAATAATATACTGCCTTTTAAGCAAACCCTCAATTTTGTCACTTTACAGTAATTTGCCCACTGTCAATGTAAATAGATATTCAAGAAATATTATCTTCCATAAGGAAATTTTCCCAGAAATAGATAGTTGGCATAACAATTTGGCACATCAGGCTGTTGGATAAACACAATCTCCTCATTTTTCCCTCTTCCGTATGGTATTTTAACTGCTTTTGGTCAGCTTCTTGAAGTAACTTCCCATCAAATTATTTATCATTGGATTTTTAATATATTTACAGACAAGGCCTTAACAAATTACTGAAAAAGGAGAAGATTCTTCCTACAACTGTGCTTCTTGCTTCCACACTGACACAGAAGAACACCATGGCCATGTCTGTATGTAGGCTGGGCTGGGAGAGAGAGATTCACTAACTTTCTGTCTCCTGGGACACAGGTAGAAACACTACAGTATCGGCCACTCAGCAGGTACTCCGGGATGAAGCCCACAGCCTCTACAGTCGTTGGGAAGAGATTAAACCAAGAAACTAACCCACTCAAATACTTCTGTGTAGAGTAAGCATCCCATCAAAATCTAGAACAAACATCCAGTATTAATTTAGCAAGAAAAAATTTGGAGGTCAAATATGGAAATGATTACCTATTAACACAATTATAAAAATGAGAGAAAATGTTCATCATTAAAATACAGCTATAGTTAACATAGATACCATGTTCCCGAGATCTAATAAGATCTCATATTTTTACCAGAGGACAGAATTTAAATTTCTCTGATCATTTTCTAATTCTCATCTTAAATTAGCTAACTTAGAAAAGTTGGATTTGAACTCTGTGTCACTCATCTATTGGTGTTGTGATCTTAGAAAGTTCTTTAAACTTTTGAACCTAACTTCCTCATGTAAAAAAAAAAAAACCACAATATTTAACTCATAAGAGCGGCAAGAATTAAATCAAATAATTCATAGGAACGATATGTTACCATAGTCAGCACAGAGTAGTATAACAAAGTAGCTATTGTTACGATTATTAAATTGTCATTACTATACTACCAAAACTGACTAGACTAGGGTAACAGCAGTCTTGTTACTTAAACTTGAAAAATCAAGGAAACTTAATATAATCAAAGAGAACAAGAAGGGTAGAATGACTACTCAGCTGAGAATATGGGAATTTATACAAGATTGGCCACAATACCCTCTCTGGAAGCCATTTTCCCCCTCTGTAAAATAACGAAATGATCTGTGAGGTTCCTTACTACTTCTATAAGGTAAGGGGAAAAAACTTGTTGATTTTCATTTTCCTTAGAATATTATATATATGTGTGTGTGAGTCTGAAATAAAGGCAAATACACACACACACACACACACACACCCCTTAATTTCAGACTCACACTGATTTCTTTAAACATCAGCTCATGTTTGGAACAGAACAATGGAGACAGTAATTGCAAATCACACACAAACATGAATGAACATATCTTTTAATGGATTTAACTCTATAATCTTAGGAATAAAAAAAACCTACCACCACCTATCCCTTGGTTATTTAAAAAACAAAACAAAACAAAACAAAACAAAACCACTTTAAAACAGTCTGGAGTCTACATGAATGAACTTATAAAGCCCAAAAAGCCAAAGATTTTATGTGATCCAGATTCCAGATCTCTCAAATGTGGAAATAATGTGCAAATTCCTGTATTACGTTTCTAACCACATCGAAAAATAAAGACACTCACCTCTCACTGAGGACTTTGGTCTTTGTAATTTTTACTATGAGAGATGGTGTCTATATAATGGTATGTGACAGGTATTGAGAAATGCCAAAAAGTTACTTCTTTATTGTTATTTTTATAAAATAGAAAATAATAACTTGAATGTGAAACATATTTTGAGTTCAAAGAGCCCTTTCGAAAGTAGAGTATTGGGTGGCTGGGTTATGGGCATTGGGGAGGGTATGTGATATGGTGAGTGCTGTGAAATGTGTAAGCCTGACGATTCACAAATCTGTACCCCTGGGGCAAATAATACATTATATGTTAATAAAAATAATTAAGAAAAAAAAAGTAGAGTATCTTATTCATATTGTAAGAAGCTGTATTCATTTTAAATCTTGTTGAGATTCTAAGGAAAAACTATTTTCCTTCCTTTGATTTTGATTGTAATGTTAAAGATAAAAATCTGATTTTATTAGATGAATCTTAGGGTCCTATTTAAAAGTCACTTTCAATATTTATTTAGCCAAGGAATCCTAAAGATCCGTGCTTTGCTGAAAGGGTATGACTCTAATTGTTAATATCTTCAGAGATACACTGTGTTTGCCAGAAAGCTGGCCCAGGTTCACAGACAATTTATTCACATAAGGATCATTGTTCTATGCAACAGAAGCCAAGTGGTTAGGAATGAGCCATTCTCTTTCTTTTCACTGTGGATCTTTTATTCTGACCCTTTCAGTATGGTTTCTCTACATTGTTGGTGATTGTCAAGATTCTGTGCTCTTTCATATTTTCAAAGGAGCAACCTGAAGATGAATCTGAATTTGCAAACTCCATGGAAGCGAGAGATGTAAAAGCTCAAAATTCAAATATTTGAAAAAGAGGGCTCCCAATTATTTGGAGGAGAATGGAGGTGGTAATACTGCACTTTGAAGGTGATAGTGTTTTCAGCCACTGTTCACATGCAGAGCCCTTGTGCTGGTTCCTTCTGTGTAATTCCATCAGTAACCGATAGAGGGCGCATACAACCCACCCACTGCCTGCAGTCCCTCTGCATGACTAATCCAACACCACCTGTTCCATTCTAAGCATCATTTAGACCCTTGAGGCTCTGTGTTCCTGACAACTAATGAAGAGACACTGCTGGTTGCCAGCAAGTGCAGGAGGAGACACTCATTTAGAAGGAAGCAGCGATCAAATCTACTGGGGTTCACAGGTTCACAACAATGGGCTGAGCAGAATGGGTGAATGTAATGTTAAGGTGCCAGTTCATGTTGACTGAGGAGAGGGGTCATTTATGGCTACGATTTGGACTTCCAGTATTTAAACAAGTGAGGGAATGCAATTGTTTAAAAGAAACTTTTTTTTCTTTACACCAGCACACAGATCATCCCATTCTTTTCCCACGGAGTCCTTTTACATGATTTGATTTTCACACATCACATCAGCTATGGGAGAAAATGATGGGGAATCACGTTAACTAAGACTCATTTTGGGTTCTAACACATTAGAAATAATGAGATCTTCTTAAAGAGAGGTGAGTTGGTGACAAGTTAGACACACTGTGATGGTAGACCAGTGGGATTCATTTATATGGGTTGCCACACGCACTTGGGTGACATCAGTTTGCAGACATTCACATACACAGTCTCATCTGACAGTTCCAAGATGTGATGTTCATTTCACTGATGAGGAAATTGGTACCGCAGGGATTAGAGAACCTAAGAGATAGAGCAGAATCAGGATCCTGTCTGCCTAACTACTAGTTCTGTAAGCGTTGGACTGCTTCATAAATGGACTTGATTCGTGTCTCCAGAGTGTTCAGTGGAACTCACTCTAGGGATATTCATGAAGATAATGAACCATACTTCCTCAATAATGAAATCTAGCCTATAATATCTAGCTCAGAGCTGATTCTTGCTTAATGTTTAACAAACCAAATCAATCACTGAGTTTGAATCAGGTTATAGAGTAAGTGTAACACTCAGGGCTCCTGATTTTCACCCCCAGAACCTACCCATTTCTAGATCATGATAGTTTCCTATGTTTTCTCTTCTTTCTCATGCTTCCTTTTCTACTTCCTCTCACCCTCCCTCCCTTCCTTTCTTCCTTTGACAAATATTTATTAAATGACTATGACATGTCAGGCAGTTTACAATGTGCTAGAAATAATAGGATGAGCAAAAGCAGAGTTCTAGCTGTCATGAAACTTACATTCTTGTGAGAGAGACAGACATTATTTATAAAAGAAAAATGCCAAGAAATATAGGTCATGGACCTTCAATAGTGGGTTAAGATATAGCCTGGGAGGGAGAATCAAGTGTAGGTTTCTTTGAAGACACAACACTTGTGGTACTATCTGAGAGATGAGTAGGAGTTATCTTATGAATCTTGAAATGATTTAAAAAAGAAAGAATGACATATATAAAGATTCTATAACTAAAGTGTGGCACATTTGAGAAACTGAAAGAAAGCTAGTGTAGTTATACTTCAGAAGCAAGGGGGAGAAGGAAATGCACTGGAACACTGGGTAGTCTATATGGGGCCTGCAAGCTGTGATAAGATTTTTTTTTTTTAAATAAGAAGTAACTTGATTGAATTTTAATATCAAAACACACTCCATATATGGGAACTCTCTGTACTTCCTGCACAATTTCTCCATAAACCTAAAACTGCTCTAAAAAATAAAATCTCTTCAAAAAATATGTGTAGAATAGAGGGAGAGGCAGAGTAGAGTCTGAGACAAGCTAGGAGAATGCGCAGTTCTCTAAGACAAAGAGGACCAGGGACTGAACTCAAGTGACCTCTAGAGGTTAAGAAGCTGAGGAGGGACAAGCAATGGCGACTGGAAGCCACAAGCCGCGAAGCAGGAAGGAAACCAAAAAAATGTGAAGCCCAATGAATAGATCAAGAAAGAGGGGGTGATTAATGTGTCAAATGATCTGACTGGGCAATTATTATGAGGACCGGAAAAATCATTACCTTCAGAAAAAGTAGAGAGCATCGATAAATAAGGAAAAGTCTGGTGGAACTGGATGGGGGGGGCATAAGTATATTGAGGCAAAGACAGGAATTGGAGAGAGTGTAGTACAGAGTATAGAACAGTTTTGTTGCAAAAAGAAGTAAAACATACAAGTGGATGGATAATGGAAAAAGTCTGGTTGAGATAATTTTTTTTTAAATCAGAGAATAACAACATGATTGTTTCTATTTTTAAAACTTTAGCATGTATGAAATTAATTTATTTTTTAAATAAAAATGCAAGTTCCCAGGCTACTGCTTTAAGCCTACGGGAACAATCAATATGGAGGACAAAACTACAAGCAAGATGGAAATAGTACAATCAATAGATTATGGCTCTTGAAAAGGTTAGACTAGATGAAATTCTAAGACAGATGAAGGACAGGATTTAGGAAAAGAAACAGATCTTATATTATACTAGAGGGAAAGAGGACCAAATGGCAGATGCAAATAATTTTGTATGTAGTTGGTCTGTGAAAAATGCAGATTTGAACTGCGTGGGTTCACTTATACATTAATTTTTTTTCAATAAATAGAGTACTATGAATTTATTTTCTCTCCTTTCTGATTTTCTTTCTTTTTTTCTTTAAAGAATTTATTTATTTATTTGACAGAGAGAGAGAAAGAGTTCACAAGCAGGCATTGAAGCAGGCAGAGAGAGATGGGGAAGCAGGCTCCCCACTGATCAGGGAGCCCGAAGTGGGGCTCCATCCCAGGGCCCTGGGATCATGACCTGAGCCAAAGGGAGACATTTAACCAACTGACCCACCCAGGTGCCCCTCCTTTCTGATTTTCTTTAATATTTTCTTTTCTCTAGTTTACTTTATTCCCATAACATACAAAATATGTGTTAATCAAGCGTGTATATTATTGGTAAAGCAGTTTTGGTCAATAGTAGGCTATTAACAGTTAAGTTTTGGGGGGAAGTCAAAAGTTATGTGTGGATTTTTGGCTGCATGGGAGTCAGTGCCCCTGATCCCCATGTTATTCAAAGGTCAACTGTATACAATATCAGGAAATTGGGGTTTTTTCCATAAAATTAAGTTGGCAATAGGTTATTTGTGGGAGAGAACGGCTGATCAAAAATAAAATACAAAATAAATCAACTCTTCAAAATGATAATTGATTTGCATCGGTTATAACCATATCAGAATGAATTATTTGTCTTTCAAAGAATCCATTATGACACATCCCAGCCCCTAGATTAGAGCCAAGTAACCCTAAGCACAGATCTATCATTATCTCCCATGTGATTCCTGTAAGCAAATGACACACCAGAAATAATGAGTCATGAGAAAGACAATGTGATTCGTGCTGAACAGTAAGCCCTGCACCATATCACACCCCGCACCACTGTTTTCCAGAAGCCTTAATTGCCTGTCTCCGTACTCTTTGCTCCTCAGCACCTTGAGTGACAAGTTGGTAATTCACTATAGGAGACTTGAACAACTGGATGAAATCTATCGAGCCCTCCTTTTGGCTTTCTCCCCCTGACTAGACGCATTGCAGTAGTAGTTAATGCGTTAGTATACCACTTTTAGAAAGGAACTTAGTCCCAAATAAAAATTAGCCTGACTTAAAAAACAAAAGATAAGAACAACACAGGGGTACATGTCAAGTCTATTTCTTGCACGCAAAATGTCAAAAACAAACCTAGAAGCAAAACTAAGGAGAAATTTAAATTCAAGGACAGCTTCCAGGAAAGAGTCGCTGGATAGAAAATATTTGTTCTTTCTCTGGATGGCCTGCATTTCTATTTCATTTGTTCGTAGCTAATACTTTGATTGCTCTATTATTCAGGATTTCCGATATTTATGAAAGAATTAAGTAGAATTCTAGATTGTGGCTTGAGGTACATACAGCAAGGTCTGAATTTTTGCTTCTTTCTTTGAGTCATAGGGTGGGGCTCAAGTAGTTCAGTAATAAACACAGGGAGGGTTTGCCCCCTAAAAAGGGAAGGCTCTGGAAGAACAATGATGTTTTGTCTTCTTTTTGACCCTGTTATGGGCTGAGTTGTATTCCCCCAAAATACGTATGTTGAAGTCCCAAGTCCTGGTACCTCAGAATCTGAACAAGTTTGGAGATAGTGTCTTAAAGAGGCAATGAAGTTAAAATGAAGTCTTGAGAGTAGACCTTAATCCAAACTGATTACTGTCTCCTACAGGAAAAGGAAATTTTAGGGCATAAATGGATGCAGAGGGAAGACCCTGAGAAGATACCGAGAGAAGGGAGCCAACTATAGAGCAAGGCATGGTGCTTCAGAAGAAATCACTCTGCTAATGCCTTGATCTTGAACTTCTAGCCTCCAAGACTGTAAGAAAATAAGTTTCTGTTGTTTAAGCCACCCGGTCTGTGGTACTTCGTTAGATAGTCCTGGAAAACTAATAAGGACTTTTTCTACCCACCCCTCTTTCTTATCATAGACACAAAACACTATTTCAAAAGTGTGTTGATTAAATAGGAGTTCATGGGAAACCCTTTTGTATGGGGTCAGAGGATCCTTAAACCAATGCCACTTCACAGTAACAATCTAGTGACTGTCCTCTAAAGTTGGTGAGGGCTATTAGACTCAGCGGGCTGATGCACTTTGAATTAATATGAAAGTTCAAATTCAGGTTTATTGCTCTGATGTTTGAAATAGCATTTGATTAGCATTGAATTGTATATTCTCACAAAATTAGCTGAGTGCCCGTGTGAGGATAGCCTGGTGTCTGAAGCTGCCAAGTTCCCTAAGAATCAGTGCTCCTTTGAATTGATGCTGTAAAGGAAATAGCCAAATGGCTAGCTCTCCAGGACCGCCTGGGTCCGTAGGACACACACAGGAATCACACTGCATGTCCCACTACTACCTCTTTCTGGTCTCAGAACTTCCTTCATGCTTTGCCAATATTCCTTCAGCCTGAAATTCTTAATCCCTTGTCATCTAATTAAAATCCTGTGATTTCTTTAAATGCCAGTGGCAGACTCACTGCCTCTGGGAAGACTTCCTTGATTACTTCAGTCCACGTTGACTCGTCGCTTCCTAAATTTCTGCTTCATTTAGAACCTCACCTGAGACAATTCAGTATCCAAGCCAGCTCTTATCTATGATACTCTGTAGACAATTTCTCCAAAATATTGCTTCTTTCTAGGGAACCTCACTCAGGTCAGTGAGAGGGCTAAGAGCTCCTCATACGCTTATCTCCTCCCATCCTCACCACAACATCATGAGGGAGCATTCTTACTTTGCATTTCCTGTGAGGAAACTGGTTTAGAGCCTAAGCAACCAGCTCCAGAGGCAGAGCCGGGAGCTGATTCTGGCTGCGTCTGGTAGAGATGTCTACACTTCTGTCTTCCTGTGCTGGCTTCCAGGATGGCCCTCATTGCTGTCCTTTTCTCTATCACCTACCAGTCATCCTGTCTTTGGCATCCCTCCTCCTAGGTCATTGCAAAACAGGGCAGTTTCTATGTGTTCTTTACTCCCATACACCTAAAGCAAATAGTTTGGTATTTAGCAAAATCATCAGCAAAGTGCCCGGAATAAACTGGGGTTTTATCACTCCTAGGTGGTTCCTGTTATGCTAGCAGCTTCCTTATCTAGGGTGAAGGGATGTCAGCAGGTTGGACCATACATTTCTGCAGGATCCAGGACCTCTCAGGATTGCCATCTGGACCCTTCTAGGCCTAGAGTAATGGGACTGTAAAGAACAATTTTTAAGAAAGTCAGCATTTGAATAATGAACAGGGCAAATGAACACGGCAAATAAAGATGAACAGACAAAGATAACATGTTTCAAAGCCAGGAAGTCCACCAGGCCCAAGGGCCATGACTGGTTTGCAGATGATTCTTGAGATTTCACTTATTAAAACATTCAGAACCCCTGCAGCTCAGTCTTCTATTAAGAAAAAGGAAAGGAGGGGCGCCTGGATGGCTCAGTGGGTTAAGCCTCTGCCTTCGGCTCAGGTCATGATCCCAGGGTTCTGGGATGGAGCCCCGCATTGGGCTCTCTGCTCAGCAGGGAGCCTGCTTCCTCCTCTCTCTGCCTGCCTCTCTGCCTACTTGTGATCTCTGTCTGTCAAATAAATCAATAAAATCTTAAAAAAAAAAAAAGAAGAAGGAAGGGAGGGGGAAGAGGAGGATGGAGAGGAGAGGAGAAAAAAAAAGAGGAGAGAAGAGAAAAAAGAAAGAGGAGAGGAGAGGGGAAGAAAGAAGAGGGGAAGGGGGGAAGGGGAAGGGAGGGGAGGAAGGGAAAGGAAAAGAAAACTGAAAATGCCTTCCCTGGTTCGCTGAGCGTTGGCACAGGTCACGGCGATACGCCAGTGTTATCCTCGCTACAAGCTCACTTCCCACCCCTAATTATCGGCCCCTGTTCTGCTGCACATTCGTTTTCCTTCTGCTACATTTCTTTCCCTGAGAAGTATGATTCCTCTTTCTCATTCCCATATCATTTCTAACGTATCATTTGTCCTGTCCCCTGGCCACCCACTCCCTCAGAAACACTTGAAGGGCCCCTACCCCAGAGAGGAAGCCACCCCGCAGAAGCTTTATTTTCGTATCAGCCACTGACACTTGTTCAACACTTTACTATTTCCTTAGCATGACCTGACTGCAAAGCCTTTTTCAATTATTGGATAAAAAGACAGGTAAACACACACAGCCTGTGAATGCATAATTAAAACAATGCCACAAAGAAACACGAGGGAGGAAAATCACATGTATGCCAGCAAATAACTTGTTAAGAAACAACTGCTGCCACTGGGGTACGGAAAGACACTCTTGGTTTTAGTGCTAATGAAGGATGCAAGGATGAGGCAAGGCAGACTGCTTTTTTAAAGAGTACAGTCTGCGAAATTCATGAACTTCTCTGGTCTCCAGTCTCCTTCAGTGTACAGAGAAAGCGCTGATCAAGTTCAATAATTCACCACTGCAGGGCTTTTAAAATTTTGATTAATCCAGTGCAATCATTGCATAGATAATAAAAACGCAGCCTAGTTTATTCATTAATTCAACAGACACACGTTGAGCCTATACTCTATGCAAGGCACTCTGCTAGGCACTAGGGATAGAATTCAAGAGCTTCAACTCTAATAGGGAAGAAACAGAATACAGGCAATATAAGAAATGTGAGTCCCCAGGACAGTGGAAGGGAATTCAGAATACACTAGCTTTTAAACCTTTCATCTCATTTCTTCATTTGTCCTCTTTGTTTCTCTTAATTCTTAGACTTGGCCTCCATGGGATCTAGACAAGAAATCTATCCATATTCTTACTGTTGTTGGTATAAGAAAACTGCAGCATATGGTGGTTTGCTGGGCTCAGATGGGTGTGAAGCCTGGCTTGAGCACTTATTAGAGATATGAATGTGTACCACTGCTCACCAGGGAGGGGAATGGCATCAATCACAAGCATGGTCACATTTTTTTTTTAAGATTTTATTTATTTATTTGACAGACAGAGATCACAAGTAGGCAGAGAGAGAGGAGGAAGCAGGCCCCCTGCCGAGCAGAGAGCCCGATGCGGGGCTCGATCCCAGCACCTTGGGATCATGACCTGAGCCGAAGGCAGAGGCTTTAACCCACTAAGCCACCCAGGCACCCCGCATGGTCACATCTTAAATGAGACCTTGTAATATAGAGCCTGGCATGCATTAGTACAGGGTCAGACACCTACTTAAGTCAACCTTAGCTGTAAATATGATAGCAGTGTTTCTCATGGCTGGTGTTAAAGAAACCTGGTGGTTAGGGGTAGAGAGATGTTAATGAGTGGTAAAAGAAATAAACTACCCCTCTGAGAAAACAAGCTCATTAGATCTCCCAGTTAACAAAGTAGTGTCATTTTCTGTTAGATACTTAAATTTTTTGAGATGCTAGCGTATATTATAAAATGGTAAGTTTAGAAGGTACTTTGAGCTTATTTGATCCTGCAAGGGATGCTTCCATACCAGAATACTTAATGACTCCCTGAACTTGTATAGACTAAAAAAAAGGGGGGGATTTTTTTTCATGCCAGGCACACCCAATCTCTTATTAATGGTATTCATTTCTTAAAAAGTCACATAACAGAATTCAGCTCTGGGCAGAATCTGGAGTTCTAAATGAGCTAAGACAGGGTTTACCTAGAGAATTTTGCTTTGGTCACTAAAATTTTTTAGATTCATCATGATTAGGGGGAAAAAAAAGGTATTACTAAAAAATGAAGCTTCTAAATAAAACCATTGGCAAACAGCTCCTGAATCATGATTTTGAGGCTGTGGGTGATGCTACGGCCTGGGGAGACAGGCTGTCTCAGAGTTCTAATTCTGGCCCTGGCGGCACCAGTGGGGATTAGTGATTTATATTCGTATCTTCAGCCTCCTTTTCATAGGTTTGCTTTTCTTATCTAGCTACAGGGGTCCATAAGCTCCAGCCCATGGACCAAATCTGGCCAACTATCTATTTTTTACGTTTTTAAGTGGTTGGAAAAAATAAAAAGAAAAAAATATGCTTTCTTGATATTTGAGAATTATATAGAGTGCCAAATTTTGGTGTCCATTAATAAAGTTTTGTTGGAATGCAGTCAAGACCTATTTGTTTATGCTATAATGACAGAGTTGAGTTATAACTGAGACTACATGGCCTGCAGAAACCTAAAAATATTTATCCTTTGGTCCTTTCCAGAAAATGTTTGCTGGTCCCTGATCTGTCATACAGAACGGATACTAGAATTAAAAGGGAATAGATGAACATGTCTACCGACACTGTGAAAGAGCATTCCTCAGTAGACACTCTTCATAAGTGCAATCATCAGATCATACTCCAAATCGGTTCACAAATGCCCCAAACGCCTTCTGGTTGACATGGCAGTGACCAGCATTTCAAGGGATTACACACATTTTAAAATGCCCTTTGTATCATTTTAATAGCCTCTTTCAAATGTATATTTTAAGGCATTTTAAGTAGGATGGGAATTTTGAAGAAAAAATCCCACTTTTTTTTAAAATAAAAGAATACATAGTAGCAAAAACATGCTGATTTTCAATCCATTTATTTAATTCATGTTCAGAATTACTTGTGTATATAGAATTATATTTTCATACCATAAATGACTCCTACTCACATTCTTTAAATGATTTCCACACATTAGCTAAGAAAAAAATAATACAAGCTTCAAGACTGCCTACAGACTTTGGCAGACAGAAAAAAAAAAAGAGAGAGAGAGAGAGAGAGTGTCCTAGTTGCCTTTGGGTAACAAATATAATTGCATGAATTTTAACTTACAGTACTAACACAAAAGGGGAAAAAAGTGTTAGAATAAAGATAATGTCATAAAATTAAATGCCTTAGCAGCATATTTAACTAATGATCAAGAAAATGACCAACTTTTACACCTTTTATGCTAGAGTACTATTAAAATATCTCCACATTTTCACACGAAATAGACACCAGATACTGGCTTACATTTTTTAATGGCAGCAAATTAATACAACCGATGACTTTATTCATTCTAGGAAGAATTGCAAATACAGACATAGTAATACAGACAGATAAACTATCATTACTGCTGTGTCAGAAAATTATCTCAAAACTCAAAAACTGGCCAAGCTTTTTTCTTTCTCAGAAACACCCAGGACTATCTCTCAGAATAATCTACTTTTCATATGGCTTATTCTATAGTGTGGCTGCACTGACCATCTAAATAGGTTCAAGTTTTGGTAAATTAAAAATTATACAGTCTCCAGACCCATGAAATGTTGTATCTTGGAAGAGTTCTTTTGTAAATGCATGAAATAGATCCTGGAGAGTTACAGAATCATGGAACCAGAAGAAAAAAAAACAACTAGATCAGGGAGATAAAAGTAAAAACTGTTTAACTATATACGAAGTGGTTACAAATAATAGTAAAAAGTTTTGTCACATATATGCATGAATGTATATAGATGAAATCGATGCATAGGAACATAGAAATAAATAGCTAAATATGGAGAAAAAGATAGATTTATAGATAAAAAAATTAATAAAGTCTCTGAACCCCACATTTAAGCTATGGATTTTAATCTGGAGTCCACAGTTGGGTTTCAGGGAATCTTTGAACACCCCCACACCCCCCCCCCTGCCAAATTGTTTGCAGTTTTGGTAGATCTTTACATTTTTCTGACAAAAAGATGCAAAATGCAGTTACTGAATTGTCTAAGTACCCACGCTCCCTCACTTTTCACTTAGCTCATACAAATCCTGAAATTTACAGAAGTGATGTGCAATTGTCAGAGGGTACTGGAAATAATTAGTGTAGTCCCAGCTAACGGCAGGAGAGATGACACTTTCTCCTATTCTGAAGGACTTAATTTCATTTCCAGGCAGATGAAAATCACTTTGGATTACCCTTCAAAATTTCTCTCTCTCTCTCTCTTTTTTTTTTTCACTTCCACAGCTGTCCCTTCATCTCTCATCCCCTTTTTTTCTGTGTTTACCTCTTTTCTTTCCCTGGCGGAGGGAAGAAGATAAAACCTCCCAGATCTAGTTATTACTGATTTGGGGCACTGGGCCGAGATGGAGCTTTGAGAGTCTGGAATATTGGTAATTGCCCTTGACAATCATAATGAGTCTTCCCCTGGATAATACCTCTGCAGATCAGTGTACCACTTCCCAACATATGAGTAATATTAAGCGTGCTTGCTGGTGGCTAGACAGTGAAGGAAAATTTGGCCAGCATGCGGAGGGAGTTTGTGAAGAAGCTGAGACAATTTTAGCAAAGTGAGTTCCATAATGAAGAATGCTCAGCCCCAATGTGCAGCAGTTTTCCATAGGAAAAAAATTACACATGCATAATCGTTCTTTGGTACAGTTATTCATGTATAAGTAAGGCAACTGCAGGCAAGGCAGCTTTTCTCCCCAGTTTTGCATGACAGCGTAGTTGTGACCTCAGAACATACATTCGAAAGAAGTGTAAGTGGGCACCTTTCTCTAGTCCTGTTTTTATGATGGGCTTAACCATATAAATAATTGCAAATAAATGAAAACGCCCACTCTCACTTCAAGTGCCAAAACTCTTAATACAAATATATCTATTTCCACTAATAATAAAAAATTCGCATGCCCGAATTTCAGAAATCAGGCTCCAGCCCCTAATATCTCATATTTTAAAGCCAGAATATATATAACTTCATTTTGATTTTCTGGGACTCTACTTTTGTAAAGGTAAATCAGTCTCACACACACACACACACACACACACACACACACACACACACACTTACATATGCATTCACTGGCAGTGTTAGCTATTGGACCTTTGTCAAATTACCTCACTGTGCCTCAGTTTCTTTATCTGGAAGTGGAGATAACGGAGCTGGCCTCCTGGAGCTGTGATAAGGCTCAAGTTAAATGATACAGGTGCAGAGCTGGGGACATTGCCGGGATCCAGAAAGCTAGGTACACATGAAACTACAGCTACTATAATGGATATGGTACTGCTCTGTCTAGATCCCAGAAGCTGGTATGTTGGCGGCTGATGACTCACAGATTTCATGGAAATTCCTCTCCACTGCACCAAGAAGCTGCTTCACCTGAGTTTATCTGTCTCCCTTTGCCCCATCACCAACTAGATCAGCTGATGCCAAGAAACAAGGTCTGGTTCCTCAGTTTACAGCCGTTCTGAGGGGCATCCCAGCTCGGGAGCTCTGTGCAGCGTCAGCAGAGAGCTCATTTGCAATGGTGTTGTGGGCCAGCTACTCTCTCTGCCTGATGCTGCTTTCCTTGTTTGTCACAGATGAAACATCTCCAGAGAGCATTCCCCAATACATGGTTTAAAAAAAAAATCTATCCATCCATCTATCTATCTATCTATCTATCTATCTACTATCTCTAGTATAGTTAACATACACTGTTACATTAGTTTCAAGTATGTAATGATTCAACAACTTTATACATGACTCAGTGCTCATCAGGATAAATGTATTCTTAACCCCCTTCACCTATTTCACCCATTCTGCCACCTACCTTCCCTCTGACAACCACTTTCTTCTCTATTTAAGAGTATTTTTATTTTATTTTTTAATTTCTTTTTTTTCTTTGTTTATTTGTTTGGTTTCTCAAATTCCACATATCATATGGAATCATACGGTATTTGCCTTTCTCTGACTGACTTGTTTCATTTAGCATTATACACTCTAGATCCAACCTTGTTATTGCAAATGACAATTTCATTCTTTTTATGGCCACTATATATTTTACAGTATATAGTATATATAGCTAGTGTATGTATGTATGTATGTGTGTGTACATATATATACCTATATATGTATGTATATACATATACATATACACACACACACACTAGTCTATATATATACACACTAGTATACACACACACACACATACTGACATTGGGGTTGCTTTCACATCCTGGCTATTGTAAATAATGCTGCAGTAAATATAGGAATGCATATATCTTTTCAATCCCCAATGTACCTTTTACATCAATCTCCATCACTCTCCATCAGTGTGTTTTTCCAGAATCCAATCTAAGAGCACAGATAAATATAGATAAAAAGTTGTCTTTCCATTATCCTGAAAAAATCTGAAGAAAACACTGCTAAAAACCCCCATTCTAAGTTGAAAACCACAATGGAAGTTGTACCTAACCACATCCCCACAAGGCTTACAGAGAATGCATTTCCAAGAAGAAACCCAAACCCCATTTTCCTGCCTCTGACTATGACAACAGGAAGGTTAGGATAGGGAAAGTGCCTCTTGGAGAATGGTTTTCAAGATAAACCCTAGTTTTTGAAAGGGAGGAAAATAAATTTTCGCAGCCATCAGAACAAACCGAGAAAGCACCAGAGAGTTTCTGGTAAATTCTGAAGTGTGTTAGAACTGTCACTCACACCTTCTCACATGAAGCTTGGCAAGCCATTCAAAATGTGGGGTCTGAAGCTCATGCTTCATGGAAAAAGGGGCAAGCTGACAGTGTTGAGGGAGGCAGCAATGGTGAAAGAGCCCACATTATCCCTCCTTGGCAGACCAGCGTACATGAGTTTCCTGGTAGCTGAATAAGCATGAAGAAAGCAGCTGGCCTTGGGCCCTTCTGATGGTATCCCGTCTAAAAGGACCATGCCTAAGGTGGAAAATTCTACCATGTGAAGCAGATTTCCCATTCTAGGGTTGCTGAATAATCTACAAAGGTACTCTAGGAGCAAGTCAACTTTTGGAAAAAGGATATCATAACCAGTCAGTGTTGAGGGGCTAACCCCTGTGTAGGTACACTGATACCTTCTTCCATCTTTCTCTTGGTGGCATTATCAGAGAGGAAGGCGGAGAAATAAGACTGAGAATGGGAGGAATTTCCCTCCACTTCAGCCACTAGAGCTGAGGTCATTGCTGCACCAGGGGATGGTAAGATCTTATACAGCAGGAAGTAAGAGTTCAATGTGGCCAAGTTAGGAGTAGCTATCACCAACAATAAAACCATTTCATAGGATTGTGAGTCCTCCATAAATCTGGTAAACATACACACTTCAAGAAGCATTTATTCAGCACCTTGCCTTATACTGTACCAGGTGTTAGAGACACTATGATGAGAAGAAAGAAGTGGCTCGTGACTCTTATGGAGTACACATATCCTTGTCTCCTTTTGCCTGCCTGTGTCTCCAAGTCACTATGTCTTCTTCTCCCTCTGACAGACTATTCTTCAAAGAAAGTTAAGACATCATCATCCATTAATTACTGTTTATTTTTTTTAAGCAACATAAGGAAAATTTTCCCAGAACACATTTTGAGAAGCAAAGAGACTGACTGCGTTTTCTTACTTCAAGTACTATACATTAAATTCTGCCAACATTCCTTTCTCAACCACATTTCCCAAAAGCTTAGCACTTGGCCATAAAAGTTCACTCAAGTCTAAAATTTGGCATGCCTGACGGCAAAATCTTCAAATTTGCCAATTTGGCTAACATCTCCGTTTTGAATAACGAGTGGAGAAACAGGGAAAAACTGGAGTGAATTGCTATAAATCATGGCATTATTTAGAGACAATTCATTTCATGGGATAATAGCAGGTTTAAAAGAAATCTATCTGTTGTCAGATAGATTTTTTTTTTAATTTATTTATTTGACAGATAGAGATCACAAGTAAAGAGAGAGGCAGACAGAGAGAGAGGAAGGGAAGCAGGCTCCCTGCTGAGCAGAGAGCCCCATGTGGGGCTTGATCCCAGGACCCTGGGATCATGACCTGAGCCGAAGGCAGAGGCTTTAACTCACTGAGCCACCCAGGCGCCCCCAGATAGATTTTTTTTACAAAAATTGAAAACCTGCCTAGAAATATAATATCCAAATTTAAGTAATACACAAAGATCTGAGACTTTCAATTCTATTGAAAAATATTTTTGTATTATTTACACATGACTATTACTTAATTTCAGAGGACATTTTAGATTTAAGCAAAACAAAAATGACAAAACAAAAACTCCCATCTACATAGCATATATTGATATATATATAAATTATAAAGAATTATATACTATAATACCCTATAGTACAAAGAATTATAAAGATATATAGCACATACACTGATAAACTGTATAAATATATATACACATACACACACTCACAAATGTGAGCGCATATATATGATATGAGAATATTTGGAAAAGAGCTTTTGGGAGGCTTTTGTTAGTTTTGTTGGAAATAATTACAGGCATGTGGGATTAAAAGATTTAATCCCATCCATTGATATATCTTGGGTAGCTGGGCTTGAGGTATTTGTACATAAAGGTAGAATCATGTTGGATCTGTAAACATCATTTGTAGGATGGATTTTCCCAAAAGTGATGATTGAGAGAATTCCACAGAGAAAGCCAGTAGAGAATCAATGTGCGCTCTAAGACTCTGCTGCCAGGCGGGACTGAGGAAGGTTCTGTCCAAAGCGCTGACCACACTGCTGCAGTCCTGCCTATTTCCCACCCTTTCTGAAAAATGAAAACGCTCTTGCAACTTTCCAGATTCCGTGTGTCAAACTACCACGCACTTGGAATAATTAGAAAACATTATCTTAGCATTCTCATTTGCAAAGAGAAATCAAGTGTAGTTAGTAATCCTAATTTGCAAAAATTGGTTAAAAAATCATGTGATCCAGATCCCCACATTTTCATACAAGTACAGAAGCATCCGTCTGGAGATTCCATCTTAATGTGAAGCGAGCACAATAAAGCCCCGATGACCGCAAATATGGCGCAAACACTGGATTCTCAAGGTAGCCATAGTGTTTTCCCAAATCCCTCTTTAAAGAAGCATTTGGCACAATTCTCTTGTCACTCCTTAAGATAACTCAGAATTATAAAATTGAATTTAGAAGCTACTGTATATTGTAATAGTGATTCAGGAAGCATTTTTTCAAATGAGCTATGGGCATGATATGTTTATTTCCATAATGACTGCAGCAAACCCAAATTTCCTTGAAGAAACTTTTTTTTTTTTTTTTTGAAGGGACAACCTTCAGATTTCACTTCATGCAGCCTGAAACTTCTTAGGCTTTGCTCATCAGAAGCCATTATGTCATATGCCCTGCACGTGAAGCACACGACCTAGAACAACATTCTTAGAGGGGAAGTTGTTTTCTTTTAATTAACATATAGTATATCATTTGTTTCAGAGGTACAGGTCTGTGATTCATCAGTTTCACAGAATTCACAGCACTCACCACAGCACAAAACATCCCCAATGTCCGTCACCCAGCCCCTCCATCCCTCCCACCCCCCTCCTCTCCAGGACCCTCAGTTTGTTTCCTGAGATTAAGAGTCTCTTATGCTTTGTCTCCCTCTCTGGGTTAGAGGCGAAGTTTTGATACTTCCTGGGCTTGAAGACACAGTTGTCTCTAGAATAATCTTGACAATATCCATTTGTGTTATATTAGAACACCTCTACCAAAAGATGAATCTCTACACGTGTAGTAGATGAAATGGAAAATCAGACCTTAATACCATGTTCCCTTAAAAGCCAATAGGCACTAATGTTGCAAATAAATAGGGAAAGAAATTTCCTCTAGTGATACTTCAAAGACTTTGAAACATCTGGAATTTGGTTCCATACAGTGTATTCCACTAAAAAGTAAGTATAAAAAGATTTTAATAGGGCAAACAGGATTCAGGTTTCTTACAATGTGCTCTCCCTGGGGGAAAACAAATAACACAATGCATCTGACTAACCTTTCTGCACTTCAGCTGCATTAATTAACGTGTAGTCATGGATTCCATCATGAGCCAGATGAACTCAGTGCTACAGCTGTTTCCAGTGAGGGGGAAAATAGGCTTCCACATTTCAGATTCCCAGCATTTATATATCCAGGGAAAATGTTTTATTGGCCGCCTTTGTGCCAGCATTATTGATATGCATTACATATTAGTCATCCAAATAAATTCACACACACCCTAGACTGTGATTAAATCAGTGTCAGTATCACATGAACTGAGTTAGCCAGAGCCAATGCCATAAAAACCACATTCCTAACCCTTTTCCTTACATCAAGGATTAAGGAAGGGCTAACGAACTGATCAAAGAAGGAGATCAGGGCCTTGAAAAAAAAAATTGTTGTTGAGTGAATCAAACATTTAAGTGGAGATCAGGTACTCTGAGAGAGAAGGATGAAGATGACTAGAAAAAAATGAACAGATGTTGAAGAAATTTAACTGCAGGATCTCATGGCTTGGCAGAGACATTCTCAATGTTAGAAGCCAAACATGTGGAAGTGGTTGGTTGGGAGCAAAGCTGAGGTACAAAACTTCAGTGCTTGGTCAGTCACTGAAAGAGGATTTTTGTTTTGTTTTATTTTTAGAGCAAAGGTTCTGTTAAGATGCAATTTGTGAAGAAATATGACGGTGAATCAGCTGGGTGACGCATTCCACCTGGAACACCTTGCCAAATTTCCTATCACAGGAGCACTGTAAAACCAATTTTGTCTCCAATAGTTCTTTATAAACGCTGTGTCATGACTGCTGGTCAGCTCTGGAGTCTCACTGACAAATGGATATCCAACAGTCATGGGGCCATGTGTGTGTGTATGCACGCATGATCATGTATAGTACAAACCTGAAATGATTACCTGTGTAAATACTAACCAAATTGGGCACTTGCCTTGTCAAACTAATGTTCTTAGCCGCAACTCAAGAAGAATAAAAGTTGTGTGTCTTCGCTTTTACCAACATGGAATGGCAGAAACTTAATCAAACCAGAGAACTATCTTACCTGGAACTACTTCAAAAAGGAATTTTCCTGGGCTCTCCTCATTGCAGGGATGCTCAAGAACTTTATTTCCAGGCAGAAAAATAGTACCCTGTGAACACAAAGGCCCCAAACATCAACATCATCAGAAAGCAAACACTGAATATCATCATCATCATCATCATCATCAGTGAATATCCAAGGTGTATCTGTAATCCAGTATACAGGAATATGCATTTGACTCGTTTACAGTCCCAACCATTCAAAAATCATGTAATAGAATCATATTCCTTCAACTTTTAATAAGTTTTTGTTGGCCAGCTAATGTGTGTAAAGACACTGTATTAGGTGCTGAGTTCATTTTAAGCACTGATTTATTAAATGCATTCTGTGTACCAAATTTTTTACTGAGCATTCTACCAACCATCATATTATTTAACTGTTAGAATAGTTCTTATAAGGTAGGTATTATTTTCCCCATTTTACAGCTGTGAAAACCAAGGCAGAGATAGAAATAACTGAGCCAATGTTATCAGAGCCTTCTCTTGATTACTCCTTCTCTTTTCTGTTAGATTTCTCTCTTTAATGTATTATTTCCATTAGTACTGAGACATACTTAAAATTCTATCCTATTGAAAGACATTACTTTGACTCCCCTTCCAGCTATCACCCTTTTTTCCCCTTGCCTAGTAAAGAGTTGCCTACATTGAATCTATTTCCTTACATGTATCCACTGTAGCCTGGTTTGTGCACCCACAATTCTAATTACATGATTCTCACAAGCTGTATGCTTGACATAAATTATGACTTCCCAGGAACACTTCCCACTTGACATAAATTATGACTTCTCAGGAACCACTCTTTCTTGAAGCACCTTCTTTCCTTGGTTTCTTAGTTTTATCCAGGTTTTTCTCTTATTTTCCGTTGAGTCTCTTTTGCTGGTTCCAAGTGTCCTTTAAATAATAAAGTGTTTCAAAGATGTATCCAGTGATGCCCTCTCTTCTGACTCTGTTCTCTCTTGGAGCTATCTCATTCATGCCTATGACTTCGATAATAAACTATAAACCAATGAACATCAGATTACTCTTTCTAACTCAGTGCTCTCTGAGCTTCAGAACTTTATGTCCAAGAATTCATTTGAATTTCCGTCTGGATATCTCAAAAGCACCTTAAACTAAATTTAGTCAATTTAAATGCAACTGATTTTGATCCTGTTTATGTATTCCCTAGCTTTGTGACTGGCATCTTCTTCCAATCAGTTGCAAAAGCCAAAAATGTAGAAGTCATCATTTCTAGTATATCTCTACTACCACTATTCCCTAGTTCAAGTGCTTATTGTCTGCAGTCTGGTATAGGGTGTGTGTGTGTGTGTGTGTGTGTGTGTGTGTGTGTGTGTGTGTTTTAAGATTTTATTTATTTGAGGTGGGGGGGAGAGAGACCACAAGTGAGTGGCAGAGGGAGAAGGACCTCAGCCGAAGGCAAACACTTAACAAGTCACCCAGGCACCCTGTGGTCTGGTGTGTTTCAAATTCACTGAATTCCCTATAATACTCAAAAATCTTTCAATCCACTTTTTTTTCCTTAATGTAGTCCAAGTAGCTTTAGAAACAGAAATTTCACCTTGCAACTTTCTTGCCTAAAAATCTTCAATGCCTTTCATTTGTCCTAGGATAAACTTCTGGATGATCTATAAGCCCATTTTTCTATTCTTTGCTTTTGATGTTTTCTATGACTTTCTATAATCAAGCTGGTAAGTAAATAAATAGTATCATAAATTCTGTAAGTAGTATCATACTACCGTCTATTTTAGGACTGCATTCTTTCCTGGATTATTTTATAACCACTGATTGAATATCCAAAATATACTTGCATAGCTTCCAGAAAATTTTCCTGCATTGATTTACCATTGTATGTAATTATGTTATTAGTAAAATTATTTGATTAAAGTCTATCTCCATCATTAAACTGTAAGGGAGCAAGGATAATATGTGTTTTTCTCCCTAATTTACCACCAATGCCTAGTATTTTGCCTGCCATAAGGTTAATGCTAAAAAATTGTTGAGTGAATAATAAGTGAATAAGTACTCTGAGTGCAGTAAAGCCAAAATTCAAAACCAAGCATGCTGGATTTAAAAGCCTGTATTATTGTGAACCATATTATATCCTCCAGTTTTGCCATTTTGAAGCAATATTTAGCTCAAGTAATATTGTATTCAGTTTTCACCCTACCTGGTTTGGCACAGAAAATTATAGTCATCAACTCCATCCATGTCTAGACTTAAAGTGATAAAGCATAACACTCCCTAACTAAAACCCAAGGAATTATAGGTTAGACATATCCCTCTCCTTCCCCACTCCCAAGATGAAATGGTGGAGGTACTGCTTTGTTTTCCTCCTCTAGGAAGTAGATTTTCCTGCTTATCATATCTAGTGTCTCTGGCCTATGGATCCCATTTTGTTTTCTGGTACTTTTCAATAATTTTTTTTTTAAATTACTAAATACTTTGAAAATATTCATCTGAATTAAGATCTTTTTTTGTATTTCTAGGTTGAATCTATATGGTTTCCATATAAAATGATAAAATCAGTTGCTTCAATTAAGAGTTTATTTTACTTACTGAAAAGATTTTGTGAAGTCATTAAATTTGTGATTTAGCTGAGTGTTAGAACATAGCATCCCACCTTCTAGACAGATACAATATTCATTTATGTATGCATGTATGCTTGTTATACCTGTACGTGGGTATGTATGGTTCCTGTTTAATTCTGTGTCTTCAGGCCCTACTTAGGATCTTAAGCAGTACATATATAGTACAAGTTGGATTCAAGCCACTCTCCTGCACAGATAAATCTCCTGCAAGGGCAATTCCTCTTCATGAAATCCCAAACCACCTCACTTAGTCATTAAAAGACAAAGTAGTGCTATCCTTTGTTGCCTTTTTCATACATATGAAATACCTACTTCTGGCTGAAATTTTTATTTTCATTTTCAAATTTGACATCTCACAGATTTTATATTTTGGCTGTCTTCCAAATAAATTGTGATGTCAGCAAAATAGTTTAAACATCAGTAGACAGTGGTTAGGGCAGGATATATTGTAACTGACAAACATTTGCTCTGGTTAATTCTTTAAGTCATTCAGTAAGTAAAATAAAGTTATTTAATCGAAACAGCTAACTTGATTACCTTGTGTAGAAACCATAAAGTCTATAACTGAGAGAAGAGTCTTAATTGTGATAGTTATTTTCAACATATTCTGTAATTTTATATTGTTAGAAAATGCAAATAAATTTTTTAAAAACCTGTAATTTACCCACTGCCATAGATAATTAACATTAGCCACATCTGTATATATTTATGTACATGTATTAACGTCTACAATGACTTCTACATAAAAATAATCAAAATAAAGCCTAATTTATTACTTTCTTCCAAACTTAAAAATCATGTAGTTATCATGCCAATTTAATAATAGACATCATTTTTAAAAACTAAATAGTAGTTTTAGTTGTTTGTTTGAATATTCATACTTTCACATCCTCTTATAAAGAATTTATGGTTTTTGTAAGTGTTATTATAAAGAACATTTTCATGAACATCCATGAAGCTAAATCTATGAGCGCCCCCTTAACTCATTCTGTAGGACAAATCCCCGAGAGAGAACTCAGTAGTCAAAATATGCAATAAAAAAAAAAAGTAAGCACTGTTTATATGGGTTTGGTTAATTCTTTCCAGAGCTGCTCTAAATTAGCTAAGTAAGCAAATAAATAATTAATGAGCAAGTAAAATAAAAGTGCCCAATCTGACTGAGAATAGTTTATTGGGACACTACCATATATCAGATATTTTTTCTAAAACTATTTCAGATGATGTGAAGTGTGTGAAAGAAAAAAACTCTTTACTCTCGATACAATAAGATAATACACAACTATAAAAGAAGTGCCTACACATATGTAGAAAAGCAGACAGATATAATAAAGTTTAGGAAGAGAGCATCATTAGAACAGTCTGATTAGTTAAGAAAGGTAATATGAAAAAAAATGGTTTTTAAAGGAAGATTAGATTTTAAGATTTAGTGAGGTCAGGGTAATATTCCAAAATGGAGGAAATCACATCAGCAAAAGCAATAATTAGGGCCATATGCACAGGCCACATTAGAATAAAATAAGAGAATTTTCAAATGGAGGAACAACTAGGAAGTAAAGACTGTGGGCGATGCTGAGGACACTCTGTGGAAAGTCTAAACCGGGACAGAGGATGGGGCACTTCACGTCCGTGACAACTGAGAACACAAGCAGGCTCTGGAGAAAAGCAGATGGAGATTAGGAACACCAGCCTCTTAGAAGTTTGTCCCTGTGAAGCAATTAATTTGTCAGAGACGGCAACATCAAGACTTACAAAAAGGTACTGGCAGCAGAAATGGCATGAATTTGCCCCAGAGATGCATTACTGGAGATAGAATTTTTTGGAAATATAAAGGAACCCGGACGGAGTTTTAACGATAGGTCATGAAGAAGGAACAGTTGAAAATGACTTTTGTCTTTCTCTTCTGTATATCTAGAAGAAAGGTGATGCCTCTTATTTGAAATGGGGAATAAAGAATTAAGCTCCAATAAGCCCACGTACTTGAGCCAGAACTGTGTGATATTCTTTAATTTTCTGTTCAATTGTAGTTGGGCTGGATGCTGTCTGTTTGTCCCTCCTCCCTTCTTCTTTCCACCCATCATTCTATTCTGTACCTCAGGAGACTAATCTCTATGAATTTCATAAATCAGGCTCTCTTGACCTCTGACTTCAGCTTGGTTTTGAGAGGTCATAGTGGAAAATGAGAAGGCCACAAGAGAGATGGACTGAGGTGTTTATTGACCTGCCCTCCTCCGTGCTAGCCAGGAATCTGGTCCTAGTTGCATTGGATACCTCAGTCCACATCTCCTAAATCTGCAGGCTTCTCTTGGTTCCAGTGGAGCGAACAGGCCCAGGATGTTTTCCCTATCTGTGGGTTTCTATGAACCCTTCCAACACTTTATAAATGGTTTCTTTATCATACAGCCTACAATTATCCCTTTTAAAGTGGAGCCATCAATTTCTTGCTGGGATCTTAAGGGACAAAATCGATGCAAGAGCTCTGAGTTTTCTAAGAAATGGCTTATTACCTCATGATGTTCAACATGCTTCACTGGAAATTTTGGAGGACCGTGGAGAAGAGGCTCAAGCATAAGAAGGAGATGTAAGCTTTTCGATGGAAGTTCAGTACATATGGCAATAATTACATGTCAACAACTAATCAGCATATTCAGAGTGGAATTATGCTTATTTTTATCCATTACAGGAAATATCTTTTCCTAAAGAACCTTGAAAATTTCAAAAATGAGATAACATGTAAAACAAAATCTTTCATAGTTTGAGAGCTGAGCATTGGCAAAAGAAACATTAATTCAGAATGATAATAGGGTCTCATTTTCAGCCTGAATTGCTATTAGAAAAGAAGCTCATCTCTGGTTATTATCAAAGCACTGAGCCAAAACCACAAGATACTGGGGTAAAAGCAAGATGATGTTGAAAATAAGCATAGTAATCTTATTGTCTAGAATTTAGATTGAAAAAAAATGTATGCATGTGCAGCACCTTTGTTAGTTTCTATGAACACAATAATGAGAATTTCTTTCCAGCACTAACAATGATCAGGCACATCACACGGGACTAGGCAAAGTCTCAACTTGACAACATGTATGTATTTTTAATGTAACTAGACACAGGTTGAAAATTAACATCAAGGGGAAATAACTATTATTCAACAGTTTTTTTTTTTAGAGTAACATAGGTTGATTTGATTTTTTTCTTCTTTGTAGCAAGTAATTTCATTGTCATTCAACAAATATTTATTAAACAACACTTGGCACGTGACAGGCCCTCTCCTAGGCACAAAGGATATAATGTTGAGAAATTCCAATAAGATCTCTGCACACTTGGATCTTAGGATCATTCAGTGAATACTGAAAGTTGAAAAGAAAATGATATAAAACTGTACCCAGAAGCACTCTGGCCATATAACAATCTACCAATGACAGCGAAGTTTCTGGTTTGGTAAATCCGCTCCGCAGTTAATCTGCTTAGTTGCAGATTCCCATTCCACCACCAATTAGCCGTATGACTTCAGGCGAGACTGTTATCCTCCTTTTCCTCAGCTTCTACATTCTTAAACTGGGATTGAAAATAGAACCTACTTTATAAAGTCACTGTGAGCTAATACGGGTAGTTTGTAGAAAAACGCCTGAAACTACTTTTTTTTTAGCTGTTTTCAATATTAAAAAAAAAAAACCTTTCCATATCCCAGAAGCCTCAATGATATTTTGGGCCCATATTTTGTAAATCCCCAAATAATGGGATAGCTCTAGTAAAATTTAGATATATATCTGCTGGCATTATCATCTAGGTGAGTAAACAGAGGGGTAAACTAATTTAAAAATTTTAAGTCATTTTTTTACTATTGTTTGTAAGGCTAGACCAACCAAAACTAACAAACCTCAATTTAACAATCATATTAATAAATAGCACGGCATGATGATAGTGCTAATGATGACTGCTGACATTTCTTACCTGTTAGTTTGCTAAACCAATATGTACCATTTGTATCATTCACTTGCTCAGTGACTGTGTGATGTAGATATTTCTCATTTTATAGATGAAGAAATGAAGCCCAAGGAGGGAAAGAACCTGACATAGTAATTTCCTAATACATAGTTGAACAAAAAAAAAATGAATGACTAGATGAATACAAGCTGCTTTAAGGACTTTATCTTTGATTAGTGACCCAATTTATGTTCCTATTTCTCATCAATTACTGCTATTTAAAGCAGGTTGAAGAAGTTTCATGAAGAGTTATTAAGTTTCTTCTTAGCCTCTGAAATTAGTTACACCAATTCCGGGAATGCTGCTGGAAAGAAAGTTAAGGGGAGACTTGCAGATCCATACATTTTTAGAGTAAATTTTGTAGTAATCAAAAGTATCAAAGTAATTTTGATGTGAAAACTCTTTGGGGAACACTGACCCAAGCATTGGTATAAATTGCCTTATAGAGAAAGTAGCACAGTATTCACAAAGCTGTGTACCTTGTAGAATGTACTGTTTTCCCTCACAGTAACAGATGTGATATTTCCAAACCATTATTTAAACTAACTGTGACAAACATGATAGCATGAGACTATTTTATAATTAATTACAGAATAGAAATAAATTCTCTATATATACGTCTCATGTTGCTACTTTATATGAACTGCAGCTTTAGCACTTGAGAAGCATTGTCATTCTGGGTTCATCTTCATTTAAAGCAGCATTTGCTTCATATTATTACACATGTTCAGGTCCTAGGAGGCTAATTAATTATGCATTAATTGTGAAGGAGAGAAATATGTAATGTATTTTGATATAATTCATTTAAAAGCTTTTAACCCTTTCTTCTCAGACACAAGGACCCATGTGAATACCCCTTCTAGACAGAACAGAAATACATAAATTTATTCCCCAATGGAGTCCTCCTGTCTGAACATTCACCCTGGAAACATGGCCATTACCGGTTTAACTACATTTAGATCACTCCTACTCATCTACATGTTTTTGATTTATTGGAAAATGGAGAAATTCCTTGAAAACAGGAGGAAAACAGATTAGAAATATGGGACTCTCAAAATTGGGAGAGACCTTAGAAATGACCATCCTCATGCTAATCAAATATATGAATCCCTTTCCAAAATGACGGTCATCCAGAGTTCAGCCAAAATATCTCACTAATTTTCTTATGGTGTTCCATGCCATTTTTGAAAGATTATAATTAGAAGAAAAAAAATTCAAATGTTGACACAATATCCATCCCCCAACAATTACTACCTTTGGAGTAAAATCCCCTTTTTCCATCTTGAATCTTACACCTAATATCTACTGAGACTTATGTGCCAGCCGTCTTCTCTAAATCTTCTAAAAAACTCTCCGTGGTGGTACAATTATAACTATCCATTTCACACCAGGAATATTGAGGCAGAAACAGATTGAGTAGCATGCAGCTGATAAGGTGCAGAGATGCTGCCTGACCTCCTTGAAGTTCAAGCTCCACGTCCTTTATATGATATAAAGCTACAGTGCAATGTAGTTCACTTGCTTGTTTTTTCACGAAATATGTATTTAGTATGTACTATGTGTTGAGGATGTAAATGCTTAGGGGAAAAAATGGAGATGTTAATAGTGGTTATCTTTGACTATTCAGTCATATTCAGGCCACATTATTTTTATATTTATTTACTTTTTTCTATTTTTAAAATAATTTTAAAACAGTGAACAGATTTTACTTGCATAACAAGAAAAAAATACAAGTATATTTTTTTTTCCAATTTTTTATTTATTTTCAGCGTAACAGTATTCATTGTTTTTTCACCACACCCAGTGCTCCATGCAATCTGTGCCCTCCCTAATACCCACCACCTGGTTCCCCCACCCTCCCACCCCGCCCCTTCAAAACCCTCAGGTTGTTTTTCAGAGTCCATAGTCTCTCATGGTTCACCTCCCCTTCCAATTTCCCTCAACTCCCTTCTCCTCTCCATCTACCTTTGTCCTCTATATTATTTGTTATGCTCCACCAATAAGTGAAACCATATGATACTTGACTTTCTCTGTTTGACTTATTTCACTCAGCATAATCTCTTCCAGTCCCGTCCATGTTGATACAAAAGTTGGGTATTCGTCCTTTCTGATGGAGGCATAATACTCCATAGTGTATATGGACCACATCTTCCTTATCCATTCATCCGTTGAAGGGCATCTTGGTTCTTTCCACAGTTTGGCGACCGTGGCCATTGCTGCTATAAACATTGGGGTACAGATGGCCCTTCTTTTCACTACATCTGTATCTTTGGGGTAAATACCCAGCAGTGCAATTGCAGGGTCATAGGGAAGCTCTATTTTTAATTTCCTGAGGAATCTCCACACTGTTCTCCAAAGTGGCTGCACCAGTTTGCATTCCCACCAACAGTGTAAGAGGGCTCCCCTTTCTCCACATCCTCTCCAACACACGTTGTTTCCTGTCTTGCTAATTTTGGCCATTCTAACTGGTGTAAGGTGGTATCTCAATGTGGTTTTGATTTGAATCTCCCTGATGGCTAGTGATGATGAACATTTTTTCATGTGTCTGGTAGCCATGCAGAAGATATGAACAGACACTTCTCCAATGAAGACATACAAGTATATTTTTAAAACAAAGACAAATGACAGGAGAAGACAGGGTTGGAGAGGGACATTTGGAATCTCAAGTTTAAATTTCTGCTTTGCAGTAAGGACTGTGGAAGACAGTTCTAGAACATGTCTAAATATAATATAGTACTCTGAATAATGGCCACCCAAAGATAGCAGGTACTAATTCCTAGAAACTGTAAATGTAATCTTATCAGAAAAAAAAAGGGTCTCCTACATGTAATTACGTTAAGAATCCTGACAGAGAACTATCCTGGATTATCTGGTTGGGCCTTAAATCCAATCACGAATATCCTTAAAAAAGAGGCACATATGGTGCGCCTCGATGGCGCGGTCAGTTGAGCAGCAGACTCTGGGTTTCCTCTCAGGTCATGATCTCAGGGTCATGAGATTGATCCACACTTAGAGCTCCTGCTCCCTGCTCAGGGTGGAGTGGGCTTGAAATTCTTACTGCGTCTCCCTCTGTAATACCCTCCCCTGCTGCCGCCCCACAACCCCACTCTCAAATCAAGAAATACTAAAATAAAATAAAAGAGGCAGATATGATAATCACATAGGGGGCAATGTGGAAACAGATGCAAAGACTGTGAGGACACAGTCACAAGCCAAAAAAACGGCAGCAGTCACCAGAAGCTGCAAGAGTTCACTCCTAGAGCATCTGAAAGAAGTCTGGCCCTGCCTCTATAACTTGATTTCGGACTTTTTGAGTCCAGAACTGTGGGAGAATAAATTTCTGTTGTTTTAAGCCATCAAATTTGTGGGAATTTGTTACAGCAGTCAAAGGAAATTAATATCTATAAATTAACACATATAAAGCATAGTATGAAACAAAGCTTCCAATGATCTCTTGTGAGAAGCCATAAAAAGCTGTTTTTTTTTTAAAAGTTCACCGCTAATTCTAAAATGTTGGTAAGTGATGGCCAGCCTTTAATTAGCCAAGGATTTTGGGAGCGAGTCCACAGTGTACAAGGTTCGGATATTAGATAGTAGCCAAAGAAATCCCTCCTTACCCCACCCTTTACTCTCAAGACGAGGAACTGATTGGTGTTACCTTCATGTTTTTGGAAACCCAGAGCAGAATATCTGTGGCAAGGTTAAGAGTCTTTATTTGGAGAAGACAGGGTTTAATTGCTAAACCTTTCTCAATTAATTACTGGGACCTTGACTTTGTGTTTTGTGTCCAATAATATACACTGCTTTATAACATTTATTATTTCTCAACCAGAAAAAGAAATGTCAGCTGTTCAGGAGGTGGTAAATGCCAACGGTTCAAATGAGGTCTATGGCAGTAGGAGAAAACCAAAAACAGAATTCTTTTGGACCTTATGTCTCATTATGAAACAGAAATATGAAGAACAAAAACATAGTTATATAATATCTCTTATGGGGAAATCTGGAACCCCTAAAAAGAAGGGTCCAATAAGCCATTTTCAATGGACAAGAAAATTGATGATAATTAAAATAGTCCCATTTAACCTTTTATCTTAAATAACTAATAAACACTTTGTGTGTTTAAAAATAAAGAAGAGGGTACCTGGGTGGCTCAGTCAGTTAAGTGTCTGCCCTCAGCTCAGGTCATGATCATGGGATCCTGGGATTGAGCCCTAAGAAGGTCTCCCTGCTCAGTGGGGGAGTCTGATTCTCTTCCTCCTTTTGTCTCTCCCCTCCTGCATGTGTGTGCTCTCTCTCAAATAAATAAATAAAATCTTTAAAAAAATAAATAAAGTGGAAAAAATGTGGTTCAACCTTGCAAGAAACTGTATAATATAAGTAAACCTATAGTCCCAAAATGCTGAATACAAAGATTTTGCTAATTTTTTAAACAACCAAACAAAGAATGTAAACAAATAAAATTGTTTTATAGTTAAATAACTTTCCATATATTTAAATTTTAAAATTGGAAAATTTAATTGGAAGAAAAATGTCTTTAGCAGGAAGATGGCAACCTAGGACTTAATCATACTTGCTTTTGACACTGAACTTAAAAAAGAATCTCCTTTGACTTATGGTACACCTACTTTTCTTGGCTTTTTTCTACTTTGAACTACAGTCAATTATGTTCAATATAATCCTTAAAATTTGGTGCGGAAATTGCATACGCAGTGTGACATTTACTTGTGTAAAGATAATATGCTTTTGCAAAATTACAAGAGTTTGACTACATTTTCCATTGGTTAAGAAAGCAGCATTCTTGGGGTGCTTGGGTGGCTCAGTTGGTTAAGCATCTGCCTTTGGCTCAGGTTATGATCTCAGGGTCCTGGGTTATGACCTCAGGGTTCTGCGATCAAACCCTGCTTGGGGCTCCCTGCTCAGTGGGGAGTCTGCTTCTTCCTCTCCCTCTGCCCCTACCCCTCCCCATTTGTGCTCACTCTCTCTCTCTAACTCACTCTCATAATAAATAAAACCTATTTAAAAAAAAAAAAAAAAGAAAGAAAGCAGCTCTCTCATGGCAGGAGGTGGTAGGAGGGAAGAATAGTAAAATTCTTATAGAAATTACTTTGGTGATATTTATCACACTCAGAAAGATAAGAAATGACATATTTGCAAGGTTCTTTGCATTACAAACAGCAGAACTGGAAACAACTGAGGTGTTCATTAATGCAAAATTGATTTAATAAACTATGATATATCTGCCTAATGGAGTATTATGCAGCCATAAGAATAAAATAATCTATATCTATCAGAGAATTTGTATATTAGCTCTATACAGAGCTATATCTATATAGCTATATACATATACAGAGAAAATAATATATACATATATATTATACAGAGAAAAATAGAGTTTGTTTAGAAATAAGCATTCAGAATGCTATATTTAAATAAGAAAGAGATGATACCAAGAACACATATTTATGTTTGCTTTTATTCACATAGAAAAATCATAGGAAGAATACACATGAAACTAATCAAAGTGGTTAGTTACCCATCCAGAGTGTGTGTGTGTGTATTGTGGTGGGAAGAATAGATGCAAAGTAAGATTTTTCAATGTAAACCGTACAGTTTTGATCCTGAAATCATCTGAAAGTTTTATCTATTCATAAATCAAATTTAAAACAAAAATAATATGCAAAAATAAAATGCAAATAATATTTAAAACAAAAAATATAATAATAAACTATTAATATTTTTCTCTATACTGTTGAATTTTTTAAATATCCTTTTTACTTTTTTCTCCAGAATTTCCACACTGCGAGAATATTACTTTTTTAATATGAAAAAATAACTCTTTTGTGTAAAAAGCTATTTTGAATTACTTCAATCATAGTATTGAAGATAGAGCTAGTGGGCTCTATATTATTCTGGATACACTAAGGCAACTTGGAACTGAGAATCTGCAATGAGTATGAGCCTTGGCACATTTAAAAAAATTTTAGGGGGGATAAAAAGTTTTTGTTTCATATTTAAGTTTCTTTGATAATGTGTGTGTGTGGGGGGAATATTTTTATTTTAAATTTAAATTTGGCCTTTCTTGGTGAATAGCTACTCTTCTCGCTCAGCAAAATGATCTCAGAGGAAAATATCAGTGACTAAAGTTTTGGATGCATTGGTCTAGTACTTTTAATCTCAAAAGTTCCATTGATTTTATAGTTGCTCTCACTTGATAGAACACATTATGTTTGTTCCTGGCTCCTGCCTCAAGCTACTCAAGTATCATTGACTTCTTTCTCTGCCTTAAAAACATCAAATTGGCTGCTATGATTAAGAAGCGGAGTGTTTCAATTCTAAATATGCATTTTCACCGTGCCTGTCAGATCAACCGGACACAATTAATGTGGTAATCCAATTAAAACCTAGTTTACAACAGTTAAAATTAATACAACAATTTCCCCACTTCTAAAATACATTAGGTAGGTTTTGGGTTGTTGCTATTGTTCTGGTTGCTATTTTAACATGCATTGATTCCCTACACTAAAGAAAACTGTAACAAAGGCACTGTAACGAAACATAAATATCCAGCAAGGCCAGATATCATGACAAATATATAATCAGGCAACATGAATTTTTATTGCATTTCTTCCCTGAGTCAGAAAATGTTTTGAGTGAAGCTACAGCATCATAGAAAGTAGATAATATTCCTGTTCTCATGAAGCTTACGTTTCAATACAGGAAGACATACATGTATCTGTCCATTTATAAATAAAATTTAAAACATAAGGGAATAATTGGATAATGTAAAGTGCTGGGTGGTAATTAAAAGCAGGTTGTGTGTTTCAAAGCGCCTGGGGGGCTACTTTGGAATGACTGTTCAAAGAAGGCCTCTGAGCAGGTGACATTTTAGCTGTGATCTAAAGGCTAAGAAAGCCCATTCATGTGAGGATGAAGGGGAGAATGTTGATGTCTGAGAGGAAGGCCAGGGTGCTCAGACCCTGCTTTATAAACCAAGTTTAAGTGTTTGTATTTCTACTCTAAGTGCAATGAGAGGCCATTGGAGGGCTCTGAGCACAGTATCACCTGATTTTTAGTTTTATTTTTTAAATTTTAATTCAATATAATTAACATACAATGTTATTTAGTTTCAGGTGTACAACAGTGATTGAACACTTTCATACATTACCCAGCGCTCGTCATGACAAGTAGACTCCTTAATCCCCATCACTGTTTCCCTGATTTGCATTTTTTAAAGAACACTCTGACTATTGAGTAGAAAATATATTACACAAGAGAAGGAGCAGGTGGCCAGGCTAGTTCCAGATAAAGAAGATTGGTAGCCATTGAGAAAAAGAAAGGTGTGATTATTTCGATTATGTTCTGGAGGTAAACAGGAGTTGGTAATGTGTTGGGTGTGGGGCTCGAGGAAAGAGTGGAAATAAGCCTAGAGGTGTGTCAGCGTTGGAGTGCTGGGTGATCTCATATACTATGATGGGGAAGATAGAGTAGTGAAGAAACAGGATTTGGGGGAAAATCAGGAGTTTGGTATAGGCCACATTAAGTATAAAGGGTCCATTAGACATACAAGAAAATGATAGGTAGGAGGTTAGATATATGAGTCTCAAGTTCCGGAGACAGATTCAAGCTGAAGATAGACTTTTGAGAGTCCTCTAACTATAAATTGCATCTGAAATCACAAAATTCGGTCAGGTAATCCAGGGAGAATGTGTAACCTAGAAAGATAGGAGGCTAAGGGAAGATCTTTAGAGCATGTCTAGATTTAGGGGGCCTAGAGTGGACAGGGGGCCAGAAGGAAGGCTGAGGAGGGGTCAGGGAAGAAGAAGGGGCAAGTGCAGGATGCCAAAAGTCCCGATAAGAAAGCATTGCAAGAAATGATCATCTGTGTTAAGTGCTGGAAACAATCAAGTGAGAGCATGACTAGAACACAGACACACAGACTTGGCCCCAAGGAAGCTACTGGGTAATCTCAAGGGAGTGGTAGAAAAGCACGTCTTACTCCCGTGCGCTGAAGAAAGAATCTGCGACGAGAAGGTAGAGATACTTATTACAGGTAACTTCTCCCAAAGTTTTCATGTGACAGGGATCAGGCAAATGATTAGTAGCAGGATGAATGCAGGTCCCAAGGTGTTCGTGTTTTGTCCTCTTTTGTTTTAGGGGAGGATGTAATAGAGTGTTTTTACTTGCTGCTGGTAATGATTCAGTAGAAACGGAAACAATAATCCCAGAACCATTTACTGAGAAGTCTCTTCTTTCCCAACTGATCTTCCTCTCTCTACGAGCTCTGTTACTAAATTACTTTTCATATACGTGAGGATCTGTGTTATTCTGTCCTACTGGTCAGTTTGTCTGTCCTTACATGAATAATAGGCTATATTAACTATTACATGAATTATATATTAATTATTACATAAGTCTTATTTCATTCTCCTTCATCAGAAATGTCCTATCTATTCTTCGCTCTTTGTACTTCCCTATAAAGTTAGAACCTCCTTACAACACCTGCCTCCAAAATATCCTGTTAGGATATATATTGGCACTGCATTGAATCCACAGATCAATTTCCTTCTTACAATATGAAACCTTTTATAATATTAATGGAAACTTTATAGGATTAAGACTTCCAATCCATAAACATGTTACATCTCTCCATGAATATAATATTTTAAATGTCTTTCCACAAATAATTTTCATTCATATATTTTTATATATGCACATATACAAATTTTTAATTATATGCTATTATATATTTTATATGTAGTGTGTGTGTGTATATACATATTTCTTGTATATTTTGATGTTTTTTAAAATGGCATTTAAAATATGTTTTTGAACTGTTTACTGCTAGGGTATGAAAATGTATATAGATTTTGTATACATCAATCTTGTTAATGTCTTATCTGTAAAATATGTGAGGGGTTTCTAGGCACACATATTGTCTATAAATAATGGCAGTTGTTTATCTTCTTTTCTAATCCTAAACAATTTCTTTCTTTTATCTTAATGTTTGCTGACAAGGACCCACTAATAAGATGGGGAATTGAAGTAATGATAGCATATATTCTTAACTAAGTCCAGGTATTAAGAAGAAGCTTTCAGTGTGCCATTATTAACTTTGACGACTGTTACAGTTTTCTGTTTCTCAAAAAAAAAAAAAAAGATTTTATATATTTATTTGACAGAGAGAAAGAGAGAGAGAGAGAGACAGCATAAGCAGGGGAAGTTACAGGCCGAGGGAGAGGAAGAAGCAGGCTTCCCGCTGAACAGGTAGCTAGATGTGGGGCTCGATCCCAGGACTGTGGGATCATGATCTAAGCAGAAGGCAGATGCTTAACTGAGCCACCTAGGCGCACCTGCTAGAGGTTTTTAATAAGATACTCTTTATAATTTAGTTTGCCAAGATGGCTTTGTTTTGTTTTTCAATATCACGAATAGAAGTAAAATTTTATTCACGTCTTTTGTATCTATAGAAATAAACAGTTTTTTTTCTCCTGTAATCTGTTATACTATTAATAGTTAATTCTTAAATCTAAGTGAAACATAGCCAGTACTATATTTACACAGCCATTGCATTTCCTTCCTGAGCACACCAGAAGCTTTCATTTCCCGGTCACTCTCGTATCTAGGTGAGATGATGTGACTGAGTTCTTACCTGTAGTAAATGGGCAAAAGTGAGGTACTTCCAAACTTGGTTCTAAAACATGCTTTCTCTGTCTCTTCCCATTTGTATGGTTGAAAAAAGATGTCCTTAAGCTACAACGCTACAAATGATAAGTGCGTAATTCTAGACAAAGCTGTGAGTGGTGTGCGTGTGCCCACACATGTGTGTATGCATGTATATATAAACGTGTATGTGTAAATCATTCTCCAGGGATATTCTTTCTACAAGTGCTTAGAGAACACCACCATCTTACAAGAGCTCTGAAACCCTTGGGAAACTATACTACACTATCAGAATGGGTACTACTTGAATTTTTCTAATGATGACAATTCATTACTAAGAAAGGAAGCAGAGTAGTGCCACTGAAAGGACCTGAGCCCCTAGTATGCTATGGTCTCTGAAGACCTCAAGAACAGAGCTTTTATTTACTTCTCTATCCCCAGAAGTTAAGGAGGTACTGGGCATATTAAAGGTACTGACAAAAGGTGAATGAAACCACCTAATTTTTTTGGTGAGTTTCATCACTTATAAAATAGGGATTATTATAATATAGTAATACTCAAACTAACATAGAGGATAATTTGGAGATTAAAATAAATAAGGGATATAGAATTTGTAGACTGCTAAACATTATTAAAAATAACAATATTTTTCCTTTTATTCTCCCAAGATAACTCATGCTGTCTAATGATTATAGATATTGAAGGATAAAATTGGGTGTTTTAGATGAATTGAGCTCCCTGTTATCAGAAGAATTCAAATATGACTTGAGAATTCACGTAGTGAGGTTGTTAGAAAGAGGATTCCAGTAGTGGGAGCCCTTTGACCTCCCAAGGTTTAGTCTCTTTTCCAACATAAAGGCACATGATGTAAGGGTCGGGAAGGGAAGAGGAGGAAAATATGCACTCATTAGGATTATCTTAAGTAGAGAAAGACAGTAAAGTGAGAGCACAGGCTAGAGATTCTGATGAACTGGTTTTATTTTTTTTTTATTTTTTTTAATGAGCTGGTTTTAAACTCTAACTTCTTCATCCTAGATATATGACTTTGAGAAAACTATTATGAATATTTGTATCTGTTTCCTCATTAGTAAAATGGAACTAAAAAAAAAGAGCCTTCCATAGAAGGTTGTTTAGAGTTTTAAACAAAATAATACATGTTCAGTGTTCAGCATAATACCTTATATATGGTTAGGGGTAAATAGTTGCCATAATTAGGATCGTCTTTTATCTAAGTCTAGTTTGGTAATTCTTTGGTACAGGATAGAGTTTTAGCACTAATAGAATACTATGTGTTGAAAAGTAATCACACACACACACAAGATTACTCAAAATAACATACGCTGAAGAATAAACGAGGTTTGAGCTAGATAGATATATGCGTTTTCGTGTTCATTTTGCAAAGAGATTTTCTTTGGCAAATTAGGAAATGAAAACCAGCAAGACTCTGACCTAGAACTAAGCAGAATTCTAAACAATTTCCTCAGCTCACTCAGACCATTATGCGCCCTATTAACAAGCAGATGGAGATTGGGGTGGGGTGGGGGAAGCCTGTTACTTCCTTTCCATTCTAAAAAGGAAATATAAAATTAAGCTATTTATGACATAAATCAGATGATCTTTGAACATTCAAAATTCAGGGTGCAACAGTCATGCTGGTCTCCTTTTCATTCCAGGTTGAGATAATTAACCTTCATTTTTTGTACCAGAGACATCAGTGACCTTATTTTGGGTGGGACAATAAACAGTCCAACACTCTAATGTCAATTAGGTTTTCCTTTTTTTTTTTTTTTTCAAGAAAATACAGCTTATGTGCTGCATATGTGTCCAAAGGGCAGAAACTATTTTTAACCATTACTATTTTTAATGAAAAATAAAAACCTATAGGGTATCACTGTTGTTCCTCCAGTTCTTGCTTAGGAAACCTAAAATCTAAATTTAAAGTCCAGTTGCATTTTATGATTATTATAACTATCTAAGTATCAATTAAGAATCTTAATGGAAATCTTCTTCTAGACTTAGTAAAAATAAAAGGTAACTGGGTAACAGTTATCTCTTAGATTGTCAAAGTAGAATACTAATTCAGAAAGCAAAGGAATCGCTCTAAATTTCTTTGATAAGAATAATAAAAAAGCACAAACATCAACTATATTTTTTCATTTTATTTACCCATGAGCACTGGGAAAAAAAATATTTCCTGGCAAAGATGTCTAGCAGTGGTATTAGGAAACAAAACCAAATTTAAAAAATATAAACAAAAGGAGGTACTCATATAATATATCTCAAAAACATACCTTTTGAACAGCCCATGTTTCATTGAAATATGTTTCTTGTCTATAGAAATCTGTTTTCACTCAATTTTTAAAATAAATTAATGATTTTTGGTCATAGAAAAATATTGAATTAAAAGTGGACTCTAGGGGCGCCTGGGTGGCTCAGTCAGTTAAGCGACTGCCTTCGGCCCAGGTCATGATCCTAGACTCCCAGGATTGAGTCCCACATCGGGCTCCCTGCTCTGCAGAGTCTGCTTCTCCCTCTGACCCTCCCCCCATCTCGTGCTCTTTCTCTCATTCTCTCTCTCTCAAATAAATAAATAAATAAAATCATTAAAAAAAAAATAAAAGTGGACTCTATATTAAAGTTCTTCATTATGACAGGTAAATTTTAGTAAGCAAGATGGAATTCATGTTAGTATTTTTTAAGTAGAAATTTTCACAGTATATTCAGCCATTTCTATTTAATAATCAAGAAAAATATGTTTTACTAAATTATCTTTAAAATGTACCCATCTCAACAGATATGGTATTTAACAGATTTGGAGTCGAACAAGGAAAGACTGTTTCGTTATTATTATTATTATTATTATCAGAAAAGACTTTTTCTAATGGAATTTTGAGAGGTAATCTGTCCCCACAACTGATTTTACATCTACATATCACACAATCTTAGAGCTGGAAAGTATTTTAAAATTACCCAGTCCATTCTTCTACAAAATACCTGGATTCTGTTTTCATTCATCTTCTGTTGAGCGTTCCAGTGAAAAGGCACTTACTACCCTTAGAGAAAGTTCATTCCATAATGGTAGCTTCTGGTCTTTTCCAAGTTCCACTTCCTACCCAGCTGAAACCTGTCTTGGGAATTTCTGCCCCATTCCCACCTTCCTTCAAAATCACTGCCTGACAATGCCCTCTGCCTCTCAACATCTCTGAACATAGTTACCATGCCTACATTAAGTCTCTCCTTCCTATTCATATTTTGGTCATCTATTTGGAAACATAAGGTCCAAACACCTCATCATCCAGACAGTCTGCTCTGAGACAAACAAGCGTGTTTGTCACTCCAACTGTTAAAGCACGGTGCCCCCAAACGCAACACCTCACAAGAAATGCCACTGAGTAGAAGTTAAGAGCATGAGTTCTGGAGTCAGACCAACTTTGTTCACATAATAAGCTTTGCTTCCTTGTTAGTTCAATCTTGGGCAACTTTATAAACCGCTCTGTGCCTCAATCTCTCCGTCTATAAGACAGAGATCATTCTAGCAATCGATTCATAGAACTGTTGACAGCCTGACACAATGCCTGCACATGGAAAGTACACAAAAAACACTGATTTTTAGAAATGCTGCACTATTTGCATCTATATTTGGGCAACATAATTCAACCAAAAGAGCTCTAAAATTTTGCTAACAGGTGTTCTGATTTACATTGTTTTTGTTCCTAGTGAGTATGTGACGGTCCATTTGGCAAAAGTTACTTTTAATTATTGCCCAAACTGTCCTACTACTGCCTTATTTTCTCGTATTTTTCTTTTCTTTTTTTTTTAAGATTTTTTAATTATTTATTTTATTTTATTTATTTATTTGACAGAGAGATATCACAAGTAGGCAGAGAGGCAGACAGAGAGAGAGGGAGAAGCAGGCTCCCTGCTGAGCAGAGAGCCCGATTCGGGGCTCGATCCCAGGACCCTGAGATCATGACCTGAGCTGAAGGCAGAGGTTTAACCCACTGAGCCACCCAGATGCCCCATTTTCTCATATTTTCAAATGGTCTCTATTCCATAGGTATCTTATAAAAGATTTCTTCTCACAGCCACCAAAAGATGTTAACTTATAAATAAGAGGTTTGATATTAACAATCTAACACATTCTCATACGCATTTTTAAAAATCTGAACTTGAAGATGTGGTTTTTATTGACTCAAAGTTGGAGGCTACAAAGGTGGAAAGAAAATATATTACAGAGCAATGTTAGAAATGAGTACGCAAATGTATATAGTGGATCTACTCATAATTACCCCCAAACTGGATATAACCCAAATGTCCCTCAGCAGCCGAATGGGTAAACAAGGGACGGTGCCTCCATACATTGAGTATTACTCAGCCATGAAAAGGAAGGAGCTGCAGAAAACACAGAACAGTAAGGGTGAATTTCAAATTATGTGTAATGAAAGAAGCCAGGCTCAAAGGCCACAAGCTGTAGATTGCCTTTATACCTTACTTGGGAAAGAAAAGCTACAGGGAGAAAACCAGTATCATTTGTTACCAGGGGCTGAGGGTGAGAAAAGAAGAGACTAAGAAAGGACACAGGGGAATTTTTCCAAGGGGTTATCTAACTATTCTATACCTCGTTGCAGTGGTAATTATGTAACTATATGTAAATCATATCTCAGTAAACCTGACATTTAATAAATGCAGTGTCATTGATGCTCTGCAGGCTGGAGGATTTCCCACTGATGCCGACTCAGCCCAAACTTTGCTTCATCCACACCCCCATGTTCTGGCCCATCCATGATCTCACCCCGCCCGCCCGAACTCCTGGTCTTGGAGTATCCTCTCTATGCATCACTCCAGTCAGAATGATCTACCCTTGCACCATGAAGTAATTTCGCAAATTTCTCCTAACATGAATGCCCAATTCCTGTTGTACTTTTTCTCATCTGAGTAAAAGGCTCTAAGGCAAGAGTTACGTGTGTTATGCATTTTTGCAAGCTTCTCCACAATATTTATCATACTCCATGCAGAGAAAACAGTAGTATCTTTCAGACAGTGGGTACTCACAGTATTTGTGGACTGAGTAAATTATTGAATAGATGAGTTAAAAAAATGAATGTTTCTTATAGAACCCTGGCTCTTGGTCACCAGGCAATGCTCATCTTAATTATTCTATTTTCACTAGCTTGAAAGGATCTGTTTTTAACATAAATGAAAGATAAAAAATCTCCTTTCCATCCTAATTTTTGCCAACAATGACTCAACTGTCTCATGCATAATCTCGGTTGGACATTTAGTTCGTTTTACTCATCTTTCTCCTTCATCCCATCAATATACAGGTTTCGTTTCTGTCCTTTCCTGCTGGTGACCTTTCCTTTCATGTGGGTCTCTGTGATGGTCTCTGGCACCTTTTGATGTACACCTCTGTCCATCCACAACCAACCTTACACAGAGCCAACAAAGGTCTTCTCCCTCACTGTTCTGAACATATCTTGTATTTTTCAGACCCAAAGAATGACCTCCAGGGATCCCTTGTAAGAAGTTAAAATTTTGCTTCTGCTTACCCACAGGTTAATTACCCAGGTTAACAAAAGTGGGTGGGTGTGCCACGAAGATACTAAAACTTCAACACACACATAAAAAACATCACAGTAAGCCTCATCTACATTTTCATGGTAACGACATCCGAGGTTCAACGTTTAAAGCTGAGTAAAAATGATGCTGTAAATTAAACATGAATTTCATCTTAACAAATCTAGTTGAGTACTCTGAAAACAATCTCAATTATAGTATATCAAAATTCATAAACCCCCAAGGCAAAACAAAATATAAACACATCTTTCTGTTTTTTGCATTATACTGAATAACTCATTAATGATTTGTGTAAGAAAAAAATGATCAAATTGAAAGGAACAGTATAGTTATTTTCACTGTCTTAAAAATATATTTTCCTATATTAATTTAAAATCTATAAAAACACTAACATGCTATTGGGAGTTGAAGTATTTCAGTTAAAAATCCATTTAAGAAATATATATCATTAAAATGGATATTAATAAATTATTAATTATTGGCAAGGTTGACCTGTATTTATTATGATGCTAGGAAGTAACCTGAAGTAATCATTTGAATGTATGTATTATTCTAATTTTAAGAAAGCTGCATCTGTGTAAATAAAATGTACATCTGTTTCTCTTAGCCAAAAAAAAGGGCCGATTTTTTTTTTTAAGTCTAGTTTCACTTCTCTCTTTCACTGTGCCTTTTTACCAAAACATGAGAGTGTACTTCCCTTTTTAAGTTCCTCCTCTTCCCTCATCTTACTGATATACACTTACATAACAGTCATAAAGAGAGAAGCTTTATTCCATATGGGTGTGCATATTTCATGCACATATATGTTATAACCAGAGAAAAAGAAAAAGAGAGACATACATATTCAAAGGCTGACTAGAGTGGAGTACAGATGCTATAACCTTTCAAAAAAAGAAATATTTACCATGGGGCTGATGGACTTTTGAACAGCCTTCTCTAGACTGAGGAACTGGATCCAAATCTCTGGTTATTTTGTCATTCTCAGACAAGACATGAAGGACGTGTGATCTGACCACACTGCAGATGGTTTGAATGATCAGCTTTCAAAAAAGAATTTTAGTGAATCCACATACCACATGTTTTTAGTCAGCTGGAGCCCTCATTTTATTATACAAATACATACAGTACACACATGTGTGTTCATGTCTCTAGATGGATCTCGATGTCCCTAACTCTACAGTTTGTGCTAATGTAAGAGTTTACAAGTTTCCTGAACATCTGTCAGGACCACCCAAGAAATTCTTAATCTTAAAAAGAGAAAACTGCAGTCAACCAAAATCAGATCAGATATGAAATACAAGAACAGACTTTTCCTTTTATGACAGCTGTTCCCAATTCTTGATTTATTGATGTTATTTATTTTACACAGGATGCAGTCATGCATAAGGTACAACTTTTTTGAAAGATGCAAACAACAAAAACAACAAAAAAGTAAAGTACCTAGTGGCTATTAGGCAATGAATACAACAGATAGATACTGTGGTCATGAAGATAAAGAGATTTCAAGTCTGTGGCCATCTAGAAGAAGAAATAGAAGTACTTGATGGAGGCAGAATTAACAGAAGTGGTCATTGTCTTAGCTCCTCTTTCTATAAAACTTTAAAACTCTTGTTATCATAGAGACAAGCTAAAAAAAAATACCCCAAAGGTATTCACTTTATGTCTTACAATGAAATATTTTCTCCTTTTCAAGACCTACTTAGTCAATTTTGGGGAGAAGGGTGTGAAAAATTCTCAAGGAGTAAATACTGCAAATTATATGTGCATAAAATAATTTGAAATAATCCAAAAACAGTTTGAAATAATTAGAAGGAAATATTTTCTCTTTCTTTTGCTGCTGGAAGAGAAACCATAAAATGGAAACATTTACACAGGGTACCCCTCAAAAACAAAGAGACTCCTTTTCCATTGTTTTCATCAGTGATATCTTAAACATACATGCATAGTTCACTTCAAATCAAACTGATAATAATAGGAGTGAGTTTTCAGATGAAATCAATACAAATTTGCATTAATCTTAAGGATAAAAGTCTGAGCTTTTATCTTTAACTTAATATTCACATATTAATACTTTGTCTCCACCCAGATGTCTGACTGATACACATCTTAAACTCAACATGACCAGAACTGACCTCCTCATCTCCAATCACCATCCACACCATCAACAAACCTGCTCTCCCTATAATCCTTCCTATCTCAGTTGATGTTAATTCTATCCTTTAGTTTATTCAGACAAAAATCTTGAATTTGTTCTTGATTTCCCTCTTTCACACCCACACTCAGGCATGAGCAACTCCTGTTGGCTCTCTCTTCAAAATACAACAACATACATCCACTTATTACTTCTACTGGACGATCTCTTAAGAAAGTAGAAATCATTGCTAGATCTGAGTTTCGAAATCTTAATTCAGTTTATACAGTCTTTTGTTAAAATTATTAATGGTTGATAAATATATCCTTTTCATCTAGCTAATTTAGTGATTGTGCATTTATTCATTCAGTAATATATACTGAACGCCTACTATAGGCGAGGTACCATTCTTATGTACTTTGCATGTATCAGTGAACATAATAAAGATCCTTGTTGTAGTGAATCTTATATTTAATTACAGGAGGCAGACAATAAACAGTACATATAATAAGCACATTATGTAGTATCTTAGAAGATGCTAATAACTATGGAGAAAATTTTTTAAAATAGAGTGATATCAGCAGTTACTGAGAGGTATGGAAGGTGTCAGGTTAAGGATTAAATAGAGTGGTGTGGATATGCCTCTTGGAAAAGTGAAATTTAAAATAAAAATTTGTTTGATTCCCTTCTGTGTATCTAGAAAGAGAGTTAATGAGGAAGTGCCCAGATTGAAGTGATGTATCCTGCCCTAGCCTCTCATTCAAACCTTTTTCCCTACCAGCCACAAGGTAAGTTAGAAAGGGAGAAAGCAAAGAATGGATGAGGTGGGGAATGGGAAGAGGCCACCAAAAATATCTACTTGTTATGGACTGATTATTTGTGTCCCACCAAAATTCATATGCATGGTTTCCCGGATGCCCTCTTTCCTCCTCAAGTGGCCATAGAAACAGAAACCGTACTAACCCTCTATGTGTCCATACGAAGATTCTCTGGTAAGAATCCAAGTTCCAGAGTGATAAAAAATGTTGACATACCCGTAAACCTGAAAATAATTGAGTTTTCTTATATATTGTCACAATGGGCAGATCCATAACCAACTTTTAGTGAATGCACAGGAATGTAGATACTGCTGGTAAGCTTCCCTTTCCACTTTTATGTTCCTCACACTCCCCTCAGACACACACCTCTTGCTTAATAAATAATAGTGTATGTTTGACTAAGGAACTATGTTAAGATTAAAATATATATTTTTTAAAAGACCCAGCATTCCTACCAAGTTTTACAGATTTTTCCAAATTGTGGTCTCCCAACTTCAATTTTAGTTACTTACTCTCTGGTCAGAGCACCCTTCCTTTTTTTTCTTGCCCCACCCTTTTTACCCCTCCCCCCCCACCAGAGCATTTCCATGTCAACCTTCTGTACTTTAGTCTTGCTCTTCACTCAACCTGCAATGCCCTTCCTGTCACCTTTTGTTTTCAACATTTGACCCAATCTTAAATCTCAGTCTCTATCTTCTTCACCATTCCTTCCCTCAGAAACCAAGCCATGCTGATTTCCATTTTATCTCATTTGCTATCCTCTCTTATAAAACATATTCATATGTTTATATTATCCTATTTGCTATTTACCATATGACTGAACTTACTGCATTAGCAGTGTGTTAAGTTATTCTAAGTAATGTTCACTGGTTTCATGCATGTCATTTTTTTTTCTGTACACAACTAGATCATTAAGCTTTGTGAGTACAGAAACAGAATTACATGATTCTTCATAATCTCTTTAGAGTGTAGCCCAATGGTAAGGACAAAGCAGTTCCCTCTATATGTAATAACAATTAAATGTTTGTTAATAGCATAAATGCACACCAGTTGAATAATTGAGTTGGTAAACAACATAAAACTGTAAGATCATTTCCTCACTAGTTGGCCATGATTTTTCTTCCAATGATCATCAACAACTCATCTACATCTTACACTTTCCATTGCAGCATATTCATTACCCATTGATAGTATCATCCTCAGCTATATCCAAACTGTACTCCAACTACATCCTACCAGGAAAACTCTCCTGTCAATGCTGATCCCTTTCACTGCTTCTTTTTCCATTCGCAAGACGAGGGGGGGGGAGTTTGCAACAACTTGATAAACGTTCTGCTTGTCTCCTTATTTCTGCATGGTGCCCCCTCTAATAAGTCAAGCAGGGACTCTGGAATCCCCTGCTTTCACCCAGCTGAAAGAGCAGCCCCTGCCTTAGCAATGGGGATGATCTGTTGGGTACTCTTAATCGCAACAAGCACAGTCCAGTTGTGAGTTAAGTTGAAAGAATTTGCTTGAGAAATAAGGTACTTGCACATATGGTATCAGTGAATACTTTCCAGCAAGCAAAATTGCCATTTAATGCAAAATTCAAAGAAATGTATACAAGGATAGCCAACTTAACACAAAGCTTGACAGGCATTAAAGGTGGAAATGGAAATATGTCAGTAACAGGAAGGAAATAAACTGTGAATCTAAGATGATTCACTAAAACACTATGTTTATCACAGTCTAAATAATATTGATATTTGGGGCACCTGGGTGGCTCAGTTGTTTAATCACCTGACTTGATTTTGGCTCCAGTCATGAGCTCAGGTTTGTGAGATCAAGTCTCGTGTGGGGCTCTGTGCTGGTATGGAGCCTGCTTAAGATTCTCTCTCTCCCTCTGCTCTCCCTCCCCTACTAAACAAACAAACAAACAAGGTTGATATTTCTTGGATATACAGCTACCTTTTCCTTATTCTAATGGTAAAATGTTGTGTAAATAAATTTCCTTCCTACTACTTAGGTTACCAATCTGAATGTTACACTCTAATAAAAGCTGATGATGAAGGAGGATGAAATAAATACATTCAATACATATACTCTTTTAGGAATTTAAATATGAGACATTTTAGGACTCAGCTCAATAAAAATAAAAAGCTGTTGGTCCCTAAATGAGATCTATCACTCACAACCTATCTCATATATTCTGAAAATTTCCCATCACCCTAACATCTGGAAATGTTAGTCCCTCTCCAAAATGTTATATTGTCTTTTATCTGTGTATGGCTCAACATAGATGACTAGGAACCTGACCATTCCTTTGGTTGCCTTAAATTATTTGTAACTTTGTCAATATATTTCTTTCAGGAAAATAAATTCAAGTTATACTTGATCAGTGCATTTTCTCTATGGAACTGTATTTGCTTTTGAGTACCATATGCATTGGGGGCGGGAAGTAGGGATTAGCAAACACTGCATAATGTATTACATGAATTAATTTGCTCCCTTTCAGATAAAACTGATTAAAAGGAAATTAAATAGATTTACTTTAATGAATATTAACTAATAGTAGTTAATTTGAAAACATCAATCTCTAATTGATTTGGCTTCCTGCTGTTATCACCCATCAAATGACTTAGGTGTGATTTACTTAGCTTCAGAATTTTAACATATTAATTTCAATATTTCAGGATCAGTGACTATCAAATAGAGCACAAATCCTTCACTAATAGCCACACTTTTTATGACATGGGTTTTAGCTCAAAATAGAAGGTTAACAGTTATAAAGAGATACCTTAAATGAGATTTTTTTTTCCATATATGGTACAACTGGGTGTTCTGTTCAAGCAATGGTAATAAGATTCAGTATTAAACCTCTTTCAAGGGGATAAATGAACCAGAAAGTAGCTAAACCCTCCCCTTGTTCATGTTACAGGCAAACATCTCAGGTGAAGATAAAGCTTATCCCTTCTGTTGCATATTCCATGGCCTAAGAGAATGTGAGCTGTGGTCTTTTGAGAGTGGCAGCAAACTAGCACAGTCTTGTATCAGCATCTTTTATTTTTTTACATGGAGATAGATAAAGGTAGGAGATAAAATATTTTCCACTTCACTTTTCACAAAAATAATAATAATAATAATTTAATAATAATTTCAGAATAAGCTAAAGACTACATATATAATATTCAGAATTCACAGTACAGATGATGTCTGGGGGTTAAATTCTTCTATTAAAATCCCAAATAGAAACCTGTAGTTTGGGCTTAAAATATACCTTAGAGTATTGGACATATCTTTTTTACCTTCACATTCATTGTGGCTTCCCTAACTGAGCTAAACATTGCATTTGTTTTTAGTTATTTACTTTTAATAACTTGTATAAAACTGGACCACTCTGTGTATGATACATGGGGCTTATTCATTACTTGAGGAGATTTATTTAAGACAAGAACCATAACTGCATTATAATATTGACATGAAGATCCATCCATATAATTAGGAAAGGAAAGAGAACTCTCTAATATTTACATACACTTGTCTAACATTCTCTCTGACGCTGGAAGGCTAAAACTAAATGGAAAAATGTGAAGTTATGTATATGTAACTGTATTTATGGGTCTATGTATTTGCTATCTACAACACACACACACACACACACACACACACACACACACACGGTGAGAGAGCTAGAAAGAGAGTCAGTGACAGAGTTTCTCAAAGGCCAAGAAAATTTTTTCACCGTGTATACAAACAGTACAAACATTTTCTAGGCTCTTACAGATTACAAAAGTTAATACCAGTAGTTCTAGCATCTTCAATAATGGTAATAAAATTTCCATTCAAAAAACTGCTCTAGCACCTGGCATACCACGGTGAGAAAGATGGATGAAGCTGCTGTTCTGCCAGAGCTTACGTCTGGCTGACAGCAGACTTGGTGAGGTTCTCTGTGCGTGCCACTGTCAGCCTGACTGCGAGTCCCTGTCTTCCTACACCAGCTGGTTGATGTGCAAGTCCTTCCTGCATTAATGTTATGCTGAATCTCTTCTATTCGAGCAATCCTGCAGTTCCCAGGACTTAAAGAAAAGCCAAAGCTATGTATAAATAAACAGGTAAGTAAATCGATTACTACACTAGTCTAATCTGTTTCCCAAACTAAGTACCCTCCGAGAAATTTCAAAACTTCTTTCTACTAATGTCTTCCTAAAGAAAAATTTTGATTGAAATTATCAAACAATTTATCTATCTACCTATTTATCTATCACCCATCTATCTAATTGGAGATTGGGAAATTTTTCTAGAAGCTGATGAATATATGATCTTTCCTACCAAACCTGTTTCTACATTGACAAGCGGCAACACCTGATAAAGATTCAAAAAGGTTAATGGAAAGATTTCTACATCAGGACAGGGTTTTTTCCCCTAGTTTCTGGTGGAAATCTCTCTGAATATATTTGCAATTCCTGTAACTGTTAGTCAAATGTCTGATGCAGAGAAGACTAATTGACTGATATAATAATTTTAGTGAAAATCTTATCCTCTTCCTTTAAGGTACTCCCCACACCAGTGAAGCCTTATAGTTTAGGATACTAGGGAACAGAGGTGTGTTCAAGTTTCACAAGTACATTTGGACCTCATAAGTTAGGCTTTCCTTTTTAATAACCAACCAGGCTTTGGGACTTGTTTAATGTATGCAGGGCATTCTTCATAAAGAGAAATAGGAAAGCATCTCTCCCATACACATTGCTCTATAGCTATAAATATGGTTACAAGATATTCTGATTAAACTTTTCTAAAACTAGACCTCTCTAGAAGTTAATTTGGCTCATGAAGAGTCACATCAGTAGGGGTCCCTGTGTGTCTCAGTTGGTTAAACATATGCCTTTAGCTCAGGTGATGATCTCAGGTCCTGGGATGGAGCCCCATGTCACGCTCCCTGCCCAGAGGGGAGCCTGTTTCTGCCTCCCCCAACCCTACCCCCTCCATGCTTGCTCTCCCTCTCTCTCTCTCAAATAAATAAATAAAACCTTAAAAAAGGGGTGCCCAGGTGGCAACCTGGGTGGGTTAAAGCCTCTGCCTTCAGCTCAGGTCATGATCCCAGGACCCTGGGATCGAGCCCCGCATCGGGCTCTCTGCTCAGCAGGGAGCCTGCTTCCTCCTCTCTCTCTGCCTGCCTCTCTGCCTACTTATGATTTCTGTCTGTCAAATAAATAAATAAAATCTAAAAAAAAAAAAAAAAATTAAAAAAAAAACTTAAAAAAAAAAGAAAAAAAAAGAGTCACATCAATACAAGCAGTCATCAGGGGCTCAATTTTCCTGACAAACCACTCTTTGTCATGACTTGCTCTGAAAAAATACAAGTAAAATTCCTAAATATATGCATGTTTGCTACCTAAAAGAGGTTTGATAATAGGGCATATTTACTTCACACTCTGAATTTAATACATTTTCAGATTGTAATCTGAGAATGTGTTTTTCTTTTTTTTTAAGCCTTTATTTAAATTCCAGTTAGTTAATATGCATTGTAATATTTGTCTCAGGTGTACACCACAGTGAACCAACACCTCTGTACAGCACCTTGTACTTGTCACAATAGTACTCCTTAAACCCCACCACCTATTTAACCCCTCCCCCCACCCCTCTGGTAAGCATCCGTTTGTTCTCCATAGTTAAGAGTCTGTTTCTTGGTTTGCCTCTCTCTCTCTTTGTTCCTTTGTTCATTTGTTTTGTTTCTTAAGCCAAATAAGTCAATCAAAGACAAATACCATATGATTTCACTCATATGTGGAACTTCAGAAACAAAACAAATCATAGTGTATTTTTCTCTAATGATATTTTCTCTATTTCCTTTATTCCTAACTGACTCATTATTATTTCTTATACCATATGCGGTGTATTAAAAGTGGGTACAAATTCTTTGACATTTTTCCCATCAAGGCATGTAGTGCTTGGCCTTTTCCTTAAATACAGGTGAGCTCTATGACTGCTTTGAATCTGTGTCAATGTCTGTGGACAGGGCCATCTGTTGGGACACTTTCTGCGAGCCCTGATTCTCTACAAAAATCTACAGCTATCCCGAGACAGTTATGCTAGAGAGCTCACATATAGGTGCTCCAATCAACAGCCATGACTGAGTCCAGCTGTCAGCACCAATGTGAGCGGAGCTGTCCCAAACCCAGTAGACCAGCTATCCCACCAATAAATACCACCAAGTGACCTCACTTGCTGCCAATTGCAGCAAACGAATTGTTCAGTCAAACCATGCCCAAATTTCTGACCCATGAAATCATGAGATATAGTGAAATGGTTGTTAGTTTAAGCCTCTAAGTTTGGGAGTAGTTTACTATGCAGAGATAGATAATAGAAACATAAAATACCACCTGGAATTCAGCTGCTGCTGTAGCAAAAACTAAAATATTACAGCATTGACCTTGGGACCAGAAACCAGGAAGAAGCACAAAATGAAATGAGACCTGTATTTCTCCATCTTCTACAGCACAGGAGGCAAGCTGAGAAGGCCAGTCAGTTTTAAGCAAAAGCCCATTTCTCATGTCACAGAATAAATGACTCAGACATCAGAGATTTCTAGATATTATACTATATAGGATTTATTCTCTGGACATAATCAAAAATTTTTAAAACATTAAAATGCATTACGTTTTATCACTAATCATCAGAGAAGCAGATAATATAGCCACAATAAGCTATCACCTCTTAACACCCCATACCTCTGAGGATGGTCATTATTTAAAAAAAGAAAAAAATAACAAGTGTGGGAAAGGATGTGGAGAAACCGGAACCCTTGTGCATTGTTGGTTGGGACGGAAAATGGTATAGTTACTATGGAAAATGGTATACAGGCTCCCAAAAAATTAAAGGTAGAACTACTATATTATCCAGCAATCATAACGTAAAAGTTGAAAACAGGGCCTCAGGGATATATTCGCAATTGCATGTTCACTGAAGCATTACTTGTAACAGCCAAGAGGTGAAAACATCTAAACTCATGACCCTGACATCAAGACCTGAGCTGAAATAAAGAGTCAGATGCTTAATGACAAATAAATGGATAAAGAACATGTGGTACATACAAACAATACAAAATATTATTCAGCCTTAAAAAAGAAGGAAATTCTCATCTCTACTACAACATGGATGAACCTCGAGGACATTATGGTAAGTAAAATAAGCCAGTCATAGAAGAGTAAATACTATGTGATTCAACTTATATGAGGTATCTAAAGTAATCAAACTCATAGAAGCAGAAAGTATAACGGTCATTTCCAGAAGTTATAGGGAGGTGAATGATCAGATATGAAGGCAAATTGACTTCTATTAGAATGTCGATTTTTTTAAAAAGATTTTATTTATTTATTTGACAGACAGAGATCACAAGTAGGCAGAGAGGCAGGCAGAGAGAGAGGGGGAAGCAGGCTCCCCGCTGAGCAGAGAGCCTGATGCGGGGCTCGATGCCAGGACCCTGGGATCATGACCTGAGCCGAAGGCAGAGGCTTTAACCCACTGAGCCACCCAGGTGCCCCATAGTAATATGTTTTAATATTACAAAGTCAAACAACTTCAAAATATTTTCAAATAATCCAGGATACCTAGTCCAACAGAAGCCATGTTTTTATATAAATTAGCTCAAATACTTTCTGTACATTAGCTCAAATACTTTTTTTTAAAGTAGTTTCTACACCCAGCATGGAGCCCAAACTTGAACTCATGACCCTGACACCAAGATCTGAGCTGAAATAAAGAGTCAGATGCTTAACTGACTGAGCCACCGGGACACTCCAATCAAATACTTCTTTTTTAAATAAATAAGTGAGTTAAGAGTTAAATGGCAATTAAAAGATCAAACAATTGAAAGATCATGGTCTAGGTTTTTGTATAAACCCATCTATAAAACAAGGTTTGAAGAGTGGTTTTCTCTGTATCAATAACCTTCAAAGGCATGAATAGAATTTCATCATTCCATAACATCACAATGTGTGAGAGAATTTATGTAAGCATGTGCTGACAGATGGGAAGTTTTTTTAATGGAAATAATATAGGTTCCCTCCCATGCCATTCTTCTCAACATACCGCAAGTTATAAGAACTAACTTTTTATTATTAACAAGATTCATTGCATATTACCTCAATCTCTCCCTCCCTCTCCCTTTCTCTCTCTCTGTCTCCTACCCCACACATTCCCCACACATACACAAAATTGAGGAAAGAATTGGTAAGAAAGTCAGAGGAAGTGAGAAATTTGGCTCATTCAATATTTGAACCCTAATCTGGGGATCAACACAGGTACAGAATCCTATAATTTTTCCCTCATTTCTTGGAATGTAGCAGGCAGAGAAGAGGCAGAGATCATTTCTGGCAATGGGATGGGAGATTTGTAACCAACTCATTATGTCTTTAAAAAGGCTTAATATAGGGGCACCTGGGTGGCTCAGTGGGTTAAAGCCTCTGCCTTCGGCTCCGGTCATGATCCCAGGGTCCTGGGATCGAGCCCCGCATTGGGCTCTCTGCTCAGCAGGGAGCCTGCTTCCTTCTCTCTCTCTCTCTCTCTCTCTCTCTCTCTCTGCCTGCCTCTTTGCCTACTTGTGACCTCTATCTGTCAAATAAATAAATAAAAATCTTTTAAAAAATGCTTAATATATTGGATAAGCATGGGATGCACTGGTTACGTTGATGAGAAATGGGAGTAATGGTACTGCTTCTTGGGGGAGCAGTTTTCAAGGGAGAACGTTTTCTCTACCCTGTCTCCTTTGCCCAAAGTCCAATACTGGGAAGATAATGTAGTTTTCACATTGCCTGCTTCTGAAGGTCTATCAAGAGGAGGTAAATGTGCCGTGCAGGCAAGGTTCAAAGAACCACATAGAGTACCAGGAATATTTTTTCTCTTGATTATTCAACCCCAACTCTGAACTTCTATATTCCTTGAAAGACAACTTCTTGATTTCTGTTTCTGGAGGCTTAACTGATGATTCTGCATTTCCAAAGCATCTTTCTTCTTGATTTTTCCCAAAATAATGCAGATGAATCTACATCATGTCCATGTGAGAAAGTCACTGGAGCTGGAAGGGTCAGGATGGCTGCCTTGGGTTTTCCTCTGCTTATTCCATAGGGTTCATAGGATAAAGCCTCTTTGCCTCTGCTTTGGGAAAATGCAGAAGTCTGAGGCAATGCAAACTGCTCTCAATTCTCATTCAAGTTAGATATTAAGCTTTCTGGCAATACAGTAAATGAGCATAATTTTTTTTTTAAGTAGGCTTCATGCCCAATGTAGGGCCCAATGCAGAGCCCAATGTGGAACCACACATGAGGCTTGAACTCATGACGCAAAGATCAAGACTGAGCTGATATCAAGAGTTGGACATTCAACCGACCAAGCCACGCAGACATACCAGCATACTATTCTCAAATTAAAGTACTCTGTTGGGATAACTATGAGGTCACACAATATAAGTAATCAGGAATACTTGTCTATCTGTGGCTAAGTTATATTTACGTACACTTTTGTTTTTAATGCAGTGGCAGTTGAACACGGATGGACCCCTGTCCAACTCAGCTTGGTAACTGCTTTCTGGAATAGATGCTATTTAGAGCAAAGTGTAAACTGGTGGTTAAGAGCTCAAGCCTGAGTCAGACAGACTGATTTTAATTGGGCTCTATACTATTTCTTGACCTTGGGGAAGTGCCTTAACTTTGTCCGTTACCTCCAACTAAAAAGTGAGGATAATTGTAGTACCTACATTCTAGGAGTGCTTTAAGGATTATAATATATACTCCATATAAATAATTCTGAAGGGCACCCAACACATAGTAAGTACTCAACAAATCTTAGCTATAGTCTTTATTTTTCCCTACCTTTCTATGAGAAAGCATTTTGTTACTGAATTGAAAATACCATTTCCAGGTAAATAAAGGCATAAATGTAAGACATGTATTAACAAGGCTGATCTACAGTTTCTCCCTAACTTGAACAATTCAATTTCCCCCATGAAGATTGTGTAAGGACTGTTAACCTGTTGTTATTTTGCAGAGGAAATCTGAGTACACAGATTTTTCCGAATCGTTGCATTTAAGTTTCATACATATAAATTCTTTGGCGTCTTTCCTAGAAAAATTGGGCACTCTCTGGGGTGAGCTTGTGATTTCCAGATGCATTCAGAGAGCTCAATGCAGCTGTTATCTCCTACTGACCAGCCACAACTGGCTCCGATGTTCCAAACAGGATGTAGCCCTTGGGAGGGGAGTGGATTGATGAATGTCATATGAGTTAGCAAAGGCTTTCTTGAACTTACATCATGTTTAATTGTATCAAATGCTGTTCATTATGTGGTTAGGTTTGTGGTGTTTCTTGGAGGAAGGAACAAGGAGAAAAATTGCTGGCATCTGAAACAAAACCAGAAATCTCTGTTCATTGGGGACCTCAAATTAGACTTGAGTCATAGGACTGTCAAGTTGCTCATGCTGGAGTCAGCTGGGCCGAATGGCTTCACATAACACAATACATGTATTCTTATTTAATCTCATTGTCTCATTTTTTAAAAAATGGGCTTAGACAGTCTCAGAAAGCAAGATTTGGGAAGACTTAGGATAGCATTTTAGTTGTAAATCTTAAAATTATCTTAGGAGTTTTTCTACATGTTTGAAGGCTGTCCCATTGAATTTAGAGAAAATTGTGGTAATTCTTCTATAAAAGCACTGGTGTGTTCATGCAAAACCCACTTCTGGATGCCAGGATGATCCTTTAAAGAAGATGTGCTCTCAAAAATCCTCCCTATGGTGTTTGCCGCTTCCTTTTTAGCAAACCATCAGGAAAATATCAAGAGGAAGGCTCCTCACTGAAATATCCTTATTCTTGTTAGAGGGGACTGCTGAGCTCATGAAATCCAAAATGTAAGTCCTAACTCATGACAAACGGAGTCTTATGGCCTTCCATACAAATGGAGACTAATAATGCACATGGGCTTGACTTCAGAACACTTCAGTTTTTACTTCATCTCTGCCACTTATTACCTGTGTAACTCTGGGTAAGTCATTTAGCTCCTCTGAATCTCAATTCAACCTGAAACATGAAAAAACAGCACTCACCTCACAAATTTCAAATACCCTGTGAGTACATACTAGGAGTGGGCCACCCTGTGTTGGGATGAAGAAGCCATAGACTTCATCCCCATGAGCTCACAGTCTCATACTATCAAACTTTGAGTGAGAGAAGATATACAAAACTTCTCTGGTAATGCTCTCAGCATTAATTGGTTTCAACTTAGCAAATACCTTGTGAGTACATACTAGGAGTGGGCCACCCTGTGTTGGGATGAAGAAGCCATAGACTTCATCCCCATGAGCTCACAGTCTCATACTATCAAACTTTGAGTGAGAGAAGATATACAAAACTTCTCTGGTAATGCTCTCAGCATTAATTGGTTTCAACTTAGCAATGTCTTTCCAAATCTGTAGTTTACTTTGGCATTATGGCATTTAATGAAAGATGGACTATGCATTGGGTCGTAGGCACAGCTTTTTAACAACCCTTCTGACTGACTTTCAGTTTCAGCTAATTAGACACTGGGCCATGGATAGGAATGGGGAGAGAATAGGAGCAGCCATGGGAAGATATATTTTAGTAGTAAAACATTTTTTCTCTTTTTTTTAATAAAAGATTTTTTCTTTTTTAATGAGAGTTAGGGTGCCTGCATAACTCAGTCCTACTCCTGGTTTTGGCTCAGGTCATGATCTCAGGGTCATGGGGTCAAGCCCTAAGTGGGGCTCCCTGCTCAATGGGGAGTCTGCTCCTCCCTCTGCCCCGTCCCTGCTCATGCTATTTCTCTCTCTCTCCTCGCACACACTCTCTCTTACAAATAAATAAATAAAATCTTAAAAAAAAAAAAAAGAACCCTGTGTTCTGACATCCTGGTGCTTAGGCTCAAGGTCACTTTTTCTGGAAAGCAAGTAATAGGGTTTCTCACGCCATCCCAGTACAGTGCATATCTGTTGAGAATGTGACCCCAGGGAGGATATGGAGGAGCAGTTAAATATTGATATGTCTCCGGGCACCTGGGTGGTTCAGTGGGTTAAGCCTCTGTCTTCAGCTCAGGTCATGATCTCAGGGTTCTGGGATCGAGCCCCGAATCAGGCTTTCTGCTCAGCAAGGAGCCTGCTTCCCCCTCTCTCTCTGCCTGCCTCTCTGCCCACTTGTGATCTCTCTCTGTCAAATAAATAAATAAAATCTTGAAAAAAAATAAATATTGATATGTCTCGAAAGGAGGTGCTGGAGGTAGGTGAGAATGGACAGCATTTGGTATGTGGGTGAAGAAGATGGAAAAATCTGTGAACTGAGGGCCAGAGACCAGTAAGACCCAAGATAGTGTCTTCACAGACACAAGTGTGCAAAGGCAATTTCTGTGAAGAACTGATCTCCATTGTAGTAGATGCCAGCGGGGTCCGGACACCCCACATACTGTCATATCATGTACTCCCTAGACCATGGTACACATTCTAGGGACAAGGAGGGAAACAAGAACTCCTGTCCCAACTGACTGTAAATCTGAAAATGACTAAGAATTATGTGAATCATCTTTCAAAGATGAGTCAGAATAAGAATTTGGAATTCAGGGGCGCCTGGGTGGCTCAGTGGGTTAAAGCCTCTGCCTTCAGCTCAAGTCATGATCCCAGGGTCCTGGGATCGAGCCCCGCATCGGGCTCTCTGCTCAGCGGGGAGCCTGCTTCCTCCTCTCACTGCCTGCCTCTCTGCCTACTTGTGATCTCTGTCAGTCAAATAAATAAATAAAATCTTTAAAAAAAAAAAAAGAATTTGGAATTCAGACTGATATATAAAATTAATTGGGTAAAACTGTAGTTACATTTAATTTTACTCTGAGTTTGTCTTCTGAGAAATTGATATACTTTCCAGTTCTCTTAAACCCTGAGTATCTAGAATTACAGATGTAAGCCCAAGCTTTTGGTATTAGTTGTCCTTCTCTGATGGCCTTTATTAATTGGCTTTTGTTTTACAGGGTTTTTTTGGTGACTTTTATTATGTCATTTTAAGACTCTTTTTGAAAATATTATAAATAAAAACAAATTTGGGCACTGGACCCAAGATCTTTGGCTGATTATGATGAGCTTTGATATCGGTTTTCACATGAAAATAACCTTTTTAAAACAACTTAGTAAAAGATAGCCCACAAAACTGAAAAATACACATAGCATCAATACGTGGTTGGCTCATGTTTGTTTTCCTGACATAAGCTAAAAAGTGCATTGCTGACTTAAACAGACTGTGTGTACCCAGGGCCTCACTTGTTGGCTAGTGAACCTGGACTGTATTCCTTTTGAGGGGTCACTCTTAAAAGAAATGAAAAAATGAATGAGGTTTTACCAGTGAAGTACTATCAGAGGACTCAACAACAGTTTATGCTTAAAAACTCACTTCTCCATCAACAGCAGCAGTGGTAGCAGTCACAGAAAGAATGAATGCATCCTTAGTGGCCTGCCAGGTCCAAGGGCTAGCTGGAAAATATATGCTGAATGTGAAATAGGCTACTTAAGTCCATTGTTCCCTGGCTGTCACCCTCAGGGACACCAGGGAGGTACAGGCTGTGTGCCTAACTAGGGTGGGTGGCCAACTGAAGCCCCTCCACCCCTCGAATATGCATATGAAGTGTGGATTGTCTGCCAAGGTGAGGAGTACAAGATAAATCTCTGTGTATAATCATGCTAACATAAAAACGGGGTATTAAAATCTCATTAAGATGTTGTGGGGGGGATGAAGAGAGAAGACCAGAGCAGAAGGCAAAGCAATGACCTGCACGTGTGTCTTTTGCTAATGACCTTTATTTAATCCAAGCTTCTTGATTTGAGGATATCGATGCTGCTCAGGCGCAAAGCCGCTTATTGTAAAAAGCTGGCACAAAAGCACCATTCTGCCCCAACAGGAATGCTCTGCTCTGCCCTGGTGAAAGGACTTCCAAGCTTTTGAGGCTGAATCCCTCCCCTTCTAGCCTGAAGGAGGCAGCAGCTCCGTGAGCGTCTTTTATGTGCATCATTTTTTTCCCTTTCTCTTTCTTTCTTTCATTCATTCTTTCTTTCTCTTTCTTTCTTTCCTTTCGAGATTTTATTTATTTGACAGAGAGAGAGACATAGCGAGAGAGGGAACACAAGCAGGGGCAGTGGGAGAGGGAGAAGCAGGCTTCCCACTTAGTGGGGAGCCTGATGCAGGGCTGTATCTTGGGACTCTGGGATCTTGACCAGAGCTGAAGGCAGACCCTTAACTGACTAAGCCACCCAGGTGCCTCTGCGCTGTCATTTTTCAAGATCCAGAGGCACCTGAGTCTTGTAATGACTCTGGATGGAAAGTATGAAAACCCTTTCCTTAACATATTACTTTACTTGAAAACAACTACTTCTTTTGACAGAATTAAAGGGCAATATGTTTAGGGAACGAGATGACATTACTCTGAGTGCCTCAGCAAGACCTGTAGAGAGAAAGAGGCATGCCTGTCCCACTCCGGCACGAGACCATCTCATCTTCCTCCTAACCCTGATCTTTGCCCTCCCCAGCTCCAGACCTAGTTGGCACACTGTATGTTCCAGCAATTGATCCTCAGGAGCCAAAAGGCCACGAGATAACAGCAGAGAACCAACAAACATTTGGGTTTCTTGATTCCTTGTCTGGCGCTTTTTTTCCACTTCACTGGGTTCTGACTCTCTGATTTCTGCCCCCAACTCCCAAACTCCAAGCCCCAGTTGAGCTGCAGATATAAATGTAAATTCTGGGGGAGCTTGCCTAACAGTTATTGTTGAATTCTAATAAAAAGATCACTGTTGCTCCATTTAGAGGATTTTTGCAAAATGATCTCTCAGAGTTTCTGGGATATGAAAGGCAGTAGCAAAGCAAAATGTCAACATTAATTTGATATGGCTTTTCGTTGAATGCAAAACGGTTCATTAAAACCTTAAACAGGTGGCAGGTTTGGCAGCCCACTGTGTGTACGCTATGGACAGATTTATTATGCCTTTCATTTTAAAATATTTATGCAGAAACTGACTCAGTGAGATAAATTATCTTGTTCACAAGAGCATTCTGTTCAAGGCTGCTATGATAACTGCCATATCAATCAAATTATGCAATGAAAACTTACCATCAATTTTATAATCATCATCAATTATTTGTAACTTAGGAAACTCTTTTCATTACTTCTCCATTTTAATCTTGGGGTCTTCTAGGCAGCTTTTACCCAACAGTGGGAGATAGGGCCACAAAATGGGGACTGAATGCAGGATATCACCGCAGTTTCTCAGGTTCAGAGTGGGAAGACATTTCAAAGCAAATATAATTCTGCGTGAATAGCATCGGCTCTACCCATCCTATATGATGACGACTCTGGGTAGACAGGACCGTGTAAACATCAGAGGCATGTTCGAACATCAAGGCAACTTTGCTTTATCAAATGAGGTGAGCCATAAGCCAATCCAAGCTCAACATCATGCCAAGTGAAGCAAAGGCCAGCCTTCACAGTCATTATTGAGTCCTTCAATGATCACCATCAGTCGATAGGCTCACTACCATCACTTATCCAGGAGCTGGAAGTTTCAACTAGAAGCATCTGTCATCTGACAAAGGTTGGGCTCATCAACTTTAGATATTACAGGACATTTTCTCTTGAAGAATATCCAGAAATGGTTCCCACAGAACTTTGCGGGTTCTTTTGGTCAGTGTGGTGTCTGGAGTTTCACACACATTACCTAACACAGCAGTCTGCCAGCTCCTTTCTGATCATCCTGACCTGCTAAGGTCACTTTATAAGATGCATGCCAAATCTCTCATGAGCACACTTCTACAGAAAACATCCAGAGAGGACCAGTAAGGGGAGGTGAGACAACTTGCATTTATTTGGACTCCTGCCTCACTTCCATTACGGAAGTCCTGATCATATTCACTACTATCTTAGCAGAGTATCTCAGGGGCAAGTACATCTTGGTTTTTCCACTGGCCTCTGATGTAGAATTGCCCTCATCCTTCTGCTCCATGCAGCTTTTCAGTCTTCACTTCTGGCACGGAAGGAGGCTCACCAACCTTTCCTTCCCTTCTTTCCCTCAACAGAATTGCTCTCTCCCCTATGGTAAACCACGTCATGTATCTTTTTTCAAGGCAATGGTCAAAAATAACCTTCATGAAGACTTCTCAGCCTAACTCTCTGATTATAAATTGTTATGGATGACCTCTTAGCCCCTGTGAGTAACCCATGCAACTCTAATTGGCAAGATGCACATTTCTGGGTGTGGCTATTTTTGGCTTTGTTTTTGTCTCATCAACCACTAGGAATTCTAGACAAACAGTAACAAAAAGCCTACCTCAAGACAGATCCTTCAGGTGAATTCGAGATGATTATAAGAGTGTTGGAATGTGAGTAATCACTTCAGGGTTTCTGAGGTTAATCCACATATATCCTGCATAAGAAATATTATGCAGAAGGACACATTTTACAGGACCATGAGAGGTTCCACTAGCCCACTGATTTTCACTATTAAGGTGTCAGAAGGACATAGGACTTCGAGTCAGAAAAACTGAGTTCTAATCTCCACCATCTCTTCACCTGGGAGCTTTGCAATTGTAAGCCCTTCCTGGTCTTAGAGGAGGCTCAGCTTTTTCATCTATAAAATGTGCAAAATGGCATTGGCTGTGGCAACCTTCAAAGGAGGTTGACTTAGGTAAGGTATGCATGTATTTGTATAGTAAAGAATGAAGGAAGATATAATATTATTATTATAACCACACATCAGTCAAAAAGATTTTGTATTATTCTGGGATAGATGATAAAATGACACAATTCATGTAATCTTCTTTTAGAAGTGAGTACAAATGGTCTGAGTTTAATACTACAAGGGGCTGTTCAGCAAGACTAGTTGCATTTGCCTGCTTAATCCCTTTTAATTAGGCTGACATTTAGATAAATGAAATCTACTATTTCTGCTAGAGCAGTGGTTCAAAAAGTGTGATCCCTGGTCCCAAAGTACCAACAGCATCTCAGAACAGTAGGAGAAATGCACACTTTGAGGCTTTATACCAGACCTACTAAATCAGCTTTCCAGACAATTCTGATGAATGCTAAAGATTGAGAACTGTGGCTTGATCAGTAGAGTGAGGTTTTAGTCCAGATGACATTAACTTGTTGGGTCGGCTTGGAGCCCAGGCAAGGATAAGACATCATGAGATTCTGGGCATTAATAACAACAGCAGCAAATTATTCCAGATTTTCAGTCAGTGCAGATTTCTTATGATCTTAATATTTCCATTACATATAAACTATGCAACAAAGTATGATGATGATGATGATGATGATGATGGTGATGATGATTTTTAGAGAGCATGAATGGGGAAGGGAGAGTCAGAAAGAGATGGGGAGAGAGTCTCTTAAGCAGGGTCCACAGTCAGCATGGAACCCGATGAGGGGCTCAATCCCACGACCCTGAGATCATGACCTGAACCAAAATCAAAAGTCAGATGCTTGACTGACAGAGCCACCGAGACACTTCCAACAAAGTATGATTTTTTTAAACCTTTCTAGGTTTCTACATAAGTGTATTGCTGACCAGGAAACGAGATCTGGGGATTCGAAAAATATGGCTCCTGCCATTGTAAAGGCAAAGACTGAGTTTAAGTGACTGAGTGCACTAGACCAAGTTTCATCATCAATTCTCAGAGTAACTCAAGGCAAGCCAGCCTCTGAGTGCTCAGACGTCCCCTCTGGTGAAGTGAAATAGTTGTACTAAAATTCCCTCTAAGCACTTTCCCAGCTTTCCTTGTCTGACTTGGAGATTTCTTTCTTCTTTCTCTTTCACACCCATCCTGAAAATTCCATTCTTAGAATAGAACAGAAGCCCAGAGAGAGAAACACTGGCTGAGAAGCAGAAGAGGGGGAAAAAAAAAAAAAGACAGAGGGAAGTTTCATTTCCCACACCATGGAGGAATTAAAACAAAATCATAGAAAGTAACCAAAATCCAGGTCTAAATGAAGATGAAATGGTACCAAATTTTAAGAATTATACAATAAACTGTGTTCATCCTTTGAAAGGACTCTGCCAATATAGGTATATAGGAATGACTTAAGGGCTTTCAGTAATGTTATGAAGGAGAATTGTCCCAAATAAGGACAGCAATGTGCAAGTCTGCAACAGGGAATCTTCGAGCTCAGGCCACTAAAGGGAGGTAGAGCTTAAACAAAAGGAAGGGCAGAGGGCAACACAGCTGCTACATACTGCACAAGCTCCTTGCATAAGCTCATCTTTATCTTATTAAAGGAAAACCTCTTCCCCAGTTTATTCTGTCAAAACCATGTCATGGCAACTGACTAGCTTCCTAAGGGTAAAACTCACACTCTTCAAAGTCCAGAAAGAAGTGAACTGAATGTTTACAAGTGCCCTTAGGGAAAGGATGACATAAATTCAATGTATTAGTAAAGAGAGCATACCATTACACCATTATGGTTGCAGAATATCAAACTACCAGACCTAATGAAAATAAACACCCAGCAGGGGAAATATGTAATTACACAAAGAGGAGCAGCTAGCCTCTGAATGCTAGAATTCAGTATTTTCCACTTGCACTTTCCAAATATTTTTAAAGTTTTCCCTCATTTGATCAACACTCAGCAGCCAATGTTTCCTTGCCATGGAGAAATTCACACAGTCATTTCTTCCTGGACCACCAGAATCCAACTGGAATCAGGAGTCTGCCTTTCTTATTTGTTTGGCAACAAAACTGACTGCTACAACAGATGGGTCAGCTGACTCAACAGCCAAGATTTGCCTGCCGATACAGAGGAATAATCAGGCTGGTGATGGGAAAGATTCTACCTGAACTCACTGCCAAGATCAATTTCTGCAACCTCAACCAAGGGCGGGGTGGGTGAGATGGGTGGGGAAGAATACTCAAATACAGTCACTCCCATTGGGTGTCTCCATTGTGACATGAATGTTTAAACCATGCTATGACTGAAACAAAGTCATGAATCCCCAGTTATAAAGTCCCAGTTGAGAAATCATTCAGTGTAAGAAGTTCTACAGAAAATTCCCCTTTCAATTGCATAAATATACAGTTGATCCTTGAACAATATGAGGGCTTAGGGTCCTGACTCCCCAAGTAATCAAAAAATCTTCATCTAATTTTTGATTCCCCCAAACTGAACTACTAATAGCCTACTGCTGATCAGAAGCCTTACTGATAACATAAAGTCGATTAACATGTATTTTGTGTTCTATGTGTTATATACTGTATTCTTATAATAAAATAAACCAGAGAAACGAAGTTGTTAAGAAACTCATAAAAGAAAATATATTTACAGTGCTGTCCTGTATTTATTGAAAAATCCATATATAAGTGCACCTGTGTGGTTCTAAACCCCGTTATTCAAGGGTCAACTGTACTGGAGCATGTAAAAAGTATTCTGGAAAACTTCAGAGGAAAAAGAAGTGCCCTCTTAACAGAAATGGATGCCTTGTACTCAGAGCTCCAACATAAAAGAATGCAGCAAAAGCCTCTGTTTATTTATAGCTCCCAGTTTTCTCATCCACAAGCTTTGTTGAATCATTTCTATTCACTTACACATTCATTAGTTTACTCATATTTGATTTGACAAATATTTATTTCACTGCCTACCTGGAGCAAAGTTATTGGAATGTGGAAATTTGAATACAGTTTTTGATTTCTTAGAAGAAAAGAGGCAAGCAAATATAATACAATAATTTTTATAATTGACCAATGGACAAAGTACAGTGGGAATACAGAAAACAGATCATTTAATTTTTGCTGAGAAGGGCAGAAAGACTTAGAGAAACCAAATCTAGAAAGATAGGTAGGATGGTTCAAGGAAAGAGCAGTCTAGTCAAAAGTAACATCAAGTGCAAAGGCACTGAGGCATAAAAGACAAATGTGTTCCCTAAACCAAAGGAGTCTAGAATTGATGAAGCAAAACATAAGGTGCTATCCAAGAATGTCTGAGACAGGGGAAATAATGAAGGGCTCTGTATGCCATACAAAATAATTTAGAGTTTATCTTGTAAAACAGTTGTTCTTAACTGTGTTATGACCTAGAGATCATTTTTCAAACATTCACCTGGGCCCGAACTCAAGAGATTCCAATTTCATTGGTTTGGGATGAAGCCTTTCATCTAGATTTTCTTAAACTTCCACAGATCATGTTGCCTGTCCCTACTTTAGGGTCCTAGGAACCACTGAAAAATTGTGAGTATGGGAAGGGCATAATGATCTTGAATGTTGGTAGGTCCCTTTGTGAGGAATGTAAACGAAATTTTGCAAGTGATAAGAGAGATACTAGGCAAGAAGTGGTTTCAGAGGCAATGCAGAATTTCAGGCAAGAATGAATGAAGTCCTGAAGACATGGCAGGAAACAAGGTAAGTGGGCTTAAGAGAAATGATGGGAATTCAATCACTAGAAAGTGGTGACCTACAATTACATTCTCTTTGGTGACACCATTCCCCAAGAAAGGAGACATGGGGTGGAGGAAAGAAGAAAATGAATTCAAGTTCTCATCTGCTTAGTTGGTTGGGTTCAGAATGTAAATTATGTAAGAAACTAAGAAGGTATTAATTTAATATTTCCATACTGCTTTCTCCTTTGTTTGCAATGTTGGTAATTTGGGAGTGGTTTTATTTGAATGGGCTAACACAGCATTTATTGAGATTTCACAATTCCAAACACCAGGGGCAAGCTGCAATTCTAACAATGTATGTCAAGTAAATGTCAAATAGAATCACTCTGTCCTCCTCTTAAGGTTGGGAGGATACTAGGAAGGCATCCTCAGAGAATTTTCCCCAATCTTCTTCCCTCTCTCTGCCGGAACCACTCAGCACTATGGTCTGTATTCAGCTGCTTGATGCAGCCAAACACACCGAGAAGCTCGTTGGATAAAAAAAGTAGCTGAGTTACAGAATACTCAAATAGGAGAAAACATTCTTGGGACAAAATCAGAGTTTGCAGCCACCCCAACCCAACCCAGATAAAAATTACTTTCCACGGCTTCACAGCCATTCTCTTCTCCTTCTACTTTTCCTGACCCCCGTCCAAGAGTCAGTGTTCTGGGGATCAGTACTGAGGCCCCAATAAAGGGTGTTGACATATTTTCCTATACAATTGGAGAAGCTAGTTCACCAACATGTTGAATTCATTGTTCCTGAATTGCTGAAAATATCTACATATTTGATTGTGTTCTTCATTATAATATCCTCATGTGCAGAAGTAGATACATCAAAATATTTTTCTGTCATTATCTCCTATGGATAGTTTAGCCCCTAAAATATATGATTAGCTTAAAACTTCTCCTGTATTACACAGGAAAACTTGTGTACTATATGTTTGAAAGTATAGGGTCAATGCAGGCTACCATTTTTATCTTTTTATCCAGATTATATATTTGAATGTTTGCAGTGTTGGTGACTTGCAGTGTTTTTATTTGAATAGGCTAACACAGCACTTAAGATTTCACAATTTCAAACACCAAGGGCAAGCTGCAGTTCTAAGAATTTATGTCAAGTAGATTATATACATACACAGGGATACATGCATATTTTACATACATTATGAATAGACAAATATTATACATACATATTTTTTTATTGGTGGTATTTTTTTTTCATTATTGAGTTGTCTGTCTTATCAAGTTGTAAAAGTTCCTTATATATTTTGGATTTTGGATACAGAACCATTTATCAGATATATGTCCTGCCAATATTTTGTCCCAGTTTATGGTTTGACTTGTTATTTTCTTAATGGTGATGTTCAAGGAACAAAGGTTTTTTAATTTTGATGAAGTCCCACTTTTCAATATTTTATCCTTTGTACTTTTGCATTCTCTCTAAAAAAATGCTTTGCCTTATCCAAGGTGACAAGATCTCCTGTTTTCTTCTACAAGTCCTGTAGTTTTGCATTTTGGTGGTCTTTTCTTTTTTGTTAATAGCACTTCCTCATGCCAACACTGTCTCTGTACTTCTCTTTTCAACTTCCTCTTCTCATGTGATATCTAGCAAAATGTAACATGTAATCAAGATGGGTCTGTTTACCTGCAGTCATCCCCCATTCTCCAAATAATGTTGGCTATGAATTTTTAACGATGTGTGTTACTGTGACATGTTGACAGCATCCCCTAAAACCCAAATCAGGCTTACAGGGTAGTGAAACTTCACATTAGAGCCGGACTTCCTCTACTAAATAAAATCATGTTGTCTCTCTAGATAACCTACGTTGGAAATGGACATTGAATTCTGAGGCCATTTTGCCCAGGGAGACAGAATAACAGGTAGATTTTGAAGGCTTGGTGTTCTTGGATTCTGTGTACCCAATCATGATTAGGTAACTGAGACAAAAGCTGTGACCACCAAGCACTCCAGAGTAAATCCTGTCACTTAGTGATAAAATGGCAGCTAAGAGAGTCTTAAGAAAGGCAGAATTTAATGGGAATGTTAGAAATTCTACCACTACATGTAACATCTAAGTCTATCCACTTTGAGCATTGGTTCAGACATTGGGTCCCACCACTGACTCCTTTCTCCTTGATTACTTCATCAGCCTAACTGCCTTCACTTTGGTCTTTGTTGCCTTCTTTTTTCCTCACAATCTAGAGCCAGAGTAAGCTTTCTGATAGGCTTATCCAACACTTTCATTTACAGCTTAAATTCTTAAACCAATTTTCTCTGGATCAAGTTCCAACTTTAACATGGATTGTTTCCCAATGCCCATCATGAAGGACTACCTTCCTACACCCACAGCTTTCTTTCCTGAGGCTTGCCCCTTCAAGCTCAGACAAAGAAAGATTTTCAAAATCCCAGGCTCTTTGTAAGGACAGTCACCTCTTTGCTCTTTGCAAGGACAGTCACCCCAATTCATCTTTTGATCTCCAATTAGAGGTTATTTCTTCTAGGAAGATGCCATTAGCCCCTATCTCACATTTAGGTCTTCCATCTACTTTGAGTCTATTTTTGTGTATAATATAAGAAAGTAGTTCTGCTTCATTCTTTTGCATGTGGATGTCCAATTTTCCCAACACCATTTGTTGAAGAGACTTCTTTCCATTGGACATTCTTTCTCGCTTTGTCAAAGATTAGTTGACCATAGAGTTGAGGGTCCATTTCTGAGTTCTCCATTCCAAGTTCCACTGATCAAGGTGTCTGTTTGTGTGCCACTCCCATACTATCTTGATGATTACAGCTTTATACTACAGCTCGAAGTCCTGAATTGTGATACCTCCAGCTTTGTTTTTTCCCCCAACATTCCTTTGACTATACAGGGTCTTTTCTGGTCCTTTACAAATTTTAGGATTATTTATTCCAGCTCTGTGAAAAATGTTGATGGTATTTTGTTAGGGATTACACTGAGTGTGTAGATTGCTTTGGGTAGCATAGACATTTTAACAATATTTGCTCTTCAAATTCACAAGCATGTAACATTTTTCCATTTCTTTGTGTCTTCCTCAATTTCTTTCATAAGTGTTTTATAGCTTTTGGAGTATAGATTCTTTATTTCTTTGGTGTCTTATGGCTTTTGGTGCAATTGTAAATGGGATTGATTCCTTGATTTCTCTTTCTTCTGTCTCATTTTTAGTGTATGGAAATGCAATTGACTTCTGGGTATTGATTTTATATCCTGCCACTTTGCTAACTTCTTGTATGTATTCTAGCAATTTTTGGGTGGAATCTCTTTTTCCACATGAAGTTTCATATCATCTACAAAGAGTGAGAGTTTGACTTCTTCAAATATCTGCATTTCTTTCTTTCTTTCTTTCTTTCTTTCTTTCTTTCTTTCTTTCTTTCTTTCTTTCTTTTATTTTTTTGTATGATTGCTGAAGCTAGGATATCCAGTACTATGTTGAAAAGAGTGGTTTAAGTGGACATCCCTGTCATGTCCCTGACCTTAAGGGACAAATTCTCAGTTTTTCTCTGTTGAGGATGGTATTCACTGTGGGTTTTTCATATATGGCTTTTATGATATTGAGGTATGTTCCCTCTATCCCCATATGCAGAGTTTTTTCCAAGAAAGGATGATTTACTTTGTCAAATGCTTTTTCTGCATCTATTGAGAGGATCATATGGTTCTTGTCCTTTCTTTTAGTAATGTGGTGTATCACATTGATCAATTTACAGATGTTGAACCAACCCTGTAGCCCAGGAATAAATCCAACTTGGTCATGGTGAATAATCCTTTTAATATACTGTTGGATCAGATTAGCTGGTATCTTGGTGAGAATTCTGGCATTCATGTTGATCAGGGATATTGGTCTGCAATTCTTTTTGGTGGGATTTTGTCTGATTTGGGGATCAAGGTAATGTTGGCCTCACAGGATGAGTTTAGAAGTTTTCCTTCCATTTCTATTTTTTGAAACAGCTTCAGAATGCTAGGTATTAATTCTTCTTTAACTGTTTGGTAGAATTCTGCTGAAGGCCATCTGGTGCTGGACTCTTGTTTGTTGGGAGATTTTTGATTACTGCTTTAATTTCTTTGATGGTTATGGATTTGTTCAGGTTTTCTATTTCTTCCTGTTTCAGTATTGGTAGTTTATATGTTTCTAGGAATGCATCTATTTCTTCCAGATTCCCTAATTTGTTGATATATATTTGATCATAATATTTTCTTATAATTGTTTGTATTTCTTCAGTGTTGCTTGTGATCTCTCCTCTTTAATTCATGATTTTTCTTATTTGGATCCTTCCTCTTTTCTTTTTCATTAAATCCCTGTCTAGGGGTTTATTGATCTTATTAATTCTTTCAAAGAAGCAGCTTCTAGTTTTGTTGATCTGTTCTACTGTTTTGTGATTTCTATATCATTGATTTCTGCTCTAATCTTTACTTAATTCCTCTTCTCTTGCTGGATTTAGACTTTGCTTTATCCAGCTCCTTTACATATAAGGTTAGTTTGTGTATTTGAGACCTTTCTTGTTTCTTTTTTTTTTTTTAATTAAATTTTTTATTTATTTTCAGCATAACAGTATTCATTGTTTTTTCACCACACCCAATGCTCCATGCAATCTGTGCCCTCCCTAATACCCACCACCTGGTTCCCCCACCCTCCCACCCCGCCCCTTCAAAACCCTCAGGTTGTTTTTCAGAGTCCATAGTCTCTCATGGTTCACCTGCCCTTCCAATTTCCCTCAACTCCCTTCTCCTCTCCATCTACCCTTGTCCTCTATATTATTTGTTATGCTCCACCAATAAGTGAAACCATATGATACTTGACTTTCTCTGTTTGACTTATTTCACTCAGCATAATCTCTTCCAGTCCTGTCCATGTTGCTACAAAAGTTGGGTATTCGTCCTTTCTGATGGAGGCATAATACTCCATAGTGTATATGGACCACATCTTCCTTATCCATTCATCCGTTGAAGGGCATCTTGGTTCTTTCCACAGTTTGGCGACCGTGGCCATTGCTGCTATAAACATTGGGGTACAGATGGCCCTTCTTTTCACTACATCTGTATCTTTGGGGTAAATACCCAGCAGTGCAATTGCAGGGTCATAGGGAAGCTCTATTTTTAATTTCCTGAGGAATCTCCACACTGTTCTCCAAAGTGGCTGCACCAGTTTGCATTCCCACCAACAGTGTAAGAGGGTTCCCCTTTCTCCACATCCTCTCCAACACACGTTGTTTCCTGTCTTGCTAATTTTGGCCATTCTAACTGGTGTAAGGTGGTATCTCAATGTGGTTTTGATTTGAATCTCCCTGATGGCTAGTGATGATGAACATTTTTTCATGTGTCTGGTAGCCATTTGTATGTCTTCATTGGAGAAGTGTCTGTTCATATCTTCTGCCCATTTTTTAATATGATTATCTGTTTTGTGTGTGTTGAGTTTGAGGAGTTCTTTATAGATCCTGGATATCAACCTTTTATCTGTACTGTCATTTGCAAATATCTTCTCCCATTCCGTGGGTTGCCTCTTTGTTTTGATGACTGTTTCTTTTGCTATGCAGAAGCTTTTGATCTTGATGAAGTCCCAAAAGTTCATCTTTGCCTTTGTTTCCTTTGCCTTTGGAGACATATCTTGAAAGAAGTTGCTGTGGCTGATATCAAAGAGGTTACTCCCTATGTTCTCCTCGAGGATTCTGATGGATTCCTGTCTCACGTTGAGGTCTTTTATCCATTTCGAGTTTATCTTTGTGTACGGTGTAAGAGAATGGTCAAGTTTCATTCTTCTACATATAGCTGTCCAGTTTTCCCAGCACCATTTATTGAAGAGACTGTCTTTTTTCCACTGGATATTTTTTCCTGTTTTGTCAAAGATTATTTGACCATAGAGTTGAGGGTCCATATCTGGGCTCTCTACTCTGTTCCACTGGTCCATGTGTCTGTTTTTATGCCAGTACCTTGCTGTCTTGGTGATCACAGCTTTGTAGTAAAGCTTGAAATCAGGTAACATGATGCCACCAGTTTTATTTTTGTTTTTCAACATTTCCTTAGCAATTCGGGGTCTCTTCTGATTCCATACAAATTTTAGTATTATTTGCTCCAGCTCTTTGAAAAATACTGGTGGAATTTTGATCGGAATGGCATTAAAAGTATAGATTGCTCTGGGCAGTATAGACATTTTAACGATGTTTATTCTTCCGATCCAAGAGCATGGAATGGTCTTCCATCTTTTTGTGTCTTCTTCAATTTCTTTTAGGAGTGTTCTGTAGTTCCTCGAGTACAGATCTTTAACCTCTTTGGTTAGGTTTATTCCGAGGTATCTTATGGTTTTTGGTGCTATAGTAAATGGAATCGATTCTCTAATTTGCCTTTCTGTATTTTCATTGTTAGTGTGTAAGAAAGCCACTGATTTCTGGACATTGACTTTGTATCCTGCTACATTACTGAATTGCTGTATGAGTCTAGTTGAGGAAGATTTGTATTGCTTTATGTTTCCCGCTTAGGACTGCCTTTGCTGCATCCCAGGGGTTCTGAACTGTTGTGTTTTCATTTTCATTTGTTTCCATGTATTTTCTTTTTATACTTCTTAAATTTCTTGGTAGATTCATTCATTCTTTAGTTGGATGCTCCATGTATTAGCCTCCATGTATTTGCGTTCCTTTCAAAATTTCTCTTGTGATTGAGTTCATTTTAAAGCCTTGTGGTCTGAAAATATGTATGGTATAATCTCAGTCTTTTTGTACCAATTGAGACCTGATTCATGACCCAATATGTGATCTTTTCTGAAGAATGTTCCATGCGCACTTAAGAAGAATTTGTATTTGGTTGCTTTAGGACTGAATGCTCTGAATATATCTGTTAAGTTCATCTGGTCCAGGATGTCATTTTTTCTTATTGATCTCCTGCTTAGATGATCTGTCCATTGGTGTGTGGGGGTGTGTATGTTAAAGTCCCCTACTATTATTGTATTATTATCAATGTGTTTCTTTAATTTAATTATTAATTGATTTAAATATTTGGCTGCTTCTGTTAGGGGCATAAATATTTACAATTGTTAGATCTTCTTGTTGGATAGATACTTTTGTTATGATATAGTGTCCTTCCTCATCTCTTATTAGAATACAAAATGGTGACACCTGGATCTCTAGCCCCAGAGCTGAAAGTTTGCAACCTCCATTCTTATGTGAGCCCTCAGAGAAAGCAGTCAATCTCCCTGGTTTCCATCCAAACTCTGTGTTTACCCAGCCTGTGACTGAGCATTTTCATCTCAGGCATACAACCCAGTTTCAAATCTCCAAACTTTACCCACTCCTGCAGCGTGGACCTAAGCTGTCCCTCCTGGGGGAAGGAAGGGAAACCCACCCTGCTTCTGCCTTTTTCTGGGCCCCTGCCTGGAGAGTGGCCATGTGACCGAGTAGTGGTTTGCAGTTTATGGCAACACTGAGCAGAAAGATGGCACTTAGAATGGTTGTTTTCAGCCAGCTTCCCCGCTCCAATGCCCGGGAGCTCTGTCTCATTCAGGCGCTCCTATTCTTCTTGTAACCCCGGGGATCCTGAGACTATGCTGTCCCACATTGTATTCCACCCCACTTTGTCACCTGAGCACCTTTAAGCCAGGGACACAGCCCCCACCCCCCCACACACCCTATAGCAGACTTCTAAAATCCAGTTTAGCACTCCAATGCTTCTAATCCTTTGCAGTAGCCTCCTTAAGCAAGCTCCCTCCCCTCTCCCATATCTTCCAATACACTTTCTATTTTCCAAAAAGCAGTTGTTTTCTATTTGGAGAATTGCAGCATTTATTTTCTCAGATCTCCAATTGATTTTGCAAGTGTTCAGAATGGTTTGATAACCATCTAGCTTAATTTCAGGGACCAAATGAAATTAGGGTCCCCTACTCCTCCACCATCTTAATTCCTTCCTCCTCTGCAGTTGTTTACTTATTTATCCTTACCACAGATAATATTTATGTGACTCATACTCTTTAACATCAATTTAAGTGTATTTGCTTTTCTTTGTTTCTAGACACACATGAGAAAAAAGGGGGTTAAATAATTGTTGGAAACCTCAAGAAAATCAGACAGCAAGCCAACAGATAAGAAACTCTTTTCTGTCTTTCTAGTAGATTTTTATCTGCCTTTTATGGTAATTGGATTCTTTAGGACATTGGATACAGAAACACACAATTAGCTTACTGATACAGAATTCAGTAAGATAATGGATGATAAGGGAAGAATAGAAAATAAGTGGCAAATTTGGCAGAACCTGTATATTTAATAAATTAAATCAAACTTTCATGCACCTTGTAGTTTCTGAAAATTTGCAAGTCTAAAGAAACAAAACAAAGGAGAACAATGTGATAATAAGAAATCTGCAATGGATTAATTCAAGTCATGGGCTATTTTCTCTTGACCACCAGAGAAAAAGCTAAACCAGAAGAGTCTAGAAATTGGGTTACCCTGCTCTTTCCTCGGATCTTCAGAAAGATTCAGTCCTCAACTACTGAATTTTAGTTAACTGTACTATTTCTTTTCTTATTATTAATTAGTCACAATCTGTTTTTTGTATTTTCGATATTATCTATTCATTATATTCAGTTTCAAAAAGATGTGCCCACACAACAAGTTTGTTATAAAACATGTTTAAAGCAAAATCGGTGCATGCTCCTAATGGCTTTTCTAGGTTTGTAACATGCATCAATCATTTTAGTAATGCTTCTGATCAAATGTCTGAGTTTAGCTATCTTAATGATAAATAAGAAAAGAGAAGCCACAGGCATCATAGCATTTGTCTATGACTGTTTCTATTTCTGAAGTCTTAATAAAAGTGGTATAAGTGAAGATGAACCGAAACTCTCAAAATACCAAATGGACTAGAAACTGAAACTCTAAAAATAACACAGAGGACTCTGTCTACCAACAGCTTTCTAAAAAATCCCCATGTACAGATTCTCTTTTAAATTAATTTGCCGAGTCTCACCATTTCACTACTTGCAGTCCTGGACATCTGGGTTATTGAAACCAGTAGCTGTGCATTAATCATTCTGGCTGTTTTGTTATGTTTACATGAGAGATGTGTTTTAAAGCTAATTTAACACAGTTTTCAAGAGAAAACTTGACATTTGGAAACAAAAAGTGGGAAACATTGAGCAGTGTTAACTAAAGTGTGAGACTGAATTAAATCACTAGCATCTACATTTTCCTTACTTTGTGGCTGGTGGGCAGGTCTAAGGTATTTACTGATTAGCTTCTTCCCCTGGAGAAAGGAATGTATGTAGGGAGAGAATGAGAGGGACAGTCACAACTTGGGAGTTAATTAAGAAATTCAATTTTAGGCATTCAACTGCAAAGTTGAAAGGCTTTCAAATCTTAGGTTAAGCACATTCCATTTTTTCCACATAACCTACCAAGGTTGGCTGACAAGTAATAAGGCCAACTTCCCCTAGCAACAAGTCATACTGTCCTTGTAGCTGCTTGTTCAGCTGCAAGCATTCTGGGTTTCAAGGGAAAAGGAAGCTATTTTAAAGGACTAATAGGTGAAAAGAAACCAATTATTTTTAGGGATGGCCTCAAAAAGATATCTTCTAAGCTATCAGAAATGCTGCTTGGAGAAATGTGTGGTATTAGCCCTGGATCCAAAATAGAGAAAGCATGTAAAGGGGGGAGGGTCTCCTTTCACATAATCTCTCATTTTCCAGTCTTTCTAGCATGAAAATTTCCCCTTCATAAAAATCAGACTGAGTCAAAGGATAGGACTATAATGCACTAGGAAAAACATTAATTATAACTTTTATCCTTTAGTGATAAAATGTGTTCATCAACATGATAATATAGAATTGCCCAAGATTAGAATTATATCATTTCAAATAGTGTACTAGAACCAGCAGGGAGAAAAGTAATACAGCCATTCATGCTTGTCTTAGATCTGAGATATTGGAACCTGTGTTCAGCCTTATTGAAGACATGGGCATAGTTGGAGGCACTATTTCTATGCCATAGGGATTTAATTTCTAAAAGAACAATTTAAATGTAATTTTAAAATGGATAAACTATAATTTCGTTTTTTGCTTTGTAGCATTGTAATGTGTGAAGCTGATCTCTTGAAAATCTAGCAAGTACTTGAAAGAGAATTCACAATTTCACTTTCCCAACTACTCCACTAGCAGCCTCTTCATTGTGTTAATGGCAACTCACCTTTTCAGTTGCTCAGGCCAAAAACCTTAGTCCAGTTTCTCAACATTAGTGCACAATGTCTCAGCACCATTGACATTTGGGGCCCAGTAATCATTTGTTGGAGACAGCTGTCCTGTGTATCACAGGTCAAGCAGCATCTGCCACCATCTAGTAGATACATATAGCACTCTCCCCACTTGTGACAAACGATAGGTCTCCAGACATCGCCATAACATCATCCCCAGTTGAGAACCAGTGCCTTAGAGTCATGACTGACTTGGATCTCTCTCACATCCCACATAAATCTCCTAGCCAATCCTGTTGGCTCTGCTTCAAAACACTTGACGATACAAGCACAATACACACCTCCACTGCCCCTGCCTTGATCCAAAGCTGCCATCATCCAAATCCCAGATTACTTCAAGGGCCTCCTAACATGTCCCCTTCCTTCCACCCTTGGCCACTTCATTCATTCTGAACATGCTAGCCAGACAGATAATATTAGAATGCTATAAACTTCTTTTCCATGAAATCTTCCAATGGTTTTCTATCTCCCAAAGAATAAAGGCCAAAATCCTTAAAATGGCTTTTCCGATGTCATCTCATTCTACTCTAATCACCACCTGGTTCTTCCTACTATATACTTCAGGTGGGAGTCTGCCTCAGGGCCTTTATGCCTGCTGTTTCCTTTGCTTGGCAGGCTCCTCCCTTCAAGTCTTTATTCAAAAGTCATGCCCTCAGTGAGGTCATCCCTGACAACTGGATTTAAAATGGGACTTCCTTCCAGCCCCCACTCTCTATCCCTTTCCCTGGTGTATTTTTCTCTGAAGTATCTATTATCTTACTGTATTGTTTACTCATTTATTTTGTTCATTGTCTGGTTCTACCCGGTATGCTCCCTGATGAGAGTATTTTCAGTCTACTTTTTTCACTAACTTAACCTCAGGACCAAGAATGTTCCTGGAATATTACAGAGACGCTCTCAAACAAAATATATTAAATAAACAGCCTCTCTAGGATCACTACTGGAATTCTAAAAGGGACTTTTTGGGATTTTCAAAATAATTTATTTACATTTGGCTTTTTAATTTAGAGAATTAAAATGTCAATATTTTCTTTGTGCTTGGTATATTCTGAAATTTTTGAAACTATTTTGAGATCTCAGAATAACTTTTCTTATAGTGTTCCTGAATTTGGCAAGCAAGGTGAATTATTGTCTTCACACTTACAGAAGACCAAGGAAATGTTTTTAGATTTTTCATGCTTATCAGTTAAAAATTAAACAAACCTTCAGCAAAAACTGTTCAGTCAAAATTGAACCTTAATATTTCTTAACACAATTTCTAGAGTCACAAAATATCTTCATTACTTCAGTCAACCTACATCAATTCTTAAACCTCACTGAACTATGTACAAAGCATAATGCTTGATTTTACCAAGTAATTTATCTTATAATTTAAGAAATCCAACAACTTCATTTTCCTCTAGGAACTTTTTCCCCTTTTGTTGTCTTGGATAACCTCAGCTGATAGCAATGCTACTGATACATAACCACCTTGGGACCATTTCTTTTCCTATTTTTCTTTTGCTAAATCAAAATAGGCACTCAGAAAATATCTTCAGTTGCTGGAAGGTTGAAAGCACTTGAGAACAGTTCAATTTTTCATGTAGTTTGTTTATGAGGGAATATATTTATTTTTAATTAGTTTTACCCTTAACTTCCCTTTGTGAGTGTCAAATATGAGAAACTAGAGAGCTTGAATTTCTCTGCTTACCTCACTGGTAGGGCAAGCTTGTCTTTCCCACGTGTGCTTGCCAACAATGTACTCACTGAGCCTGTTAAAAGGAGCTCTAAGATGTAGCCAACTACAGAGAAAAAAAATGGCTTCCAAGATTCCCCATGGCCCGTATTTATGACTAAACTGTGTGAGAACATGCCAATATTACTATAAAGATGGTTCTGGGAAAATGAGTCTAAATGTTATGGTGCTGCACCAAATTCATTTTCGCATAGTGAGGTACTTTTACATTCAGATGATCAATGCCAAACAGGTATTTATTCAGTGCTTATGGTGGACTTAATTCTGTATCAGAGCAGCATTTCACTATAATAACTTGGGGTCTGAGTAATATTTATAAAAATATTCATAAAAATTATAAACATAAAAATTTATTTAAAAATGTATAAAGATATTTATATTTATTAAAATGAGTAATATTTATAAAAATTGTTCTATGAATAATGGGTTGATACAAGTGGTTTTCACTAGAACGAGTGATCACTTGAATTGTTTTATTTATTAGAAACAAATTGTATAAACAATTTATACACGGCGATAAACAATTTATACACGGCGGTGGAGAGGTAAAGAGTTCTTCTTTGGTCAGTGGCAAAAAGAAAGTTTTGGCAAATTGACCAATCAGAAAGCGATTGTAAATGAGATCAAAGGGGACTGTGATACTTTGTAAAGCCTCTTTCATAGTTATCATCTACCCCATGAAGTACTTGTACTTGGCCAATCAATGAAAATATATTCCCTCAATGAAAATGTCTCAAGAGGAAAGTCACTAATTTGCCTAACACTGTCCCCATTGGAGACCAGGCTGACATGAAGTTTTCTAAAGATTACTCTCCTTTGACCATTTTCCCATATTTCTCATATTTCTTTAAAAACCTATAGAAGGGAGTTGAGGGAAATTGTAAGGGGAGGTGAACCATGAGAGACTATGGACTCTGAAAAACAACCTGAGGGTTTTGAAGGGGCGGGGGTGGGAGGTTGGGGGAACCATGTGGTGGGTATTAGGGAGGGCACGGATTGCATGGAGCACTGGGTGTGGTACAAAAACAATGAATACTGTTACGCTGAAAAGAAATAAAAAATTTAAAAAAAACCTATTGAAAATTTCATTGCTGACTAGCTGTCAACATCCACTGTTAATTTTCAGCACACAAGTTCTGAGAAGGAAGGGTTAATAGAAAGAAAGCATATTTCCTTTCCTTGAAGAACTCCTTAAACCTTATGATATTCAAAAGGGAGAGCAAAATAGGCTACTTAGAATGCATTGCCTTCCCTCCAAAGGTTTCAGCATGCCTGACAGCATTAAAATACAATCATGAGTAAGTTCCAAGAAATTCTTCTCCTAGTTGTACAGTGGATGTAAGTTGAGGCTTGGAAATATGGAGAAATGTAGCCATAGCCCAGAAAGAGATGAAAAGGCTAAGGAGAAAACAAAAATCAGCAATATTCACATCTGAAAACAAAGAATAAAATAAAAACAAGGCAAAAATTCTTCTTTGTTTTATTCAATAGAAAATTGTTCCAAACATCACTGAAATGTTAGATTTGCATTACTCAAAGCCTTTTGATTTTGAGTATTCTACATGAGTTGCTGTAAACTTTTTCACCAACATACATATACTCTAGACAAGAATAAGTCTTAATGAACTATGAAAGGAGAAAGGCTTTTTAAACACTAGTACTGTTAGCTAGGCCATTATTGTGTGAAACTCAGATGACAGCTATGGACAAGTATGGTCCTAGGCCATGATTATTATACTTCCATTAAAAAAAAAAAAAGCTGGGGGTAACTCAGTTAAGTGACTCAGTTAAGTAACTCAGTTGCTTAAGCAGCTGACTCTTGATTTTGGCTCAGGTCATGACATCAGGGTTATGATCTCAGGTCTACGGTACTGAGCCCCACATCAGCAGGGAGTCTGCTACAGATTCTCTCTCTCTCTCCCTCTGCACTCTCCCCACCACATGCACATGTATGCTTTCTCTCTAAAATTAATAATAAATCTCTTAAAAAAGCTGACCACTTGAACACAAGCTTTATTAAATCAGTCATATGAGACAAGCTAATTGATTCCAAAATATTGTTTACCTTTTTATTGTTTTATTGTTTTATGCCACAATATTTCAGGCAAAATGAAAAACTCTCACTTTCTTGTCATTTAAATTTTTAATTATAGTTTCAAAGTCAGTGGTCACACAAATTGTTTATTGTTCTTATTTCATAAATAGACAGTGTTTTTTAAAATTTATTTCAGAACTGTCTTTACAGAATATTAAGTAGTTTTGGGTTTATGGCCACCATCTTCTCTTATTTGAAAGTAAGTAATTCACAAAACATGCTTTGACCCAAGAATATAGGATTGTAAGAGCTATATTGTTAAGAGCTCATGCAGGTTGCAATAGCTACAGGCAAATTCTAAAACTGCATTTTGTGACTTGAATTCAACCAGCAGTTAAGGAAAGAGTGTATTTATTCTATTGAAAAGCAACTCAATAAAAAGTGACTTCTCATTTGCTGCTGAGTGAAACTGCTTTATTTTATTCTAATAAAAATTTTAAATATTTTCTTCAAGTGTACATTACACTTATTCTGTCAAGGCATTGTCTAACCAACCTTTCATTTTAAAGCTTCAATGTCTATGATCAAGAGTTATGCATAAGAATTTCCTTGGGCAGTTATTAGACTGAATAAGTTATTAAAATAAATAGAAATTAAAATGTCCTATTTGACGCATTTCATATAAAAGTTATTTTGCAGTAGCAAGTCCCCAAGGGACGTTACTCAATAGCCACACTGAAATAATATGATTGTGTAATAAACCTGATAAAATGTCCTTCAAGTACAAGAATATTCACGGAAAATACTTAAAAAAGTTGCTAGGGCATTTATCACACTATGCCCCTGAGCATTGGTAGCTCTTGCAATCTGACTGTCAGTAGTCTTGTCTGAATACCATGTTGTAGCAAAGAATGTTCATAAACCCACATAGGCCTAAAAAAGCTGCCAGAAAAGTTTTACATTATTAATACAAAATATCCAAAATATAAGAAATATTTTAAGAATAAGCATTGTTAATTGATGACAAATTCTTCTGTGCCAATAAATGACAAAAAATTAAAAACAGAGTATCATATGAAACTATAGTTCATGTTTTATATTCCATTTAATTAGTATTCATTCTGTATGAATTATAACATATATAATTTTTTCTTATATTCAAGATTCTTGTGCTCCAGTCTTCAGTTATTAATTCTAAAGTAACTTACAAAGTACACATGTATACATGTATCTGTTCACCTAATGTTATATAATACCTGTTGTCATGAATCTGACTATATAATAATATTCATTTTAAAGTATCAATAGCTATGATAAGGATCTCTAGTCCAAGTGCCTCCCCATCCTCCTGCTCCCTATTTGCAGAATATAGATTTCCATCAGTTCCATCAATAGCTTCAGATTTTCTGTTTTCAAAATGTGGATAAAAATGTTTATTTTTATTCATGAATCCATTTATTTAAAGGAGTACATATGTATATACATATGTATGTGTGTGTATATATATAAGAATACACACACACACACACACACACACACACACATATATATGTGTATGTGTATATGAAAAATCATGGTATATAGTATGAGAGAAGTCCAGAAATAAATCCTATCTCTATCAACTACTAGCTTTTCCATCATGGTCATGGTTTCCTCATATGTAAAGTAGAGTAATAAGATCTACATTATAGGATTATTTTAGCTATCCACAAATATGGCTAATAGTTACCATATTGGACAGTGCAAATCTAGAGTGCCTACCTCTGTTCAAAGTAACTTTCATCTTATTTAGCTTTTTCTAAGTTTTTCTACCACATCATACATAAAGGAACCTCTCTAGGCCCTTGTATTAAATTGTCATAATTAATATAGAAAATCCTCCAATGATTCCATCATTATTCATGTGCAGAAAACATTAAACAACTTTTCCACCTACAACAGTGATGTGTTCTTGTTTTATTCAGTTCTGTGTAATCAAAACTCACACATTGATTTTTCATTATATATTATTATTTTTTGGTTGGAAATTTTATCAGACTCCCCTCTGCCTTTGGACATAATTTAGCCTTGTCTTGAAGTCACAAGATTCATCATTATGAGTATCATTTTGGGGAAAAATTTTACTACTATATGTATATAATATAGCTCAAGAACTCTTGACACCTTGAGGCAAAATTAATATTCAATTCAAAACAAATCAACACAAAACCAAAAAGTAACAACAACAACAACAACAAAAAACTTATGCCCCACTCTAAAGCAAAAAACAAACAAACAAAAATTCTGGATACAATCATCACATAAGATCTTTCAAAGTTCCTCTGTTACTCTATGCAACCAACCAAGACAGACCAACTGTGCAACAATTGCTCTATGTAATGGAAGAGCACCAAACACACCACCTCACTTGGCCTTCCCAAAGTCGACAGTTGCTGCATCTCTCCAACAGCCTCACATCTTCTCTTACATTTGTGTTACATTATTGATTGGAGGAAAGGAGATTTATCCCTCATATCTCAAGAACTGGTGCTAGAATAACTCAGCAATTCTTACTACAAAGCTTAACTACAAAGCTCCTTCTTCATTCTCATCATCATTAGCTACTTCTGCAGATGTGACAGTTTTCATTATGCTTTAGAAAATGTTTGCCTTGGGGTGCCCTGGTGGCTCAGGCATTAAGTGTCTGCCTTTGGCTCAGGTCATGATCCCAGGGTCCTGGGATCGAGCCCCACTTCAGGGTCCCTGCTCCGTGGGAAGCCTGCTTTTCCCTCTTCCACTCCCCATGCTTGTGTTCCCTCTATCACTGTCTCTCTCTCTCTCTCTGTCAAATAAATAAATAAGTAAAATCTTAAAAAAAAAAAAAGTTTGCCTTGACAAAAATTCTAGGCACACGAAACACATAAAATGGGAATGCCAACATTAATGATCTTGAAAACCCTAATTTATATTCTAGTGATGGATCAACTTCTCATGGATTTCTTTAAGAAATACAATTTTATGTTCTGAATTATATCCCATTTCATAGGCTGAATCAATAAAGTAACGTTGTGGGATAGTAAGATAGTACAACTACCTCTGATTAGCAACTCTATTTCATTATATGGAGTATATTACTATCATTTTTGTTAAATTGACATTTCACTAAAGATATCACAAGGTAAATATGTCAAAAATCATCTAGTCACTTATTATCTTATTATTAAATAACAAATAAATGTAGAACATGTTTTAAAATCTCCAATATGAACACCGGTCATTTTTTTTTTCATTGTAATTTAGCATGTAACATAAATAATGTTTTACTCTAACACCAAAAAAAACTTGTTGAAGTGAGCAAGCAAAACAATAGGCCAGTTTCAGCAGCATTTTCAAATTCTCAGATTATAAACTATGCTAAGAAATGAATTTTCTGAGAAAAGATTAATATTAAATCTCTCACTATGTGGTATTTTTTTTATTGATTTTCAAATCTCTAAGCCTACCTGTTAATATTCTGTCTAATTTTGAAAGATCAAAAGCACCCTTTTAAAAATCGGGTCTGATTTGGTCAACGATATTTTTTATTACTTTTAGAGAAATAACTAATAATGGAAGATGGTTAATTTAATTAAAGATATGGCCTTAAGAGACTATATATGCAGGTAGTCATCAAAATTATTAAATTATATAGAGGTAATGTTAAGGCCACTTATGGCCTATTATTAAGTGAAAACAGAAAAATTCAAGTATGGGTATATTACATTTTCAGTTATGAAAACTACTTTGGTATAAAGGATAGAAAGGAAAATTTAAAAATTAAAATCTAGTATAATGAGGAATTTTTCAAAGTACATCTTAAGACTTTAAACATCATTTTTTATAATTATAAAAAGTAAACTGAATTACAAACTGCATGCCTTTTCCATGTACGTGATTATTGTGAAGGAAAGATCTGGAAAAACTTAGGTGGTTTTCCGATTCCTCTATGGCCCTGAAATCTCATATCTAATTCAATCATCAGCAAGTCCTGTCATTTCTACTATGAAAACTTTCACAAATCAGTCCACATTTTCCACCCCTGGACTGATGAATTCATCTCCTTACTGATCTTCTCCCAAGGTGATATTGAGTCTAGCTCATGTGAGGAGAACTCGGCACCTCCAAAGAACCCCCACACCATGACCACCACCAATGGGTGTCTCCTGACTGGGGCCCTTGCTCAGGAGTTCATATTCCTCAAAACTATAGGTCCTGAACTCAGTGAACTACTTGTTCGTGGAAGACTTTAATAAGAGTTACCATAGGGATGCTTGGGTGGCTCCAGTCTTTAAGCATCTGGCTTTGGCTCAGGTCATGATCCCAGGGTTCTGGGATGGAGCCCCATGTCGGGCTCCTTCTCAGTGGGAAGCCTGCTTCTCCCTCTCCTACTCCCCCTGCTTGTGTTCCTTATTTCTCTGTCTCTTTCCCTCTCTCTGTCAAACAAATAAATAAAATCTTTTCAAAAAATAAGAATTACCATTCTTTATATTTAAGTATGCTGTATGACATCGATACAAGGGAACAGTATCTGCATTTGTGCCATCTTAGAATGTTATTTATTTTTGTACTGTTTATAATCTGTGGACAAAAGAGGGTTTCTTTCCTCCTTTGACTCTCTGGGTTCATGACAGGGAGGGAGATGCTCCATCTGCTTCTACCTCTTTCTGTTCTGTAAGCCAGTCCTCTAAGAGCATCAGCTTAACCTGTCACTTACAGCAGGTGAAACTCAGTGCAGGGTTCTCATACATCCCCAAATAGGTTTGCTTTCTTTGTGTTATGGTGTCCCATCTGAAACTGCCTTTATAGTCCCAGTGACCATTTCCCAGTATAAAGCTTAAGTAGGGTGAGCTAGGTTTTTAATTGTCACTCTTCACGGTCAATCAGCAGTTCAAATTAAAGAATATGATTATTGGAAAACATACATACACACACTCCTACCTGTCCCTATTGCCTAAATCTTCTGTAGTTAATACAAGAGGCCACTCTTGTTCAAAACCTTTTAATATATTTCTGTTACACATAAAGAAGACCCAAACTCCTTCCAGAAATACCCAAGAACCTGTGTGGTCTCAGGTCTGTCTCATTCTCTGTCTGTCTTCTGGCACTCTCCCTCTTACTCACTAATTTCCAACTTCACTAAACGTTTTTTCACCGCAGAGCCTTTGCATATGCTGTTCCCTCCACCTAGAGCATTCTTCCCACATAGATGCTTCTACAAAACTACCTTCTGCTTAGGTGGTTAATGGTCAACTATCTAGAATCAGTCCAAAGAACCATGTTATTGTAGGCTTTATACTTATGTAGATCCTCTGAGGGAATTTATAACTTTATTAACTGCTAATGTTCAATTTGCACTTGAGTAAGGAGCTCGATCTGGGAACATGCATGTTTACTGGCAGAAATGGCCTCCTTAAGGTGAACACTTTCATAGATCCCTAATTGTTCTCAGTGTTCCCCTTCTCAGTTAAAACCCTATCTCCTTCTTGCAGTCTTTTCCAACACAGAATTTACCTCCTTAGCTCCATTTTAAGTATTTAGAGTGTAGGCCCTACATCTTCATTGTTATATTTCCATAATCTTTGTATGTAGTATTAACAATAATGACTATCAGGAGGGGGAGAAAGATGGCGGAGAAGTAGCAGGCTGAGACGACATCAGGTAGCAGGAGATCAGCTAGACAGCTTATCTAACCATTGTGAACACCTACAAATCCAATGGGAAATCGAAGAGAAGAAGAGCAACAATTCTAGAAACAGAAAATCGATCACTTTCTGAAAGGTAGGACCTGTGGAGAAGTGAATCCAAAGCGACGGGAAGATAGACCCCAGGGGGAGGGGCCGGCTCCCGGAAGCAGCAGAGCAACGGAGCACAAAATCGGGATTTTTAAAAGTCTGCTCCACTGGGAGACATCGCTCCAGGAGCTAAACCGGGGGGAAACCCAGGCGGGGTCAGCATAACCCCAGGTCCCACGGGGTCACGGAAGGACAGGGGTGTCTGAGGGCCACGGAGCTCGCAGGTATTGGAGTGGGGAAGCTGGCTACAGCAACAGAGCCGAGGACTGAGCTCTCAGCCCGGGGTTACCTTGTGCCGGTTGTAGGCTGGGTGGGCTCGGAGCGCGGCCGGAGGCCGCAGAGACGGAAGCGACCGGGCGCTTTCCTCCAGGCTCCAGCAATTGACTGCTTTCCTCAAGGCGCGACCGCAAGCCAGGGAGGCGGGGCAGTTGGGCGCTTTTCTCTAAGGGCGCACTGAGGAGCGGAACCCCAAGCTCTCGGCTCCTCCGGGCTGAGAGATTGGGAGGCCGCCATCTTCATTGCCGTCCTCCGGAACTCTACGGAAAGCGCTCAGGGAACAAAAGCTCCTGAAAGCAAACCCCAGCGGATTACTCATCCCGGCCCCTGGCAAGGGCAGTGCAATTCCGTCTGCGGCAAAGACACTTGAGAATCACTACAACAGGCCCCTCCCCCAGAAGATCAACAAGAAACCCAGCCAAAACCAACTTCAGTCACCAAGAACAGCAGAATTCCACAGCAGGAGAAAGCAAATCTTATCTGGACAAAATGACAAGGCAGAAAAACTCACCTCAAAAAAAAGAACAAGAGGCCGTACCGAAGGCTGGAGACCTAATCAATATGGACATTGGTAACATGACAGATCTAGAGTTCAGAATGACAATTCTCAAGGTTCTAGCCGGGCTCGAAAAAGGCATAGAAGATATTAGAGAAACCCTCTCCGGAGAGATAAAAGCCCTTTCTGGAGAAATAAAAGAACTAAAATCTAACCAAGTTGAAATAAAAAAAGCTATTAATGAGGTGCAATCAAAAATGGAAGCTCTCACTGCTAGGATAAATGAGGCAGAAGAAAGAATTAGTGACATAGAAGACCAAATGACAGAGAATAAAGAAGCTGAGCAAAAGAGAGACAAACAAATACTGGACCACGAGGAGAGAATTCGAGAGATAAGCGACACCATAAGACAACACAACATTAGAATAATTGGGATTCCAGAAGAAGAAGAAAGAGAGAGGGGAGCAGAAGGTATATTGGAGACAATTATTGGAGAGAATTTCCCTACTACGGCAAAGGGAACAAACATCAAAATCCAGGAGATGCTAAGAACGCCCTTCAAAATCAATAAAAGTAGGTCCACACCTCGTCACCTGATAGTAAAATTTACAAGTCTTAGCAACAAAGAGAAAATCCTGAAAGCAGCCTGGGAAAAGAAGTCTGTAACATACAAGGGTAAAAACATTAGATTGGCATTATCCACAGAGACCTGGCAGGCCAGAAAGAACTGGCATGATATATTCAGAGCACTAAATGAGAAAAACATGCAGCCAAGAATACTATATCTGGCTAGGCTATCATTGAAAATAGAAGGAGAGATAAAGAGCTTCCAGGACAAACAAAAGCTGAAAGAATTTGCAAACACCAAACCAGCTCTACAGGAAATATTGAAAGGGGTCCTCTAAGCAAAGAGAGACCCTAAAAGTAGTAGATCAGAAAGAAACAGAGACAATATACAGTAACAGTCACCTTACAGGCAATACAATGGCAATAAATTCATATCTCTCAATAGTTACCCTGAATGTTAATGGGCTAAATGCCCCAATCAAAAGACACAGGGTATCAGAATGGATAAAAAAACAAAACCCACCAATATGCTGCCTACAAGAAACTCATTTTAGACCGGAAGACACCTCCAGATTTAAAGTGATGGGGTGGAAAACAATGTACCATGCTAATGGGCATCAGAAGAAAGCTGGGGTGGCAATCCTTATATCAGATCAATTAGATTTTAAGCCAAAGACTATAATAAGAGATGAGGAAGGACAATATATCATACTCAAAGGGTCTGTCCAACAAGAAGACCTAACAATCTTAAATATCTATGCCCCTAACATGGGAGCAGCCAACTATATAAACCAATTAATAACAAAATCAAAGAAATACATCAACAGTAATACAATAATAGCAGGGGATTTTAACACTCCCCTCACTGAAATGGACAGATCATCTAAGCAAAAGATCAACAAGGAAATAAAGGCCTTAAATGACACACTAGACCAGATGGACATCACAGATATATACAGAACATTCCATACCAAAGCAACAGAATACACATTCTTCCCTAGTGCACATGGAACATTCTCCAGAATAGACCACATCCTGGGTCATAAATCAGGTCTCAATCGGTACCAAAAGATTGAGATCATTCCCTGCCTATTTTCAGACCACAATGCTCTGAAGCTAGAACTCAATCACAAGAGGAAATTTGGAAAGAATGTAAATACATGGAGACTAAACAGCATCCTTCTAAAAAATGAATGGGTCAACCAGGAAATTAAAGAAGAATTGAAAAAATTCATGGAAACAAATGATAATGAAAACACAATGGTTCAAAATCTGTGAGACACAACAAAGGCAGTCCTGAGAGGAAAATATATAGCGGTGGAAGCCTTTCTCAAGAAACAAGAAAGGTCTCAAATACACAACCTAACCCTACACCTAAAGGAGCTAGAGAGAGAACAACAAAGAAAGCCTAAATCCAGCAGGAGAAGAGAAATCATAAAGATCAGAGCAGAAATCAATGAAATAGAAACTAAAAAAACAATAGAACAAATCAACAAAACTAGGAGCTGGTTCTTTGAAAGAATTAATAAGATTGATAAGACCCTGGCCAGACTTATACAAAAGAAAAGAGAAAGGACCCAAATAAATAAAATCATGAATGAAAAAGGAGAGATCACAACCAACACCAAAGAAATACAAACAATTATAAGAACATACTACGAGCAACTCTACGCCAACAAATTTGACAATCTGGAAGAAATGGATACATTTCTAGAGACGTATAAACTACCACAACTGAACCAGGAAGAAATAGATAACCTGAACAGACCCATAACCAGTAAGGAGATTGAAACAGTCATCAAAAATCTCCAAACAAACAAAAGTCCAGGACCAGATGGCTTCCCAGGGGAATTCTACCAAACATTTAAAGAAGAATTAATTCCTATTCTCCTGAAACTGTTCCAAAAAATAGAAATGGAAGGAAAACTTCCAAACTCATTCTATGAGGCCAGCATCACCTTGATCCCAAAACCAGACAAGGATCCCACCGAAAAAGAGAATTACAGACCCATATCCTTGATGAACACAGATGCGAAAATTCTCACTAAAATACTGGCCAATAGGATCCAACAGTACATTAAAAGGATTATTCACCACGACCAAGTGGGATTTATTCCAGGGCTGCAAGGTTGGTTCAACATCCGCAAATCCATCAATGTGATACAATACATTAATAAAAGAAAGAGTAAGAACCATATGATACTCTCAATAGATGCTGAAAAACCATTTGACAAAGTGCAGCATCCCTTCCTGATTAAAACTCTTCAAAGTGTAGGGATAGAAGGCACATACCTCAATATTATCAAAGCCATCTATGAAAAACCCACCGCAAATATCATTCTCAACGGAGAAAAACTGAAAGCTTTTCCACTAAGGTCAGGAACACGGCAGGGATGTCTGTTATCACCACTGCTGTTCAACAGAGTACTAGAAGTCCTAGCCTCAGCAATCAGACAACAAAAAGAAATTAAAGGCATCCAAATTGGCAAAGAAGAAGTCAAACTATCACTCTTTGCAGATGATATGATACTATATGTGGAAAACCCAAAAGGCTCCACTCCAAAACTGCTAGAACTTATACAGGAATTCAGTAAAGTGTCAGGATATAAAGTCAATGCACAGAAATCAGTCGCATTTCTTTACACTAACAACAGGACAGAAGAAAGAGAAATTGAGGAGTCAGTCCCATTTACAATTGTACCCAAAACCATAAGATACCTAGGAATAAATCTAACCAAAGAGACAAAGGATCTATACTCAGAAAACTATAAAGTACTCATGAAAGAAATTGAGGAAGACACAAAGAAATGGAAAAATGTTCCATGCTCATGGATTGGAAGAAAAAATATTGTGAAAATGTCCATTCTACCTAAAGCAATCTACACATTTAATGCAATCCCTATCAAAATCCCATCCATTTTTTTTCAAGAAATAGAACAAATAATCCTAAAATTTATATGGAACCAGAAAAGACTTCGAATAGCCAAAGGAATATTGAAAAAGGAAGCCAAAGTCGGTGGCATCACCATTCCAGACTTTAAGCTCTATTACAAAGCTGTCATCATCAAGACAGTATGGTACTGGCACAAAAACAGACATAAAGACCAATGGAACAGAATAGAGAGCCCAGAAATAGACCCTCAACTCTATGGTCAACTAATCTTTGACAAAGCAGGAAAGAAAATCCAATGGAAAAAAGACAGCCTCTTCAACAAATGGTGCTGGGAAAATTGGACAGCCACATGCAGAAAAATGAAATTGGACTATTTCCTTATACCACACACGAAAATAGACTCAAAATGGATGAAGGACCTCAATGTGAGAAAGGAATCTATCAAAATCCTTGAGAATAGAGGCAACAACCTCTTTGACCTCAACCGCAGCAACTTCTTCCTAGGAACATCGCCAAAGGCAACAGAAGCAAGGGAAAAAATGAACTATTGGGATTTCATCAAGATCAAAAGCTTTTGCACAGCAAAGGAAACAGTTAACAAAACCAAAAGACAACTGACAGAATGGGAGAAGATATTTGCAAACGACATATCAGATAAAGGGCTAGTATCCAAAATCTATAAAGAGCTTATCAAATTCAATACCCAAAGAACAAATAATCCAGTCAAGAAATGGGCAGAGGACGTGAACAGACATTTCTGCAAAGAAGACATCCAGATGGCCAACAGACACACTAAAAAATGCTCCACATCACTTGGCATCAGGGAAATACAAATCAAAACCACAATGAGATACCACCTCACACCAGTCAGAATGGCTAAAATTAACAAGTCAAGAAATGACAGATGCTGGCGAGGATGCGGAGAGAGGGGAACCCTCCTACACTGCTGGTGGGAATGCAAGCTGGTGTAACCACTCTGGAAAACAGTGTGGAGGTTCCTCAAAAAACTGAAAATAGAGCTACCCTACAACCCAGCAATTGCACTACTGGGTATATATCCTAAAGATACAAACGTGGTGCTCCGAAGGGGCACGTGCACCCGAATGTTTATAGCAGCAATGTCCACAATAGCCAAACTGTGGAAAGAGCCTAGATGTCCATCAACAGATGAATGGATAAAGAAGAGGTGGTATATATACACAATGGAATACTATACAGCCATCAAAAGACATGAAATCTTGCCATCTGCGACGACGTGGATGGAACTAGAGGGTATCATGCTTAGCGAAATAAGTCAATCGGAGAAAGACAACTATCATATGATCTCTTTGATATGAGGAAGTGGAGATGCAATGTGGGGGGGTTGGGGGGAGGTAGGAAAAGAAAAAATGAAAAGATGGGATTGGGAGGGAGACAAACCATAAAAGACTCAATCTCAAAAAACAGACTGAGGGTTGCTGGGGGGAGGGGGGACGGGAAAGGGTGGTGGGGAAATGGACATTGGGGAGGGTATGTGCTACGATGAGTGCTGTGAAATATGTAAACCTGGTGATTCACAGACCTGTACCCCTGGGGATAAAAATACATTATATGTTTATTAAAATAAAAAAATAATGACTATCATATTACAATAGTGTAACAAGAGCAAAGGCTTATCTAAGATGGGCCTTACTATAGGGGCCAGGCAGTGTTCTAAGTATTTGACATATATTAAGTCATCGACTGATATAAAGATTGGTCATATTAACCCAATAACATAGGCACTCTTTTTTTTTTTTCAAGATCAGCACTCTTATTATCCTTATTTTACAGATGAGAAAACTAGAAGCTCAGAGATCGTTAGTCAAGTTTTCATTCAGCTATTGTTGAAGCTAACAGTCAAACCCAAGTAGTCTGCTGTTGTTAACAACAATGCTAAATACATAGTCACTATTAAAAAAAAAAAACAAAGAACAAAACAATTGATCATTTCTTTGAGGTAATACTTTTGTGTTCTAATGACTGCATAAAATTGCTAAACTAGTTTTTCTAAGTTTGCCTAAGTCTGTCCTAGCTTCCTTTGGTGATGAGGACACTAAATAATTGACAAGTAGTATTTATTATTCTGCTAAGTCGTTCACTTCTAAAATCCACCATCTTCTGCTTCATTAGTAACAATATATCTCATGGTACAAACTTTCAGAGCAAAATATGGATTCTTTTTCCTAAATCACTGCTGATAGCATTACGGAAAGACCATGTACTTCTAATATTTATACTATATGTCTGAGCAGTATAATGTCATTGATTGTGTAAGTAAGAAAGATGGGAGTTGGGGTGTCTGGGCAACTCAACTCGTTAAGTGTCCACTCTTGGTGTTGGCTCAGGTCATGATCTCAGGGTCCTGGGATCAAGCACCACATCGGGCTCTGTGCTTGAGACTCTCTTTCTGCTTCTCTCCTTGTTTGTGCTCTCTCTTTCTAAAATAAATAAATAAAATCTTTAAAAAAAAAAAAAAAAGAAACATGAGGGGTGCCTGGGTGGCTCAGTGGGTTAAGTCACTGACTTCGGCTCAGGTCATGATCTCAGAGTCCTGGGATCGAGCACCACATCGAGCTCTCTGCTGTGGCGGGGAGCCTGCTTCCCCCTCTCTCTCTGCCTGCCTCTCTGCCTACTTGTGATCTCTCTCTCTCTGTCAAATAAATAAATAAAATGTTTAAAAAAAAAAAAACATGAAAGTTAGCGTAGTGAGAGACTATAAGATTTGGAGTTAAAAACTGGATTTTTTTTCCCTTTTATCTCCATTGTTACCCACATGACTGTCTATGACTGCCTTTATATCTTTATGCCTCAATTTTCTTACTTATAAGTGCCAGCATTTAAAGGTATTATGAACTCTAATGAATATCAAAGAAATACAAGTAAATTATTGATTAAATAACAACATCAGGGCTACTGAATATACGCAAGACATTACACAGTGCCAGAAGATAGTCCAAATGCACTTCACTTGCTTAGATACTGCTTGTCTAATGAATGATGCAGGAAGAAAGATAAATAGATGCTGTCAGTAAATTTGTTTTGGTTTTGTAGGACTGATCTTATTCACAATTACAGAATATTGAATTTTGAGCCTAAGTCCTAATAGCCAGCTCTGTGGATCAGACATGTCTATGACAGACCATTATATGAGTCAATGATTTCTTAATTCGGAGTTAAAGCGATCTAGATACCAAGTGTCAAGGAATACTTTACATCATAGTAAATGCCAGGAAGAATACCAAGTCATAAAGGAAGAAAGCTGTGGTATAGTGAAGTAAGTCCTAGACTTGGAGGCAGAATGTCTGGGTCTGATTTCTGGTTGTCTCACTTAAGCTGTCAGAATTTCATCTGAAAATTGAACACTTCTGAGACTGTTTCCTTATCTCTAAAATGGTCTTGTATACCTCCATAGGAGTGTTATGACTATTAAACATGATAGTGTATTTTAAAATAAAATAACTGATTCCTATGCTACATGAGGTCACCAAGACAAGGGGAACTGGCTACTGAACTATGGCCATTCTGTGACTAAGGAATTTGATTTTTCTCATAATATGGAGAGTGCTGCTCATGGGTTAGATATTTGGTAAACACTGTGGAATTAAAGTACCTTAACAGAAGTCTTTTCCATGATATCTGCCAAACAATTACCAGTTCATTCATCGCCATTTTAAGCATTTTACTTTCCAAAATAAAATGTTAACTTATCTTTTTTTTTTTTTTTTTTTTGTAGTCCAGAGTTCTGAGCACACATAATGGGATCCAACTTTAAACTTTTAGGAAGGTTAATTTCTAACCAGCAGTATTTTTAAATGCAAAATTTTAGTATGTTCTATTTTAAGACATTTTAACTGAGTGTACTGTTAAAATACCAACATGCTTTATACAAGGAAGTGATGTGGCAGACACCGGGAAGTCCTCCAAGGACACAATAATTAGATTCTAGGAGGATAAGGGTGACTACATTTCCAGAAAGAAAAATAAAGCTAATTTTTTGATATAATTAAAATATATCAAACCAGCAGAAATTTCATAAGCTGAAACGCATTTTTTTTAATTTTCTAGTTCATAAATCACAAGCTATATCCTGACCAAAAATCTTCCTATTAAAAACTCAGAGGACACAAACAATAGTTTTCATAATGTATTTAGTTTCAGGATTTATAATAACAAATGGCAATTTTACATCTTCTTGCTTTGACTACTTCAAAGGTGTCTGCTCTGTCAGTGGTTTTCAGTAGGGTGAATCTAGTGTATCTATTTGCAAAACTCCAATATATAACATATATTTAAATATCCCTGTCACCTGTGTTCTCGAGGAACACAAACTGTAATTCCTTTTATCTGTGTCAATTTTTTCATTTGTTCCTCAACTGGTTTTAAGTAGCTGATGTGCCCAAGTACCTCAAACTCACGGCAAAATATATTAAACTCACTTTTATAAGTATGATTGAATATCCAAGAATAATATGCACAGATGGTAAGAAGCCAGACAGACAGAGGGAAAGGTACTTCAGCTCAGAACTCTTCAGCAGGACCTCTTTAAGACACAACTGATGAAATTTTACCTACCCCTTCTCCAACATGGCATGGGATCAGGAGCCAATACCTTTAGAATAAGCAGGTTAATTCTCTTACACCGTACACAAAGATAAACTCGAAATGGATAAAAGACCTCAATGTGAGACAGGAATCCATCAGAATCCTTGAGGAGAACATAGGCAGTAACCTCTTCAATATCAGCCACAGCAACTTCTTTCAAGATATGTCTCCAAAGGCAAAGGAAACAAAAGCGAAAATGAACTTTTGGGACTTCATCAAGATCAAAAGCTTCTGCACAGCAAAGGAAACAGTCAACAAAACAAAGAGGTAACCCAAGGAATGGGAGAAGATATTTGCAAATGACAGTACAGACAAAAGGTTGATATCCAGGATCTATAAAGAACTCTTCAAACTCAACACACACAAAACAGATAATCATATCAAAAAATGGGCAGAAGATATGAACAGATACTTCTCCAATGAAGACATACAAATGGCTATCAGACACATGAAAAAATGTTCATCATCACTAGCCATCAGGGAGATTCAAATTAAAACCACATTGAGATACCACCTTACACCAGTTAGAATGGCCAAAATTAGCAAGATAGGAAACAACATGTGTTGGAGAGGATGTGAAGAAATTACAGTGTTGGTGGGAATGCAAGTTGGTGCAGCCACTTTGGAGAACAGTGTGGAGATTCCTCAAGAAATTAAAAATAGAGCTTCCCTATGACCCTGCAATTGCACTACTGGGTATTTACCCCAAGGATACAGATGTAGTGAAAAGAAGGGCCATCTGTACCCCAATGTTTATAGCAGCAATGGCCACGGTCGCCAAACTGTGGAAAGAACCAAGATGCCCTTCAATGGACGAATGGATAAGAAAGATGTGGTCCACACACACTATGGAGTATTATGCCTCCATCAGAAAGGATGAATACCCAACTTTTGTAGTAACATGGACAGGACTGGAGGAGATTATGCTGAGTGAAATAAGTCAAGCAGAGAGAGTCAATTATCATATGGTTTCACTTACTTGTGGAGCATAACAAATAACATGGAGGACAAGGGTAGATGGAGAGGAGAAGGGAGTTGAGGGAAATTGGAAGGGGAGGTGAACCATGAGAGACTATGGACTCTGAAAAACAACCTGAAGGTTTTGAAGGGGCAGGGGGGTGGGAGGTTGGGGGAACCAGGTGGTGGGTATTAGGGAGGGCATGGATTGCATGGAGCACTGGGTGTGGTGCAAAAACAATGAATACTGTTACGCTGAAAAGAAATAAAAAATTAAAAAAAAAGAATAAGCAGATTAAAGTTTTGTTTCTGGAGATAATCTGTAAACACATACATATGGCCTAGGGTAGGTACAGACAAGTCCCACGAATCCTATCAGCTTGACTAGGTTAGCTGATTTTCCTAGGAGACTGGATGTACTCATTCAATAAAAAATTTTCAAACCATTACGGTCACTTTTTTAAGCATGAGTGATAAAGCAGTAAACAAAAGTAGAAGAAAATCTGTTCCTCCGTAGAGTTCACATTCCAGTTAGGGAAAAGAGGTATGAAATAAATATAAGTGCATAGTAGGACAGATGGTGATAAGTCTCATGGACAAATATAAAGCAGAAATGGACAGAGTGTGGTTGCAGGGAGAGGACTGTAACTTTTAAAACTTTGGTCTGATCAGGTTCACTGAATAGAGGACATCTGAGCAAAGGTCATTGACATTTGAAACCTAAGTATTCAGTGCATACATTAAATATATGTTAAATATATGGCCATGGCACTACCACCACCACCCCGGCAGGGGGCAGCACCTTCATCATCAACTTCTAGGTAGGTATTACGATTAAGGCGGTTTTATATCCATTATTGTATTTTATTCTTTGAGGTAAATACCCTTTCGTGTTGACTTTATATGTGCAAATAATAAAGTAACAAGTTTTAAAATAACCTGTTCACTATCACTCACTCATTATGAGCAGTAAAGTTCAGATGTCACCTCCAGGTGGTTTGACTCTCAAACTTCTATACTAAGTACTACACCATGGTGACTTTGAGGTTTGGTCGCCACAGCTGGATGTCTCAGGATACAAGGCACAACACTCAGCTGAGGAACACCAAAAAATAAAAGGCAGAAAAATACTGGATAATTTTGCTCAGTTTGCTATTTTCTTATGATCTGGTCATATCTGGTTTCACAAATATATCATAGTAACTAAGTAGAACATTAGGCAAAGTAAATATACTTCATAAAATGTTTTTATAATTATTAAATCCAATTTCACTATTACTTCTTTTTTTTTTTAAAGATTTTATTTATTTATTTATTTGACAGACAGAGATCACAAGTAGGCAGAGAGGCATGTAGAGAGGGAGAGGGGAGGAAGCAGGCTCGCTGCTGAGCAGAGAGCCCAATGCGGGGCTCGATCCCAGGACCCTGAGACCATGACCTGAGCTGAAGGCAGAGGCCTCAACCCACTGAGCCACCCAGGTGCCCCTCACTATTATTTCTTATACTGCACACCTAACCTTGGGTTCTTGGACCTAACTGGATTGCCTGTCTCCCCACTTTATTCTATTACAGAAATGTCCTGCAAATGTAAACATCTAGCTCTAATTCTGGATCACATGATTTCTTCCCAATTCCTCATTTTTGGTTAAAATTAATCTCTATCCCCTTCATACGGAATCCAATGCTTGACTTAATCAGATTTTTATGCCAGTCTATCTCTTCCATTAAATTATGAATATTTAAGTAGAAGATGTAATGTCTTTTTCATCCTTCTATGTCACATAAATCTGAATCCAAAGCTTTGGTAATGATATATTTTCAGCAAACATTGGCTGAACTGAAATAAAATAGAAAGGAACAAACGCTTTCATTTCCTCAGCTAGACTCTAAACTGCACTGCACCATGGCCAAATCACTGTCCACTTGGTTCCCTTATATTTTTGCAGAAACATAAAGAGAAACAAGTCAGAGATAACAAAAAATTCATGATATTTAAAAATTATAAACTAGTCAAATAGTGGTATTTGTATACAATTTATACAATGAAGGTTTATGTGTCCATAGTTATTTAATACCAGAATAATGAATCTTTGAAAAAGAACTTTAGAAATAAGATGAATATAGGGGTGCCTGGTGGCTCAGTTCGTTAAGTGTCTGCCTTCCACTCAGGTCATGATCTCAAGGTCCTGGGGTCAAGACCCACATTGGGGGCAGGAGGTGTTCTGCTCAGCAGGCATCCTGCTTTTCCCTCTAACTCTGCCTGCCGCTCTGCCTACCTGTGCTCTCTCTCTATCAAATAAATAAATAAAATCTTTTTTAAAAAAGATGAATACAGATCATGGCCCTAAATTGCACTAGTGTAAGAAATAATGGTACAGATTTCTTTCAAACTAATAGCAACAAAATGAATGGGAAAGTCAACAAAAGATAGGTATTTGTAGCATATCATTTTTTGACATCTTAATGACTATATAATCTAAATGGAAACCTTTTAAAATGTCCATTTAATGAGATATAACTAACATTTATAGTTTACTATATATTATAAAAAATTAAAAATTAAGATATTCTTCTATAATATAGATTCGTAATGTATTTTGAAATTTCCATAGAATTAGGCTAAGAATCTCAAAGCCATTAAAAATCTTAGACAGAGTCTTGAAAGAGCTCTCAGCTAGATTATCAGATTTCTTCTTGTGGACCTCAAAATTTATATTTATGGGGTCAAATTTTCCCTCCAATTTGTGCTTCCTTTTCAAGGTTGAAATACAACTTACTAAGGAGGGGAATTCAGCACAAGACAACCTGATGCAGGTGTGGATACCCATTTCCCAGGGTCAAGCAGCTAGACACCTGCTTAAAGTCAGTTCAACCTTATACGAAGACTACATTCATACTCAGAGAGGATTTTCCAGCATTAGGTAAATATTCATGTTTTCTATGATACAGTTTCTTTATAACCAAAAACTACTCTCCATATTTCTCTTGATTATCATACAGTCTCTCTCATTCTTGGCCATAAAGCGATAATATAAATAATGTATGCAATAATTTTTTTTTTTTTAAATCAGAGCCTAAAGGAAAAAAAAAAGAAAAGAGAAAGAGAAAATTAGAACCAAATTCTATTATCCAAATAATCACAATTCTGTCTTATTTTTCCTGGATGTTTACTATATGAAATAGTGTTTGAATTACATCTGCCAATGACCAAAACATGAAAATAATTTTGTTATATAGAAATTTTCATTAAAGTATTTTTTAAAATGATGGACTTGCTTTTTGTTATTAAACTGTCTGGAATTTTTATCTTAAGCTACAAACTGAAAGAAAACAAATACAAAACATAAAAACAAGCAGATGTCCACTGATCATAACCAGAATTCATCCTAGAGAAATCTGCTTGAATGTAATTTTATTATCTAGGCTAGTCTTACTTTTAATGATCAGATTTTTTTTTTTAAAGTAACAGATTGCTTTCATGATTATCATTGTAAGACCTGATCTTTACAAAAAGTGTAGGGAATGAGTTGCTCTTTTCTCTTACCGCCATCTATAGTTTGCAAGCACATGAGTTTCTATTTGTCACACTGAACTGTGACAATTTAATAAAGATTTTGCTAGATCTCTCAAAGTCCATATATAATTGTCATGTAGACTAAAATGAATGCCACACACAGGTCTGTGGTATTCCTTTAAAGAAAAGTCAATGACAAAAGAGCAAAAAGAGGTGCTCATATATATTATTCAAAAGTTTACACTGTTTGTCTGTGAGATGCCATACACATATATCATCATCATTAATTAGCATTTCTCAAAGTTTCACATTATCCTTGTAATCCTAGCAATTATTTTGAAACCAAATAAGGATTAACATAAGAATAAATTCTATCAGTTTAGTCATCTCTAAATTATTTAAAGAATCAATATCCTACAGAAATGATTTATGTATTTCATTAATATCTTTAAGATAATATCCCATCATCATCATTATCAGAGAATTATAGGCTTTTAGAGGCAGAAGGGGTCTTAAATGTAATCTGGTACTACTCTTTTGTTTTCAAATACAGGCAGAGTAATTAAATGACTCTTAACCCCATGTAACTAGTTAGTGATGAAGTCAGAAACTAAGATTTCAGTCTTAAACCAAATATTATATTCTTCCCATTATGAACAAAGCTACCTCCCCAAAGTAGTAATTAAACTAATATCTGGTGATTATATATTGGTTCTTATGTGCCAAGTTTTGTTCTAAGCTCTATATTGATTTAATCTGTGTAATAGCCCATCAGGCAGGTACTCTTAGCTTCTGCATTTTATAGGTGGAGAAACAGAGACAGCAAAGTTTAACTCACCTGCCTTTCAAGTGACTAGTAAGACATTGAGCTCTTTTGGACCCAGGAATGATGGCTTCAGAGCCCTTGCTCTCAACCAAGATATACTATTCTCCTCACAGGCTATACCAAGAGAATAATCAACAGGTATCATCTTTGACTTAGACTAACTTCCAACCTATGATTTGATAGTATAATTAAAGATAATTAAAGCGGCCTTCAAGGTGAGCTTTCCCAGAATTACTTGGGAGATTCAAACCCATAGCTGTCAGTGACACTTTGCCATACCCCTATAAATAACAATGTGGGTTCACATCGGTTAGTTCATTCATTTGTCCTTTCCTACAACAAAAATTTAGAGGGAGCCTACTATCAACCGGACACTCTTCTGAGAATAAAACAAACATCTCTGGTCTCATAAACTTGTACTCTTGAGGGGGAAAACATGCCACTGAGAGTAATAAAAGTAAATGTTATAGTTCTATTACATATATACAATATACATTACAAATATATTACATAATTTACATATAAAAGTAAAAGCTAGTTATATTAGAAGTTGATAAATACTATAAACAACAACACTGTTTATATTTATAGACCCTAATATTTATAGACCTTATATTTAGACCCATGTTACAAGCTATTTGAAGTGTGGAGGAGAGGGCAGTTTGCAATTTTAAGTAGTGTCATCGAGATAAGCCTTCTTGAAAAAGTGAGCGAACACTTAATAAAGAGAGTTAAACATGAAGCGATCTGGAAGAAAGCCATCTGAGGAAGAAGAAAGAACTACTACAAAGGCCACAGGTATGACTGTGACTAGAATTCTGGTGCCAGGCTAGGGAAAGTGATCATTAAGAAAGAAGTGGGGGACATGGAGAGATACCTGAGGGCCAGATCGTGAAGGGTCTTGAAGGACACTGGAAGGGCTCTGGCTTCTGTTCTAAGTACCACAAAGAACACCGCAAGATTTTAAGCAAAGGAGTGCCATGACCTGACTTAGTTTTAGAAGATCACTCTGGCTGTCATGTTATAAATACAGCATGACAAGACAGGAACAGAAGCAGGGAGATAAGGGGAGGGGATTTTGGAGTAATATAGGTGAGAAATGACAGCGGCTCAGCCCAGGGTGGTAATGGAAGAGGTGTAAAAAGTGATACAGTTTTGGATATATTTTGAATATACTTAAAAGATTTGGATGTATTTTGAATATATTTAACAGGAGAGAATGAGAACAGCCAAACCAGACTCCAAACTTTGTGGTCTGAACAACTAGAAAGGATGGAATAGTTATTAACAATATTGAGGAAGGCTGCAGATGAAGCAGATTTAAGGGGTGAGAGCAGTAGTTCAATTTGGGGGCATGCTGGGTTCATGATATTTATTAGTCATTGAGTAGACTGTGGGAAGCCGCTGAATAAATGAGTCTGGAAGTTCAGGAGAAAGGAATGGACTGGAAATAGATATTTGGGAATCATCATCAAATATACAGACTTAAAATCGTGAGCCTAGATCACACTAAATTCAGGGAGAAAACAGAATAAAAAAGCACCGAAGACTGATTTACAAGGCACTCACACTTTATAGAGCTAAGTGGACAAGTAAGGACAGAAAGAGAATTAGCAAAGAGGACTAAAAAGCTAAGTGAGATAGAGGAAAACCAAGAGATTATGGGACCTGAATGCCCAGTGAAAAAAATTTATCAATTGTGTCAAATTCTGCTCACAGTTCTGGTATGGTGGGCAAAGAAGATTGACCCCTGGACTTAGCATCACAGAAGTATGGGGCACATTGAGAATTAGTGGAATGGCAATAGGCAGAAGTGAGAAAAGATGGATTTTAGTACGAAGCATTTTATTCTGATTATTCTCATTATTAATTTCATTTCCATTTTTCTGTGTCCTTTTTGGGGATTACGGGGAAGAGGTCATACCTTATTTAGTTTGATATTCTTCAGGCTTGTTACACAATTTCTGAATAATATCAACTGCTCAAGAATATTTTTGTATTCAACGGATGAATAAAACACCTATATGTAAGACATAAAAAGTAGTTCTATTGTAGGTGGAACTTAACTATATAGTTGAAAGGGAAAAAAATCTGGTTTAAGACCAAATGGTTACAAATGTTCAGAGGAAAGGGCTCACTGAGGGCTGTGTGACCATTTAAAGAAGTAGCAGGATTTCGGTTGGATTTTAGAGAAGTACATCGATGTGTACACAAGCTCTATTTACTCTCTGAAATGATCTGCATTGTCACTTTGCTTGGTAACAGTGACACTTCCCAGAAAAAGAAGAGGAAGAAGGAGGAGGTGGGGGAGGGGTAGGTGGGAAAGAGAGAAGGAGGGGAGAGAGGAGAAATAGGCATATATCAGCTTATTTTGCTAAAATTTAGATTCCTTTTTTGGGGGGGGGTTGCAGCATGAGCAGGAGGGATGGAGAGAGAGAGAGAGAATCTCAAGCAGACTCTGCTAGAGTGAAGAGCCTGACACGGGACTTGATCCCAGAACCCTGAGATCATGAGCTGAGCGGAAACCAAGAGTCAGATGTTTAACAGACAGCATCACCAAGGCACCCCTAAAATTTGGATTCTTAACTCAAGTGCAATGTGGCCTAGGATTTAGCAGGAATCAAAAAGATAAGTAAAAACTGAGGTTACTTCTTTTAGCTCAACAATCAGTTATGGAATATATTATGAGAGGATTTGGGTCCTCCCACCCCCAAGAAATCCTTTTTAACTCCTAAGCCCCAGTAGCTCAGAACATGACTGCAGTTGGAGAGAGACTCTTCACAGAGGTTATTCATTTAAAAGAAGGTGGGTCCTAATCCAATATGACTGCTATCTTTCTAAAAAGAAGATATTTGCACATAGACATATAAAGAGGGAAGGCCATGGGAAAACACAGGGAGAAGATGACCAGCTACAAGCCAAGGAGAGAGGTCTAGAACAGATTTCTCTCACAAAACCCCAGAAGGAAATGACTCCGTGGACACTTGGGTCTCGGACTTCGAAGCTGCTGAGCTGTGAGAAAATAAATGTGTGTTGTTTTAGCCACAGAGTCTGTGGGACTTTATTATGGTAGCCCTAGAAAAATAACACAGAATGTAAAGCTAAAATGGCCCATCTTTTGCATTCATCTGCAAAAGAATGCTGTAAAAATAGATAGGAAGATTCCCCAAGAGCATGGAAGGCAAACCAAGAAATGGCTGAGTTTCATCTGAGTTTGCAGTAACTTCGCTATGAGAATGTTCTGTTTTTTTTTTTTTAATTTTTAAATTTTTAAAAAGGTTATATTTATTTTATTTGAGAGAGGGAGAGAAAGAGAGAATGAACAGGCAGAGAGGTAGAGGGACAAGTAGACTCCCGATTAGTGGGGCGCCCATGTGGGGCCCAATCCCAGACCCTGAGATCATGACCTGAGCCAGAGTCAGATGCTCAACCAACTGAGCCACTCAGGCACTCCCAGAAGCCTTGTTTTGTTTTTGTTTTTTTTTTTTTAAAGATTGTATTTATTTATTTGGCAGACAGAGATCACAAGTAGGCAGAGAGGCAGGCAGAGAGAGAGGAGGAAGCAGGCTCCCTGTTGAGCAGAGAGCCCAATGCGGGACTCGATCCCAGGACCCTGGGATCATGACCTGAGCTTAAAGCAGAGGCTTTAACCCACTGAGCCACCCAGGTTCCCAGAAGTCTTGTTTTAAATACTGACCATCTACTAATAATCTCATGACATGTCACAAGTTAGTTTAGAATTTTCAGAATAATTTCACCTCGAAATTCAACATGGTGGGCTTATTTTTCTTTCAGTTTGTCTCACTGTTTTGTTCCTGTTGATATTTCCAGAGTCCAAATGACCACAAAGCTCACAGTTCAGCATATCAATGCTCTGTTCTTGATTTACTTTGTATCTTTCCATACAAGAGAAAATTGTTTTTACAATTCAATCAATACAAATAATTTTTTAATTATCTCTCAATTCATATAAGCTATTCTGTGTACCCATTTGTGCCAGATAATCAAATGCTGACTATATATATACAAATGAAAAAAGAAATGCCTTTCAAGAGGTAGTTAATATAAAAAGAGATGACAATTACAGTGTAAATAATCATTACTCTTTTACTGAGTTGAGGAAAGAATTAGTAGTAACTAGATTATAAATTCTCTGAGGACTAAGACTATATCTTATTGACCTTGAAAAACAGTATGAAACCTAGAATTGTCTTAAAATTAGTACGGGCTCAAACAAAAATGTTTATTATATAAACACTGAAGTATACCATGAGAATCTTACAGTCAACACTAAAATCGTGAGGTAGAATGCTTTAAAATAGAGGTTTTATTATTAATTAGGGATGGCAAAGGTTACAGATCAGGAGATGATTGTCATTGAAAAGACAGTTTGTTATACTCACAGATCCCAAAGTGGGGCGGTGGCGGGGGGCACGTCATACTGCACATGGGGTTGGGGGAAGGCTCATGGGGCAGCACCAGTACTGGCAGAAGGCAGGCAGGATGAGATGGGAGGAGTGAGGAGAAATGTGGGCAAGAGCCTTTATTATGGTTTCCACAGTAAGGAATGGGGGAGGCAGGATAATCAGGTTTAGGATTAGCTAGTTCAAGTAATTTCCATGAGCTCTAAGGTAAAAAGGCTATCAGCAGTCCTCTGGTACTTGGCTCTGGGATGATTAGGGCAAGTGGATCATGGCTCCCAGAGTATGAGAGTTCAATAGAAGATGTGGTCCATATACACAATGGAATATTACTCTGCCATCAGAAAGTATGAATAACCAGCTTTTGCATCAAAATGGATGGGACTGGAGGAGATTATATTGAGTGAAATAAGTCAAGCAGAGAAAGTCAATTATCATATGGTTTCACTTACTTGTGGAACATAAGGAATAGCATGGAGGACATTAGGAGAAGAAAAGGAAAAATGAAGTAGGGGAAATTGGAGGGGGGAGATTAACCATGAGAGACTATGGCCTCCTAGAAACAAACTGAGGGTTTCAGAGGGGAGGGGAGTGGGGGGATGGGTTCGCCTGGTGATCTGTATTAAGGAGGGCATGTATTGCATGGAACACTGGGTGTTATATGCAAACAATGAATCTTGGAACACTGCATCAAAAACTAATGATATACTATATGGTGACTAACATAACATATTTAAAAAAAAAAAAAAGAAGAAGAGATGCTCAGGACCATGATTCCGGATTGGTTTGTTGGCACTTAAAAGGGATGTTCCTCAAGAAATTAAAAATAGAGCTTCCCTATGACCCTGCAATTGCATTACTGGGTATTTACCCCAAAGATACAGATGTAGTGAAAAGAAGGGCCATCTGTACCCCAATGTTTATAGCAGCAATGGCCACGGTCACCAAAATGTGGAAAGAACCAAGATGCCCTTCAACGGACGAATGGATAAGGAAGATGTGGTCCATAAACACTATGGAGTATTATGCCTCCATCAGAAAGGATGAATACCCAACTTTTGTAGTAACAGGGACGGGACTGGAAGAGATTATGCTGAGTGAAATAAGTCAAGCAGAGAGAGCCAATTATCATATGGTTTCACTTATTTGTGGAGCATAACAAATAACATGGAGGACATGGGGAGATGGAGAGGAAAAGGGAGTTGAGGGAAAGTGGAAGGGGAGGAGAACCATGAGAGACTATGGACTCTGAAAAACAACCTGAGGGTTTTGAAGGGGTGGGGGGTGGGAGGTTGGGGGAACCAGGTGGTGGGTATTGGGGAGGACACAGTTTGCATGGAGCACTGGGTGTGGTGCAAAAACAATGAATACTGTTATGCTGAAAAGAAATTTAAAAAAAAAAGGGGGGGGAATGTTCTAGGACAAGTCTTTGAATAACTTTAGGAATTGGGTAATCTTGGGAAGAGCTGACAATTCCAGATCAGCAAGTTCCCTGATGTCAAAGAATCAGAAGACAGAAAATAGAAAAAGACATGGCTAATACATAAGGGTTGCTTTATTTCCCAGTAATTTGCCACTTTCTTAGTAATTAACACACTGAACAATACTTTAGATTTTTTTCAACCTCTCATGACCATAACTTATTAGCCCAGTCTTAACTTTGACATTGATGTTAACATACAGCTGCAATAAAATCTGTATAAATTTTGGTAAATCTTTCCTAAAACAATAGCCATTTTTCCTCTTTTTGGAAATTATTTATTCTAATAAACAGATATGCAGAATTAATATGACTTGCTTTTAAATGAAGGTTATTTTTGTGCACAAAAAGTATAAAAAGACATCACAGAAAGGCTTTTTAAAGGTTATCAATTCTTCATTGACTCAAAGGACACAGTAGCAATTATTTTCCTTGAATTATACTATGTAAATATCTTGGAGCCAATTTTGAGAGTTTATTATTTCTTTAGGTTTATTGAAAACTGAACAGGGTATAAAGAATTGTATTCTTCTTCTTCTCCGTATTCTATTCTCCTCCTGGTGTTTGCCTGAGACTTTTTAAGTTCCTTTGCTTCTGTGTCCTCTGGATGCTCCTTTTTTTCCCCCATTGTAATACTCAGGATGACACTAGCTGTATGGAGATAGGCTCTGAAAATGCACTGAGATTCTAGAATCTACTGAAGTAAAAAATAGTACTGAATTTTCTGTAGTCCATCTCTCCTAAAGCTGAAGATTGAGAAATAGGTTATACCCAAGATTGTGATTAAAGATAATAGTGGTCATGTCTGATTCTCAATTCCATGGGATACATCCCCCTTTTCTGGGTGACCTCAGGACAAGCTGAGGAATATTCAACAAGAACAGAAATAGATGGCATTAAATCAATCAAATACATCACCTTTCCATTGGCTTTATTAGAAGAAACTACCTACAGAATGACAGAAGGCCTGAGTAAGAAGTGGTAAGGAGATTCTGAAAGTTAGCTCCGTAAGAGTCAGTGACTCAGGTCAATGCCTGATGAAATGAACCAACAGCATTAAGTTCTTATCATTAATTCACCAGTGTTTTTATAACTAGTCTCTCCTTAGGGGAATTATTTGTCTTCACAATTTTATTCAAAGAAGAGGGGTTTTAGTAATAGATATCAAATAAGCAAAGGATATCCCACATCTGTCCATGGTATATACTCTAGTAATTAAATGTAAATTGCAATTTAAGTTAAGAATGACACTTTGGAAGACTCCTCACCGATCCAGTTTGACACAGGGCCTCATACATTGCGAGAGCACATATGCACATGGGCACACATGTGCACACACATGCACACACAGATGAAATTAAAATTGATGTTAACACCAGAGGGGAAGAAAAAAGAGCAAAAACGCACAGCCTCGTGTTGCCAAATGGACAGTCATGGAATTTTCTTCAGGTTTAAAACAAGCTGCTCTCACTTATGGAATTTCTCTTCCCATAACCATGAGAGGGTTTTGAAGAAGTCACATGTCAGTTGAAGAATGCACCCCTTTAGTTTTTCAAGTGGTGCCAAAAGGTGTTAGGAAAGAAGAATATTAAATTGCAACAGGCTCTTCTCTAAATTCATCGGAACAGCTGAACTAAAACCACTAAGTCAAGCAGAATCTGATTACTCAGAAGGGGTCATATCATGTAACACATACGAGTCTAGGAAGTATCATTAAACGTGGTCTTTGGATCTAAAATAAAGTAGCCGAAGACTAGCGCTGAAGTATTCCTCGGGTTAAATCACTGCAGCAGCTCTTCAATCAGGGCTAAGCTTGAGTTCTGAATGTGCGAGACCATCACGACTGAGGAGAAGCGGGTGGAAGGGAGACAAGTTACTGCAAAGCTCTGCCCTGTTCCTGGCCTGAGGAGAGAGACTGGCACAGGTGTGGGCTGTGATGGAGGTGGTGTGTGGTGTAGGTGGAGCTCCTGCGCAGGTGATGATCCAAAGGGAGAGTAGATGTGAAATATTTTAGTTATTTGAGGGAGAGAGCAGAAACCACACAAGTGCACAAGCATGAAGTGGGCAGAGCAGAGGGGGAGGGAGAGGGACGAGCAGATTCCGCACCCAACGCAGGGCTCGATCTCATGACCCTGAGATCATGACCTGACCCCAAAAACCGAGAGTTAGATGCTTAACCCATTGCACCACCAAAGCACCCCAGGGGAGTATAGATTTTAGATAAAGCCTCATAAGAATGCAAATCACAGTCTTAGGTCTTAGCAATCACCTTCTATGTTAATACCTGTTCCTATTTCAATGAGCAACCTCAAATATCTCTTTGATCTAAATCAGTACTGTCCAATAGAAACATGATGTGAGCCAAATATTTAACTTAACATTGTCTAATAGCTACATCAAAAGAAGTAACAAGAAACAGGTAAAATCTATTTTAATTATACATTTTATTTCACCTAATGGGTTGAAAATATTCTCATTTTAACAAGATTATATGTTGAAAATCTTAATGAGATATTTTAATTTATTTCTGTACAAAGTTTTTGAAATTGAATGTCTTCTACACAGAACACATCTCAATTCAGATTAGTCACATTTCAAGTTGTCAATAATCCCGTGTGATTAGTGGTTACCATGCATGGCTATTGACAACACATATCAGATGTTGGAGTCTATGACTGAGGAACACTTGGAAAGCCAGTGTATGTTTGAAAAGGAAAAAACCTGTGAAGCTGATATACCTAACGGTATATCAATTAACCCAAAACTTCTCTTCATGATCCCCACACTTCTTTGTTGCCAAAATTTGGGATTGTAGAGACTAAAAAGTTGATGTGAAAAATCTTGGATTGTACTCTTAGCTCTAACCGTGGCTCCGACTGGTTTGTTTGTAAGTGGATCTGGGCTATGAATATAGTTATACCTACACTATCCTTGGATTTGATCCAGGGAACCCCATTCCAGTTTCAAACACCTTATGAGTATGTACTGATACACCTTAGAACTAAACAAAAAATGCACTGACCTCTAGATAACACTGGCTCTCCATGCAACTCAAGCAGTCAATTAATGTAGCCTGTACATTTTTCTAGTCGAACTTGGCTCCAGACTCCATATTGTTTACACATTAATCTATGCAGGAAAACCATTATGTGTCTATGAATGTGACACTTCGGGGGCATTCTAAAGAAACTAATTCATTCCTTCCTTGAAAAAATTATTTACAAAATGGTTACCATGTGTGTAGATAAATGAAGCACTGAGGGCAAAAGAATGAGAGTGTGGAACATGCCACAAAGAGCTTCTGGTTTGGTTTGCAGAAATAGATACATCAAATTAGTGTATATTATTAGTGTAAAAAGGAACATAAAGAGAGAGAAATTAATATGCCTTGGCTCTATCAGGAGACTTCATGGAAAATTCAAACTCACAGTGGTCACAAGGATGACTGGGTTTGAGCTGACAATTCCAGATTGAGGAAAACGTTTCAGCAGAGGAATGGCATTGAGTGGCTAGGGATAGGAAGAGCCTAATTTAATTGGCAATTTTGTGTGAAGAAGTAATAGTGATGGTTAATGTTGATTATATAATATGTATTATATGATATATAATAATGAGGATACAATAATGAGAACACTGAGCACAGAGAGATTTAATAACTAAGATCTATAATGCTGGAAAATATAGGATGAGTTTAGGTTAGACACTTTGAATTCAGAGTATTAGTGGAACATTCAAGTGTCAGGGACTGTGGTGTTAGAACATCCATATAAAGTTGAGACTGGAGATATTATCTTGGGAATGAAGTTTATGTTATTAATTAACTGTAGGAAAGCATCTAAAGAGATGAATATCAAAAGCTAAGGCCTATTCCCTGGGAAACACCCACAGCTGGAAAAGGAACTTGAGGAAAAAAGAGAGAGAGATGGTCCATGAGAAAACAAGGAAAGGAAGGAAGGAAGAGAGAGAGATAATCACATCAAATGATGTATGAAGATCAAGAAGAATAAAGTCTGAAAAAACCCATGGCATTCATTCAGAAGGAGAAAGAAATCCAACAGAAATGGAAGGTGGTTCTCAGTGAAATAAGAGAAAGTGGATTAAAAATAAGGGAGACATTGAGTATAAGCCCCTAATCTGACAGTTTTGGTTTGGTGCAACAAAAGAGAGAAACATAATGAAAGATAAAGAAATATCAACCTCTGAAAGTCTTCATTCACTAACTCGACCACCAGATAGCTGAGTGGTTGTGATGGACAGGTTAGCAGAATCTTCTGAGCTACCTCCTTAAGCATAGAAAGAAGGATGAAATGGATGAAAAGATAAAAAAGGTAGAAATCAATGACAAGAGACAATCCCATGTAGCCTGTGGAGAAAGCCCACTTTTTAAACTACCAAAATCATCTGCCCAAAGTGAAGCGGGCTTGGGAAATTCAAAAAGGTGAAGAGTACTCGAAAAAGACCTGGTAAGGTCTCTATGAGTAAAATTAAATAAATAAAATTATTGTCAAATATTGGGGAAGGTTTAATTGTAGTTAGACACCATGCTTTTTTAGTAGGTTAAGTATTTTCCCCCACAAAATTTTGAACCTAGAGGTATACATATAGAAGAAGAAAATGGTAATTTATAAGGACATTGATTAAAAAGTAGTTCATGGGGCACCTGGGTGGCTCAGTGGGTTAAAGCCTCTGCCTTCGGCTCAGGTCATGATCTCAGGGTCTTGGGATCGAGCCCCGCTTTGGGCTCTCTGCTTGGCGAGGAGACTGCTTCCTCCTCTCTCTCTGCCTGCTTCTCTGCCTACTTGTGATCTCTCTCTGTCAAATAAATAAATAAAATCTTTAAAAAAATAAATAAAAAGTAGTTCATGTACTTACTGTGACAAACCTTCATGAACTGGTCTAGGTAACAGAAGTAAATAGCTAACAACCATAGATGTTTTGAAATACTTATTTTCAAACTAAGTACAGATGGGGTTCTCTACCTGATCAGAAGATGAGTTCATTTAAGAAATCTGGCATTTTTTATCAAGCCTTAGGGATAAATTAGGTTTGAGTTATATTTATTTGAATCATAAGAGAAGAAAATATCTTTTTCAAGGAGAGTAGACAAGAGTCTAAGGGTAGTAATAATTCTGAGTATCTCAAGGGTCTGTCACTGAAAAGGTCTTTTGGCCCATGTACTCAAATCTCAGACACAGGACAAAGAGCAATGAAAAAGAGTAAAACTTGAAAGAATTGGCTTTAGTGGTAGTTTCTTTGAGGATGGGAGTTTCTCAGGAACACATCAGACAAACCATGAGGGACTATGGACTATGAGAAACAAACTGAGAGTTTTAGAGGGGTCAGGGGTAGGGGGCTGGGTGAGCCTAGTGGTGGGTAAAATGGCACGTATTGCATGGAGCACTGGGTGTGGTACATAAACAATGAATTTTGGAACACTGAAAAAAAGTTAAATGAAATTAAAAGAATAAATTGTTATATTAGGAAAAAAAGAATACTAAAATAAATAAATAAATAAATAAATAAATAAATAAATCTGCCCCCCCCCCCCCCAAGAAAAGAAAGAAAGAAAGAAAAGAAACATCTGTGGATATCAGTAGTGATACTGGTGCTTAAGCAAGTATGAACAACAGCACTTTTTGTGGGCATTTGAAATAATTAAATGTAGGAATAAAGTAAGGAGGAATATGAGAGAAAAAGAAATTGACAGAATTGATTTGGAAGCCAAAGGGTATACCTCACTGAACACACAATAGACATCATCTGAGATTAGCCTCTAGTCTTTGGACATATTTGATGATGCTGAAGTTCCTGAAAATTTTAAAAAAGCTGAGCCAGAGAAATCTTACATTTGACTATTATCATGATCTTAATTTGCCTCCAGACTGAAATTAAAAATGGAAAATTAAGGAATATTAGTGATAATTAGAGGTAGAACAAGTTTATTGAACTGAGCAACCCTATAGAATATTTACTCCAGGGGCGCCTGGGTGGCTCAGTCAGTTAAAGGGCTGCCTTCGGCTTGGGTCATGATCCCAGGGTCCTGGGATCGAGCCCTGCATCAGGCACTCTGCTCAGTGGAGAGCCTGCTTCTTCCTCTCCCTCTGCCTGCCGTTCTGCCTACTTACTTGTGCTCTCTCTATCTCTCTGTAAAAAAAAAAAAAAAAAAAAAAAAAGAATATTTAGTTTGTAGATCTCATAAATTACTGAAACAAAACCGTTAATACTGAGACAAGGTATCCTTTTATTTCTCCATTGCATATTCAGTACATCAACATATAACACTAGCTCATTGACTGAAAGGGGACCAAACCATTTGCGAAATTTTTCATTCCTTAATTAGATTAGACTGCTAATTATTATATGGCATAAATCATTTATATAATTACATTCAAGTATAATGGTAAGTCATATAAATAGAAGAAATTGTGAAAACAATAACTGGTATCTTTAGAAAGGGGAATATCCTTGCAGAGTGTAGCTGGAGAAACTCTTAAGGACCCACCTATGATAAAAAAAATCAAAGGAATATTTATTTGGCAAAAAAAAAAAAATCACGCTATTCACAGGGGCCAGAACCAGAGGCATCCGGTTGCTGAGCTGATCTAAAACTCAGAGCTTAACTTTACAGAGGAAATATTTTAGGAAGCACATAACAATTACACCTATTCCAAAAATATCTGTTTTGAACTATTTATTTACAATTGTAATTAAAAGGAGAGAAAAAAACTAAGGCCTTAATCTAAAATTGCATTTTAATTTCCTGGATCTTGGTGAGTGAAAAGGGGAATAAGGTAAAAATGTAAGAGAGCCAATGGTTGTAAATATCTCTCTGTTAGAACTTCTCGACGAAAAGTGTGTATTTTACGTAAAGCAAAATAAAATGAGAGGTCAGTTCAAGGAGCAATCTACATTAAAATTTTAGGATCTTGCACATGCCTAGAGTTAGAAGAAATTGTCAAATTTAAATACATTAGAATACAGTTCTCTCCTAATAGAAGCTATTGAATAAACAATGATCACAGGAAGACTAAATTACATGCCAATTTGTCAGTCATTTATACTATGTAACTTTCTAAACATTCCAAGATAATCCAAGAAAGAGTAACTTTATAAACATTCCAAAATAATCCAAGGAAGAGTAAAATATGATACAAAACACATGCCTTACCTCTGTGTGTAATTTATAATTAGATTGACAAATAACCAAAAAGACAGGCATCAAGAGGAAAAGAGACTCAGAGAGGCAGCCAAAGAAATGCCAGACAGTGAGAAAAGCAAAGAAAAACATAGGCAGCCATTCAGATGAACTGTTAATAAGACAAGTGCCAAGATTTCCATATGGGCAGTGTGGTAATACTATATGTAGACATATACTAAGCATTTTAATAGCCAGGTTTCACTAGGAGCTCAAAACAGTAGAGGCTAGACAACAGTGTGCTCATTATTAATTTTCCCTTGAGCCAAACACTCATATAAAAGAAAGCAAAAATGTTATCCATTGGAACAAAACCAAAAGGAAAAGTTTTTAATGAGCCTAATATATTCTAAGTAAATGATACTGTTCCTAGGGTAATTAGTGTCCTAGAACATCTGTTACCTTACCAGGGAAAACAAAATCTAATTTTATCTCCTGATACTCAAAAACATTTATAAACCTGCAAATGACACCCTCATGCCGTGAAGAAATACACAACACAAGGTAATTGCAATTGTAAAACTAAATGGAGCTTGGAGAGTCAGGCATTTTATCGGACATTGACATTAGACATTAATTTGCTATTAATTAATGAAGACATGGCAGCTGGGCTGCATACCCATTTACAAAAAATCAAATCCTAAGTCTCCACTGTATACATGTGATTTAAAAGGTTTAAAAACACAGTAAGACCATGGAAATATTTCATTTCCTTTTTTCTTTAACAATCTACCTTAGTTTCTGTTACCATGTAAAATCCAGTAAGATGGAGGTCTAACATCTTACACCACAAGACCACAAGAAAATGCCTCCTGCCTCAAGCGTCTCTATTCTTTCACCAATAAAAGAATGGTAATTCTTCAAGCAATATATGTTCCCATTTCACCAATTATGTGACATACAGCTTAGGACAAGAAAACATTTAACACCAGTCTTTACTTGTGGAAGAACCTGCTTATGTCCCCCAATATGTGTTTTCTTATTCTTTTAAATAGTCATATAAGCCTAACTTTTATATGGGCACAGGGCTATATAATAGATCAGAGAATGTATGGTGAAAAAAAAAAAAAACAGAGGAATCACAAGCTGATAAAGTTCGGGAAAGAAGTGGAAGAAAAAACGAGTATGAACATGGGAAAACTAAAGAGAAAATTAGAGCTGAGTAAATTACCAGACACAGGTACATTGGAAAAGATAAAAGAAAAACTTTAAAAAGAAAGAGTTAAAATGTGCTTTATAAAATGGGTATAAAACCCATTTTGAAAGTGTGTAAAACCCATTTAAAAAATCAGACAAAGGAACACAGAAAATACTTAAAATATAAATTAAATTTTCTAGAACAAAAGGAAGAATTAGTTCAACTGGTACAAAAGACACTCCATATACCAAAACCATTTCACAGTGAGATGTATATATCCTAGTCACATTATCGTGAGGTAAAGAAAAAATTCTCTGGGTGGCCACCGAATCATTTTTAAGCAGTCAAAATTCAGTATGATCTTAGTTTTCTCTACCACAATATTCAACATTAGAAAGTAGTAGGAAAAAATGGCAGCAAAGACCTCAAAGACATAAGGTATGACCTAATAATTTTCCACTCATAGTTCTGAACAAGCAAAACTGAGAAATACTGCTATGAGCTCATCTTGAAGAAATGACATGAGTAATAATTTTTGCCAAACAAGAAAGAATGGGAAACTATAGCAAAATGATTAGAAGTGAATATTGAATCTACTTAACTAAAATATATGGGAACAGGATTATAAAACTTACATAAATGTTATAGATCCTGACAGTATAATAATCTAACAAAATAGGCAAGAGAAAAAAGAAGGTTGGAAAATTTTTTAAATGTAAGTTATTTTTCTGACAGTTAGTTGAAAAGCTGTATTACTTAAATGTGATTAATTAGAGACATTTCAGCTTATTTAATAACACATATACATTAAGAAATACAACACTGTCAACTAAATTGAGTGTGGAGAATGAAGGGTAGTGAGAGAAATATCCTAACATAATCATTCCTCCTTCTGGAGAATAAACAGTAAAATATAGACCATAGAGGATTTTATATAAATTTCTAGTTTAAAGATATCCAGTTTAAAGATAGCTTTAAAGAAACACAAACCTACAAAACAAAATATTGAAAAAATATCCTATACAAACTAAAAGCATGATATAAAAGGACATAACAAAATTCTCCCATCAATCATACCAACATATTGTAGGGCTAAACTCAACTATTATATATAAAAGAAGCTAACAAATTAGAAAACAAAGTAAAATCCAGTCATATGCTGACTCCAAGAGACAGACTTAAAACACACACACACACAACCACCCACATTCACATACATAACCACACACACTCACACACACACACACACAATCAACTACACAAAACCCTCATTATATTCCAAAACAGTCGAATCAGTATAGACAGAATTTTCTTATAACCATCTAATAGTACTAGAAATGAACAAGACAATGAGAAAAAAGAACTAAAAAAAAAAAAATTAACAACTAACTTTCTCTTCAAAAACATGAGTCAAAGATAAAATCAAAATGGAAATTCTGGAATATACAGAAAAATATTAGTGTTAGAATAATTACTTAGCAAAACTCCTGGGGCTACACCTGGGAAAGCCTAGATGAATATTCCTACTTTAAATATTCATATTCAATTATAAAATTAAATAAACAATTGCATATAAAGAACTTGAAAAAGAATAACACAAAAGCCCAAGGAAAGCTGAATTGAGGAACTGATAAAAATACAAGTTGAGATAAATAAAATTGCATGAAAATATTAGAAACCCTGTTGAAAATATCAATAAAATAAGAAACCATTAACTAAATAAAGTTTTAAAAAAGATTCATGTGAAATTATTTAGCTCAATTCTATGAAAATACATTTTCAAACTTGGATAAAATGATTCATATTTTAGAAAAAATAACTTATTAAAAGTCACCAGAAAAAATAGACTACCTAAAGCAATCAACATGGAAAATATGAAGGATGCTGTCAGACTGTTACCATTGTGCAAACGACATGTGATGGTTATACCAGAAATTCTACCAAACTGGAGCAGTAGTTCCAACACCTGGAGAGCTTATTAAAGCACAGATCAGTGCCCCTAACACCAGAGATTCTAATTCACATTTCTGGGATGAGGCCCTGAATTTGTATTTCAAACACGTTTCTACATCAGTGGCTCTCAGCAGGTGGAGTTTTGTTCACCAGGGGACATCTGTCAATGTTTGGAGACATTTGTTATTGCAGTTACCATGTGGGAGGGTGCTAATGACAAGGTAGATAGAAGCCAGAGATGTTGCACAGGAGAGTCCCCACAACAAAGAATAACCCAGCCCAAAACATTCACAGGGCTGAAGTTCTGGATATTGCTAATTCTGTTGGTCTCTAGACCACACTTTGAGTAGTGCTGTTCTAGAGTGCAAGTGGACACAGTTTCTCTAAAGAATCAGATGGCCCATACTTCAGGTGTAGTGCTCCACATAGAGTCTCTGTCACACATTCTTTGTTTATTTTTGTAACCCTCTAAAAATATAAAAGTCTTTTCTTAGCTCATAGTCCTTACCAGAACAGATCCTTCTGCGAATAATAGGTACACAAATTTGTTGTGCGATACAAATACAAAGAACAGAAATTCTTCTGTAATGTGAAAAAATGCATCTTTCTTAGTCTTAAAACTAATCATCAAAATTAATTACAAATTCTAGCAAGCCATTAAGATCAGGGAGAAAGACAGGATCTTCACTACCACTACTGTTCTTTTACACTTTCTAGTGATGATAGCCCATATAATTAGACACGAGAAATAAATGATTCTTCTAGAGACAGGCAGCAGTGGAGTGGAAACTAGCTGGATGACCACCATATCTGTGTTTTGCTTTGTAGGGCACTATAGAAGCTGAATTTCCCAATACGCAAGTCCATATAATTGTGTCTACAGGTAGAACATGGATAGAAGTGAGGCAGATTAATTCCAAGTTTGCTTAATAAAAACATTCTAAGTGATCCTGGTTCTTTCTTACCACATCTGCCAGCTGGAGACAGAGAACGCAATGCAGAATTCTGAGGCCTGAGAACAGGGGTTGGCAAACTGTGGTTCACGGGCCAAATCTGGCCCACTGCCTAAGTTGTAAATTCAGTTTAATTACACAGCCATGCCTCAACATTTACGTATTGTCTATGGGGGTTTTCAAGCTACAACAACAGTTGAGTAGTTGCAAGAGAGACTGCATGGTCAGCAAAGCTTAAAATATTTACTGTCTGGCCCTGTATGGAAACAAATTTTGACAACTCTTGTCTTCAGACGATAGAAATAGAAAATTGAAGATACCTCTGTCCCTGAATTACTCTTTGGGTATGGTCATCCCACCCTTTCATACTGCGTTGGATCATATTGCAAAATAAAATTTTATTTTGTTAAGCCACTGAGATTTAGTGCTTATTTAGAAGCTAGCTAGTGTTGGGGGCATTTGGGTGGTTCATTCAGGTAAGTGTCTTCCTTTGGCTCAGGTCCTGATCCCCGAGTTCTGGGATTGAGCCCTGTGTCAGGCTCCCTACTCAAGGGGAGCCTGTTTTTCCCTCTCCTCCCTCCTAGTGATCTCTCTCTATCACAAATAAATAAATAAAATCTTAAAAAAAAAAAAAAAGAAGCTAGCTAGTGTTAACTACCTTGGGAAGGTAAAATTATGAGCAGATATGATTGGTTACCTATAATATTCAAGGGAATCAACTGAAAATTTATGGAAAGTGAGGAGGGTTTATATAAAGGCAGCTGGTTACAAAATTAATTAAAAGAATCAATAGTATCTATCTATCTATTTAAACAATCACCAGTAATGGTTTAGAAAACTCTCACACATGCAACAGAAGTAAGACATACCTACACTAAATTTGACCTGAGGTGTGGAAACTCTATTTGAATAAAACTTTAAAACATTACTTGGAGATTCCAAAAGTAACTAGGACATATCTTATCTTGATTAAACCTATAAATATAATATAGATGTCAATTCTCACTAAGTTGACTCAGAATATTAACTTATTTCCAATAATAATGTCATGGGATTTTTTCCCTCCAACTAGACAAGTTTATTCCATTCTTTATACAGAAATATCAACAGGAAAAGGTAACTAGGACATAGACATTATAACTTACCCCAAAATAAATGCTAGGTGGATCAATGAAGTTAGAATGAAAAATAAAACATAAAAGTTCTAGAAGAAACCATGGGAAACTACTTTTAATAATCTCAGAGTGTGGAAGACCTTCCCAAGCATGATGCAAAATCATTAACCCATTCTAAAAAAAGAAATGATTAAAAATTTCAACTCAATAAATTCTACCAATATCTCTTTCTCTCATATATACATGTGGAGGCACACACACACACACACACACGTGTGCACATACATACACATATCCATGTATGTATGTATATATGTGTATGGGATAGTATTAGCACTGTGAAATGTAAAAAAAATCTTAAAATATTTTCTCACCAATCAGATTGCCAAAAATAAAAAAAGTTTGCCAACACACAATGTTGGAGAGAGTGTGAATTAAAAGATACTTTTATACATTGCTAGTGGTGGTATAAATTGGCAAAGTTCCCATAGATGACAATTTTCAGATATTTCCCATAATTAAAAATCACTTGAGAAGTTGTACATATGCCAAATGTTGCATAAGTATTATTAAGTATTATTTATAATAGCAGAAAGTTGGAAACAATGCCTGTCAATAGAGGACTGATTAAATAAATAGGGGTATAGCCATATAATATAATCCTATGTAGCACCTATGAAAATGAAGTACTCATGTGTATATGCACTCATACAAACTCAAAGACATATTTTTATGAGAAAGAAAAACAAAGAATAAAATCTGTAGTTTGCTGCATCTTTATAAAAAAAGGTAAAAAATACTTGGGTGTGTCTGTGTACACATTAAATAGCTCTGGAAAAATACATAAAGAAGTAGTAACTAAGGTTATCTCTCAAGGGCAACTGCGTGGCTGAGGAACAGAAATAGAAGGGAAATATTTCACCCTATGCTTTTTTGAATATTTAAATTTTTACTTTAAAAATTCTAAATATGGGGGCACCTAGGTGACTCAGTTGGTTAAACATCCGACTCTTGATTTTGACTCAGATCATAGTCTCGTGGTTGTGAGATCAAGACCCAAGTCGGACTCCACACTGGGTGTGGAGCCTGCTTAGGATTCTCTTTTCTCCCACTTTTCCTCCACCCCTCCCCCTACCCGTGCCCGCTCTCTCTCTCTCTCTCTCTCTCTCAAAATGTTAAATATGCCTGTATAATCATATGTAAATCTATCTAGATAAATCTATATCTGGATATACAGATATACTTAACATTTAGGTATATTTAACATAGAGCTATACAAAAATTTATCTTAAAATAGATATATGTAAGTTGCTGTGTTTAACACAGATATATAAATACATGAAAACTGTTAGGCTTTCCCCTGACTCAATAGTATATAAATAAAGGCAAAGGTTTATTTCTTTGAATCTGGGGTTTAGAGAAAAACACTTTATTTCTAGAAAGGAGTGAAAATACAAATAGGCAAAGGAGGAAGTCTTTGCAAAACTGGAAATAGAGGAAATAATACCAAAAAAGTGACTTATTGCCTTTATTTTTTTAAAGATTTTATTTATTGAGAGACACAGAGAGAGCATGAGCAGGAGGAGGAGCAGAGAGAGGGAGAAGCAGACTCTCCACTGAGCAGGGAGCCCGATGTGGGGCTCAATCTCAGGACTCCAGGATCATGACCTGAGCAGAAGGCAGAAGCTTAACCAATAGAGCCACCTAGGTGCCCTGACTTAATGCCTTTTTATCTATTTCTCTAGGCCTTATAATTTATACAAACTTACAACCAAGAAGGGAATTGGAGCTAATAATACTTAGAGGCTCTAAACATTAGAAATATCTAAAATATTATAAATAAGAGACTCATAGTAAGAAGTCATGACAAACTGTTAAAATTAATGTTTTCTTTCAAAGGTCAGACATCACAAACACAAAAAAAAAAATTCAGTGAAGCTAGAATCCACCAGTTCTTTGAAACACATAGACTAGGCTTTACATAACTGCCTGTCAGCCATTCCAATCACAATATTAACAGCTTGGAAATTTCAGGAAAGCTGTTGCTAAGAAAACTTCAAATCCTTTATTTGAAATATGCCTCTCAGCTGCTGGATTAATATAGTTTCGTGCCTTTGGTTTTGGGCTGGAAAATGAGATGAGGACTCAATGATGCAGAAAAGGCATAAAAGTTTCCCTTCCTTTAAAGGTACCAGTTTGTAGTTATTAAAACTCTGAGCTCTCCATGAGTCTGATCTGCTTTGAGGCACATAATTTTTAAAAAATATGTATCCTTCCAGCATCAGAGAAACACATATACACAAACTAGATTTCGTCCAAAATCAGCCAAAGACACTGTCTTGGAATTGACCCTCTAACAATGATTTTTTTCAAGATTTATAACAGAAACAGTATTCTCAACGAGCACATAGTTTTGCACGTTTACATGAACTGAAAACACCTAGTGACTAATGAAATAGACCCCATCAGTTGCCTAAAATTTTCCCTAATTCTTTGTGAGAATTCCCACATTAATTATTAATTAGCAATTAATACTAGAAGGTGTAATCACAGTATGCCTTCTACAAGGTTACAGTTGCTTAAAATTTTCATAATTACAACATAGTTAATTCTAAATCATGAGTTTAATATTCTCAATTAGTTTTTTTGTTATCAAAAATAACATCTAGCAATTTTAAAGAATGATATGATCAATGACACCTTTTACGTCAACTCTGAACTGTGGAAAAGATTCGGGATATGCAAACCAAGGAAGCAAAATGGTACCCTGGGGAGCTTTAGTTACTTCTGTTCATGTAAACTGCATATTAAATTTCATTCGTCATTGCTGAATGTGAAGGAAATCTCTCCACAATTATTATTTTTTTCAGTAATCCCACATAATAATATCAATTAATTTTTATCTTCATTTTAAGAAGAGTTTCAACTAAGACATGTTTTACAGATAAAATATATTACAATCAATAACCTAAAAGTAATAAAACTGAGGGGAATGGGAAATGAGGGAAGAAAAACCAAATGAAATATGAAAAATCGACAGTTTTTATAGAACAAATGTACACCTGGAGTAAAGGTAAAACACACCATTTTCTTTTATTGACACTGAAGAGAAATTTTTCTATGGGTCATCTTGAGAATAAAATGGAAATAAGAAACACAACATCTTTACAATAAACACACTGAGAAGTTAATTTTTGCAGGCCTTTATCTTATGTTTCTACATATAGATAAGCACATAGAATCAAGTCAAATTAGATTTCAACAAAAACAATGCTATGATGGGGAAGGAGGGCCATCTATTAACAAGTATCTATGTGAATTTTTGATGGCCTCAAAATTTAATCACGGGATCAATGAGCAATTTTTAATAATAACAGAATTATATAGGATGTTATCAAAAGAAGTTCATTTAAGTGCTTTAAAGGCATGAGAAACTCAGCCCAGAGCATCATATAATGGAGAGCAATGGATCAAATGTGTATGATTTGCTCTGTGGTTGGTGCTTAGGCTCCAAATTGGTGCACCATGCACTCTGGCTCCTGGTTGGCCCAGAATGGAGGCCCTGAGAAAATAGAGCTATGCTGGAGGTAATACAGTTCAACCTCCTAGGGCTGAACATGATAAAGCTGGTCAACATCGGGTTAAGATTTTGGGAGTATGGATATAGACTTGAGGACATTATTTAACCTAAAAAGTCCTCATGGTAGTAGTTTGTCCCATGGTTGTCTCCTTATATAAGACTGTTTACCTCCTTTTTCAAAAGATAGAATGAAGTATGTTCAGCTACTTTGCATTTCAGTCAATAAAATATGTCTGCCCTTACAAAATAAATTGGTGAACTAAAGACTGAAACAGATTTTTCCTAGTCCTTTCCTACTTTATTCCATTTCACCTCTGTCTCCGCCATATAGACGTCAGTCTTCTCTCCAGTTTCTTTCTCTCTACTTCAGTGTATCATAGAGTTATGAGGTGGCTTGTATTGAACTTCCTCATTATTTTTTCCTATTTCTCAAAAGAATATGAAGAAATATCCTGCATCATTTCTAGAATTTCTATTCATTTTCTATGATTTTCCTGTGTACTTTAAAAAAATTACTTGAGAGAGAGCGAGCACAAGATGGAGGGGCTGAGGGAGGAGGAGAGAGAATCTCAAGCGACTCTGTGTTGAGCACGGAGCCACCCAGGGGGCTCCATCTCATGATGTTAAGATCTTGACCTGAGGTAAAACCAAGAGTCAGAAGCGTAACTGACTGTACCACCTAAATGCCCCTTTCCTGTGTACTTTTATGCTTCCTAATATTTCATTGGAGTAAAATAATGTATTACATATTGAAAATATGTAATTTTCAAAAACACATAGTAAACACATTTTTAAAATTCCCCAACAGTCTGTATTCCCCGTAGTTCTATTATTTCCTCAAAAGTCATAATAATTTTAATATTGAGTCTGATTTTTTTTTATTCAGTGGTTACCACAGGAACTAATCCAAAAGTATAGGACAGGAGTTGGATCTCATGTTTTCAAGGCCAGAGTAGGTAAACAAGTATCCCTTTGTCTACTAGGATATATAGGACTCATTCTGTTCAGGAGTTCTGCGGCACATGAAATACCTCTCAAAGGCCTCTATGTATTACAATACGTTAAATGACCTCCTCCACAAAATCAAGTGAAACAATATGCAGCCAATGAACTATACTTAGTCAATCTAATCAGATACCTTTGATTAATTTTAAGTATTCTGTGCTTCAGTTCTGTAAGCATATTTACTTGGGCTTCCTTGTTTATACTATATTTTCTCTCCCTGGAATAATTAAAAATTGCCTTTCCTATCAAAATTCTGTCATCTCCCATCTGTGAAATTTAGTGATCAAAATATTTAAAGTAGTGGCACTCTTCAGAACTACACAATTTTATCAGTTATTCTTTAATGAGTAATCACATATGGCCTTCCATTCTTTTCATAGTTGCTTATATCCATTCTTATTTCCCTTATCGGAATATAATCCTTTTGATGAAGGGATCCATGATTAATTTTCATATCCCCTAAGAATGCTTAACATCATGCCTGTATTATCAGGTCACTCAATTCTTGGTGAATGAGTGAAGATTTCCAGTGTCCACATAAATCATGTAACAATTCCAACAAATTGTTAATTAATACAGCAAAACTCATTGGGCTGGGTTCATTAGAGTCATTTAGATGCAAACTAATCAATGATAAGAAATATGGCTAAGGACTTAAAACACTGCTTTTTTCAATATCTTCCCTTCCTTTAGGATATTATATGAACAAATATTCATAAAAATTTTTAGGAGTCCATAAATATAAAGCTTAAATTAGCCATTGCAAAGGAAATCACTTTTCCATATGGAAGATACATGGGTATACCCAAGGCAATTCATCTAGACATGATCCGAAACTCCCTCCCTTGTAAGCACTGAATATTTATAAATATTCATTACAATTTAATTTTTACAACTTTAAAAGGTAGGTATCCTTTACTCTATCATATTGATAAGGAAATTAAACCCAGAGATGTTATTACATAGATGCCCAAAATCACACAACTAGTCAGCGATAATAGTGAGATCCCACCTCTTTAGCTTCCATCATTTTACTTCAGTGGAATAAAGAAGACATTTGGGGACCTAAGGTTATTTTGTTTTCTTCCAGAAGACTGTATTTTTAATTAAAAAAAATTATTCATTTGTTTGATTCTTTATTTATTTATTTTGAGAAAGAGAGAGCAAACAGGGGGTGGTAGAGGGGTAGAGGGAGAGGGAAAGAGAGAATCCCAAGCAGGCTCCATGCCCAGCACAGAGGTCATTGCTGGGTTCGATCTCAACACTCAGAGATCATGACCTGAGCTGAAATCAAGAGTCAGATGCTAAACCCACTGAGTCACCCAAGCGCTGTCCAGAAGAGTGTGTTTTGAATAGAGATGATGAGTTCTTTACTGCTTTACCTCAGTTTCATCTATATAATCTGATTATATATGTTCCGCCACTGGAGTTTTCTAAAGAAAATAATTGTATGCTTAAAAACATAAGAAATATGGTTGAGTTTCGTTCTTCTACACATAGCTGTCCAATTTTCCCAGCACCATTTTTGAAGAGACTGTCTTTTTTCCATTGAATATTTTTTCCTGCTTTGTCGAAGATTATTTGACCATAGAGTTGAGGGTCCATATCTGGACTCTCTACTCTGTTCCACTGGTCTACGTGTCTGTTTTTGCACCAGTACCATGCTGTCTTGGTGATCACAGCCTTGTAGTAAAGCTTGAAAAGAGGCAACGTGATGCCCCCAGCTTTAGGAAACAAGTGTTGGAGAGGATGTGGAGAAAAAGGAACCTCTTACACTGTTGGTGGGAATCAAATTGGTGCGGCCACTTTGGAAAACAGTGTAGTGATGCCTCAAAAAATTAAAAATAGGGCTACCCTACGACCCTGCAATTGCACTAATGGGTATTTACCCCAAAGATACAGATGTAGTGAAAAGAAGGGCCATATGTACACCAATGTTCATAGAAGCAATGTCCACAATTGCCAAACTACGGAAAGAGCTAAGATGTCCTTCAGAAAGGATGAATACCCAACTTTTGTATCAACACAGATGGGACTGGAGGAGATTATGCTGAGTGAAATAAGTCAAGCAGAGAAAGTCAATTACCATATGGTTTCACTTACTTGTGGAGCATAAGGAATAACATGGAAGACATTAGGAGAAGGAAAGGAAATGTGAATTGGGGTAAATCAGAGGGGGAGAGGAACCATGAGAGACTGTGGACTCTGAGAAACTGAGGGTTTTGGAGGGGAGGGGAGGGGAGCTTCATGGTGGGTATTAAGGAGGGCACGTATTACATGGAGCACTGGGCATGGTGCATAAACAATGAATCTTGGAACACTGAAAAAATGAAATATAAATAAAAATAAAAACATAAGAAGAAAATAAAAATCCAGACTTCTTATTCTGATTTTAAATTTGGTCCCCTTGTGTTTTCCATTTTCACTTTTTTCCCCCAAATGCATAATAATGCTTTATCTCCTCTGTTTCTCACAAGAAAGCCATAAGGATAAAGTGATTCTGAAGGACACATAGAAGATATTGATTAGTACTATATTGTATTTAAAATTCTATGGTTATGTGTGTCTAAATGTTTACATTAAAATTTTGGGATATTATAACAGAAGTCATATGGTTTTTGGAAGAAAAGGCATATGTGTGAAGACCTAATTATCTGGATTCAATTCCTGGCTTTTTTACTCATGAAGTTAATTAGTTAACTCTTCTGAGTCTTAGTTTTCTTGATGGTAAAATGGAGATGACAATATACATCTTATGATAGTGATATGAGAATTACATGAGGTTATATCTATAAAGCACTTGCTTCAGTATCTAGTACAGAGGAGGCAATTAATAAAGGTAAGTTATTCTTACTTCTTGCGGGCAATTACATTATTTTTCTTAATTCTTTACTCTCCTCTCTTTCTTTGCCATGCAAGTCTGATTACCCTTTCCTGTTTCTCGACCTTAGGCTTTAACTAATGGGATGTTACAGACATGATGCAGACACTTGATACACACTTGTATTATTGAGTTTTCCCTTCTGAAATTACCAGGAACAGGTATTATTGAGTTTTCCCTTCTGAAATTACCAAGAACAGGTCAAGCCCCAAGTAGCCCACAGTCCAAGGAAGAGAAAAGGCACATGGAATAAACCTGGATTCCACCTGCAACTTACAATCCAGCCTAGCCAAGCCCAGCCTCCAGCAGCCAACTGTGAAAATCCAACGTGAAAGTAGGAAGACATTGAGCAGCACTATAGAAATTGGTACCTAGAATGAAGCCTCGAATTAAGGTGCTACTGGGCGAAAAGCCTAATATATGTAGCACTGACTTTCAGGTCAGGTGGTGAGAGACAATAAACTATAATAGGAAGCTAGAAAAATAGGAGCCATTTCAGGTAGTTGTAAAATATTCGGTAAAAATGTTGCCTCTGATAACTTGGAGACAGAAAATACACATAATACATTCATAAACACAGGCAAACAGATTTCTGGTGAGAATATTAAAAAAATGAGCAAGCTTCTGCTACATGTATTTGCCAGGGTGTTACAAGAAATAGACAATCTCAGCAAACAGCAGACTGGTTTGCAAAAAGAAATTGAGAGGACATATGGTGAGCCCAGAAATGCTGGGTTTTGTACTGGACAGGAAAACAAAAATTTCTCATTTCTAGCCTTGTCAGTCAGTAAAAACATTATCCAATAAAGGTATGACCTGGGGGGGGCGGAAATCAAACCATAAATATATGTGACTATCTATCATAGTGCCTGACACTTGGAGGCATTCAATAAGTTTACAGTCTATTATATTATAACAGGGCTGGTTTCATGCAGCAGAATATTATAAAGCAGTTTAAATAAATAAACTAAACACTAAATGTATCAACATGGATAGAACTTTAAAATAATAAAGCTAAGTGATAAACACAAGCTATGAAAGGAGATAGAGATGATGATGGGACTTATTAAACTTTTAATATGGACCTAGTGTATGTTTTAAGGATACACGTGTATGTGGAAATATGCAAAAGCATGCATGGACAGTAAACACACTAACTTCAGGAGAGCAGTTAATTTCAACATGAAAAGGAGGGATAAAGATAATGCTTTTGCTGTATTATAACATTTTATTCCTTTAAAAAATGCTGTCTGAAAAAATATGGCAAAATGTGAATTCTGTTAAACAAAGGTGGTCCATACATGGTTATCTTTTTAAACAAATTGGCTTACTTTTCCGAGTTTCTGAAATCTTTTATAATTAAAAACTAAAAATAATATTCAACAGAAAAGCAATGAAAGCTTTCATCTAGGTATATAGCTTCAGACTAGTTCTTCATACATGAAAAAAAAAAAAAAGATACTATTTAAAGACTGAATAACCGATTTTGCTACTTGGATCATCTTGCTGTACCTTAGTGTTATAATGCAACTTTCACAACCCCAAAATGGGGTCTAGAAATTAATATATTGTCCCTTGCATTGTGTGTGTTTGTGTGTGTATGAATACAATGGAAAAGAACCCAATTTACCTGTTTGTTTGCCTGAGTAGCCACCAAAGAAAAAAAATATAACCCTAATTTCTTGCACCAGTTACTTTTGAAGGGTATCTTACCACTGCATGCAATCAATTACAACACTGGTACTGAAACAGAACCTGGAGAAGAGTACAGGTCAGGGAGGGGGTTATAATTAAATATCTGAATGAAGAAAGAAATACTGTGTCTGCCACAGAAAGCCAGGTGAGAGTTTAAAAACAAGCAAGGGGTGCCCGGGTGGCTCAGTCAGTTAAGCGGCTGCCTTTGGCTCAGGACCTTGGGGTCCTGGGATCGTGTCCCACGTGGGGCGCCTGCTTCTCCCTCTCCTCCCCATTCCTGCTCTCTCTCTCTCTCGCTATCTCTCTCTCTGTCAAATAATAAAATCTTTAAAAAAAAGTAAAAGCAAGCAAATTGTTGTGTTCACCTGTTTCCTGCATATCCCGTCAAGTTTCAACAAGTAAGCAGCACATATTTTCATCAGACATCTCACTCTGCGTTTTCTGAGACTCATGTACCTGCACTATTTTCGAAAGAACATTTTGAGAGGAAGCAATCAGGTCACGGAAGGAGGGGGAGGTGGCAGGGATGGGGACGACCAGTAAACAGCTCAAGGGTTGAGTAACCAATTTTTATAATGTTAATGAATAAATCCAAATAGCTCCATAAACTGGGAAAAAAAAGTTTTTAAAAGCTAAATGCAATTTCTAAAGTCCTAAAAATGTAGTTTTTAAGGCTGTTTTCCTTAGGTGGTTAATTGTCTTGGCATCCAGTGGAGATGCATGCTTATTATTATGCAAGGACTTTAATTTATCCAACATGATGGCAAGAGTGTTTCATGCCTATTTATGCACACAAAAACTTTAGGCAAGTTTTCTTTTTATTTGGAAATTCATCTTCCCAAGTGCCTCCATTTATAAGGTCACATTGGACAATGAAGACTTGGATAATACAAAATATTCACTTATACTGACCTATAAGATTAGTTCCCATTCAAATAGTATCCCCAGCTTACCACAAAGTAGTAGCACATGGTTGCAATTATGATTTGTTCTACGTTAGATGAAATACACTTATTTATATAACCCTGCACTTTTAAGATAAGTCCTAATAAAATGTATTCATTTATTATTTATTATAAAATTGAATCCCTTAAAATGGATTTGCTTTCTTCTGTTTTCCATTTTCTTTAATTAAGAGCATGCTCTGTCTTATTATAATTTTTAGATGAATAAACTGATGTCAAAAGGCAGTCTGTCTCAATTTTTCTCATACCCAAAGAACACCACACCAACAGCTTGGAACACATCCAGGTCTAACGGATTTCAATTTCATGCTTTCACCCACAGTGCAGTTTTAGTCTCCAAGGGAAAATAAGAGCCCCCGTACCTGAAGCACAGCCGTAGGGGGTTGTGGAGACACACTGACAGTCAGTAAGAGTTTTGGTGAATGGGAATGGAAACCTTGGGCGCTACTAGCAAACACAAGACCTTTGAAAATGGGAACATGCATTCACCAGGGTAGCAAGAATCACTACACAAGAGAAACAAGTATCCCGCTTTTTTCCTCAAGAGGCTGGAAAGCAATCTGACAGAATAATTTGGATAGTTTCAACTCAGCCTCCCCCATCTCAGAATCTTTGCAACTGATCTATTTCTGTGGGTGATACTCAGCCAAATCCACTAAAATGTATCAGTTTGGCTCAATAATCCATGCATGCTTTCTAAGGAACACACACCTGAGAGCATAGTGTTCTGTTACCCTTCCAATTCAATACAACAATGCAAACAAGCTGGACCTGACCAATAACTCAACCCAGATTTGGCCCATGCCCTCAAGGTGCTCACAAAGATAAACAATGCTCATTAAATTGTACTATGCCTCAACCACTAAGAGGTCTAGAAATAGCCTTTGTGAAATGGCTAGAAATTTGGTAAGCTACTGTGAGAATATGCCGTTATCAAACTGCATTTACACTGCAAAGTGCCAGGGTGCAAAGCATGAATCTCTTTTTCCGTGCATAACCCAACTGAAAACTTTGTCATCCTGCAAAGACAGAAGTTGCTGTGGCACCATCCTCCTTGTAATGGAAACAGCAATGAAGGAAGACACACACACAGCAGCACTCATGTGAGCAGAGAAGTAACAACATCTCCAGATTAACTTTCTGTTTAAGTAAGAGCATGTATTTTCTAGAACATGTTAAAAGGGAAATAAAGCTGCTTTAGAAGTTGATACATATTGGACTAACAGTGAACTTGAAGCATTTGTCAAAGCAATGACAAAAACCTAGTCCTGAAACAAAGTAACACTTCCCTCCAGAAATTCCTGGGGCACAGGAGGAGGGAATATCAATTGGATTGACCCAACACAAATGCTCCAGATTAGAACAGAAATACCATCATTGTTCTCACTGGCTGATGGGGGTCACAAACTCAGTTGATAGCAGCACCCCAGCATATGCTAGCAATTTTATTCTATGTTTAACAAAATAGAAAATTGTGTAGGGTTTCATTTCAGAGTGAGGACTTACTCAACTCCTAGTTAAGTTATAGCAAATATTATTCTAATGCCTGTTACATGCTAAACACTTTTCTAAGCCTTTAATATAAATAATTTCTTTTAATTTTTACATATCTTTATATTCCTAACACCTCACACTGAAACTAAACCAATGATCTATTATTAAAAGAGAATGGATAAATATTTTGTGATACATTCTTACAGAATTATTTATAAGCATTACACATTATTCAGTCCTATAAACAGAATGAACTGCTTACTCAAATGAAAATATGTGAACACGCGGCTCTCAAAAACATTACATTGAGAAAAAGAAATAGACATCAAAGTGCACATTGTGATTTATTTCATTTTTATGAAGTTGTGCCCCTGCCAAACTGATGGATATTAATAGAAATTAAAACATAGCCTACATGGGGTGAGGTGGATATATAAATAATTTATTTGATCATCACAAGAATCCTTTGCTGTAGGTAATATTATTATTTTCAGTTGACAGATGGGAAATCTGAGCCACACAGAGGTGAAGTAACAGGTTAAAGATCCTGGGTATGGGTAGTAGGTCAGGGAGTCAGGGTTCAAATTAAGCTGTCTGGCTGGCTCCAGAGTCCCTCTCTTAACACTAAAGAAAATTCTCAGCTTTGATTACATTAATGAATTCATATCAAAGAATATCTAGTGAGTACTGTCAGCCAGGTGCTGTAGTGAGCATATGGCCACAGAGAAGAATACTGCTGTGTACGTGTTTATATGTAACTGATCAGCACTAGAGGTCTCACAGGTGAGACTATATCCGTGACATGAGTGCAGGGCACAAAGGGAGTGGTCAGCGTATTATAAACTGGCTATTTGCCCAACTTACAGCACTCAACTTTGTCGCTCCTATTGACAAAAATAGGGAAACATGAAGCAATTATCATCCCTTTAAAAATCCTTATTCACATGTCTTATTTACGTCCTAAAGTGTTATACATTACAACAGCCTCCCCTCTCCTCCCTCCACTGTTGTCTGCCTTCCTGTCTCCTTCCTTCCTTTCTCTTTTCTTCCTTCCTTTCTTCCTGCTTAAATCAAGTCATATTTTTTGAATATACCCTAGAACAATGCATTTTCTGCTCATTCATTATGAACAATGCAATAGGATCTGTTAAAATTGAAAAAAAAAAGGACTTTCTATAGAAGACATCTTTAAATAGATTTTAAAATTTTTCTTTTCATTCTTAGCCTCCCCCTACCCCGACACATTTTACAGCTTCCTTTATATAACTGCAGACCCATGAACAGTAAGAGGCACACCTGTACAAATAGCATGGCCCAGAGCTCTGAGTCTGGCTGCAGCCGGCACCAGGCATCGTGCCTTCTCGGATTCCATCTCACTCCAACCCCATCAACACCTGAGGGAAAGCACACCACGCAGGGACCAGATCCTGAGGAACTTGGCACGGGGCGGCCACCGCTCCAACACTGGGGCCAATGAGGATGTGTCAAAACCAGTGTTTGACAGGTGTAAAGAACTTTTCTTTTCCTCACTTAGAATTTAAAATTCATCTCCGAGTGGCTGTGTTATATGTGAATAGAGACAAATCTACACAGAAAGAGATCTAGGAAGAAATTGAAAAGAACCAAATTTACTTAAGATTTTAGGGAAGGAGTACAGACCACAGACTTATGACCCTTTTTTTTTTTTAAAGATTTTATTTATTTATTTGTCAGAGAGATAGGGAGAGTACAGTCAGGCAGAGAGGCAGGCAGAGGCAGAGGGAGAAGCAGGCTCCCCGAGGAGCAAGGAACCCGATGTGGGACTCGATTCCAGGACGCTGGGATCATGACCTGAGCCGAAGGCAGCCGCTCAACTGACTGAGCCACCCAGGCATCCCTGTATGACCTTTTAGATTGTGTGAATTTTTCTTTTCTTTACTTTTCTTTTTCCTTTTTTTTTTTATTTTGACATTTCTTACTTTTTTGGGAGCATCTTTATGATTAAAAGAGACTTAAATGCGCTTTGATGCAGAGTGTACAGCTCTCTATAAAGACTGTTGTGATTTATGTTTCATTAGTTCCATTTAGACAAAATGAAAGCCCTCTGACCATTCTGGCCCTGAGGGAGAGTCTGTTCTCATTCTAACTATTTATAACATCTTCTCCATCTCCAAAGGGAAAACTCCCTTAGGCAGAGGGAAGCAAACTCAGGTCCTCCTTACGGAAGGCAAATAGAACTTTACAGGACCACGCTGCATGATACTGAAGATCCCTTCTGTGTTCGTGAAGCCCTTTTCCATAGGCCCTCTCACAACCCAGGGAAGGAAACAAGGCATTTAGTGTTATGGTCTCTCATATCCTCCAAGATCTTCTCAAATGTCATCTTATCCATCTTTCTTTGGCAACTCTTTATAAAAACAGCAATCATCTTCCACCCTGCCCTCCGGCCCTTCCTATCTCCTTGCTGATTTAAGTTTTCACTGAAGCATTTAACTCCATCTGGCATATTACATATTTATATATCGATATGTTGTCACTCTCAGTTTACTAGAATGAGAAGAGTGACTTTGTTTTGTTCACTGGACTATCCTTAGGGCTTGGAATAGTGCCTGTGAGACTTTGTCCATGTGTGCTGAATGAATGAATAATGAATGAATGAGTAGAATACCAGGGCTCAGAAGAATGTGATTTGCTTAAATTATAAAACTAATTGGTGGTAGACTCTGGACTCCAACTCTGATCTTGAAAATCTGTATCTTAAACTCTTTCTGTAGAAATCCTAAGTGTCCCTTTGCAGCCTGGTGCTATGTCTCAAAGAATGAAGATATTTGGTACATAGTATACTCTCAGTAAATTCTGTTGCATCTGAATCTGAGTAACAGAATGCTACCCACCACAAAAATGTTATGCTTTCCCATGTGCCTAAAAATCTTGGAAAGAACTCCAATGGGAGGAGCAGAAATACAGATGGTTCCTGAAGAGGTTCCAAGGAGAATAAGAAAAGGAGGTCAGGACTCTAAATTAATTCCTGAAGGAATTTATTGAAATCCCCTTAAACACCTTAGTTACTGGACATCCCCATCCCTATTTCCCCACTAATCTTTTCAGAGTGAAATGTATTTTTGTTGTTGTTGAACCTAATGCGTGCTCTTCATAAAAACTTATACATGCACAGGAAAAACCCCGAAGAAATCATAAGTTCCCTGAATGGATGCAATTTCACTGTTCAGAAAAATAACTATAACATCCCTCTGCATACCTTTTCATTTCTACCATATGCTATATATTTCAAGTAGTTGAGATGTTATTGCACATACTATTTCATACCTGCTGTTTTAGAAATTTAACAATGAATCATAAGCATATTCCATTTCATTGAGTATTCTTACACCATGCGTTTAAATGACTGCATATAGTTCTTTTTGTATGAATGCAATATAATTCATTTAGTCATTCCATATTTGTAGATATTTTATTGTTATAAGCAGATATTTTACTGTTATAAATAAAGCCATGAAAGTAACATGCAAATAAATATTTGTAAACCTCTCTGATTATTTTCTTGGAATAAATCCCCTTTTGTAGAATTGATGGTCAAAGAATATAAATACTTTAAGCTTTTGAGGTATGCTGTAGACCTTACATCTGGGAAGGTTATTTTAACCTATTATTTTTTAAAGATTTTATTTATTTACTTGAGACAGAAAGAGAGCATGAGCAGGGAGGAGGAGCAGATGGAGAGGGAGAAGCAGACTCCCTGCTGGGCAGAGAGCCCCATGCCGGACTCCATCCCAGGACCCCAGGATCATGATGTGAGCCAAAGGCAGACACTTAACCAACTGAGCCATCCAGGTGCCCTATTTTATTTTATTTTTAAGCTTTTATTTATTTCTTTATTTCAGAGAGAGAGTGAAAGAGCACAAGAAGGGGGAGCAGCAAAGGGAGAGGGAAAAGCAAGCTCCCTGCTGAGCAGAGAACCAGAGGCAAGACTGGATCTCAGGACCCCGGGGTCATAACCTGACCTGAAGGGAGACACTTAACTGACTGAGCCACCCAGGTACCCCTGGGAAGGTTATTTTAGATTTAGCTTTTTTAATGATATATTTTTCTGAAATTTTGCCAATATTTGATGATTAAAAATATATTTTCCAATTTGATTGGCAAAAAATCTCTCTAAATTTTATCTTATGACAAAAATAACATGTGTTTATCACAAAAATATGAAAATCTGGACATGAAAAATAGTAAAAAATCACTCATAGCCTCATATATACAAACAAACATTGCTAACACTTCAGCATAAATATTTTTAGCTTTAGTTCTTTGCGTGTACGTATGAATGGCCACGCCAACATATCTAAATAAAATCATATTTTTAAAGTGGGATAAAACATATTATCTTTTTAACTAAAAATACCATGAACATTTTCTCCTTCTTATTAGTTGTAAGAACATTTTAATGGCTGCTTAGTGTTCTAACATAGAAATAGCATTTATCTCACCAGGTCCCCTATTGCTCGTTATGAGGGTTAATTCCAATCATATTATTTCAACCTTGTTTAATATTAATAAAGGTATTCTCACGTTTTTTAACTCTGGGTAATTTGTCAGTGACTTGTCTCATCAGGATCTTTTTTTTCCCCCCCTAAAAGATACAGCCATAGTTTTCTTTCAAGTATTCGATTGCTGGAAATTTCTATGGCAGGCAAGAGAAACAACAGGCCAAGGAAGCACTTCTCACTTGGACATGCAGAAGAGAACATCATTGTAGTCACCCCAGTTCAAAGCATTTCATTCAAGCCTAATGAGTCATCTAAGCCTGTTACTGGAAAACAGGAAACCTTAAGTTCCAGTCCAATTTTGACATCATCTGCTTTTGTAGTCTAAGGCAACTTCTTGTTCTGCAGATAGCATTCTGTGAGATGGACATGATATTTAATCGTGATTTGCAAAGATGCATACCCCTTGTTAGCCATTCTCAGAATACTGGAAAAGGTGAATGAGTATCCTTTTTACTCAGGTGGCAACTTGAACAGTGGTGAAGGGGCGCCTGGGTGGCTCAGTGGGCTAAAGCCTCTGCCTTCGGCTCAGGTCGTGATCCCAGGGTCCTGGAATCGAGCCCCACATCAGGCTCTCTGCTCAGCAGGAGGAAGCTTCCTCCTCTCTCTCTGCCTGCTTCTCTGCCTACTTGTGATCTCTGTCTGTCAAATGAATAAATAAAATCTTAAAAAAAAAAAAAACAATGGTGAGAGATGTCTGTAAGCTTTGACTTTGAATATGGAAATCATATGGATGCCTAATTGATTCAGAGGGTCTAGCTCATTATCTTCTGGTAACAGAATGAATTACGTGACTTTGCAAAACTGGTCCCCTTGCAATACTCTGTTTCTCAGACTGCAGAACATGAGTCATTTGATTACACTAGCTACAAATCTCCCCTCCATCGCCACCATCTAACCTACCCTCAGATACTCTTGACCCATTCTTTGCCTGATCAGGAGTCAATCTACTTCTTTTCATCTCAACCCCCACCTCTTTGCTCTTTGGTTTAACTCTTCACCCACATTTCCAGGCCTCTTCTTGGAAGCTTTCTGAATCTTCTCTAGCCTCCTTGTAGACAATTCTCCATCTGTAGACAGTATGAACTTTAGAATATGGAAACTGTACACCTTGTCATGACAGCCTTCCATTGTTAGAGTTTTCTAAATTAATCTCATGTCAGTTTACCACTCCACCTGTCCCTGCTACACAGGTTTGTTTCTAGTTATTCCCACAACAACACTTTCTCATATACTATTCCCTCTGCTTGAACAGTCCACCACTGATACAACTGTCCCTCTGCTATCCTATTTTCACAGGTTATATCCTATTCATTAAGATTTGAATTTAAATATCATTTCCTTAATGAGTACATTCTTGACTTTCCAGTTTAGGTCAAATTCCCTTATGAAGTATTTTCAGAGCCTCAGGAACTTCTTTTCCTAGCACTGATACAATTTTACATGCATTCACTTACAACTATCTGTAACATCATTTAATAAACCCCATTGAGCAGGCACATTAATGAACCTGTAGTGTAACCTCATAAATGTATCCCCAGCACCCAGCAGATGCCAGAACACATGAAGAAAGAAAAATTTAAACTTGAAATGAAGGAATGAATGAGTGAATATGTCTTCTTCTCCCTTATGCCAAGTTTTCTAAAATATGACATCCATACTATACTATTGGTGACTACTTTCATTTAAATTTGATCATCAGCTGTGAAGTGAGAAAACCAATGCTATTCTGATGATTTTAAAGATCGTAACTAATTTGCTTTTTCTTACTCAGAAACACATATAACGTCTATGTATTATAAATAAAGATATTCCGTATTCAAATTGTCTTTATAAGGGTCCTTTGAAAAATATAAGGAACATTTTTTATACCTAAAATATTACTAAAGGATAAAGTTAATAAGCTATTGTATGGGGGAAGATGTCAAGGATGATGAATGAGAGGCGCCTAAGCTACAACGGTCAGCAGAGGACAGGAGCCTCAAAGAACAGTCCCCATACAGATGCATTTCCAAGGTGGGCAACCACTTCCGTATGTTATATTCAGGCCTTCAAATAAATGACTTTATCGAAGACATTTTATTATGTGTACTTTATTATCCTCCAAATTAATAGAGGACAAAAGACTATGTTAATTATGTATAACTTTAACTTCATTTTCATCTGAAAACAGAAAATGTTAGTTTGCTTACAAGGATTAAGCAACTTTTTCCCTCACAGTGCCATGAGGCATAACAATAAAAATGGGCTGGTGCATTTCAGAAAGCAACATCTTTGCTCACAAATGTCACTGATGGTGGGATTTTATGAGCTTGAGATATAAAATAATTCCTAACATATTAGACATTAAAATAGGGCAGCTTTAGGCAGTGAGGTAATAATGATTAATCAAAGATAATTTTTTTCAATGTCAACTTAAAACACTGCAAGATTTCTCTCTATCAAATATTATGGGACCTAAGATGAAAGTCCCTTTTATCAAGGACAGAGGAATTTAGAAGAGGACATGATGAGAAAATCAGAACTTGCCATGGCAGGCAGAGACAGAAGCATATTTGATTCCCCAAATCAGCTGAATTAAAAATCCCACTTTTGAACTTACTTGTGCATTGTTATCCTATTTATAATCATTTATAAAATCTTAATTTAGAACAAAATTGATAAAATAATTTTAATGTAAATGAATACACAAATGATATGGATTATAAAGATGGTATTATGATGAGCAGGCAGAGGGTAGCAATACCATTGCATTTTTGTGTGATAATGAGTCTACTGAGCACCAGAGACATATCCACTGCTTCCTTCCAAATACGATTATATTTGTCCAGTTGCCTGAACAAAACAAAATAGTTGGTAGAGAAGCAATTAATTATTCTCTCAGCTTTGAAGTCACTTTCCCCCCACTGCAACCTAAAGTTTCCCCAAACCTTTGTGTTTCTATAGAAGAGCCAAGCTCCATTATAAACTGTGTGGTCATTTGCTTCATCACACCTTGACCTAGATACTATATGAGCTATGATACATCTTTTTTTCCTTCCAATGCTATTTCCTTTTTCACATTCAATGTAGAATTTTATCTGTACCATGGTTTAATTTGATCAATATAAAAGACAATATTCTGGAAATAGCAACGCTAACATCCCAGAGAAAGCTCTATCACACAAACAAACCCTGGCTATCTTCCTGCGCTCTTACATAGAAAAGCCTTGCTTCCCAATCTGGTTTATAGATTCGAGGTAATCCCGATTAAGATATACAGCACGGCAAATAAACATATGAAAAGATGCTCTCCATCATATGTTATCAGAGAAATGCAAATTAAAACAACAATGAGATACCACTGCAGACATATTAAAATGGCCAAAATCTGGAACAATGGCAACACCAAATGCAGGCCAGGATGTAGAACAATAGGAAATCTCATACATTGCCAGTGGGAATGCAAAATGGCAGTCATTTTGGAAGAGAGTTTGGCAGTTTCTTACAAAACTAAAGATACTCTTTTCACATTATCCGGCAATCATTCTCTTTGGTATTTACCCAAAGGGGTTGAAACTTGTGTCCAACAAAAACCTGCACATGATACTTATAGCAGCTTTTGTCATAATTGCCAAAACTTAGAAGCAACCAAGATGCCCTTCCATAGATGAGTGGATAAACTATGGTACATGTAGACAATGGAGTAATTACTCAGCACTAACAAGAAATGAGCTATAAAGCTCTGAAAAGACATGGAGGAAACTTAAATGCATATTATTAAGTAAGAGAAGCCAATCTGAAAAGGCTACATACTATATGATTTTAATATGTGACTTCTGTAAAAGGCAAAACTATGGAGGCAGTAAAAAGATCAGTGGTTTCCAGGGTTAGGAGCAGGGAGGAATGAATAGGCAGCACAGAAAGGGATTTTTAGGGCAGTCAAAATACTCTATACAACATTATAATGATGGATACAGATCATCAAGTATTTGTCCAAACCCACAGTATATGCAACACCAAGAGTGAACTCTAAAGTAAACTATGGACTTTGGGTAATAAAGAAGTGTCCACTGCATTTGTCATTAGTGAGTGACATTGATCCTGGGGAGAGACTATGCATGTGTGGAGGGTATATAGAAAGGAGTATATGGAAAATCTCTATGCCTTTCTCTCAATTTTGTTGTGAGCCTGAAACTGCTCTAAACAAATTAACTCTTAAAAAAAAGAAGAAGAAAAAAAAAAGCCCTGAGCCTTTGTGGGGTGCTAACTGAACTCTGCTGTCCCTCCTTCTTCCTACGCAAGTAATAGTTCTGTCTAATCACTGCAATTGAACACTTTTTGCCTCCTATGAACTCTCTATGTTCTCATGTTGGGAAACTGAATTCATATGTTAATATTTTGTTGCCAGCAAAGGAGAGCCTTATTGAAACTGTGTGTTCTTTCTTGATTTCTGTGAACTAGCAGGTTTAAAGGACCTATAAACCCTTCGAATAGCTTTTCCAAATGGACACAAGGAAATGATTATTTCCACTTCTGTTTTCCTTCTTGATAAAATAGTCAATAAAATTAAAACATTCTACATAGAAAATGCCAAAATTCAGTATTCAATGCCTCAAAACCTAGGTATTTTAAACATCATTATTTGTATACAGTGAAAATAATTCTTTAGGGATTCTCAACTAAGGGCACTTGACAATGTCTGAGGACATTTTTGGTTGTCACAACTTGGGGGCGATGTTACTGACATGTAGTTGGAAGAAGGCAAGGATACTCCCAAACACCCTACAATGCACAGAACATAGAATTTGTCCAATGTGGTTGACAGAGAATTGTCCAGCCTAGAGGCTGAACACCCTGCTTTAATACAAATGAGTTAAAGGAAAAGCTCAAATAGGATAGGTCGTTGCATATAATACTGGGCAAATAGCTATCTACTAAATGGGTTTCGATATAATACAAATACTGAGGTTTATTTCCCAGTGGCTATTCAGTCATTTACTTATCAAACAGATATTTATTGAGCACCTATTATGCATCAATAACTATATGAGTTCCTAGGGATATAACCCCGAACAAAACAGAACAGAATACAAATTCATTTCACCAGAAGTTACATTTCAGCTGAGAAACAGAAAGCAAATTAAAACTATAGATTGTAATGAATGGTATAAAGGGGGAAAAGAAAAAAGGGGGCTCTTACAAGATGTTGAGAACTAATCAGAAATGAATAAAATAAAAATGTTCAAGATGCCCTAATATTACTGAAGTGTTGGGACAAAATGAATGTATTATTTTGTGCTGTGAGGGCCACCCTGAGAGCATATTCAAATTTTATCCATTACTTACCAACGATTTTGCTGAGGAAGAAAGCCTGATTTGAACATCCATTTCTTATACTCTTTTGTCAAAGATGACCAGAATGCAAAACTAAAAAGGCTTTTCAAGGCATGCATCAATTTGAATATATTGCCCTGGGAATGTTTTTTAAAAAGGTTTTGGGGGAGTTGCTAATAAAGTTGAATAAGTATAGCATGTTACATGTTCCTTATATGAAAAGAATATTGATGGAAACCACATAATAGAGAAGAAATCCAAGTGAGTAACTCTGCACAGAAATGCCTGAATTCTGAAAATACCTCATCACATGTGATCTAAAATATCCTGTGGGGTTTTAGCCTTCCAAATGAAGGTAAGCGATTTCTCCAAGACAATCCAATGCAAAACTACTTCATACCAAAATTTGAACACACTGTGCTTTCTAGACCTTTTTCTTTGGTAGATGAAGGCCCATCTCCTATTTTCCCCACCCAGAGTACACAATGGCCTTCCTATTATCCCTACTCACTCTTGCTCTTCTGAAACTCATTCCCTACATAGTAGCTACAGGGAATTTTTTTAAACATAAATCAGATCCCCCCTTAAACTCTTTAATACATTTTTCATTACGTGCTAGAAAAACAAAGGTCCTTAATATTTTTAACAAGGGACTGTATTTTCTAGGCCCTGACTATAGCTCCTGATTCTTCTGTCTCTACTCACTGTATGACTCTTCTCAGTCACAGTGAATTCTTTAACACACCATGCTTTTCACACCTCAGGACCTTTGCACCTGTTACTCCCATCTCCTACCCTGAATCTCCTCTAAGGACATCTACTACCATATCCCCTAATTCTCTATTTCATTACACTAGTTTCTTTTTTCTCTTTATAACATTTAACATGGTTTATAACCACATATTTATTTTTAGTTACATATTTATTGTTTGTGTTCCCAAATAAAATGTTAGCTGCATGAGGTTGAAACCATGCTATTTTACCTTCAATTTCAGCATCAGCATCTAACAGGTTGTTGTATATACAGTAAGGATTAAATATATATTAACTGAATAAACAAATAAACAATGTAAAAGGAATTCATTTGTTTAAAAAACAGTTAACCTTACAGACCACAATTTGTAAAACATCCACAATTACTACAATTATTGAATTTATGAAGGGCACTTTATGAAATACTAATATGAATAGTGGAGTCATTTTCACATATGTTTGAATTTTATGTGAAGGAATTGCATATATGTAATACAAAACTAAAATTTCACACATTAATTTTATTTTTTTTTAAAGATTTATGTATTTATTTGAGGGAGAGATAGAGAGAGAGAGAGAGCAAAAGAAAGAGGCAGAGGGAGAGGGAGAGAGAGAGAATCTCCAGGAGATTTCCCAATGAGTGAAGATCTAGAAACAGGGCTCAATCCCACAACCCTGAGATCATCATCTAAGCCAAAATCAAGAGTCAGACACCTAACCAACTATTACATCAATATCACCAAAATGTAGTTATTAATATAACACATCCGTTAGGAGGGGGTCACCTGGCTAAATAAATCCAATGGAAGTTTTCTACCCAATAATTGTCTAAGGAAAGGAGATGTCTTCTCTATAGACCTTTTATGTACAGGATGACTTTCTGGCATTATTTACTGATTCCTCTTTTCCCAGAGAAGATATACAATATAATGGGGAAAGAATGGAAAGTTCAAGAGCAAGTGAGTTCTGTTTCCAGTTTGGCCAGTTCTATAGGTCCAAGCTCTTGGGAAGGGTGTTCAACACTATTAGGTCCCAACACCTTCACTTGTGAAATGAGATATACCCTCATATGTTTTAATACACCATATCAGCACCTTTTCTAAACATCTCTCCAAAGTAAGATAGCTAATCACCTTCTCTTTTAATTCCTCTTCCCCATCACTGTTGGCAGCATGTCAGACCATTTAGACTTATGTTGTTCAATATGGTAGCCATTAGCCGTACAAGGGTATTGAAAACTTGAAGCATGGCTAGATGAATTAAGGTCTACTGTAAATATAAAATACACATAAATTTTGAAGATGGTACAAAAAGAAAATTTAAAATATCTCAATGATTTTTATATTCATAACATGTAGAAATTACAATATTTTGGATATCTTGGGTTCAGTAAAATGCATTATGAAATCAATTTCACCTGTTCATTTTATTCCTTTTAATTAGGCTCCTAAAAAACTTAAAATAACTGATGTGGCTTACATTTGTGACCTACATTATAATTCTACTGAACAGCCTGGAAGTTTCTTCAGTTTGTTACTATTTGTTTGCCTTGGGAAATCTAAAAATGTATGACTAAAATTCCTTCAAACTTGCATATCCACGTCCCTACAAATCTGTGATCATATAGCCAAGTGGGATTATTACTATAGCTCACCATTAATATTACATGAGACCCAGCACTACAGTTCAATCCCTTGTTTGATACCCTTCATTTTATTCCTTTTAAGTAATATTTTCAAGCACCAACAATCTCAAGGAATCATCACACATTAGTATAATGATGAAATACTGAGAAATATCAAATTATAGCTTGGCAAGGATGTTAAACACTCACACACATACACACAAAAACATACTCTCTCACTCTTTTGTCTCTGCCATTAGACACCTGTGAGATTTGAGACAAGGTAGTCAACATTCTGAGCCTCGGTTTTCTTATAAATGGATGGATAAAGGGATGGTGGTAGAAGAAATGAAAATTAGCTGCCATAATTCTAATATATCTAAAATATAATATGAAACAATAAATGGGTAAAACTGTAGAATGTGAGGAGAGTTCCATATTTGGGCCTAATAAATTCACCCTTTGAATTTCTCTAGACCTTGTATCCATTTAATAACAAGACAAAACATAGCTCAAATTTTACCACATTTAAAAGAGAAAATAAATGAGTTTCTAAAATAAAAAAATTGGGGGCACATGGGTGGCTCAGTCAGGCCTCTGGCTCTTGATTTTGGCTCAGGTCATGATCTCAAGGTTGTGGGATCGAGCCCCATGTTGGGCTCTGCACTCAAGCACATAGACTGCTTGTCCCTCTCCCTCTGCTCCCCCCACCCCACTTGTGCTCCCTCTTTCTCTCTCAAATAAATAAATAAAGTGTTTTTAAAAAATTAAATAACTAAGATGAAAACAGAAAGGGAAACAAACCATAAGAGACTCTTTTAACTCTAGGAAACAAACTGAGGGCCGCTGGAGGGTGGTGGGTGGAAGGATGGGGTAACTGGGTGATGGGCATGAAGGACTGAACTTGATGTAATGAGCACTGGGTGTTGTATACAACTGATGAAGCACTAAATTCTACCCCTGAAACTAATAATACACTATATTTTAACTAAATTGAATTTAAATTAAGAATTAAAAAATTTGAAATAAAAAGATGAATCGATATCAAATTCGTCTTTTGAAAAGACATGGTTTCTACTCGTTTTTTTTTTCTTTGCCTTATAATGTGGCCACATAATGAATAAGAATTCTTGTGATGTATTAAACTTTAACATATCCATCCATTAGGAGATCTTGCGATCATTCTCCAAGTTAAAATGAGAATGAAAGTTACATTTGATAATTTCCCAAGTGTCATTTCAGTCATCACAATACCATTCTTTGTCATAATTATGGATTCACAAGTCTTCAGATATCTTCAATGATATTTTAATTGGGAAATTATTTGTTTAATTTTATGTTACATCCAACTTACTATAGGCTCAAATGATAAAATATTCTGAAAGTTAATTTTGTTTATTAAGGTTATATATGTATATATATAATCTTATTAAGCAAACATTTATTTAATGTCTCCCATACATCAGTGTCTACACAGAGAAAATACATAGTCACTGCTCCAAAGAGTATAATTTTATATTTTCAAAGAGACTCCATATAAAATAGTTTATGATCTTAGTGGAAGCCATGTGACTGAAGGTAAGGAACCAAGCACACACAAAATTGGGAAATAGGTAATATTTTTCATTATTCCTTTCCCCAACTTCCACTCTTTTTATTCTCTAGGTACCACTTCACTTTCCTCCAACAAGGGCTTGGTTTTCTGAAGAAACTTGGTTTTTTCAAGGGATTTCTTCTTAATTTCTTAACTTGTATTACTCTCAACCCAAAGTGCCATGTGCTAGACAATAGAATCACATGGATAAGACTCTGTGGCTTCCCCCATAAAGTTCATATTCTAATTAGTAACTATATTTAAAACAAAGAACTCTTAAATATCAAAGAGTAAGTAGTGAGATGTGGGCTTTGGGGCATACTGGAAAGATGTTGGGTGGTCTTTGATGGGAAGGAGAATTTGTCCACTTCCTTTTAAAGAAGAAAAGAAAATCAAACAACTTTATCTTTTGTTCTGATAACTAAGTCACTATTATCTTAAGACCAAGTAAAAAAAGTATTTCCTAAGTGTGATTTCTAATATTTAACTTATTCATGAATGTAACATCTACAGAAAATATATGTTCAAATACTAAGGGTTACAATGAAAAATGAAATTCTTGCTTTTAAAAAAATCCAGTATTTTTTAGTGACAGGGTGAATACACTGCATGAACATGCTAATTGCTGTTACTTAAATATGTGCCTCATTTTTTTACAAATGATGGTTTTATATATTTTATTTTTAAAGATTTTATTTATTTATTTATTTGAGAGAGAAAGAGCAAGGGGGAGCAAGCAAAAGCAGGGTGAAGGGCAGAGGGAGAAACAGGCTCCCTGCTGAGTGGGAGCCCAATGTGGGACTCGATCCTGGAACCCTGGGATCATGACCTGAGCCAAAGGCAGATGCCTAACCGACTGAGCCACCCAGGCACCCTGGTTTCAGTAATTTTATTTCACAAGGTACTTGGACTTAAAATATTATGATACATAGTCAGCATAAAAAAAATGGACAATTTGAATATTATTGAAAAATCATAATGGTAAACTTGAAAATACATTCCATAGTCCTGATTATAGTAAAAAAAAAAAATCTAGCTATTAAGCTGTAAAAATCTCCTTTATTTATTTATTTATTTATTTATTTATTGGTCTTTAGAACTCCTAGGGCTCATACTAGATAAGTTGAACTGGTTAATGTATAAGTCTTTCTATTTCTATTTCAGAATAATATTCAAGATTCCAGCCCTTGGAGTTTCCATTTTCTATTTTAGAAAAGCTGGTCTTAAAATGGAAAGAGAAGTAAGGTTATGGGAAGAAAATGCATATAGGATTTTAACTGCCTTTCTCATAACCATAGCCATCTTTAGCTAAAGCAGAAAGGAATTCCTTGAATCCCTGAAAAAATTGCATATCTCTTCTCTTCTCTTAGCTCATCTGGGACTTATCTAGACACCACTGGGACAACAATATTTTCTATGGAAGACAAAGCAAAAACTGGGAAATGCCCACTCATCAGTTGTTTTTAAATAGCTATATTTTGAGGCTCAGGACCTTGACTGCTGGTCTTTTTCACCGCCCACTCTCTACTTGCTATTTGACCTTCATTGCTGACACAATTCTGGCCCTGTTCCCAAAGGCACGAGACTGCAAGGCATGTAAGAATGAAAATCCTTGAGATAAAGCTGAACTCTGAGCATGCATCACAGTTTTCTTCAAAGAGAATTAAAGCACATTTCCAGGCATTATTTGGTTTCTACTTGTCATATCCCATTCTGTCTTTGCCAGATCAATGGTGCTGCCTGGGCAGAGCATTATAAACCATTTTTGTCAATGTTTTGTTTTACAATTGTGAAAACTAAAACCAATCATTTTCACTGACGTTGACTACTCTAACTCTTCCTCACACACGTATCTAAGAATTGTGGCAAATGTGTTGAAGAAAGTGATGGTGTTTATGTTAAATTTTAAGTAATTGCATCTTTAGGTCTACCTGAAAGTATATTAGTAATATGGATAAAAGTTGTAGGGAGCATCCCACAGTAAAATCGGGTCTACTGTAAAGTATGGTCTTCCGAAGAGCAAACATGGCACATGGCACATATTCAGTAAGTGTTTATTTTAATGAAAAAAGAAGAAAAGAAGAAAGAAGGGAAAGGAGAGAGGGAAGAAGGGAGGGAGGAAGAAAGGGGAAAAGGATGTTTTTCCATTCTAAACAAATTAAAATTTCATTACATTAATAGGCATTTTCTAAACATTAACATCTTTGTGTTACCAATTCACTGCCTTGCAGTCAGACATTATGCATTGCTTTAAGAAGGTATTCTCCTTTCCTTCTCAAAAAGGGGATAATCTAAAGTAACATGCAAAATACACATTATAGAGATTTGTACAAAAATATGGTATGGTATGGACATTTTCAGCAGTGGCTTTTAAAAAATATCAGATTTGACTTCTGGACTTACAAATAAGAGGGAAACATTTCTGAAATGAAAATCCACATTTTTTTTTTAGCTCTTGACTGTACTTTGAAAGCATTCTTTTAACATATAGGATTACTATATAACATGTGTACATTTATTGGCGTATTTTGACCATAGATGTGTCAAAGCTAAAAGCCCTCCAAAAAAAGCACAAGAACACAAAATGCAAATCTGTGTCTCAAAATCAACACAGTGTCCTTTCCTTTTGGTGTAAAGAATAAAGTACCTTTGTTATAAGTTTAACAAAGGCAACGTGTTGAACTGCTTGCCCTGCAGCACAGCCAGGCTCCATTCTAACCAACTCCTGCTCCAGCCAAAGATACGTCTCTAGCCAAATCCAAAGAAGAATTAGTAGTCTCAAAAGAGAGAATCAAAGACAATAATAGGTTGATAGGAACAAAAGGTTTATGTGTCTCCAGGTAAGATTAGCCAGGGGTGGAGAAGGTGTTACCAGGATTCAGGTTCATCACCTAGCAAGTATTCAGATATGCCTCAAACTGGCCATTATCATGAGTGCATGATAAAAAGAACATGTTCAAATATTAAACATAAAAAACAAAACTTCCTTTCCCTAGCCAAGACTACCAGTGCTACAATGCCCCATCTTCTAGCTTTCGTATGTATGTGTGTTATAAGTTGAAAAGAATTTATAGAATATTAATAAAAGGTGTGTTTTAAGAGCTATTAAAATTTCAATCTAGAAGAAATATTAGCTGTTCTCCAATGCAATTTTCTATCTTTTTCTTTTTTAAGATCAGAAAATGAGCCTGTAGAGTCATTAATTGCTCAGATTTTAAGTGGCAGAGTTAGGACTAAAATCCAGGTCCTCGGATCTCTGTTAGACATCTGTTCCATCTGTTATCAAACATAATTCACCTCCATGCAAATGCCTACAGAAGCCTTACTCTGTAGAGCTAAAAGGAGATGGTGAAGTTTATTGATCTCTAGCCATCATACACCATTAGTTCTAAGTTCCAATGCAATTTCTTTTACAAAGTTGCCTTCCCCTGCAAGCTTCACCTTGCTGGTGATTTACCTCTAAGGATATCACCTGATGTCCTGTAGAGAGGAGATGACTTCTCATGCTTCCTCATTTTAAATCCGAATTAAATTAGAAACTTTATGGGTCAGAAAAAGAGGTCAGGTATTCAGGGTACAAAGACTTTGCAATCACTGTCTTCATATTCCCTCCCCTGCATGTTAGAAATTTTGCACTGACAATAAAACATAAAGGCTAACATTTTTGAAACCTTAGAAAAGGAAAAAGATTTAGCTTATTTTAACCTCAATTAGGAATTTAAAACAATTGAGGTTAAAATAAGCTAAATCTTATTTAAGTATAAAAGTAGACAGTCATCTCTTTGAAAAATTACATATATGTACTCTTCCATAATAATTTTTCATAACCATATACTTCAAAGAATGATATGTTCATGTTGAACATCAGTTTATGCAACAGATGTAAATTGAGTTCATACTGTGTGCCAGACACTGTCCTGTGTGATAAGATCTTTGGACTCAGGCCATCATAGTTAGATAAGAAAGATAACAGCAATCCTCTGTGGCGAATGCTATCAGATATTCATAGGACTCCATGAGAGTTCACAAGAGGAAGCCGCTAATTTCCACCTCCATGCCCCAGCCTGGGCAGAGAATGAAGAAGGAAATCATGGATGGGCAGAGTGACATGAAACATGCTTTTATTTTCTCTTAAAAAAAAAAAAAAAAAAAAAAACAAGGGTAGATGGAGAGGAGAAGGGAGTTGAGGGAAATTGGAAGGGGAGGTGAACCATGAGAGACTATGGACTTTGAAAATCAACCTGAGGGTTTTGAAGGGGCGGGGGGTGGGAGGTTGGGGGAACCAGGTGGTGGGTATTAGGGAGGGCACGGATTGCATGGAGCACTGGGTGTGGTGCAAAAACAATGAATACTGTTACACTGAAAATAAATAAAAAATTTAAAAAAAAAAACATAAAAAAAAGAAAAGAAAGGAAGATACATTATTTGTTAAAAAAAAACAAAAACAAAAACAAAAGCTTATACATTAAAGGCCACCACAAGGCATTTGGCAAAGCAGGAAGCACCATCAATATAGAATTAAAAAGCAAGAGGGGGCTTTTGTGAAGAATCTGGTCACATGCATACATAGTCTTCAGTCACTGATCCATGGAGAAAGCAACATTGGTTGGGCTGAAACTGTTTCCAAGATCAAGGTACGCATGGTGAAGAACCCCTAGCTAATGAAGTTACCGACTCACAGGCCTGTTTCTGCTGTGCGGGCTCTTTCCTCAGGCCAGAGGCCAGAACGTCCTTCCCTCTTTTCCTTGTATGACTCTTGGTTTTTCCACCGCCCTTACCACCACTGCCACACCATTATTGTCTGTCTAGGTGTCTATTTCATTTCCTTCATACCAGTTTATTATGTTATTATTATGTGTTCAATGGCTGTCTCCCTCATTATAACTAGCTTCACAAAAGCAGTGACTTGTTTTAGATCAAATACTATAGCTGGCTTATGTCAGCGTGCATACACCTATTCATGAACTACAGAGCGAAGGAAGGATGAAAAGAAGAATGGGGAAAGAAAACCAAGAGTCTATCCTAGCAAGTGGATGGATGCAACTGAGTTTATTTCATCTGTTAACATGCTGCTTGCTTAGACCACTATATGTCAGATTTCACTAATACATGCATCTCAAAAGGAGACATTTTCTCACTGGCTTTTAATGTAAATATTTTATGGTAATAAAATAAAGAAATGTACAAATCTGTGCTAAACAAACTTAAAAAATAAGCTAAAAAAGCCTAATATACTTATATAATACAATTAATATGATTTAATTATCAACATCAATGTGATCTACTAAATGATGTTATTTTTAAAAATTACCACTCACATGAATTAAGTACTGATTACTCTAGCATAGGGAGCATGTGATGCCTCAATTTGCCTACCACTTATCTCGGTCTCAACAACTGAGGAACCTTTCTTAAGATAGCACTACATGGTACTATCGTTTGGCCTTCACTTTTAGGGAATGCAGCATTCCTCTGTTCTTTTATTGGGTCAATGAAGGAATACTACCTGGAGACAATGGGATTCTAAAAATAGCTATTCAAAACATGGGGCAGCCCTAGATTATATAATAATTACACAGTTATTTTTTATTACTACAAACACTTAAATAATTCTGATTGAGAATTCAACCATCTTCCATTTTGAGAAACAGGCACATCTGAATTATTGTCTCTTCTCTGGCCTCAGAACTTAGAGCAAAAGACCTCGTTTGGAAACTCTGCTCAAAAACATGAGCTATGTAAATCTAAGCAATTTTCAGTTTTATCAAGCATGAGAACCCCTATATAGAAACGTCAGTCTTCTCTGATCCTCAGTTTCTTCTTTAAGGTGATAGACTTAGACCGTTGGTATTCAAGCACCATTTTGTATGAGATATATGGACTGGCATGCCACTTAAAATAGTATTATGATGGCATTTGGCAGAAACTATAGAAATATCTCAGTCTTTCTTTCAGTGACTCATGTGTCACCATGAGACAAAGGCACTAAAGCAAGACCCAAACCACTTTTTTTTTCCCCCCCAAAAACACTTTGTTACTGGCTCAGGCGTTGGGCCAAAAGTCCTATATAGATCTCTGACAAAAGACTCCTTTTTCCTATGCAGGGATAATGTAAGTGGCCTTGAACCATGGTGTCTTCTTTCCTTAATTTTTACTCAAAAACTCAAATCTAAGTCTCACCATGACACTGGGACGTAATTCCTCATCCCAGAAACAGGCCTGAAAGAGTGAGAGCATGAATGAGAGAAAGGTGACTGTGAGACAGAGAGAAAGAACTAGGGAATGTTCCAAAGCAAAAAAGGCCCTCTACTGAGACCATCCCAGAGAGGTAGGTGCAAGAGCCCCTAAAACAGTGGCTGGAGATAGGATGGAGAAAAGGATTATGAGCAAGTCAGAGAGTTGCAGAGATACAAAAAGTGACCCAGAAAATCAGAGATGCAGGGAGTCTAAAATCTTTCCTCTAATGAGGGATCAGGATCAAGTTTTTTTATATATTGGGCCAAGAACAAACCAGCTGTAAGGGTAAAGAGATAATTGCCCCTTTTTCCTTCTGGATACTAGTCCTTTGAGAACTAAGCGGTGGATAGGGATTAATGTTAGGACATGCACCAGACTGGCCTTTTAAACCCATTATTGTGAACTATCACTAGTACAGTGGCCAGTGAAAAAGCCCTCAGTTTTGACCTGCCAAGGCAGAACTCCCTCTCCTTGGAGATGGAATAAGGAGAATGGAAGGGAAACTGACCGTCTTTCATCTATTCCATTCCATTAAATTATAAAAAGTAACTTCATTCTTTGCCCAAATCTATTGTCCAACATCATCCTATCAGCAGTGTTCAAGTCCCTTAGCCTTGTGTCTTCTAAAGTCATAACCCTGAAATAGACATATAATTTAAAAGAGAGCCTTTACTGGGAATCCTTTTGGGTTCCTCTCTGGGACTTCAGCCACCAGAGGTACATTCCAGATTTGCTTCCATGGAAATCCATGAAAAAGAATGACAGAAAGGTGGGTTTGATAGGCCAGTGCATGCTCTACTCAGTTCCCTGCTACATGTCCAAGCATGTAGTACATTTCCTACTAGCCATTTCCATGTTATGTGTAGGAATTCAGAAGACAATCATCAGCCACTGCTATGTATCACTTGAGTCTTGTGTTAGAAACAATGCATCTCATCTGCTTCTGTCCATGAAATCCTCTTCATTGTGTGAGTTTGTCAAGAGAGCCAGAAGTTAAAACACAGGTTTATTAGGAGGTATTGATGAATCAGAGTAGTGTTATATGAGAACCGCCTGCAGATGTCTACAAAGCTAAGAGAGATTCTTTTCATGAATAACTACAAAAACTGGGGATGACATGGAAGTACACGGGTTTTAGCAGGCCATGCATCCCATCTCAGATACACATTCTTTGAGCATATCTCCCAACAACCAAGTATTGCCTACAGAAGGCCAACATCTCCTTCTTCTCCTATTACTTCTCAAATTATGAGTTATTAACATAATTCTTAGAACCCTGAGTATGTCTCTAAATTGGTATCATTATTTCAAAAAGTACAGGGTTCTCTAGCAAGGATTTATACAAGCTATATTCCTGTTTAAAGTAGGTATCCATTTCTTTCTTTTTTTTTTTTTTTTCCTCTCACATTTGACAAATATGCGTACTCAGAAACCTCTTGACATTAGTTTGGATCCTGCCCACCCCCTCAGAACATTTTTTTCCTTCCTGGCCTTCTTTTTAAACAATTTGTTTCACTGTTCTGCCTGGTTTTGTCAATTGTTAGCCTTGGGCCATAGAATATTTTATTCCTTATTAAATTCAGTCTCCCCATGTATAAAAGACTATGCATATAATATTGTGAGAATTAATGAGATAATAATGTAAATAAAGTACTGAACATGACCATAACACATAACAATTCGTAATAAATGTTTACTCCCTTTTGTCTTCCTAGAAAGCCCCAATAGAGTGAAGAATTACCTCTTAAAATGTATCTTCAACTTTTATTAGCTGAAACTCGTTTTAATTGACACTCCAATAAAAATTTGTAATTGAGGAATGGCTTGAATTAATTACACTCTAAAATAAGTTTAACTAAATAAAATACGTTTCTAGAATTCAGTAATATCGCTAATATACTTTGCAAGAAAAAATCTGAAATTTTCAGACAAAAATCAAACAGGAAATTAGACAAGTATCAACTGTGTAGAATGCCACATAATGCAAGTCCCCATGGGCAGCATTACACAACTCCTGTTTCTCAATCTAGAAATGAAAAGGAGAAAACAGGCCAGAAACAAAAATGCAATTTCAGTTAAGATAGCTGATCAGAGACATATAAACTTAGGCAACAAATTCTGCTGCTAAAAATTATTTCTATGATCAAAACAAATTATGTGATTTGAAATAATTTAATTAAAATATGTTGAAAGTTTTAATTTAGACTATTAGCTGAGATCCATAAGTATTTTGAGATTTTTTATTTTTCCTAGTAATATTAAGATGTGTTATAAGAATTGAAAAATTAATACCTGATATTTACATTGACCTCATTGCAAAGGTTTTGGATAATGACACAAAGAATTTTACAGACTCTGCTTTGAAAAATGAATTAATTGATAGAATCTCAAGCAGTAAACAATAATCTGATGTAAAACATGCATGATTTATGCATGTTTAAAAAATTTAGCCAAGTTGTCTATTTCATAACTTTTACATCTCATAGTTGTAGAAGGAAAGGGCATTAGATGGAGCAAATTCATTTCAATCTTTAAAACATTCTCAAGCATTTTTAAAAGTCAAAAAGGGAAACAGTATTTTAAATAATCACTATCTTTTTATCACAACTGCATGTGAAATGAAGACACTTTGAAGAGGAAATTTTGAAAACACTGAGAATTTTAGATAAGTAATTATGTCACAATCTGTGCTGATGACTAAAACTGCCTTCACTAAAGATCTTTGCCCCAAATACTCAAAATGCAGACTAACAGGACACTTAGATGTTTGTGAAATTTTTTCATAGTTCAAAAATGGAATTCTTATTCATATTCCCCTTTATTCTATCATTTACTCTAAAGGAAAATTACCCATTTCCAAAATAATTGTATATACTACAATGTATATTTTACAGGTAAATGTACTGATTTAGGAAATAATTAAAAGTATTAGCTTACTGGAAGAATCACGGGAGTCTACTTTTTTTTTTTTTTTAATTTCTTTTCAGTGTAACAGTATTCATTGTTTTTTCACCATACCCAGTGCTCCATGCAATCTGTGCCCTCCCTAATACCCACCACCTGGTTCCCCCAACTTCCCACCCCCCGCACAGGAGTCTACTTTTAAAAAACATTTGTGTTGTTAAGCAAAATTTCTAGAAAACTGACTCTGAAAGTATCACCTGACTCTAGAAACTGACTCTGAAACCATCAGTTCTATGCCTTCCTTTAACAGAGGAAGGATGCAGAGAAGTGATTAATTGAAGGTGACATACCTCACTAATGGACAAATAAAGTCCATGACCCTCAGGAGAGCCCTGAGGTTTCATAAAAGACAAAAATTGATGAGATGTAGGAAGTATCCTTTGAAAATCCAGAGAAAATGTAAGTATTGAGTCTAAGCATTTAAAACAAAACAAAACAAACAAACAAACAAAGATTCAACATAGATGCAGGAATGTGGCCCTGGAAAGCTGTCTTAGTGCTGATGTTTCCTGCCTGCCGTCCCTGGAGGAGGTTCTGAACATTAAATACCAGAGTTAAGTTAGGGCTATGCTGGCTTAGTTAAATAATCAGTGCATGCTGAAAGCAAGGCCAGGACGATTGTACATTCAGCCACATCCAGGTCAGTGGGCTCACATCTATAGATTCTGTTCTTTATTCTAATAACCTCATTTCTCAAGATTGGCCACAAAGGAGGCCTAACAGAAGGTGTGCATCTATTTATCTGAAATACGGTTTTAACTCTAGTGAAGGATGCCATATTATTTAAGCATTTGTGACCCTGTACTTAGAAAATATATTTAAGTAGGAATCCAGGCTCACAAAATTTAGCAAGGCTTATGCTAATACACCGAGTGGATTCTGTTAATCTCTTCTACGACTTTGAAAAACAGGAACAATGAGTTAGAAGAGAAAGATATTTTATCTTAAGTCAAAATATATGTAGTGTTGATTATGATAAATTTTTAGTAGTTTAATATGTTGATATATTAAAAATTGTATTTGCCTAGCTAGAGACATTAAAGAAAAAGAAATAAAAGTCACCTAAATGGGAAAAGAAGAAGTAAAACATTCACTATACGGAGATAACATGATACTATATATAGAAAACTCTAAAGACACTGACAAAAAACTGTTAGAACTAATAAAAAATTCAGTAAAATTTCAGGATCCAAAGTCAATATACAGAAATCGGTTGTGTTTCTATATACTAATAATGAGATATCAGAAAGAGAAATTAAGAAAACAATCCCATCAATACATGCATCCCTATGTTTACTGGAGCATTATTTAAAACAACCAAATTACAGAAGCAGCCCAAATATCCATAGACTGATGAATGGATAAAGAAGATGTGGTATATGTATCTATATATCTATATCTATATCTATATACACACACACAATGGAATACTACACAGCCATCAAAAAATGAAATCTTAAAAAAAAAAAAGAAATCTTGCCATTTGCAATGACATGGAAGGAAGAGAGAATCTTGAACATGCTATATGCACAGCATGGAGCTGGAGGGAGGGATTGATTTCATGACCCTGAGATCATGACAGGAGCCCAAATTAAGAGTTGGATACTTAACCAACAGAGCTACCCAGGCACCCACTAAGTGCCTTTCTATTCTAACAGAATAAGAAAAAAACAATAGAATCCAACCCAATCAGATACTACTACTGTGGCTAGCACCACTACCTGTCTTCTTCCTGCCTAAGGAAAGAAGTATGGGAGGAAAGTCCTAAGCCCCTCAAGGCAGAAGAGAAGGAACTCCAGAAGAATCACTTGCCACTGGAGAGACTGTCAGGTTGTTCTTAACTCTGTAATGTGCTTGGGGTGTTTTGAACATATCCCTGAGTAAAGGGCAAAAGAACTGCAAGGCCGAGAAAATTTTATGACAATGCGAAGGAGCCTGGAATGCTACATTGGTCCTATCAGCCACACCTGAATTTCCAGGAGATCAAGTTCAACCAGGGAAGGTGCGACACCTGGTAATGACAGACTGGCAGCAAGAAGCTGTGGGTGTCCTGCCCACTCAGAGAGCCGAAGGGGGGAAACGAGGACAAGGTAGCAACTGCCGCATCTCCAAACTCCTGGGCGGTCAAGATGGTTATAAAGAACCATGAATTCAGCCAGACAAACAAAAGAACCCCTGTAGTCTCCTACAGCGATAGGCTCTTAGAGATGCTTTTGTCCTTGATCTCTTCTTCCCTCCCCTGTCAGTTCTCAATATGACAGGCCTCAAAAAGAAGTAAAGAGTATCCAGTGCATGGCTCTCTCAGACACAGACACACACACACACACACACACACACACACGCACACGCACATTCTCTCTCTCTCTGTCTCTATCTCTGCTATCTCTCTGTCTTTTTCTCTCCCTCCTCTCCCTCATCTTTAGTGGTGGAGAGAGAGGAGAAGAACATGGGCATACTGTGCTTCCTCCCTGCTTGAAATACTCCTCAGGACTGATAAGTGCTGAGATGGGGAGGAACATAGATGAGATTAAAACTAAGCATGACGCTTCTGTTTTAAATTATATTGAAATTTAATCATTAAAAATGATTGGCATAGGAGGGGCTTCGGTGACACAGTCAGTTAAGTGTCTGACTCTTGATTTCAACTCAGGTCATGATTTCAGGGTTGTGAGATCAAGCCCCATGTGGGCCTCCATGCTCAGTGGGGGGTCTGCTTAAGACTTTCACTCCATCTCCATCTGTCCCTCCCCCCCAGTTTGTAGTCTCTCTCTCACATGCTCTCTCTCTCTCAGACAAATAAATTTTTTTTAAAGATTTTATTTATTTCTTTGACAGAGAGAGACAGTGAGAGAGGGAACACAAGCAGGGGGAATGGGAGGGGAGAAGCAGGCTTCCCACTGAGCAGGGAGTCAGATATGGGACTTGATCCCAGGGTCCTGGGACCATGACCTGAGCCAAAGGCAGATGCTTAACCAACTGAGCCACCCAGGTGTCCCAATAAATCTTTTTTTTTTTTTAATGACTGGCATAGTTTCTCAAAAGTTTAAATGTGGTTACCATATAAACCATCAATTTTACTCCAACATAAATAACCAAGAGAAATGAAAACATACATCCACACAAAAACTTGTACATGAGTACTCATAGTGGCATTATTCATAAAAGTCTCCAAGTGGAAACAACCCAAACGTCTATCAACGGAAGAATGGATGAAGAAAATGTGACATATAGATATAACGGAATATTATTCAGCCATATAAAGAAACAAACTACTGATACACGCTAGACACGGGTGAATCTTGAAAATATTATGCTAAGGGAAAGAAGCCAAAATTCAGAAAGTGAGAATACCAATACATGCCTCTGGCATTGCTCCCTTATAAAGACAGTCGAAACATTTTGTAAAGTATAATTTACGTATTTTACAATTGATAAATATTCACTGAATGAACGAACATATGGTAATAGTGCTAGAAAAATAGAGAGCAGCTGGAACTAGGCAAGACAATGGTAAAAAGAAAGGATAGGAAGACTGAGTTCCTGAAAGAAACTTAAGAGAAAATAACAAGCAAATGGCTGTGAAATGCTCCGTATATGGGGAAGAAAAAGTCACCTTTTAAAATACATTATTCTAAGCACTATAAATGTAAATGTTCAGATCACATTTTCACCTATTCATTTTTCCCCCAAATTCTCTTCTCCACTAATTGAGAGAGTGGAAATATGCCTAGGTTTATGCTAATGAGATAATCTATATACAGACTCTCTGGTTCCATATATTGAATTCCATCCCAAATACAAAAGGCTTTGGTCAATATGATTAACTATTAGAAGCAGAACTCAAGGGATTCAATTCCAGTAATTCACTCTCTAACTGGGGTTGAGGAATAAGATAAGAAAACCAGGGCTGCTTCTCTCTGGGGTGGTCCAGTTCTCAAAGAAAATCCTTCAAGTCTCCTTTGCTGTCATCATAATCATTTTGATAAGCTCTGAAGGAGCCCCAAAAGTAATTTAAACGAAGAGAAACGACATCCTACAGAGGTGAGCATTGTTTTTTGAGAATCTTTCCCTGTGAGTTCAGTGTTTGGCAGCACAGGTCACAAGTAAAAATAGTTATCTTCTGCTCTGAAGTTAGCATTACTTATATGAGCTGACCATCTATTATTTTCTTCATTATTCAAGTGATAAAGTATATATTATAGATCCTGACAGGGTATCCTGATAGACAAAGATGATAAAAATGATGATGAAAAAAAATGATGATGGTGATGATGATTCTAACAATACTTAATATTTAGTCAGGTACTATAAGTACTCTAGAAAAAATGAGTATTCTAGAATCATTTCAGGTATGCTAACAACTACCCTGTGACTGTAGGTATTATCACTTACAGTTAACTGATGAATAATTTAATCAAGTAAGTAAAAACAAATTTACCTAAGGCTTATAGCTAGTGATGGAGTCTGATCTGACCCCAGGCAGTCTGACTCAATATTATCTACACAAAACAGCTGCCTTCAGCTGCTTTCTAGGGAAATGCCCAAACTGTACAAAGTCAATTCTAGAGAAAATTATGAGGATGAAATCTCATAACTGTGTTCTCACTGGCTACCATGTCCCACCCATCAATCTCAAGGGTTTGTTTGTGTTTTTTTAAAGATTTTATTTATTTATTTATTTATTTGAGAGAGAATAAGAGGGAGGAGCCAAGGGAGAGGGACAAGCAGACTCCAGGCTGAGCATGGAGTCCACTGCAGGACTCAATCCCAGAACGCCAAGATCATGACCTGAGCCAAAATCCAGAGTCAGACGCTTAACCAAGTGAGGCACCCAGGTGCCCCATCAATCTTTACGTTTGTCCAAGACACTACCTGCTGCTCTTCACTGCAAGTGTCCCCTTCAGCAGCAACAGATTTTCTCAATCCTTCTGTCTAAAGTCAAAAATGACCTGATGGGCATACCCACAATTCATGCTTAGGTAATAATGTATGACAGAACATCAAAGGCTTACCTTTGGTGTTTTACTTATCCATCATTTTTCTAGAGATTATGTCATAATACAAAATAGCCAATTACGGGAAGCCCAGACAGAGTTGCAGAACTGTCAGAGGAAGACTTTTTGCTTAGGTGGGTACTCTGGATTCCTTCACAATGAGCTACATCTAGAATGAGCCCTATGTTCACTCTTTAGCTCTAAATTCAATAAACCATGGAAAACAGGCACATAAAAGCAGGGAAAGTGGAAGGTCTCGGGACAAAATCTACAGCCCTTAACACGGCTTGCTTGTCTGTATGTGCCTCTCCAAATTATATCTCTCATGACTTCTTGTCTTCTTTTCTCTCTTGACCATAACATACTTCCCAACCATCTACCAAAGCGCCGTGGCCTCCACCTTTTATTCTGCCATATATACCACCCCAACAGCTTGTAATAAAGCTGTATCATCTTTCAATTCTCAGTTCGACATACATTCTTTTGAAAAACTCTCCCTGAATCTTGAAGTGGTAATAGGTGTCTCTCCTATGGCCTCCAATGGTAAATAGTTATTATATTGTATGATGACTGCAGTAATCTGTAACAGCCACTGGAATTTAACCCTGAATTCATGATGCTTCATATTATTACATCACCTGTGGCAGGGACTGCTCTTTTTCAATACCCATGTTCTCCTTGGCTCCCAGGATAAAGCTGGGCTACACGGCCAGCCCCCTTTGCACCTGGGTTTGGTCATGTGACTCAGTTCTAGCTAATGAAATATGAACAGAAGTGGTAAGAGACACTAACTACTACACCTGGTCCATCCCAACCTTCTATGCAATACCCCCTTTTATATCTGCCTTCTATTTGACAGGGAAAGGAATTACCCCATGGGGAATTTAGAAGCCAAAAGTTAAAATTACAAAATCTCTGGCAACCTAGGTTTCTAAACACTTGCTTGGAGCAGACCAAGAAGATCCCCCCCTCACTTACCTGGAATCTCGTTGGACTTTCTACCTGAGAAAGAAACTGTTTCTTTTTAAAAGTATTTTTTGCGGGGAGGAGGAGGAATATATTGGTTACAGAATTGGTTATATTACCTTTGTATTTCCTGGAAACTAGCATAACTACAGGTACATTAGAAATGTATGTGATGGGGTGCCTGGGTGGCTCAGTGGGTTAAAGCCTCTGCCTTCGGCTCAGGTCATGATCTCAGGGTCCTGGGATCGAGCCCCGCATCGGGCTCTCTGCTCGGCGGGGAGCCTGCTTCCTCCTCTCTCTCTGCCTGCCTCTCTGCCTACCTGTGATCTCTCTCTCTGTCAAATAAATAAATAAAATACTTAAAAAAAAAAAAAGAAATGTATGTGATGGTTTTTTTTAAAAATCAAATGAACGAGCAGCGTATCTCAAATAAGTTCTTTTTGTCATGCTAATATAAAAAGCTAACATGTATTTTATGCTTACTATGTGCCACCGCTTTCTAAGATCATTTACATAAATTAGTTAATTCAATCCTCCTAACAATATTATGACATAAGTACTATTATCATCTCATTGCACAGATTAGTAAATTGAAGCTTAAACCAGATTACTCACTACTCAATGTATCATAATTAGTATCTGGCTGAGTCAAGACTCAATTCCAAAAAACCTGACTCAAAGTCTATATTTTTAACCACTCTGAAATGGCTGCATAGAAGTAAGCAATTAAAAAAAAATCTTCAACGAAAAAGAATAAAATAATATTTTACATTAGCAACATCATCTCTTGATATAATCATTTCTAGGAATAAGCTAAGATTTCCCCCAAAATTTATGGTGACACACAACACCATCTTATAGTTCTTTTTAAATACCAAGAGATTCAGTTGCTACATGGAAGGTCAGTTTGTGATTTTAAGGATGAAATTCAAGTTTCAAGGTTCCTAATATTACCTTAAACACTTAATTAGGGTTTTGTCTTCTTCTGGCTCATATATTTTATTTATTTATTTATTTATTTATTTATTTTTATTGTGTTATGTTCGTCGCCATACAGTGCATCATTAGTTTTTGATGTAGTGTTCCATGATTCATTGTTTGCATATAACACCCAGGGCTCCATGCAATCCATGCCCTGCTTAATACCCATCACTGGGCTAACCTATCCCCCCACCCCCCTCCCTTCTAAAACTCTCTGTTTGTTTCCCAGAGTCCATAGTTTCTCATGGTTCTTCTCCCACTCTGATTTCTCCCCCTCCATTTTTCCCTTCTCCTAATGTCCTCCATGCTATTTCTTATGTTGCACAAATAAGTGAAACCATACAATAATTGACTTTCTCTGTTTGACTTATTTCACTTAGCATAATCTCCTCCACTCCCAACCAAGTACCTTAGAGATTTCTTGATTTCATTAACTCACAAGTTTCATTAAATATGTAAAATCAGAGCTTACTCTTAAATTGGTAATCAATTCTTGCACCTTTCGAGGTCAACCCTCAGATTATAATTCACTCAAAATCACTTTATTCTCTATAAGTTAAGAAAATTCAGTGTTATCTAATATAGTGTCATCTTCATCATGTCCAGAAAAGAACCCTCTCCACACAATCAGATCAATGTCTGTTCTAGACAATCTAGACTAGATTAATTGGGTTGATGTCTGTTTGGATTTTAGTCATTTCATCAGGAGTCTCAGGCTGGCTTCTAGAAATCACTGCTTGGGATGCCTGGGTGGCTCAGTTGATTAAGTGTCTGCCTTTGGCTCAGGTCATGATCTCAGGGTCCTGGGACCGAGCCCCATGTTGGACTTCCTGCTCAGCAGGAGTTTGTTTCTCCCTCTACCCCTGCTCATGTTCTCTCTTCCTCTCTCAAATAAATTAAGTCTTTTAAAAAAAAAAAAAAAGCAGCTGTGCCATTAAAAAATAAAATAAAATAAAAATATAAGTAAAATTAAAAAAAATAAAAATCACTGCTTAACAAATTCTAATACCCCGGGCATGTTAAAAACACTCACAAGTATCACCAAACTTGAACCTTAGCTATAATTCAGGTAATGATATACTTTATGATAGAAGTAAAACAGATGGTTTCAAAAAAGCACTAGAATTCATCACTGGTTTCATTTTCAAAATCTACACAACTGCCTTATACTTAGAGTAAATATAATGATCATACTTCATCTCTGACTCAGCTGCTGCCCTCATGCTACAGTATCTATAATTAAGGTCACAGTCATTTGTCATTATCATTAGTGAAAGATGGTCAAACAGATACTGTCGCCAAACTTGGTGTAAATCTGTTTTAAAACCGTTTTAAATAGTTATTCAAAGGTGTTAGGGGTGTTCAGGGTTGATGGAAGAAATTTTCTTTTTCTCAGATTCTCCGCACAGTATAATTTTAACTTTTTTCCATATACAAGCAGGACTTAATTTCAAAGATAAAAGAAGAAAAAATATAACCTAAAAACTGGAAAACTATAGTACTTACAAAATGTTTATAATAACTACGGGTGTATCAATTCATTTTTTAAAATTTAAATTCTACACACAGTATTTTTCTGTGCTTTGTTATTGTTCTTATTTGAAAACAACCAAAATCAACTTTACTTCTTAGGAATACCATTTTTTTTTCAAGTAATCTGTACACTCAACGTGGGACCCAACGTGTCCCACTGAGGACCAAATGAGACAGCTAGGCACATCTTAACTTTATTTTTAAAAATTTTTTGTTTTTGTTTTTAATTTATTTATTTGTTAGAGAGAAGGAGAGCAAGCAAGCACAGGCAGACAGAGTGGTAGGCAGAGGCAGAGGGAGAAGCAGGCTCCCCGCCGAGCAAGGAGCCCGATGTGGGACTCGATCCCAGGACGCTGAGATCATGACCTGAGCCGAAGGCAGCTGCTTAACCAATTGAGCCACCCAGGCGTCCCTTAACTTTATTTTTAAAATCTGTTCTGAATAAAATCAGTATCTGTATGAGTGCAATACTGTAGAAAATGATTTGAAGAGAAAGCTTTGGCCTAAATGGACTAACATTTCTCCCATTTTAAAAATTATAGGATACAAAGAACTTTAGTTTGATTTATTTTAAACATAAAATAGTTCTATTTTGAGGTATATCTCTAATGTATTGCCCGAGGACCCTGATCGGGGGTGGAAAGTCTTGATTACAAATCAGGCACTGTCTCTGGAGAGAGGAGAATTTATAGGTATTTTTGCCTTTTGCTCAAAAAGAAAATACAAGAAAAGTTACAGTGAGACTTTCTATGTTTTCAAACTTGTGCAGGTTGTAGAATATTTAGAAGGCAAGGTGCAATTTGAATAAGAACGTAAGACTCCAATAGTAGGTTCAAATAATTAAGTGTATAATGCACTAAATCAGATATATTAAGTCCTAGTAGAGATGAAAGGTGAAGTTGTAGATAAAAGAAAAACTTAATTAAAAAATTATATTCATTAACAGAGGTTTGCAACATATTAGATATTATGGACTGAACTGTGTCCCCCCTCAAATTCACATATTGAAGTCCTACCCCTCACCCCTATGTAACTATATTTGGAGATAATTAAAGTTAAATGAAGTTGTAAGGGAAGGGCCAGGATCCAATAAGTCTCTTGTCCTTACAAGAGGAGAAGAGATACCAGAGCTCTCTTACACTCCCGTACACAAGGCAACAGGCATGAGAGGACATAGAGGGAAAGCAGCTGTCTGAAAGCCAGAAAGAGAGTCTCCACCAGAGACCAAACTTGGTCTTGGTCTTCCAGCCTCCAGAACTATGAGAAAATAATTTTCTGTTCTTGAAGCCACCCTTTTGTTATGGCTGTCTGCGCAAACTAATACATTTTTTAAACATGGCTGCCATTATTCTTTTCTAACAAGTTGATGGAGTTTTGCAACTTGAGTAGCATAGGTGTTCTAGAAATAGCTTCCCATCACATACCAAAGAATAGTTGTCTTTGTCAACATATGCACCCCTTGTTGTTGTGGCCCCGCCTATCACTCAAACCCCATTTCTTGTCATTTCTCCATTCTCACAAAATGAAGCTATCTATTGAAGTGTATTTTACAACTCTATGTCTTTCCTCTGCTCTGAATTCTTTTCTCAGTTTAACTACCTGGAGCACTCCCCCAACCTTCAGCAACCCAGGTAACATTCACCTCTTGCTTTGTGCCTCCTTCCTCAACCCCCCTGCACAGAATTATCACTCACTGTTTGACATTAATTGTATCTGTGTTTTTAGAGCATCTAGTGCTTACATGATTATCTGTCCCCGTCATAATTTTGCTTACCTGTTTCCCCCAACAGATGTGTACTTTTAAAAACAAGGATAATATGGAGTTTGACTCTATTGAGTTGAGGGGAATCTCAGTAAAAGTTTCACTAAGATAAATTGAAACCCTTTTTCTAGGGCAGAAGAAACCCACATTTCAAGGGTGTTAATACTCTCCTTTTATAAATGCCTTTCAAGAGAGAGAAAAACAAATCCAGATTATGTTTATTGAAAACTTTTAGCTGGTTAGGAATACTTAAAAGGGTGAATTTTTTCATTAGTGACATTCCTTCCAGTAATAATGAAATAACCCTCATCAAAATATATGAAAGCCAAGGGCATTCTTATGCTTGAAAGCACCAATATTGAAAATAAACAAGCAAGAAGGAGTTCTGATTGAAAGAAAATCTAAAGAAAAGCTAAGAATTTATAAGCAGGCAAAAAGTGAAACTGAGGGAAGACTGGATCAAGAACAAGGAAATCTGGCTTTTAGTTCCTCACCTGCCAGTCATTAGCAATATCCCATGGCCAATACACACACATACACACTCCTGCACGTTCACACACACACACACAATTCATCTGTAAAAGGAGGGGATCTATAACAACTAAATTCTTTCCAGTTTTAACATTTTTCAAGATGTTCAATTGCTCTTCACTGAGGTGATTCTTTAAAAGAGATTTACTTGGGGTGCCTGGGTGCCTCAGTGGGGTAAAGCCTCTGCCTTCGGCTCAGATCATGAACCCAGGGTCCTGGGATTGAGCCCTGCATCGGGCTCTCTGCTAAGTGGGGAGCCTGCTTCCTCCTCTCTCTCTCTGCCTACTTGTGATCTGTCAAATAAATAAATAAACAAAAGAGATTTACTTAATGTGATTTAAACTTTGTTATCATGAATTAGTTATGATTTGATTTATGAATTATGATTATTAATTTATGAATTAATTATGATTTGATATATTTGATATAATAATATATTAATATAATATAATAATATATTTGATATATTTGATATAATTATAATATTGATATATTTGTTATATTAAGTTATGACTTTGATATATGAGGTTGAGAATAGTCAATACTACTCATGGCACCTGGTATTAACCCTGCCCTTCCTGTTCACAGATGTCCTTCATTGATTCACTCACTAACTCATTCAAAAATATGCTTCAGAACTTACAATGTGCCAGGCGTCTATCTTCACTTAAAAAAATTACTTTTTTCATTTCTTTCTTTTTTTTTTTAATGTAAGCTCATACAACACAGGACTTGAACTCACGATCCTGAGATCAAGGCCTGAGCTGAGATCAAAAGCTGGATTCTCACCTGACTGAGCCACCCAGACACCCCAGAAACTACTTTTAAGTAAGGAATTGGCCATTCACAGACAAATTGATGGTCTGTAAAATTACTAAGTGCCCTCTACTACAGAAATTGTCAGTTTTTAATCTGATTCTTTGTGCATGTATTTGAACACTAGTGTAAAAGATTAAAAAACACAATGTCAAAATTCCTAGTGCTTGAACTGCTATGAAAGATGATATACAAAAATAATAATTCAAATTTGGCGGGGGCAGAGTGCAAGGGAGAGAGAGAATCTTAGGCAGATTCCATACCTAGCACAGAGCCTGACATAGGGTTCGATCTCACAACCCTGAGATCATGACCTGAGCATAAATCAAGAGCCTGACACTTAACCAACTGAGCCATGTAGGCACCCCTACCCTAAATTTTGACTTAATACCATTTTATTAACAAATGATATTTGGAAAGAAAAATTAAGAAACTTTTTTTTGGGAAATAACAGTAGCCTATCTCTGGTTTGTATAAAAATCAGTACTTTCTCATCAATATAACTCTATTTTGTTAATTTTATTTATTACAAGTTTGAAATACTGGTAACATAATGATATCAAAATACAACTTATCTTAGAAATATTACCAACTAAAGTGATTTTTATTTTGAGGCAATTTTCATTTGAATTAACCAGAATTTTTGTATTTCCTTATTTATATTTCCAATTTGTTAGCAAAATAACTACCTTGCCCTGAAGACCATCTTTAACTCTGCAGACCTTCTGAGAAACTACACAGAGAAATTAAAATAACATAGCCAAGGTTGATAAAATCCTCTTTGAGCCAAGGTTGATAAAATCCTTAGGTCAGAGTTCCTCAAACTGGGGTTTCTATGCATATTCTCTGACATCTGCAAATTCTCCGATTTTAGAAACATTGAGCTTGGGCCTAACCAAGCTATCCCACATTCATTACTAGAAGATACACTAAACTCATCAAAGAGTCAGAACATTTGTTTGATCTTCTTTCGTATCTTCACTCACTCAGCTCCTGAATCCCCTGCTCTCCTTATCTCCCATTTAGGTCCTTGATCCTACCTAATTAATCATTTAAATGGTACCCATTGTGGCCAAACTGTATCAGAATAAGACTCCCTGGGATAAAACATTGGATCTTACTCATACTTCCATTTTATTCCATGTGTTTCTCCATATCAAAGTCCCCATATTGGATCCTCCATATTCTGTTTTCTCACATTAACCTGATCCCTTTCTGAGTTTAATAAACACAATTTTATATTCAAGATGATACCATAATGTAATCTATAGTATAAAAAATGTACAATGAGAAAAGAACCCTAGAGTGTAGGATAAAAGAAAAAAGACTCTACAGCGTTGCTTCTAATGCCCATACAATCTTGGTCACATTGCTTCATATCACTAAGCCACAATTTCTTCATCTGTAACGGTTAATCCCCACATTCCCCACTGGTTTGCTACAAGGAATGCAAGAACTTGTATGGAAATGCACCGTAACTGTCATGATATTTTTATTAATTCTTATGGGATATTCTTATTAATTTATTTATGAGGTATTTGGCTAAGGATCTATGAGGTTGGACTTACCTGGAGGCAAATCACGGCACCACTGTCTAATTTAGGGTAATGCATATTATTCTTAAACTTTGGTTTCTTCATGAATAAATGGGGATAATCCTTTCTCATAGGATTATTTAAAGCAGTTCATAATATAATGTATATATGTTCATAATCTAATGCCTGGCCCTGGTAAATAAATGCTCAAAAAATATTTCAAAAAAATTCAAAAAATATTTATAGAATGTGCATTTGTTGCTATTTTATAATTCAGCTAGACAAATGAGAACTTTGTGAAATTATAATGTCTGAGAATGTAAAATACTAAAGCAGAGCCCTGATCCAAATTCCTAATTAAGTTCTTGAACTTTAACACAAGGGAAATAGCCTCAAAAACATACTGTTGGGGATGTTTATATCATTTGATCTATAATGTTTCTTCTTTCATTTATATATCCTATAGCTCTAGATGAAGGGAAAACACACTAGGGATACTTCGGGGAAGCACCTCCCTCCATCAACTGATGATCCCAGCTAGGAAAGACGGTTGTAGCTACAGGAAGAGCTAGAATTTTTTTTTTTTTTCCTCTTTCTCATTGCAGCCTAGAGATTTGTGGCTGAGAAAATGTTAAGTGAATAAGCAAATAGAAGACTGCTAAGGAACCACAAAGGACACAACAACGATCCTCAGAAGAGTGTATTATGTATGCTGATTGGGTATATCAGTGTTGTTCCATTTAGCACCATATCTATATTTTATGTGAGTTAAGGTGGAAAGAAGCCCCCTGGGAACTGATGCTGAAGGTGTCTCAAAAATTACTGAAAGTTGTGTTTCTAGTTTTCCTTCAAATCTATGCTTGTAATGACTTCTGAGAAAAGGAAAGATGTTTTGGCTACAATATATAGCTTCTAGCAGATGTCCATTAAAATTTCTCATAAACTAAGTGTGCCTGAGGGACTCAGATGTCCTGTTCCCAGCTTAGTAAAAGTCAAAATTAATATTAGACAAGTATGCTTTGCCTCTTGGCCTCAATTAGCAAGTCCAACATCTTGAACCAAAGTAAACAATGAGAAAAAGTGTGAAAGATGCCAATGAACTGAGGGAGACCAGGGAAATTAGGTTGACCTCAGACTCCATCAATTTCTAGCAAACCCCTCTACCTCTTGGCTTGCTTATGACCACGGGGCTTTTTATTTTCTCTTACTTACCAAGGGCTTCGTTTCATCTTCATCTTTGAAATAATAGAGCTGATCTCCCTTGAGCACAAACCAGCGGGTATGCCAAGTCTTGACAAAGCCTCCTTGCTTCCTCAGCCACCCACACTTCATGGCATTGTTTCGCCCTTGGCCTTGCTGGGGGTTCTCGGTGGAGTCATTGTTCTCCTCCATCATCAAGCTGGTGAACTTTCCTATTTAGCAAGTAAGAAGAAAAAAAGAATATGTTACTCTGACATATTCAATTCCCTCCTAAATCACTTCTGTCGCTTAAAAAAAGCAGGAAGAGGGGAAAACATCTATCAACATACTTGCCAAATTTCTAGAGGCAAACCAGACCTGACAACAATACGCCTGGGAAAAAAACTTACGGAAGGTTTGTTGTGTCTTCCTTTAACAAGCCAGTCACCTGGGTGATAATATCCCTTTCTTCCTAAGTAGAACTAAAGAATGGGAAAGTTCTAAAGGTAATGTGTCAAGAAGCAATTTTTAGAAATAAACTCACACCACCAACTAAAACATAATTCTTGTGATAATGGGCCTCTGTGTCTGGCATGCACTGACTGGGTCCTGCTTGTGCAGGCCTGTGATTATCTGAGCAAACACTAGCCTGACACATGTTAAAGTTTAAAGGGACTATTTTTAAAACCTCAATGGAAGACATTTGTTCTACATATGTGAAAAGTTCTCAAAATGTATCTGGTCCCCATTCGCCCACAGTATCCCCATGAGAATTTCTTTGGCTGGTCAGGAATTAGTGCAGCTGAAAAAGTCTAGGGAAAAAAAAAAAGAGAGAGAGAAGAAGAAAGAAACAAAAACAAACAAACAAACAAACAAAAACCTGCTCGGGCAGTTGAGTTTCCTTCAACTCCAAGAGTGAGTGGTGCACTCCAGCTGCACAAGGAAGAACATTTCAAGGTTATGTGTGAAGGAGTGTAAGGTCACACACACTATACATAGCAAGGAAATGAGTTTATCACGGAGAAAGTTATTAATCGACAGGCGAGAGGTAAAACTGCCACAGGAACAACACAGGAGGTGGCTTTCCTGGAGAGCTGGGCACCTGTGGTTAAAATAAAAGATATTTTCCTGTCCCAAAGGCTTCCTGCAAATGCTTGCTAATGTTTGTATCTAAGCATGTTTTTGGGAAGTGAAAAGTTCAGTTTTTACCCTGTGTCTTTGAGGAGGATAAAAGAATACATAGTAGTTCATAAAACAGAGAATATTCCTGTTTGGCATAGTCACACGCAGAGCTCTTTTTTTTTTTTTTTCCCTTGATTTCAGAAAACAAACTGTCCTTCTGTCTAGTCTTTATTTTCACTACTAACTTTTCACTCGATTTGTATATACACAGTCCTACTTGTAAATTCCACGCAATTTCCACTGTCAGCCTTCGGTCTTTTACGTTACTTCCTTAAAAGTACAGGGTCAGACCCTCCACAGTCGGCCTCTAGTTCCTTTGAATTTAGTCCTGCCATTCTATTTGCAGGGATGAAGCAGCACTCTGGTTCTAATTCTTCTTATTTGGATCATTTCTACCATCTCAGTGGTGTTGTGTCTTCTATGAGCATGCCTCACAATCTATCTCCATCCCTGTTTTCAAGCTTCAAGTGGGTGGACTGACTACCATCCGTCCCATTCAATATCCACTTTTCCCTTTCTTGTACCGAAATATTCTCCTAATGAACAGGCCCTTACCTCTATAAAACATCTCAAAACTTCCTTCAGTGTACAGGGCATTCCCATGAGAGAAGCCACTGAGCACAGGAAACATTCTCCCCATCGTGTGTGTGCATGTATGTGTGCAGACTGGTTCATGCCTGATGCTTCCAGTTTGTTATGCCCTTAGGGCAGGAATTTTCAACTTTCTTCTTTCATAATACTTCACCGGATATAAAGAGCCAAGTAGACCTCATTCTAAATGAACAATAAATGCTTTAACGTAATTTAGATAATAACTATGCTTATTTAGAACACTCTAAATTATCTTTTTTTGGCTTCCTGGTATTTAAATTACTCAAATGTGGGACGCCTGGGTGGCTCAGTTGGTTGAGCGGCTGCCTTCGGCTCAGGTCATGATCCCAGGGTCCTGGGATCGAGTCCCACATCGGGATCCTTGCTCAGCAGGGAGCCTGCTTCTCCCTCTGCCTCTGCCTGCCTCTCTGTCTGCCTGTGCTCACTCTCTCTGACAAATAAATAAATAAAATCTTTAAAAAAAATAAAAAATAAAAAAATAAATTACTCAAATGTATACAACTGGCTATTTCATCATTACCTATGTATTCTTTGACCAAATATCCTAACCTATAAAATTGATTAAGACAAACATTCCAACATATGCACACACAGGTAGACATACACAAAAATCTCTAATGCATTGTACAACAAATTCCTTCTTTGGGCTCTTCTTTTTTCCCCTCCTTCCTCTCATACTCATGTTTTATATTAAATTGGAAAAATTCCCTCTATAATGCTTCAAGGAAATTGGAAACCTACCATCAATAATATAAAAAAATACAAGTGTCTAGTTTTGCCTTTGTCTACTATTAATACCTTAGTAAAAAATGTGTGCACATTAGAACATAATTCATGATTTTCCTTGCCTACATCTTCTATAAGTACAGTGAAATCAACAATAAGTATAAGTAAAGTGAAATCTATAAGTAAATTCTATAAGTAAAGTGAAATCAACCACTGAACTCTTGGTTTTAATGCCTTTATTTTCATGACCCTAGGACACATTATAAACTATTTTAATAGCACCAATTGTAACAATTCATTAAAACAGGAATGAAAACAGATTATATCATATCCCTAAGAGACAATAATATCACAACTACTACCTGGATGAGTACAATTAAGTTTTACTAAAGTAACCATGCTTTTTACAGAGGAGTTTCTTTTTTTAAGATTTTATTTCTTTATTTGAAAGAGAGCAAGAGAGAGAGCTTGAAAGGGGAGGGAAGGGCAGAGAGAGAGGGAGAAGCAGACTCCAGGCTTGATTCCAGGACCCCTCCCGGGACCCCAGGATCATGACCTGAATTAAAGGCAGCCCCTTAACAGAGTGAGCCACCCATGTGACCCAAGAAGAGTTTTAGTATTTTAACTGAAATTGGATGGTTCATATTGTACCCTTCATCTTTACAACGAGGATGCTGGGTTGGATCATTTCTAACTATGGTCCCTGAAAATTTCAGCATCTGAAATCTGCCACCTCTGTAATTCCATAAGGATAAAAACACCAGATATTATCAACACCTAGGACAGTGTCGGACATATGGTGACACTCAATCAATGTTTGATGAATTCATAAATTTTGTAATGGTGGTGCTAGATATCTTAAAGTAAACATGATCGCCCTCTGAAACCTGATCCTGCCCTGAGCCTGATCTTAGTAAGTGGTACCATGACACACCCAATTAAGGGGGAGAAAAAAGAAAGGGGGGAAAAAAAGAAAAGTGATTATTTTTGATTCCTGACTCTTCTTCCTCCTGAATATCAGAAGATTATACACATCCCCAAAATATTTCAGAGCCATCCAATTGGCTCCCTCTCGAATGCTACCCTGTGACCCCAGCCAACATTGTCTACGACTAGAGGATTCTAACAGCCCTCTTACTGGTCTCATTGTTTCCATTTTTAACCACAAACACAAACATATGTTCACATAATTTCATTCTGCATAAAACAGCCAAAGTGAGCTTTTAAAAATTTAAATCAGGTAATGATTTTCTACTTTTAAAATTTTAGGGGTGCCTGGGTGGCTCAGTGGGTTAAAGCCTCTGTCTTTGGCTCAGGTCATGATCCCAGGGTCCTAGGATCCAGTCCCGCATGGCGGGGGTGGGGGGGTCTCTGCTCAGCAGGGACCCTGCCTCCCTTCCTCTCTCTCTCTCTGCCTGCCTCTCTGCCTACTTGTGATCTCTGTCTGTCAAATAAATAAATAAAAATCTTTTAAAAAATTTTTAATTGGCTCCCACTGTTCTTATTTAAAAAAACCTGGGCCTTAACCATGACCTGTAAGGCTCTGAGTCATTTGGCACCTGTTTACTGATTCATCTAACCTCATGCCACCTCCTCGTCATTTCCCCCAGTCCAGCAATGCACGTACACACACACACACACACACACACACAGAGACCCTGACACACACAACCACATCAGCTTCCTTTCGGTTCCAGGAATACCCAAGCCCCGTTATGCCTTGACTCTTGATACTTGCTGATCTCTGCCTTGGCTACTCCTCCTCACGCTCTTTACGTGCCCGACCCCTTCTCCTTCTTCAAGTCTCAGCCTCTCATCTACCCGTTCCAAGAAATACTTACGAATCACCCAGTGAATCAGTTCCCCTGTTGCTGTTCTCCATCATTGAACTCTGACCTCTGTCTTCCTGAAACTTAACTAAATTGTTATTTCTTTAGCTGTTCACTGTCAATTATCCTTCCAGGAGACCATAAACTTCACAAGGTCAAGGACTTGCTTTTCCTCCCTGCAGTATACCCAGTGCTTATTTGGTATTCAGGAAACAATTGTTGAAACAATGAATAAGCTATGTGACAGCCACAGTAGAATTCCTAGAACTAATATTTTGGACTTTCTAAATTGCATTTAATGTCTTAAAGAAGATTGTGTACTTTAAAAACCTGATTATTTCTTTCCTTTAACAGAAAAGACTTCAATTAGTATGAACATTGTTCTTAAACACAATGTCAAAATCATCAAACCTAAAGGAACCTGAAAATGCCTTTCACGAAGAAATACAACATTCAAAATTTACACTTTTTAGCTGTGGCAAGAAATACATGTAATCAATTGTGGTTTAGCATGAAGAAAAATACAGTTTACTCAAATTCTCAGAGAATTATTTAACTGAATTTCCACTGGGAAAGTACTTTCCCTGTGGTCAGGACATGGGAGCTGGGTAGTACAGGAGATTACAAAATAGAACTATCAACTTAAGTGCTTAGCAAATCCATGTAACAATGACAATAGACCGATAACATAAATAAACAGTCACTCTAAACTAAAACAAAAACAGAACTGAGAAGTTAACTGGTGTCTTCACATCAATCTTCAGAAAAAGCCTCAGTGATGACCAGTGATGAGGACTGTACCATGCTGGGGCTTAGAAAGTTCCCATCATTTGATGGGCTGATAGCTTTGAATTATTTTCCAGCTGTGGAAACTGGTTTGTATACCCTTTTAGCAATCAGATGGCTGGGAACACAACAGTATTACATGGTGCAATCAGAGATGAAATTCACACTCCTAGCAGAATTTCCTAAAAGTCAAACAGCCACACTCATAAGTATTTAGATATGTGACTTAATTTCAACAGAGAGAAACAAACAAACACAGAACCAAAAACGGGTATAGAATGCTGTATGCCAAAGAGTTGTAATAGGTGTGAATTTACCTGCATGACTACACACGTTAGGCAAACACAAGAGAATGACAAAGGAGGGAGGTGGGGAGAGGAAGGGAGAGACAGCAGCTCAGACAGCCTGACAATTCCACCGCACGGCCTCTGGGACATTCAGTGAACGCACGCTCCCGGGACAAGTGGGAGGTGTCCTCTGCAGCCACGGTCCCTCAGGATCGGGGGGGGGGGTGCGTCTCTTACTGTGCAAATGTGACCCCAGAATTTCAGAGCACACGTGATTTCACCCCACACAGCCCTTCAACACCGACAGCTACTGCGGGTGTTCCACCAAAGAACAGTGATTTGTTCCACTGCTAGGGGAGAAAACAAAAATAAACCTGGCAGTAAAATGCTGCAATTTGCGAGAGATTTATGTGACTTTTGAGAGTAATTTTGTTCACATCAAATTGTCACCTTTGGGGTTGACCTTAGAACCTGATTCCTTTACAAAATGAATGTGCTTGCACTGTATACTGTATGTAACTACAGATAGTCAATATTTATCAAATTCTAACCTTTCTTTTTTTTCTTTAAAGCTGTTTTGTAGCTGTTGCTAACATGATGGTTTGTCAAGCCGTAGTATACTTTCTTGGGCTGTATGTCTAAATGTTAGCATATAGCCTTTCTATAGGTCGTGGCTCACACAACAAAAATACACACACAGAACGAAATGGTATATGTGCATATATGAGTGCATGCATATGCACGTGCGTGTGTGCACACGCATGTGTGTCTGTGTGTGTGTGTTTATGGTGGGTGTGGGCATTTATGCATTGTTGTATACTCTTCCTAGGGAAGAAAATCCTGAAAGGCAAAACATTTATTATTATTTTTCCTTTCATTTTTAAAATGTTAATTCCAGGGTGCCTGGATGGCTCAGCCTGTTAAGCATCGGCCTTTGGCTTAGGTCATGATCCCAGGGTCCTGGCATAGAGCCCCACGTCCGGCTCCTGGGAGTCCACTTCTCCCTCTCTTCCCCACTCCTGCTCTCTTGCTATCATTCTTGCTATCTCTGTTGCTCTGTTTATCTCTCAAATAAGTAAATAAAATCTTTAAAAAAAATATTAAGTTCCATGGCACTAGAAAACATGTAAGCATATTCCTGCAGATCTGACATTCTTTGCCCAAGAAAAAATAAATAAATAAAAGAGGTCTGCCATAGGATGTTCACTGACCAACCTGATCATGGGATAGGTCACAGTTAGTCTATAAAGTTACAGGTTTATTTTTATTTTTATTATTTCCCAGAACATTTCTTCAATAACTGCAATTATTTACTTGATTTAGAACTTGAAACTCTTTTTAATATACTAAATGTTCAAGTAATTTCAGACTTGACATTTTACTCTCTCTTTCTCTGTCTCCCTCTGTCTCTGTTGTTTTCTCTCCATGAGAAGGCACAGGCAAAGGCCATGTGAGCACACACTGCAAAAGTGGTTTCCCGCAAGCCAAGAAAAGAACCTTTCCAGGATCAACCATCCTGGCACTTTGCTCTCGGACCTCCAGCCTCCAGAACTGTGAGAAAATAAATTTCTATTGCTTAAGCCACCCAGTCTATGACAGTTTGTTACGACAACCAGAGCAGATTAAGACAATGTGTATTTACAAAAAAATATATAAGGAGACTTTAAAGAATTCACTCTTCATATCTTGTGGTAAGGTTAACTGCTAACAAAAGAAAACAAGTGACTGAAAAATAGTTCAGTCTCTGCCCTTCAATCTACAGCACACCACCTCTTCCTTTGAAGAATGAATCAAACTGTGGTGTCTACAAGGGAATCAGTGCTCTAAGTCCAAGAATGCAGAGGATCTAGTGTAGACCATTTTAGCTCTGAAATAAATTCCAGGAGCCTAAATCTGTTTTTAGAAAGCGTACCTTGAAAGGGGCTTTGGGTTTTTACAAAGGGCTGTTCTCACTGCCTAGACTTCACGGGGAATCTTTATTCATCCTTCAGCTCTTCTACAAAGACTTCCCTGCCATCCCCAATCTGGACATTTCCCTTCCATGAGTTCCCACATCACTGACAATAAGCTTTATTCCAGGTGGGCCACATGCTTACTACTCTTGATACCATAACATATTGTGGAAATAGGCTCCCTGTAAGCCCCAGACTAATTGCATATACTGAATATTCAAAGGTTTATTGCAAAAACACAAATAAATGAAGGAATGTATGAATGAACAAAAAATCAGTCTTTGGGGGCTACTAGAATTGGCCCCAGAGGCCTCAGGGCTCCTCAGAGTACAGTGCAAAATTCCTAAAACATGTCATGTTACTAAATACCAGTGCAAAGACCTCAATCCAAAGTCTCCCACCTAACACTAACCCTTTAAGCTTTTAGTAGTTTAAGGCTAAAACGAACTTCAGAATCTACTGAGCAAAGAAAACCTCCATTTGTCTCTCTGGATGTTACCCTTAATCATAATTTGAGTTAAAAATAAAGAAACATTTCTTCCTAAGAGTTTAGGTGTGAAGAAAAGAACGGAATTGAATAAAGTGCAATGGTTAGGAATATGAAGTTTAAAACAGTCACCAAAAGAGCACACCTGGGGGAACTGTAATGGTAATAATTTTATAAATATGCAGGTTTTTTCCTGAGGAAACACTAAATATCCTATTCCTTGATTCATTTGAAATTAAATTGTCCAAAACATCAGAGACTAGACAATACTAGAAAAATTATGTAGTTGTGGGATTGGAATGGGAATATCAATCTACATTTTATATTTTAAGCTTCAATATTTCCATCATCATTTGGTGAGAAATCAAAATGACTTAATAAGATGAGCCATTTTTAAAAAGCCCCCTGAAGTATTTACTTTGTTTTTGTTTTATGTTAAATGCTTCACACTCTATAGAGAGAATCTGCTCTCTCTTAAGGGGGTCTTAAATTAGATAGGGAGAAAAGTATTTTACCACATACTTAGATGTGTCTCTCACCACCACATCACTATTTGAAGGATAAGTAATAAAAAAAAAAAAAAGAATCATTGGAATTCCCAATGCTGATAACCTGAGTAGAAACAAAAATCAAATCAAAACAAATACTTTACCTTCAAAGATATTGAGGGAGAAATGAAAGATATACGGCAACCATCCAGATACTCTTCAACCTCACAGCAGACACTGTTAATTAATCACAGTTCTCTTTCCTGTGGAACCTAAGATCACCCCCAGATGTTTCAAAACAACACCGTAGATGGTCACAATCCATCAATCATATATGAAAACAAGAGGGAGGCTCTTTGTTACTTCAATTCTGTACACAAACCAAGAACTGAAGGTGTCCTTCTAATATAAAAGAGAAATTCAGCTGCTCTACAAAAGAGAATGGCATTTGAAATGGGAAAAGAAGAGAAAATCAACTTCTTCACTGTTCTTTTTTTTTTAAATTGAGATACAACTGACATAACGTTATATTAGTTTTAGGGGTATAATGTATTGATTCAATATTTGTATACATTGCAAAATGATCACCACAGTAAGTCCAGTTAACATCCATCACCAAATACAGTTACAAAATATTTTTCTCCTAATAAGAAATATCAGAATCCACTCTACTAGCTATTTTCAAATATGCAATGTTGTATTATTAACTATAGTCACTATGCTGTAGGTTACTGAAAAATACGGAACATGCCATGAACTTGTATGTCTATCTTTACACAAGGACCATGTTATCTTCTCTGTATTGCTTCAATTTTAGTGTATGTACTGCTGAAGCAAACTCTGAAGTCAATTTTTCTTAACAGTTGGAAATAATAGCTCGCTGAGAGCCTTAAGACAGCAACTACCATTGTATCATATGGCCACAAAGAAGAAAGAAAACAGATCTTAAGCAGGGAAAAAGTTGGATGTTCCTATTTTATAGTAATCCAATTTAAGACTAGATCCCTAAAAGTAGGATCAGAAAAAAAAAATGGGATCAAAAATCTGACTTTATAAACAACTCAATTTTTAAGCTTTTGTGTGTTCCTTCCCTCCCTCACTCATTGCTCATTAGTAAAATCTTTTTTGAAAAGCTGTCTCAAGGAACAGTGAAGTTGTCCACACTTAAATCTGAAAAAAAATGGGATTATAATACCTAAATGATGGGGGAGCAATAGCAGCCATGAAGGATGGCTTTTGTACATAGTGGAAAGAGTGGGGAGAGCCAAGATGAAGCAAGTGGAATGTTGAGCAAGACAGCTTTGGGGGTGAGGGGGGGGCGTAATACCTTCTCAGCTGGGTCCTCTCCACAATAGGGAAATGACCTCGGGGTTTACCATTTATAGAGTTGTTCCATCTCCTTCCTCTGATGATATACAAGCTCACATAAAAGCTTGTATAAAATACTACTTTTAATGTCAGATTCCTTTAGTGAGTCTAACCCAGGAAAATCAGGTATGTTGTCGATTACATTATCATTTCAAGGCTCTCTAAAGGGCCAGCTTTTTATTCAACCACACTTCAAAGAAAATACTTTACAAGTAGGTAACTTTGGCCCGGTATAGTCATTTGTCTACAGTGAAGTTTCAGGTTTTCTTCAAATGCAAGCTTTGAGGTACTTAATGATTTCCAATAAGGACTGCTTCTTCTTTGTCAATTAATCCTGTGTGGTGAACATCATCAGCCCTGCTTTATAAGCTCTGGAAAACGACTGGGTACTCTGAGTATATAAATCTTGTCCTAATCACTGAGCCACAGTTGCTCTCCCAATGGTTTGTTATATTGAGGTACTGACAATGCAATTTTTTCATTAGAATTTGAAGAAAGTGGAGGGATGTCACAGCAACAACAAAAAAAAATCTAACTGCTATTCTACTCTATTCAGCATCACTCACATTATGATGGACTTTGATGTGTTCAACTTTGATCTTGGATGAGGTATCATTATGCTCATATAATTTGAACACATTTTATTTTTATTTATTTGTTTATTTTTAAGATTTTATTTATTCATTTGACAGAGATTACAAGTAGACAGAGAGGCAGGCAGAGAGAGGAAGGAAAGTAGGCTTCCTGCTGAGCAGAGAGCCCGACGCGGGGCTCGATCCCAGGACCCTGGGATCATGACCTGAGCCGAAGGCAGAGGCTTTAACCCACTGAGCCACCCAGGCGCCCCAATTTGAACACATTTTAGTTCTTCAAATATCGAATTAATTTACACTCTAGTTTTAGATAAGCTGAATTGAAACCTAGCTTTATTGCCCCCTGAATATATTTAATTAGCAGTTCAGTGAAAGATAACTAAATCCTAAACATTAAAAAAAAAAAAAATTAAACAGGAAGCTTGGCAGGACATATGTTATTTGGAACTCCCTGAAGCTTATCTTTGTGGAACTGTCCTTCCCTCACGCCATGTTGTGTCAGTTCATAGCTCCATGCCACTGCCCCAGGATAGGCGTGGATGTGATTATGTAGAGTTCCTAAGCACCGCCCCCTCCCCAAACAGTGACCAGGCCAGGGAGTGGGCGTGTGACGGAAGCAGTGCCAACTGGAGTCCTTCCTCAGGTCACTTACAGAGACACTGGAAGGATCATGAAATTATCTTCTGTGTATTCCAAGTTAGGGAATTCATATACATGTTGAACAAAATGGAAAGCCAGATTATTCACTGTTGGAAAAGAAAGTTAACAAATATGGGAAGAAAAGAATGTGTCCTGTGGTTTGAGATCAGAATTAGAGGTATCAGTATGGACTCACAGTTTTTATTTTTTAATAATAGTTGTATATATTTAAGGCATACAGTATGATGATTTGTGTACATACACATATAAATGAGAACTACAGATAAGCTAATTCACATATTATCTCAACAGTTACCATTTGCTTGTGTGTGACAAAAGCATCTAAATCCACTCTCAGCAAATTTCTAGTAAGCAATAAAGTATTATTAATTACAGTCAACATGCCATATATTAGAACTCTAGACTTATTCATCCTATATAACTGCAACTCTGTACCCTTTGACCAACTTCTCATGGTTTTAAATAGATAGATGCAAAGGTACAGAAACAGACAGAGACATATATTTACTGCCGTCTGTGGAGAGAGCCTAGAAGTAATAATATACCAGTAACAAGGAATGAGTGGATCTTAACTTCTAAATGCCATTTACTTTGAAATGGAATCATGGCTACTTAGATAAAAAGATGATTCCAGGGATTAGTCAAAAAACGAACAAGATGATCCTAGAATAACATGTGTCAGAAAGTAAGGAAATACTCAGATATGATGGGAAAATTGCAAAAGGACACAGAAGTTCATTTAAAATGGTTTTCACTGGCCAAATATAGGACTGAAAAATACTAACAGATAATACCTGTAGAATAAAACAAGAATACACGGGGATGCCTGGGTGGCTCAGTCAGTTAAATGCATGCCTTCAGCTCAAGTCATGATCTCAGGGTCCTGGGATTGAGCCCCACGTCTGCCTCCCTGCTCAGCAGGGAATCTGCTTCTTCTACCCTTCTCCCTCTGTCTTTCCTCCCTGCTTGTGCTTTCCTTCTCTCTCTCAAATAAATAAATAAAATCTTAAAAAAAAAAAGAATACATGAGTTCTATTGATATAATAGATGAGTAGATAGATAAATAAGCCAAAGAAGTGAGAAATCTCTTTTTTTCAGTACAATGTCAATAAATATGAAAGCAATAATAAAGTTGTAAATTATCAATGGAAACAAAAAAGTAGTGGGGAAAGGTTTGTTGGGGAAATATATTTATATAATCTCAAAGTATCTCCCACAAATGAGTCATTATTTAGAAAAGGTAAAACAGTAACTTTCCCACCAAGAACCCCGGAAGACCCAATGTGATCAAAGTTTACATCATCAATGTTGGAATAAGCTGACATCTTGCACCTCCTGATGTGATGCTCAAAGAAGGACACATTTTCCATCATTTCTGTTACGTTCCCACCCAAAATGCATAATCTAAACCTAATCCCGAGGAAACATTACAGAAGCCCAAACTGAAGGACATTCTACAAAATAACTAGTCTGCATTCTTCAAAAATCTCAAGGTACAAAAGAAGACAGAAAAAGGTAAGAGCTTCTTACATTCTCTGGAACAGATCACATACTGGGTATTTTTTCTGACTCAGGATCCACAAGCCAGGGTCAATCTTTGTGTTTAGTTGTCAGTCATGTCTCTTCAACGTACTTTAATTTGGAACAATCTCTTACCTTTTTTTTTTTAATTTTAAATTTAAAATCAAGTTAGTTAACATAGAGGGTAATATTGGTTTCAGGAGCAGAATTTAGTGATTCATCACTTATACACAACATCCAGTGCTCATCCCAAAAGAGCCCTCCTTAATGCCCATCACCCATTTAGTGCATCTCTCCACCCTTCTCCCCTAAAGCAACCCTGTTTGTTTTCTATAATTAACAGTCTCTCATAAATTGCCTACTTACTTTTATCTTGTTTTATTTTTCCTTCCCTTCCCCTATGTTCAATTGTTTTGTTTCTTAAATTCCACGTATAAGTGAAATCATATGGTATTTGTCTCATTCTGACTGACTTACTTCACTTAGCCTAATACACTCTAGTTCCATCCATGTCACTGTAAATGGCAAGATTTCATTCTTTTTGATGGCTGGATAATATTTCATTATATACACACACACACACACACACACACACACACACACACACATACACACACACACACACAAACACAGTACCCATATATATGTAAATTTAAATATACACTGGATTAGATTATTGTATCAATGTTAAATTTTCTCATTTCAAATAGTAATAATTGCAGTTATGACATAATTGCAGCTACCCTTAGGAAGTGCACACTCAAGCATTTATAAATGGATAAGATGTCTCCAATTTATTTTCCAAATATTCAAAAACAAAATCATAAATAAACAGACAGATATATAGATGGGACGATAAAGCAAATGGAACAGAATGTAAACAGTTGGTGAGTCTGGGTAAAAGGTGTTTAGGAGTTCCTAGTACTATTCTTGTAACTTTTCCATAAGTGGAAAGGTATTTCAAAATTAAAAAATATACAGCATATATAGCTTAATATAAGACACAAAAGAGAGCCAAACACTTCCTACCGGACTACCACCAGCAGGTTTCAAGTATGCTATTGTAGTCAAAGGGTACTGCACTAGAAGTTAGTAAACATGGCTTCAGAATTAGTTACCTGAACTTGAAAAAGTCATTTGATTCTCTCAGCCTCTGTCCTCTGATCCTCGAGAACAAAAGGCTGAATGAACTATTTGATATCTAAAATTTCTGTTAATTATAGAATATCATGATTCTTCGAAATGGTCTCTTAATAACATTGTACTTCCAGAAATGACATGATTAGTAGGACAAATTTTCTAGTTCAGTTACAGTGAATAGTTCTAAAGATAAAAGGGCAAAAAGTAGCATAGAAGTCCTGTCTATTTCTGGCTCTTTATGGAATTGCTGTGCTTGTTTAGCATCTCATTGTTTTATTTGAAAATGCCACCCCTTAATTTAGAAGACTATAAAAAAACATTAACTACCACTGAAAATCTGTAGATGACACTCTCTCCACTTTAATTTTTTCAAGGTTTTTTTATTAGAGAGAAAGAGAGCATGGGAGCTGGGAGGGAGGGACGCAAGGGGAGGGAGAGGGACAAGCAGACTCCCCGCTGAGCACAGAGCTAGCATGGGGCTTGATCTCAGGACTCTGAAACCATGACCTGAGCTGAAATCAAGAGCTGGCCACTTAACCGACTGAGCCACCCAGGAGCCCCTACTTTCTCTTTACTTTCAGATAGAAATATGATTTTTACTTGCTTAATAAATAATATATAGGGTTCGCAAATGCTCAGCTCACTATTCTAAGTGATATATATACACAAATACCTATGTGCATATGTGTGTATGCATTAATCTTCACAACCCTGTGAAGTAAGTATAATTATTACTTTCACTTCACAGATGGGGGAACTAAGGGACTGGAAATACCTAAGGTCCTACTGATGATAAGTGGCTGTTTAGAAACAGCCATACATTTGAACCTAGGCAGTGTGGCTGCAGAGGCTGTGTTCTTAAACATCACTCTAAACTGCTTCTCAAATGTTACACAATAAACTCTAGCAGAGGCCCATAAATTCAAAAATTCCATGAGAAAAAGTACCAAAATCGAGTTTTTATGCCAATTTTATGCCAAAATCGAGTACCTGGAGACACATATATATCCATGTATCTACATAGCTAAATCTATAGATCTAGATATGCCTATATAGATGAGTATATATAGAGAGAGATATAGATATACACACATGTGTATATGTGTGTGTATATCTATATCTCTCTATATATATCTCCATCCATCCATATAGACATATATGACATATATATAGCAGTATATGGTGTGTGTGTATAGTGTTCATATGTATATATGACTACTAAAGACACATAAATACACATATATATGTCTTAGAAAATAAGACTATGTATAATAACACTGACATATATATGTATTACTAAAATATTCTTATCTTGGTATTTATGCACATATATTTGGGTTTTTATTTGAAATTTTTTGCAGACCCTTCCACATGGAACTTGTGCCACATTGACCTGCTGCTCTTTCCCCTTCGGCAGCGTGGAAGCAGTCAAGTGGAAGAACTCAGAAGCTGCCGCGTGTCTGTTCTCGGCAGAGGCCAGCAAATAAAGCCCAGCCATGCTACAGCACACTGGATATTCTCAACCCAGGGGAAAAAGAATAAGGCTCTGTGCGCTTAGTCCTTTACAAAGAGAAAATTAGCAGTGAAAGTGACAAATTCCTTTTTGCCTTTAAAAAAGGAACCATAGAGCTCAGTGTCATTTCAGTTGGAAAAGGACAAAGTTATTAACTCCTAAGAATTTTATTGCAGCATGACTAACACATATTCTCTCACTCCAGGTGCCAACATCTGTAGGCATGGGCTTAGCTCAGTTGGGCCTCACCAGACACTGGAAAATTTACCTTCCATGGGAAAAAAATGGGGGGTCCAGAGGAAAAATAAAGGTGAACAACTGTTAAGCAAGCATGCTTTTAAATGGAGGGATGCCTGGGTGGCTCAGTCCTTAAGCATCTGCCTTCTGCTCCTGCCATGATCCCAGGGTCCTAGGATCTGAGCCTGCATAGGGCTCCCTGCTCAGCAGGGAGTCTGCTTCTCACTCTCCCACTCCCCTTGCTTGTGTTCCCTCTCTAGCTCTCTCTCCCTCTCTCTCTGTCAGATAAATAAATAAAAACTTTTTTAAAAAATGACAATAGAATTATCTGAGGGAAAAGACAGGGAATTATGGCAATAGTAAGAAATGGAACCCATCATAGTCTGACATTTCTAACATATTATTTCACAAATCATAATAATCATCAATATTTATACATAGGCCGTTTCATAAGTCCCATATAATCCATGTAATTTCATATAATCTTGACAAACAGAACTTTTAAGAAGTATGACTGATGTCTCTGCTATATATATAGGATCCAGGAGACTAAGGTAACTTGCTCAAGCCATACACTAACAAGTGTCTGAGCAGTTATTATTTTACTCTGGATTGTGAAGAGTTTTTCCCCCCACTAAATGACATTGTTGCTTATTATACCATCACCTTATACAGACCAACACATTTATTACTAGGATTCCTATAAAATGAAGGAACAAAAAAAAGTAGTACTGGAACAAAGTGTAGGTACTTAAATATTTATTATATCATAGCTTAAAATTGTTATAAAAACTCATAAGACAACATTAACAGACCCTTGAGGAAATACTCTAACAGTATTTCTTCTCATAGAGGTGCTTTAAGATTTCAAGAATTTAAACATAAAATGAAAACATCACATAAAGGGTCACATAAAAATTCAAGTCTTAGCACAACTTAAATTACAATCTCAGAGTAAAAAGAAACATGAAACAAATGTAAGGATTATAGAAAATTCTGCTTTCCAACATGGTTATGAAATGTAACATTCAAGTTAATCAAATATGAAGTCCCATTATAGTGTCTTTTTTTTAAATTGCTGTCTTTTATAACATGAATAGATGGCCAATTTCCAAGTAATTAGGAAAAACAATCATACTTGTCAACAAAACTATTGTAAACACAAGTCAGGCTTGCTTTGAGACCCAGAAGTCATTCTCATGATGCTTAAGGTCATTTATCAGGATTTTTTTCATTAACAACACAAAATAATCCAGAGTCAATCACTGTTTTCTCTTTCCCAGCTATCCCAACAGTTATGGTATCATTCTTCCTGCTTCCCTACAAAAATATTCTTTTTTCCTGTCTTCCCCCATTCCCTATCTCCTACCTGGCTCTGTTCCACTCTCACCACCAGGCCTTTGCCTCACATCTAGATGATGACTTCATTCTATTCCCCAGTTACATGCTTCTATGGGCTCTTCTCTCAGTGTCACTGTCATACGGATTGTTCCAAACATGTATTTTATATGGCCCAGAACCTTCAAGAACTGCATCCTATTTAAACTTAGCTCATTGTCAAGGTATCATAATCTAACTCGGTTTACTTTCCCAATTTATTGTTCATTACTCCCCCAACAAATGCCTTGGGAAGCAGTCGTCCAAGCCTGTGTACTAAATTTAACCCAAGTACACAATGCTTATTCTTACCTCTTTTGGAACTTATTACAACTAAAATCATCATCATCATTATCAACAACAGTGAACACATGTATTACTTAGTAAGTACCAGGCAATGTCATAAATGCTTTATACATTTTAACTCACATAATCCTCACAATATCCTTGTGAAGTAGATGCTGTTGTTATCATCCTCATTTTACAGAAGGTCCAAAGTAGTCAAGTGATTCAAGTGAGGTCATACAGTGAGTAAATAGTAGAGCCAGAATTCAAGCCAGGCAGTTTGGTTTCAGATTCTAACTCAACCACTGTCTGTATGCCTCTCCATTACCCATTAGTTCAATGTACTCATTGTCAGTAATATAATTAGATATTAATTATTTCACATATGTTACTTGTATCTCTTTCATAAATTATGAAATTATACTGAGTGTTTTATTTCTTTTAGAGGCCCCTGAATACTAGAAATACAGTTAGCTTGAAACAAATATTTCCAAGGGAGACCATTTTATTCAAAGTATACATACTATGAAAAACCAAAGATTCAAGAATTATAGTTAGTCAAAAGGTACAGAACTAAGCTTGCTCTCGCCGACAAAGTTTTCTGAATCAGGACTAGCCTGCGCAAGAGCAGTGAGAGGATGAAGACTGGGGTATGGGCTGGGCAGTAGCTGTTTGAGGATTTCTTTATCGGGGGGCCTAAAGAACATCTTTCTGCTTGTGGGGGGGAATGATCAGAGAGTCAGAGCCTTTGAAGCTCTAGCTGTCAAACCAGTACACTTATCCATACTGTAGACTATAAATCTATAAAAGTAGCAGCATTTCCCTAAACATGATCTTACTATCTACAAAAGACTGGGAAAACATAAATAACCCATAATTAGTTAAATTATTATTTATTTTTTAAGTATGGGAGGAGGGCACATAACACCTCACCAACCCCTCAAAACATTATAGTGCTACTAGGGACTGATCATGCTGATGACCTGAAGGAAGAGTTGAGTTTTGGGGATGCTTAAAATTAGAAGAGTCACTTCTCTCACTTTCAAATGAAGCATAAAACTTTTTAAAAGAAAAATCTCTTATTCATGGAAGTACATATATAAAATTCCAAGACCAGCTGCTTGAATAGAACTCTGGTTTCTTTTTAACAGGGCATGAAGCCAAGCCTTCTATACTCTTCCATACTCTAGAGAAGAGATTCATTCTTCAAGGTCCACCTCAGATGTCAACTCATCTAGGAAGTTTTCTTTTGCTTAATTAATCACTCCTTCTTCTGTACTATAATAGCATTTTATAAATATCTCTATTGGGTTACATATAATAACTACTACTTAAAAAATGTGCTGATCTTGACTTCTAGACTGTTACCAACCCAAATGTACATCAACAAGTGAACATAAACCAATCTGATACAATCATGCCATTAGTAAAACTCAGCAATAAAAGGAACTAATTATTAGTTTGTGTAACAGCATGGATAGTGTTCAAAAACATTATGCTAAGCTAGAGAAATCAGACATAAAAGAATACATACTGTTGTCAAGAATTGTAAGATTTGAGATTGAATGCAGTGTGTAAACTTGTAAGTTTCAGGTTTGCTGGCACAAGACAGGAGAATTCTGGGTCAAAGACAAAGGACTTTATTACTCACAGCAATAGGATTAGCCACATTATCACACTTGCACAGTGAGTTGTGTTGTAGGAGAAGAAGGTGGGAGTTATGGGAATCTGAATCTATTACAGTGGGCAGGAAGCCTACCTGACCCGTGCCCTACAAAAGCACATTATCTTTAACACACTGGACAACAACAAACCTGCCCTTTTCTCAGGAGGAAGACATTACCTTTAGCTCCAAGATTATACACTATACCAATACCTTAAGAAAAATAGTCCTGAACAAAAGTAGTCACTACCTCTGCTCACAGACATGCAGAACTGTGAAAGAGTCACAGAGCGTTGTCTCCTAATAACAGTATGTTTCCACTCGTAAAACATTTCTGGAGAGGCAACCTTAGTCTATGTGGGGAAAAAAATCAGAACAGTCATTGTTTGGAGCCAGAGGTGACTACAACTATATAGGATCACAAGGGAAATTTCTAGGGTAAAGGGATGTTATATATTTTATATAGGGTGATGGTTAGTTGGATATATATGTGTGTGTGTGTGTGTGTGTATATATATAAAATATATATATGTATATATGTCAAATTCATCAAATTGTACACATAAAATTTTAAGTAAAGAATATGTAAATTATGTACGTACAATTTGGGTATGTAAATTAGACCAAAATAAAACTGATATTAAAAAAATGTTGATCATAACTTCTAGACTGCTATCATCTACAAGGAAATGACTGTGTCTTATTTATCTATTTTACTGATTACTGAGAAGAAATTAGCTGAGTATTCCTAGTAGGTGTTCATAAAATTTGGTTGCATTAAATTATTAATATGGTATAAAATGGGCCTCTAAGTTATATATAAACCTAATGATAATATTATATCAAAAACCACTAATAAATATGCAAAGAATAAAGAGAAAGAAACTCAAATATATCACTAAATAAAATCAGCAAAAAAAGAAAGGGAGAAAGACAAGAAAGGATCAGAGAAAATCTTCAGAAACAACCACAAAAGAAGTAATAAAATGGAAATAAATACACATCTACCAAGAATTACTTCAAATGTAAATTGTCTAAATGCTCTAATTAAAAGACACAGGGTGATAGATGGATTAAAAAAACAAGACCCATCAATATGCTACCTACAAAAAACCGATTTAGACCTAAAGACACATGCAGATTGAAAGTGAGAGGCTGGAAGAACATCTATCGTGCAAATGCATATCAAAAGAAAGCCAGAGTAGCAATACATGCACTGGACAAGATAAATTTTAAAACAAACACTATAACAAGAGGCAAAGGACACTATATAATAACAAAGGGACAATTCAACAAGAAGATATAACAACTGTAAATATCTGTACACCCAACATATGAGCACCCAAATGCATGAAACAGTTAAGGAACTAATTATTAATAAAGGAACTAATTATTAATAAAGGAAAATTTAATAAAGGAACTAATTATTAATAATACAATAATAGTAGAGGACTTTAACGCACACATACACACATCCCACTTACATCAATGGACAGGTCATCTAAACAGAACAACAAGGAAATGATGGCTTTGAATGATACACTGGATCAGATGGACTTCACAGATACATTCAGAACATTTCATCCTAAAACAGCAGAATACTCATTCTTTTCAAGTGCACATGGAACATTCTCCAGAATAGATCACACAGCAGTCCACAAAATAAACCTTAACAAATTCAAGAAGATCAAAATCATAACATGCACATTTTCTGACCACAGCACTATAAAACTAGAAGTCAACCACAAGAACAAACAAGGAAAGACCACAAATACATGGAGGTTAAAAAGTATGCTGCTATGGACTCTGAAAAACAACCTGAGGGTTTTGAAGGGGTGGGGGGTGGGAGGTTGGGGGAGCAAGGTGGTGGGTATTAAGGAGGGCACGTATTGCATGGAGCACTGGGTGTGGTGCAAAAACAATGAATACTGTTACGCTGAAAAGAAATTTAAAAAAAAAAAAAAAGTATGCTGCTAAACAATGGATGGGTCAGCCAGAAAACCAAAGAAGAAATTTAAAAGGACATGGAAGCAAATGAAAATAAAAACACACGAGTCCAAAACCTCTCGTATGCAGCAAAAAACAGTTCTAAGAGGAAAGTTGAAAGCAATACAGGTCTATCTCAAAAAAGCAAGAAAAATATCAAATAAACTACTTAACCTTGAACCTAAAGGAACTAGAAAAAGAACAACAAATGAAACCTAAAACCAGAAGAATGAATGAATTAATAAAGACTAGAGCAGAAATAAATGATGTAGAAACTAACGGAAAAAAATAGAACAGATCAATGAAACCAGCAGCTGGTTCTTTGAAAAAAAAAAAAAAGTCAATAAATTTGATAAACCCCTAGCCATATTAACCAAGAAAAAAGGAGAAAGAACTCAAATAAATAAAATCACAAATGCGAGGGGAGATATAGCAACAAAACCCACAGAAATACAAACAATCATAAGAGAATGTTGTGAAAAAACTACACACCAAAAAATTTCACAACCTGGAAGAAATGGAGAAATTTCTAGAAACATATAAACTACCAAAACTGAAACAAGACAAAACAGAAAACTTGGACAGACTGGTAACCAGCAAAGATATTGAATCAGTAATCAAAACACTCCCAACAAACAAAAGTGCAGGGCCAGGTGACTTCACAGATGAATTCTACCAAACATTCAAAAAAAGAATGAATATGTATTCTTCTCAAAATATTCCAAAAAATGGAAAAGGAAGGAAAATTCCAAATTCATTCTATGAAGCCAGGATTACTTTAGTTCCAAAACCATAAAAGGACTCCACTAAAAAAGAGAAGTACAGGCCAATATCCCTGATGACCACATATGTAAAAATTATCAATCAAATACTAGCAAACCAAGTCCAACAATACTTTTTTTAAAAGATTTTATTTATTTATTTGACAGAGAGATCACAAGTAGGCAGAGAGGCAGGCAGAGAGAGAGGAGGAAGCAGGCTCCCCGCTGAGCAGAGAGCCCAATGTGGGGCTCGATCCCAGGACTCTGGGATCATGACCTGAGCCAAAGGCAGAAGCTTTAACCCACTGAGCCACCCAGGCGCCCCCCAACAATACATTTTTAAAAATCATTCACCATGATCAAGTGGGATTTATTCCTAGGTTACAAGTGTGGTTTAATATTTGCAAACCAATGTGATATACCACATTAGTAAGAGACAGCATAAGAACCATAGGATCACTTCAACAGATGCAGAAAAAGTATTTAACAAAGCACAACATCCATTCAGGATAAAAAGTCCCCAACAAAGTAGGGCTAGAGAGAACATACCTCAAAATAATAAAGGCCACATACAAAAAAACTCACAGTTACTATCACCTCAATGGGGGAAAACTGAGAGCTTTTCTTTACTGTCAGGAACAAGACAGAGACGTTTACTTTCAACACTGTTAATTTAATATGGTACTGGAAGTCCTAGCCTCAGCAATCAGACACAAAGAAATAAAGGGCATCTGAATTGGCAAAAAAGAAACAAAATTCTCACTAATTGCAGATGACATAATACTATACATAGAAAACCCAAAAGACTCCACCAAAAAACCACTAAACTGGATACACAAATTAATAGGATAAAAAAATCAACATACAGAAATCTATTGCATTTCTACACACCAATAATGAGCCATCAGAAAAGAGAAGCTAAAGAATCAACCCCATTAATTACAACAAAAACTGTAAGATACCTATACTAAACCTAACAAAAGAGGTGAAAGACCTATAGTCTGAAAACTATGGAACATCAATGAAAGAAACTGACAATGACACAAAGAAATGGAAAGATATTCCATGCTTATGGGTTGAAGGAACACATATTATTAAAATGTTTATACTACCCAAAATAATCTACACATTTAATGTGATGCTTATCAAAACCAGCATTTTTCACAAAGCTAGAACAAACAATCCTAAAATTTGTTTGGAACTACCAAAGACCCAGAATAGCCAAACCAACCTTTAAAAAGAAAAGCAGAGCTGGAAGCATCAGAATTCTGGACCTCAAATAATATTACAAAGCTGTATTGATCAAAACAGTATGGTCCTGGCACAAAAATAGAAACATAGATCAATAGAACAGAATAGAGAACCCAGAAATGGACCCTCAACTCTATGGTCAACTAATCTTTGACAAAGCAGGAAAGAATATCCAATGGAAAAAAGACAGTCTCTCCAATAAATTGTGCTGGGAAGGACATTTCTTCAGAAAGTTAAGTATAGAACTACTTTATGATCCAGCAATTGCACTGCTGGATATTTGCCCAAAGACTGCCAAAACACTGTTTCTAAGGTATACATGCACTCCCAAGTTTATAGCAGCATTATTTACAATAGCCAAGTTATGGAAACAGCCCCAGTATCCATCAACTGATGAATGGATAAAGAAAATATGGCATATATACATACAATGGACTATCACTCGGCCTCAAAAAAAGAATGAAATCTTGCCATTTGCAACAATATGGAGATAGAGAGATAATGCTAAGTGAAAGAAATCAGAGAAAGACAAATACCATGTGATTTCACTCACATGCAGAATTTAAGAAACAAAACAAAAGTAAAAAAATAAGAGAGAGAGACAAACCAAGAAACACAATTTTAATTATAGAAAACAATCAGATGGTTACCAGAGAGGAGGTGGGCAGGTGGGGATGAGTTAAATAGGTGAAGGGGTCTTAAGGAATTTACTTGTTGTGATGAGCACAGGGTGAAGTATGGAACCGTTCAATCAGTACATTGTACACCTGAAACTAATATAACACTGTGTGTTAACTGGAATTAAAACAAAAACAACAACAAAAAATGGATCTCTAAGTATTCTTTCTTGTCATAAGTTGCTCTGAAATGCCATTACATTTGAATTTTTAAAATTTCATTTGATTGTGTTTGTTTATAAATATTGATATGCATGAATATCAAAGAGGCATTATAAATCTGTATTAAAAAAATAAACTCTCTAAAGATTACCTTATTTTGATGCAGATTAGTTTTAATAATGTAGTGAGTTGTTTAAAACCATGAGAATTTGGGGAGTGGCTGGGTGGTTCAGTCAGTTAAACGTCCGACTTGATTTTGGCTAAGGTTGTGATCCCAGGGTCATGAGATTGAGCCCTGTGTCTTGTGGGGCTCTGCGCTCAGTGGGGAGTCTGCTTGAGATTCTCTCTCTCTCCCTATGCCCCTCCCCCTGCTCATGTGTGCGACTGCTCTCTCGCTCTCTCTCTCTCTCTCAAATAAATAAATACTAAAAAAAAAAAGCAAAAAAAAAAACCATGAAAATGTGTGCTAATATTAATAAGATTATTTGGAAAAAGAACATTATTTTCCATATCATAAACCTGGTTGACTAGCTCCTTTAGAAATACAAGACTTTGGGGTGCCTGGGTGGCTCAGTGGGTTAAAGCCTCTGCCTTCAGCTCAGGTCATGATCCCAGGGTCCTAGGATCGAGCCCCGCATCGGGCTCTCTGCTCAGCAGGGAGCCCACTTCCCCCTCTCTCTGCCTGCTTCTCTGCCTACTTGTGATCACCGTCTGTCAAATAAATAAATAAGATCTTAAAAAAAAATTTTTTAAAGAAATACAAGACTTTTCAAATGAATTCTCAAAATGAATACTATAGAAAAATATTTGAAATTTGAAAGTTGCAAGGGCTCTTTCTTTCACCTAACCAATTTAAATTAGGTGAAAATACCTGGTGTCTGTTGGATGGTAATTTAGGCTAGCAAAGCCAAAGGAGCAAAAGTTACAGCTATAGTTGCCATTTACAATAGAATTTTAAAACCCTGTCTTTTTAATATATACTTTACTGTGGTTTTTCTAATTTATTTTATAAATTATGGCTATTTATGTGACTTAAGGGAATTACTTAACCCACATTAAAATATTCCTTGAGAAAGTAAGACAGAAGATCTAAATAAAGCTGAAAAATGGTTGGCCATCTTAATACATATTAAATTGTAAGTTAAGGGACGCCCGGGTGGCTCATTCAGTTAAGTGTTTGCCTTCGGCTCAGGTCATGATCTCAGGGTCCTGGGATAGAGTCCCTGCATGGGGCCCCCAGCTCAGTGGAGAACCTGCTTCTCCCTCTGTCTGCTGCTCCCCCTGTTTGTTATTTCTCTGCCAAATAAAATAATACATCAAAATAAATAAAATCTTTAAATTGTAAGTTAAAAAATTTGTCTTGCTCTTACATTTTTATCATGTTATCCTTTGTTTTTTCTAGTAAAAACTGGGAAAAAAGGAAAGTAATTCCCACATTTGCTAAATGAAACATACAAGAAACCACTATATTTTCATTCTTAACAAAATACTATATTATTCTTGTTAACTCTGATATACAGATAAACCAAATATTTTTGGTACAGGTCTTAGGGACTGGGCCAACAACTATATTCAGAGATAGATAACTTTTCATTTTGTAGGTAAACTCTCATATTCCATGATGTATTTATCATTTATACATCCCTCTAATTATCCACAAATTCAATGATTGTATAGATTAAATATTCATTAGCAGTAATATGAGGAAAGTGAAAGCAAAACTCTTTGCAAAAGCCATCAGGACCCAAATGTCATTAATAATTCAAATTAAATTGAAATGCCAATGTTTATAATATTGATATTTCACCACTGTATAATAAAATAAATTTTTCATTATAAGCTCAGAAGCTATTTGATGACTAAGACATTGTTTGTAGAAAAAGCAGAATCAGACCTACAAATACAGAGGAAAAAACTGATGGTTACCAGAGGGGAGTGGGTGGGGGATGGACTAATGGGTGAAGAGGACTGGGAGATACAGCCTTCCAGTTATGAAAAGAATAAGCACAGAAATAAAAGACACAGCATAGAGAATATAGTCAGTGATACTGTAATAGGATTGTGTGCTGATAGATGGTTAGCTACACTTATAGGAACAGCATAACATGCAGAACTTGAATTACCATGTTTACATCTAAAACTAATGTGACATGTAAGCCCATTATACTAACAAAATTTTTTAATTTGAATATTTCCAATAACTGAATTGGTCCACCCATTTCTGTACTTATGCCATGATCTCACAAGACTTTGTTAAGTCATGGTAGCTATGACTTCAAATATCAAATTATAAAACTGCTATATCATGCCATAAATATAATCATCTGCCCTCTAACCCCTTGATTAGGTTGATTCACACCAAATTGCTGATGTTTGATAGATTCGACCAGCAAAAATGGTAATTTCATGTGACTGAACATAACATAAAGTCAAAATTTACTAAAATGGAAGTGATCGACATTGAACACTGTGTATTCAAAATACATTGTTCCTACAATAGTCTTTTAAAGGCCAGGTTATGTCCATTTTCTGCTTTCTTTCTTGAGCCCTGATAGTAAAACCATTGATAAATATTTTACATCTAAGTGTCTATATTATCTCTGTTTCCTAACTCACTTTATACCTCAAAGTCCAAGAAGGTGAAACCCATGAGAGTATTACTGTGTTTTTCCTCCTCCATTCTTAATGGTGACCAGGGTAAAACATATATTGTTTTTTTCCAAGGCAGGAAAAAAAAATTTTTTTTTTGGTCAGATTGCTAAATTTACTTCCCAGGTGTACATTTTCACCAAATTAGCAAGTCACCTTTCAGACTTGGCACACGTATCTGTACCTTGAATGGAGAAGTCAGTGGGAAAAAAACCTGACACCCAAATATAAGTGAAATGTTATTAAGTAACTTGTACACACCACAACCTATGCTTTCATTGAATGACCTATGCATACTTTTGAATGACTATTTTTAAGCTTCTCAATTCCTCAAAGATAAATAAATCTCTAGGGGTACAAGTTCAACAATTAAAATATTTCCTTCAATGATATGCTGACTACTAATGGCCAGGGAATATCACAGTTTGTAGCAAAACATGCTTAGTGATACCCAGAGTTAATTACAATCCTGAACAAAGTTTTTTGCACTTACAGATGTCAAAGGTAAACATGGGGGAAAGAAGTGTTTACACACTCAAATAAGCAATACTTTTTCTAGATATTAGAACCCAGCTTACCCTAGAGATTACTTTCAAGATTTAGCAGAAAGAGCATTATTTTTCCCTACAGGAACCTCTCAGCTCTATATGGATTTTTACACTTGAATAGGTTTTTTGCTCACATTCTTTCACACTAACATCCTATATTTCCATTGCTCAAAATAGACACCTTCTGCCCTGGACCAGAGTCAATAATCAAAAGAGGAAAAGAAAGAATGTTGGAGTATGAATGGCACAATGAGGGCACAAGAGGGGAGACCTTGCATCAATGGTCAATGCATTTTTCTCTAATCGTGTTTTAGGTCTGATTCTTATCTTACCAACCAGATGGAAAACTTCCCAAGGTCAAGGATTGTATCTTATCATCAATCCCCTCATGTATAGACCAGAATTGAACATAAAGTGGGTACTCAATGTGTGTTTGTCCAATGACTGAGTGATAAGGATAATACAAAAAATAGCAATAAAATATAGACTAACATACAATATTATCTAGTAAAAATGATTTTCCTTCTCTGGATTAATTTTTTCTTGAGTATTTGGAGGGGGAAAAAACACTAGGTTCTTATTCACAAAATATGTTTGAAATACCATGTCTTCCTATATTGTCCATAGTAAGAATGTAGTTAATTCTTGTAGCTTTGTATATTCATTCTTGATAATGCACTGTATAAAATTGTCTATGACCCAAAATATTCATAAGATATATCTTTTACTGCAGACTTACATTTGCACACACACAACCGTTGTATGTCTGTGTGTACTTTAAGTTATAAAAGGGCACTATCCTTCAAATCACATCCAAGTTAATACATTAATGGTAATTTATCATTGACAGTTTTATCAAAAGGCAACTATTCCTCACTATTCTTCATCTTTCTTTAAGATCTATAGTTAATATAAGTTCACAAAATTTAAGGTTTTCCATTGTAAAGAAATATGGTTTGTCATAGTTGTCATAGATACTATTACTTTTTTAGCAAAATAGCTGTAATTGTTGACCTCCAAACACTAAATGTCCTTCTGATCAAAGGCTTCCATACCTTTTGTTCACCAGTTAAATCATTGAAACAGCAATTTATTATAATTAGGTAGATATGCTGATCAGAGTTTGAATGAGTAATAAAAATGTATTTGGAAAAGGCTTGAAAACAAAATATGAGGAGCCATTCAAAACTATTGCTATACCAGAATATTTTCAGTGATCTATAGCTATAATGAAGAAACAAAGTCATAATTTAGAATTATAGGGCTTTTAAACTGCCTAAGGGACTGGGCGGCACATTCATGGACCCACATACATATGTAATATCCACATACACAAAACACAGTGTTTTGTGTAAACTGCATCTTAGTATCCTTTTGAGGGGAGAGGGAAGGAGGGAGGTTATGAAGAATCTGATGGAAAATAAAAAGAGCTCTGTGATTCAGATGTGAAAACATTTAGTTTTGGAACTGATTATTCACCATAACCAAATCACATCCCTCTGAGTTCTAACAGGTTCCTTTCTTTTAATCATCACTAGGACTGTCAAATTAGGTAATCATGGGACTCATTTCTGTCTCTAAGTCTCCTCTGAGCCCTTCTTTCATTTCATTTGTGTGTTACTAATAACATGGTAACTGTCAACTTTTACATTCTTTAATATTTACCATATATCTGATAAGCACATTTCAATTAATGGTGTTATATGCATTGACTTGAATGTGTGCTCTTCATACATAATAGAATATTTTGTGCCTGACTTGCAATAATGAGGAACAATTTGGGATACAATGATTTTTTACTTCAGCCTTTTTTTTTACTTCCTTCTCTTCAAAAAAAGTTTTAATTTATTTACCATCTATTAAAAGTTATAATAAAATAAATGCAGCTATACAAATAATGCATCTTTCACCTCTAAGTATTACATAGAAAATCAATCAGTATCCAAATTTGAGGCATTTTATAATTGTATTTTGCAAATGAGCTCAAGGAAATAACGTATTTGGAGTCTGAGTTGAACAGTGTGTATTCCATACCCTTCAACTCCTTGTCTTGGGAGACATTTAGATCCACTTAAATTAAATACACAGATTTAGGGAGGTTATTGTCTTTGACTTGTAAATATGGCCAACATAAACCCAGCAGACCTTAGGTGGGGGTGTTTTAGCTGGAGGGAGAATTATCATAGTACTGTTATTCAGTCACTTTGATCTGCTGCCCTGAGGCCATTGCAAGAGATATTTGATTAGGTTAGAAAAGTAGGGAAGTCAAAAAATAGGATCCTACTGCTGTTACATATACCTGAAATTGGTAACTGAAGGCTTTGTACAAATAGCCTTACGCATAGCTGAGCAATGGAACAATATGAGTTGCCACTGTACTCTACCTCACTGAGCTGATCCTGGGATCTAAAACTTCTCACTAATTCTCCCATATCACCCTTCTTTTAACCCTAACATATTTCCATCCCTTAGTCTTCTCCAACTGCCTTTTATCTCAAACAATAGGCAAATACTTCTCTTATCTAGGCAAATGTCACTGCATGGGCTCCTTCTGTGATCCCCAACACGTTCTTTCTGCTCATGGTGGGACAAGAGGGCGGAACTTAGTGGTTCCAAAGACTTACCTGGGTAAGAATCCCAGGCAAGCCAGTTCTTAGCTCTGCACACTTAAGGAAGATATTCATAATAGGCTATTATCCAAAACTTAAGAATTAAGCTATTAATTATTCATAACTTATTTTTAAAACCCAAAACTTGCTGATTGTTGTTTGATTTACATGAAACAAGATGTACCAAAAGCCAAATGAATAGTGAAGGCACTCCATAATCCTTACTTTTCCTCTTTTCCTTGGTATCTTTTTCAAGTTACCCAAATTATTTACGTTTCCTTACTGGTAATGCTTTCCATTTCTATATCTAATTATACATATGTTATAAATATTACATATAACATATATATAGTATATACATGTACACACATACACACGGTCCTGACTTATGATGGTCTGACTCATAATTTTTCGACTTTACAGTAGTGCAAAAGCAATACACATTCAGTAGAAACTGCACTATGAATGTTGATCCTTTCCCAGGCTAGCAATACACAGTACAACACTTTTGTGAGGCTGGGCAGGGGCAGTGAGCCTCAGCTCTTGGTCAGGCACGTGATCATGAAGATAAACGACCAATACACTTACAATGACTCTGTACCCATACAATCATTCTGGTTTTCACTTTCCATACAGTGTTCAACAAATTACATGAACTATTCAACACTTTAGTATAAAATAGGCTTTGTGTTAGATAATTTTGCCCAACTGTAGCCTAATCTGAGTGTTCTGAGGACGTCTCAGGTAGGCTAGCCTAGGCTATGATATTCTGTATGTTAGGAGTATTAAATGTATCTTTGGTTTATGATATTTTCAACTTATGGTGGGTTTATATATATGTGTGCATATGTATGTGTATATGTGTATATATGTATATACATGTGTATATATACGTATATGTATGTATATATATACGTATATATACACACAAACATTCACATATATACATGTATCTCCTCTGCTTTGCAGGGTTGGCTGGTTCACATACTTCCCCAGACTAGTTCCATCTGCATCGGTTCATTCCATTCCCTCATTCCCTGGTCCAGGTCTTGCAGATTTCTCATTCCATAATGACTGAGCTCTCAGGAACTCTCATATACATTGTCAGCCAAGCTCAATACTGGATTAGAAAAGAGTATCTTAACTAAACTTCTAATGTTCCTATACACCCTGTCTCCTTGGAGGAGAATAACTTAACATTTAAAATCTTTTAAATTAAGTTTTAAATTAATGATTATCATAATGTATTCTAGTATATTGAGTGGCATTTTATTGCATTTAAATATATACCAATTTGATATTTACAACAGTATTTATAATCACATAACAATCATACCCAAAATAACACAAAATTTGCTAATGACCTCTTTTTTTTTTTTTGCATTTGACAACTAAGACAGAGACTGAGAGATATATTTCAGACTATATAACTAGCACCCTAAAATCCAAAGGTACATTCTAAGCTCAGTTGTGAGGGAGGATACTCTTTCTTCCAGGCTGTAAATCATTTAGCATGCTTTAGACTATAAAGATAATTAAGTACTACAAACTACATACTCAAAGATACGGAATAGAAAAGAGTTCATTTGAGAGAATATTGCCATTCAAAATTTGATTCCTGAATGCATAGAAAATTAATAAACTATTAATATAATACAACTTGACTGACAGAAGAATGCAAATTTAAGGCCAAAAGTAAAAATAATTAAAAGGAAAATGTAGAAAAATGATTAAATGCATTTCACCAAACATTGGTTGGAAACCAGGAATTTCTTTATGGACAGAATTAACATCACAAACAATAACAAAGAAGAGATAAAAATGCCCCCCTCCCCAAGATGGTGCCCCAAAGTTTATATGAATCATTTTTTGGTTAATAGGAAACATTTCATTTGAAGATTAATACCATAAGCCCCCATGAAAACATAACTAGTAGCTACCTCCTTTATAAATTCTCCACTAAACACCCCATTGTATATTTTATCTCACACTGTCTCCTGGAACATTTGATTTAGGCTTTAATAGTCTGTCATATATGGAAAGCAAAACACAGAGCCATGTCTTTGAAGGTGACTTTGTTCCAGGTGTTGCCCTATGGTTTTAGCAGAGAAGTTTCCTTTCCCAAGTCAGTGCCTTTTGTTGACAGAATTGGTTTTTGCCTATTGAGAGCTGCCACTGATCAGTGACCAGAACAAACTCAGGAACTCAGAAGCTTTCCATCACTGACAGAAAGCAGTGGACAACATAAAAATAGTATTACTATACACTAAGGATTTGTTGAGGCTTCTTAGAAGTGACAGGACTAGAATGGCCATGGCACAAAGTATGTTTTCATGCAAAAGATTGTGAACTGGCAGAACCTCATGGAAAATAAACCACCAGGAATAACTGTTGTCACAGGCTAGCTGACATTCAAGAGTTTATGATGTGATCACAGTATTCATATTTTCTTCTTTCAAAAATCATAGAACATTATATTTGCTATCTAATATTATACAGTCTTACATGGAGAGACTAAATTCTGCAGGGTCAAATTACACATTAAGAATGATGTTTTTATAATACCAAATCTATTATCCAATTGTACCACATACTATCCGAAGAAAGTTATACAGACAGACATGATTATAGTTACAGATAATGATGATGCTCAAAAACTAATTACACAATCCTCATAATAAGTATTTGTTTTCATTATTAATCATTTGCTGGGGCACCTGGATGGCTCAGTCATTGGACATCTGCCTTCGGCTCAGGTCATGATCCCAGGGTCCTGGCACAGATCCCCACAACAGGCTCCTTGCTCAGTGGGAAGCCTGCTTCCCCCTCTCCCACTCCCCCCTGCATGTGTTCCCTCTCTCCCTGTGTCTCTGTCAAATAAATAAATAAAATATTTTTTAAAAAAATCATTTGCTATCCACTGCCCTGACCCCCAGAGGATCATTCCCTGTTTTTCTCGGTCCTGACAGGGATTCATTCCTAAAAGTCTCTTCATTTTGACCATCTAGGATGAATGTTATTTTCCCACAAGGACCCTAAGTAAAACACTATCATTCATAAAGAGACAAAATAATACCAAATGAAATGAACTACTACATACTACTAAATTTCTAGATCACAATTAATTTCACATTATGACTTTAAAACTGACTCCTGAAAACAGCAGTATCCATCATCCCCGTTATCACTTCATGTGCGTTGCTACTATAACTTAATTAGTGCTCTGCATTTTTGCTACACAGACAGCATATCCTAATGAGCTCTGCAAGACTTAGGAATCTATGGTCATAAGTGGTAATTACAAAAAGAACCACAGGAGCTGATCACTGGTACAACATGCCGTGGAAAGGGGATAAAATTTGAAATAAGAAACCTGGAGATGGACTCTGAGGATTGGTACTTTTTAGCTTGTACTAGTGATCACGCACAAATCAGTTTACTCAGCTTTTGTTTCTTCACTTGTTAAAAGGAGTATATAAAAACTCATTTCATTGGATTGTTATGAGGATAAAAACAGGTCTTGAATATGAGTGTTTTATGAAAAAGCCAAGTAATATGCTCAGCATAGTTATTATCTTATATTTGAAGCAAAGATAGTATGAATACCCACATTAAGGATTTCATAAAACCTAAATAAGTTATAAGGCCAGTAATAAAATACTAGGTCTTGAGATGCTCCTGTTTTCACACAATGATGAGCTTAAAATCCAAATGGTTTGGAGAAGCTGCCAGTTATTCCTGGAAGGTCACTGGTGAGGAATATACTCTTCATCCCTCCGACACACTTACCCAAGTCCGTCAAAGTCCTGTGCTTACAGAACACATGTTCTCCTGTACTAGACATTTATTCATTCACTAAACAAATATCCACTGAAGGCCTTTTATGATCCAGACACTCTTCTAAGTTTTGGGGACAGAGTAGTGAATAATATATACCACCAGTGTATCTCGGCAGTAACAATGCCATCTCTCAGAATTTGGTGTGCATTTCTTTTGTTGAAATATTCTTCTCTTGTCCCTATATTTTTTAACCTGTATGTCAGGCCAACTGCTGGATGAGGGGCTTTGTTCAAAAAGTTAGCACATGACGTTCCATTGATATGCTTAACATTTATACTATAAAAAAGAACAGACAGAATTTTACACAGAAAGTGAAACCAACCATTTGGCCCATGTAGTTAGTGTTTCTAGAAAATTATGGAATACAACCAAACTACATAAAAGCTATTCTTAAAGCCCCATATCACTTTGATTATGGAATAAAATCCCTGAACATTGTGCAAATGAAAAAACTAAAACCAAAATTTATTTACTCATTAATTAATTTTTTGGACAAAAATTGCTAAGTGCCTTCTCTGTCTCAGGTCTTAGAATGACCTTCCTAGGGACCCCTGTATAATTAAATATATTTAAAAAATACCATTCATAAAGAGAATCTAGATTTGCTGAATAACTTCAGACTCTATCCTTGAACTAAGGAATGTTCAAGAGTGTTTATGAATGAATGCCTATCTGGGGGACTGAGATATTATACACGGATCAATTAGTAAAGCTGGTATTAAATATATCAGTATTATATTTTCTCAACTAAGTACTATTGGGGTATTTATTGGAAAATCACAATCCAGAAATGCATTCCAAGTACCCTTTGTCCTACAAAATGAGGTATAGTAAAGATAGGTGATGTATTCCTAGAAACTTCTAAAGTGATAAACCAGCTGGACCAGTGAAGGGGATAAAGAAGATATTCTTAAGTCAAATACCACAGTGAAATAGTCCAGACCCAATATTCACATAGGAGAAGTTCTGTTAATAAGGTAGTACTACACTGTGAATATGAATGGTTTATCATGATTCTCATCCATTTGGAAAATAAAGCACACATTTGTTAGAACTTCACAGGCTTCATATCTAATGCTCTTCTACTATTTTTAGACCCACTAAAGTCCTACATTTTTGATAAAAATAAAAAGCAGCTTGGAAATGTTCACTTGTTAACAAGGCCTGGAGGAGTATATGCACTCTTTTTTTAAATTAGGAAGCAGATCCTTTTGGGCACTTGGGTGGCCCATTTGGTTAAGCAACTGCCTTCGGCTCAGGTCATGATCCTGGAGTCCTGGGATTGAGTCCCACACTGGACTCCCTGTTCAGCTGGGAGTCTGCTTGTATGTCTGACCTCTCCCCTCTCATGCTCGCTCGCTCTCTCTCTCAAATAAATAAATAAATAAAATCTTTTAAAAAATAAATAAAATAATATAAAAGAAGCAGATCCTTTTTGCAAAAGAATTGAAAGGTAATTCTTTCACCACAGATTCACTCTTTCACCGTAGATAAAAGTGAGGTCCACTTTTCATACATTCATACATTCGACAAATATTAATCGAACACCATTCTAGTTGCAAGCATTGTGAATATAATAGGGATAGACTTAAGTTAACCAACTCTGAAAAGAAACAAAATAAAGTGGAAAGGGATTATTTTTTTAAAAACAGGAAATACAACTCAAAACTACAACGAGATATCACCTCACACCTGTCAAAATGGCTAAAATTAGCAACACAGGAAACAACAAGTGTTGAGAGAAAGGGGAACCCTCCTACACTGTTAGTGGGAATGCAAGCTGGTGCAGCCATTCTGGAAAATACTATGGCAGTTCCTCAAAAAGGTTAAAATAGAACTACACTACGGTCCAGCCATTTCATTACTAGTTGTTCACCCAAAGGATAAAAAATACTGATTCGAAAGGACACATGCTTCCCAATGTTTATAGCAGCATTATCTACAATAGCCAAATTATGGAAAGAGCCCAAATTTCCACTGACTGGTGAATGAATAAAGATGTGTGTGTGTGTATGTGTGTGTGTGTGTGTGTAAAATGGAATATTACTCAGCCATTAAAAAGAATGAAATGCTGTTATTTGCAATGATGTGGATGGAACTGAAGTGTATTATGCTAAATGAAATAAGCTGGAAAAAGATAAATACCATATGTTTTCACTCATATGTGAATTTACAAAACAAAACAGATGAACCTGGGGGAAGAAAAGAGAGAGACAAACCATAAGGCAGACTTTTAACTATGGAGAACAAACAGGGTTGCTGGAGAGGAGATGGGTGGGGGAATGGGCGAAATGGGTGATGGATATTAAGGAGGGCACTTGGGGTGAGCACTGGGTGTTATATGTAAGTGATGAATCACTAAATTCTACTCCTGAAACTAATATTACACTAGATATTAACTAACAAATGTAAATAAAAACTTGAAACAAACAAAAAATTGCACCAACATTCATAAGAATGAATACAGAAATGAAGAAATTAGCTTCGTGGTCAACCAGATGGTACAATAGCTTTTATCTGGCAAACTTCCAAATACAATATCTAAAATATTAATAAGCCAATAAAATAATTTGGAAGAAAATACCTTAAGCATATTATCTGCACGAGATAAATTTGTTCCCTAAAGAAGGTTGGTAAAAAACTGTAATTGTTGAGATGAGACCTGAACATATGCATGACTCAGGAAAATTACTTTCTAATGTCTATTAGTCATCATCTAGAACAGTTGTTCTCAGCTAGGAGTGGTCTGCCCCCTACTCCACAGAAGACAACTGAAAAAAGCAAGAGATGCTTTCAGTTAGCACAACTGGGGAAAGGGGTTCTATTGGTATCTAGTGAGTAGAGGCCAGGAATACTAAACATCCTGCAATGTCAAGCCATTGATCTACAGGTCAGCCCCCTACTACAAAGAATTATCTGACCAAAAATATCAATAATTCTGAGATAGAGAAGCCCTCCTAGAACATCTAAATGACAGTGAAAAGCAAAGAAAGAGTGATCCAAAGAATTTCAAGCCAACTGACCTTGCAGATTTCACCTGCATTTTTTTCCCAATCACCAATAATCTTACCTTTAAAATCAGAGTATTAGATCAAGTCAACCAAGTCTTTTCACAGTCCAAAATTCAGTGACAAACAGGTGTTTCATTTAATTAGACTTAGGAGTAGTATGCCATAAAATTACACATCACAATTTACTTGCTAAAATGTATAATTTGATTTATGACTGGTATGTCTAGAACACTATAGCTCATGGTCTCTCCTTAGGAGCACATTTGAGTTCCAAAAGAATCACTGATGACAACAAAATCATTTTACATTTATGTGCACATAACCTTTAAAATATGTGTACCTGTGATGTACTACAATGACTATTACATGATATGTTCAAGAAGGATTTTGCCATCAGTGAAGAGTAGTCAAGGTATTGTTATGTATTTGATTCAGAAAATCAAGACTTGTCTCTCTCTTTGAGAATATTGACTAGAGGAGTATCAAATATTATTATAAGTATAATCAACTCAAATGAACAGTTCTTTATTACTGCCTTGGTAGAGGATTGTGGCAGAGATACAACTCATGTCCAATTACTAACAGTCTAGAAGTCACATATATGTAAAAGACATACAAACAATATTCACCTGCTTGAAGTTTGTTTAACAAACACAGTCTTACAAGGCACTGTTATAAGAGCTTTGAAAATATTAACTCATTTAATCCTTATGTCAATCCTATAAAAAAGATACTATTATAATTCCTATATTTATAGATGAGGGAACTGAGATACAAAGAGGTTAATTCTCACACTCATGCAATTAGAACCTAAACTATATCTTGTCTTCATTATTGTTACAATTGTTGACTGATCTTCTCCCCCCTCCCAATCTTTCTCCTTCCAATCCGTACTCTAAAAATTTGCTAGAGCCATTTTTCAGTAGCATATCTACTTATTAATTTCTCTGCTTAAAAATCTCCAGTGACTCCAGATTTCTTACTGGGTTATTATGATTGAAAATAAGCAATAGTAATTTCAGCAACAATAGTGAACATTTTTTTTCTTGCCTTCTGTGGATAAAGCTCTGCACTCAGCACTTTACATGTAGTATCCTATTTAAACCCAGCTGTTGTGGTACAGAATACAGAGCCTGCCACAATCTGACCCATGTATACACCTTTTTCCATGCTTTACTGCCTTCATATAAATGGATTTGTTCCTTTAGTGACTTTCTCTCTCTTCTCTTTCTGGTACAGTCCTCCTCATTGGTTAGGCATTCTATTCGTTGTGTTTATAATGCACCTTGAATATACACTGCACTGACCATGTCATATTATACTCTATTGTTCATACACCTGTTTTCTTTAGCAATGTTTCAGAAACTCATGTCAGATTCATTTATGTTCCCAATGAATAAAAGGTACTAAATAAACTTATTGAATATATGTCTCAGGAAATCAGAGAAAGAAATTGGGTGTTTGTTGTAACTGGTGAGCAGCAGGAAAATCCATATCTACTTCTCTAATCAAATCAAAAGATTTTGTGCATGAGGTGAAATTTTAGGAGTCATTTAAAAGGCGGAAGATAAAAATACTTGGCAGGTTTGAGAGACAGAGCATTTCTGTTTTCAAAGTGATGCTTGGGAAACAATATAAGAATGAGTGTACAAAAGAAAGTATTAAGTTATCCTCTCCTAGATGAAAAGAGAACTAAAAGATAAAAGAAGAGATGAGTGAAACAGTTCAGCAAACTTGGGTAAAATATTCCACATGCAAAATAAAGTCCCCTGATGGAACAGGTGATGGGAAGACATTTAGGAGAAGAGTGGCTTCAAGTTGGAAGTAATCTCACCGTATCTGAAGTTTTAAACATTTTTATGCAAAACTTGTAGCTCAGGACTTTTAATTTTGTCTTTGATTATTAATATGCATTTCTTATCTTCCCAAATAGGAAATAATGCCCTGTTCATCATAATAGCCCGCATTCTATCTGGTGCAGTGTTTGACACAAAATTAATGCCCCAAATGGGTTTGCTAACTGAATAGAAATCTTAAGTGAAGCTTATGAAGATGTAGTAGAAAATATGTTGAAGCTATATTAAGTGCAAGAAATACAAAATTACTTTGTATTCTAAATTATAATGAATTATTAATAAGATACAGCCTCACGAAAGACAGTAATGTTCCTTGAAATTATTCTCAACTTCAACTTTCAAAATACATAATAATGTAACTTAATATTTCTATCACACTTTTCTCTGGAGCTCAGTGCTATTCCATTGATCTATCCCACATCTCCAGAGAAATCAAATGTGCAAGATATTGCTGACCTATAATAGAGCAGTGAGTGAACTTCAATCAAGAATCAAATTACTATTTGAACTCTTAAGAAATAAGTTACATAAAAACATACAGATTATGTGTAATATTCCTAAAAATCAAATACTAACACAGCATCATGGAATTGGTACATAGGTATGTATCTAATATAAATAAGTTGAATATTGTTTATCTTTAAAGATGACAGGAAGATATTTTCCCCATGTAGATATTCATCACAAGACATTCATAAATTTATTACTGACACTGATCTGTGCAATAAGAGTAAGTAAAGTGGTATCTGCTTTCAACATTTCAGTAGCCATGTCCAGTAGAATCCTCAGAAAAAGATCAAAGTGAGTTCTTAGAAAACAATCAGGAAATATAATCCCATGAGTTGCCTTCTCTTTCATATAAATAGAATCCCTGTGGTCTTCAATAGTGGCTTTAAGACAGGCCCTAACACCACTAATATCTAATGCTTAAAAACATTAAAGTTTTCCTAGACACCTATTTTTTTATCTTAAAATCTAATTTTAAGAAAGTTATATTGAGATGTGGGGAGGAAAAACTTTTAAAACACATTTAATGCTCTGTCCAGTCAAGTTAGTATCCATCAATCCCTGTCCATCAAAACAAACTCTGATTTCATTAGCTCTATTTCAAAGGAAGAAAACACAATGAAAGGATTAGACTCATACACCAGTGAGAACAGGCACCCTGGGGAAGGGGAGTATAAAAGCCCCTACAAAAAAACCTGATTCTGTTTTTCTATAAAAGAGAAGGCAAAAGAAAAGGGTGACTCTCTAAGGAAACAGGAACACAGGGAACATCTCCTATGACTCTCCAGGAACTTCAGGTTGGCAATGTCCATGGCTGAGGCAGTAGCGAAATTATCTCCTGGGGTGCCATTTTCTAAGAATGGTGACAGGTCTGTACTGAAGTGGCCATAGTATATCACCTATCCCCTGGAATGCAATCTCCAAAAGAATTAACTATGGTGATTAAATTTAATGGGCTAAAAACTTGCTAGACCTGAGACAGTACAGGACACACAGTAGGCGCTTAACACTAGTATAGTTTATTTATATAACATCTTTGGCTCAAACAGCAATATGTGCTGAAGATTTAGCCATGTCTTTTGTCTGAAAAATTAATGTCTTTCCATAACAGGTTTTTTTTTTAAGAAAATTCATCAAAATTCTATAAGCTGCTTTTTTTTTTTTTAATGGAATGGTTGAAATCTTGCCTGGTTTTCTGAGATGAGTCCTAGTAGGCAGAATAAAGAAAACTTGAATCAAATATAGTAAGATATGGGGCACCTGGGTAGCTCAGTTTGTTAAGCGAATCAAGTCCCACATCAGACTTCCTGCTCAACAGAAAGTCTGCTTCTCCCTCTGACCCTCCCCCTTCTCACGTGCTCTCTCTCTCTCTCTCATTCTCTCTCTCTCAAATAAATAATAAAATATTTTAAAAATATATAGTAAGATATCTAAAAGGTGAGGTAAGAGAGGTATGAAAAGGATTTAAGTGTATTGCATGAGCTGTATGTTTTTAAAAATACTAATAATATATAGTCATGTGAAACTATTAATAAAAATATAGCTAAGGAAAAGGTCCAATTAGACCTTGACTATTCTATACATATTACTGCTGTTTGGTATTGAAAGTGTCATAATTTGAATTTTAATAAGATAGTGGACATAGTATAGATGTAAACAAAACCCAGTCAACCTAGGCTATACTCTAGTTAAAAGGTTGAGATCATCTGGTATCCTCCATCACAAAATAGGAATGGAAAGTCACTCCATCTCACAAGAAACCCAAAGACAGCTGAAATAAATCAACAGAGTTGGGCAATCAATAAGCTATCTTCTAATTTTACCCCATCTTCATGCCTATGACATTTACTGGATTTTAGTCTGTTAGCGTGCATTTTGTGTTTATAACATATTACGGAGCCTGAGAATTCTCACTAAAAGCATCATCTAGGCCACCACCTATAGTGATTCCAGTTCCTCACGGCACAGGGACATGATGGAGAGAGAGAGGAGAGGTGAAATCTCTGCTCATGCAACCCAGCATGGGCTATATCTTTCTGAAGGATGAGTAACTTTTTCTACTTCATATAAAGGTGTCATATGAACTCGTGGTGGCCCTGTGTACTGCTGTGAATTCATAAATGGCCACTTTGTCATTGTAATCCCATTAGGAGCTTTGGACGAGGCCATATTTGGATATAAATCCTAATGTCATCTCTTACTGTACATGTGGCCTTATCCAAGCTATTCAGCCCCTCTAACCTGTCTTCTAAATACAAAATGGGAATAGAATCATCCACCATGCACGGCTTCTGTGAGAATTACAGATCTCAAATGGCCAGAAGACATGATTTTATATTCAGATGTTTGATATGTGATTGATACTATTGTTAACTCCACAATTCTGTGATAGAAATTTATTTAAATTAAATTCCTATCTATTATGGTTAAATCTTATACAATCAATGTTCACTTAGTCCCAGATTAATAGTACAGGACACATCAAAGAATAATATGTATGCCAAGAATATGGTTATTAAATATAGACTGTTTAAGATCAGCCAGGAGTTTGGTAAAAAGGTGACCTATCCCAGCATTCTGATTCAAGGTCCAGAATAAAGGTCAGGATTCTGCAGCAGAATTTTCCAGGAAATTCTGACATAGGTAAATCACACTTTGCAAAACTATGCTACATATAGAGAATATTGTTATCTTCAATTTAGCCTGTAAAAAGTGATAAATTATCCAGTTTCTGAAAGCCTGTCATGATCTACAAATGTAAACCATTGGCACAGAATTGGGTCATTCCCCACCACAGCTATATGGAAATGGCCAACTTATTTAAGGATCAATCCTATCTCAATGTAATTATGTCAAGAGTACAGGTTATGGGGTCAAGAAAAACTATATTTGTCGACATACATATCTCCTATAAAATTTAATTCTAATGGAAAGAAGTCAGTAGAATTGAATTCTTTAAATATTTTGTCTTTTTCTTACTAATAAACTTTCCTCCAGAGAGGAGAAAATGACCTTTCTTTTTGCCAACTCATTTTTAAGACATTTACTTATTAGTAAGCTAAGTGACCCCTATTGCTAACTATATTTACATATTATGGGTGATAATTCCACTTACAAATTTAACATGGTCCTTTAAACATGCTAGAAACCTCTAAAATGACATTTTCTACTTTATGCCTTCAAATTATTCCTAATTACACAATTATCTTTAGCTAAGTGTAAAATTTTGGTAATTATGTCATTTTCCCATCATTTACCCTTACGGTAAAGAAAAAAGCACTTCTGAACTATTTTGTACTATGTTTTTGTAAAGCCACTTTGGAATCTTAAAAGAGAAAGAGAATACATCTTAGATTAGATAGATAGGAAATAATAATTCAATTTTGGCTTGGCTTGGAAATGTCACCACCTCAGAAGGCAAATCATGCCAGCAATGTTTACCCATAGCCCTCACATAAATTCCAAATCTGACTACTATTATGACAGTGGACAAGATAATAGGCCTTCATAGGTACCATTCCTTATTCCCAATCTTTACTTTATTGCTGTATCGTTTCATAAGGACAGGAACTTCACAAACATGAGCTTAGTGAATCCCACAAAGCGTACTTACTGAAAACCTAAACACTCAGCATGTTACCTAATCAGAGTGATCACAGATCCTTAAATTCCCTAAATAGTGCACACGATCTAGAAAGGTCCTCAATACCTTCATCAATAGCTACAGAGCAATTAGTGACTCAACTAGTAGTCTTGGCCTTATTTGCAATATAAATTAAAGAAGGGAAAAGGAAAGAGTAACTGAAGGTTAGCATCATTAGGAAAAGTCTCATTGATGCTAATGAGGTTATCAATGGTACAAATAACAAACATTTGGATTTCTTTAAGAAGTGCTTATGTTTACCTCCTCCAGAGCTACTACCCTAATCATATTTTGATTAAGTCATGTCTAAAACTGGTTTATATTCTTTGAGATATACCAATGGATGGCAATGTGAAGGTTCTCTGGGACATACATAGTTGCAAGCTACAAGTCACTTATTTTTTAATGGGAGATCTGGAGTCCTGTACAGTACTCGATTGAGTATTTTAGTTCTTGAAAGAAAATTTAAGGGACTTAATGCATTATTTTCATTTTAGAGTTAATGGTGGAATTAGATGACACATGGGGAAGTGTCAGACATATAATAAGCATCCTTAAATAGCAGAGGCCTTCCTTACTGACAGAAAAGAATGTGGTCTCCATTTTTGCATGAGCCTTTGTTCTCAGTACTAAATAGCTAACATCTGAATACATCAGATACCATCTTACCACGTCAAAGACTGGCAGAGCCACCTGGATGTGAGTCAGCCACCAAAGGGCCAATTGACCAGCCCATCTGGTATGTGGTCATGTGACTGGCAGGCTATTTACATACACACATCAGACAGAAAGATATAAATACAGACAATTATATGAATATGCAGGCAAAAGGCAAGCCAAGACAAAGTAAGGTTATATTTCTACAGTACCTCGAAAATGATCCAAATGAAAAAGACAAATCTTTGGTTGTACAATTCCCTTACTTTGTATCATGCAGGCAAATGGAGACAAGATAATATGACAGCACAGTATACCGAAACAAGTAAGAGTTTTGGAGTCAAGAATTTGAATTCAAATCCCGTCTCTGACAAGCTGTGAGTTGTAGGACAGTAGGTATATTACTTAAGTGTTTTGAGTTACAGTCTGTACTTATGCAAAGATGGAAAAGTACCATCTGCCTAGTTAGGTTGTTGTGATGTTTACAGAAAATCCTTATGAAACACCCAGAATGGTACCGGACCAAACAAGGATGTGTGAAAATGGAAAGGTAATGGAGAAAGAGTAGTGTAAGTAGCAATACCAACACATTGCCTGCATCTGTCATCACCATGACCTTTGCTGCTACTACTACTTCTAGTACTACTACACTACTACTATTATTAATGCAAACACCAACACCTATACAATATTATGGAAACTGTGTTATGAGAATAGTGATTTGTAGCAAGTTAGGATTTGCTATTTTGATGTTTCATCAGTTGAGTTCACCTAAATGAAAAAACAAAAAACAAAAAACAAAAAACAAAACCAAAACAATATTCTGAGCTGTGTGATTGAGCTGGACTAAATTTATGGGGCTTATTTTATTAATGTGCCATTTTTTAAAAAGATTTTATGTATTTATTTGAGAGAGAGTGAGAGAGAGCATGAGAGGGGAGAAGGTCAGAGGGAGAAGGAGACTCCCCACACAGCTGGGAGCTGGATTAGGGACCCAGGGACTCCGAGATCATGACCTGAGCCGAAGGCAGTGGCTTAACCAACTGAGCCACCCAGGCGCCCCCATTAATGTGCCATTTAAAGGGTATCAATCTTCACAATGGTCTTGAATAAATCAAAGGTCAATTAAGAACCTTATTTTTCTTTCCCAGGCTTAGCCTATACTCAGCCTATATTAATGAAACAGGTACCTAGCTTTTTTCTATTCATTTTATGAAGTTTTAATTGAATACTTGGCAGAGCAACTCACACAAAGCACATTTTTCTAGAATCCAAAACAAACTGAATTGAATTGAAAACCATTTAAGCAGGCATGTTATAACCAAATAATATTTAAACTATAATTTGGCATAGTTTTTCTCGGCCAATTTTTCTGCCCTCAGTGCTCCCCTAATCTTTTCGCCACCCCTCCAACACACTCTCTACTTGAGTAATCATCATCTACCTGAGTATTTCCTAAGAACACCACACATTCTCACCAACTTCATCAGGCAAATCATTAACTTTGCCTAATATTCCCTCTTCCCCATATTCACCATCTAAGTCCAATTAATGCTAATTCATGTTTGCATCTTCATGATTTCCTATACCAATCATTTCACATGTTCAACTGATTATAGTCTAAATCAACACTGGTAGAATTGGGCACTGCATGGATAAAGGAGACCTAAATGAGTTCAATCCCTTAGAGGTAAGGAACAATGGGTATTTTATGAGACTGATGAATCACTGAACTCTACCTCTGAAACTAATAATACATTCTAAGTTAATTAATTGGATTTAAATTAAAAAATTAAATAAAATGGGGAAAATGGGGAAGAGAAAAGACAAGAGGTATTTTAGTATAAATTAGAAGATAATGGAAAAATAGAATATTTTCTTTCCCCTTATCACTGACAGTATTTGCAAGTATTTGTTATTGACTGAGGACCCGCTGTGTTCTTCTTACTACATTAGGCATTACTGAAAACTGGGAAACAGAACTGGTTTTCTCAGAGGGAACACTAACTATGTTCACCTTCTTAATTAAGGAGCTTCCTATGAAATGAAATCAACATAGATAATGTAACCAGTTTTGACATTTGCTGTGTTCTCTGAGAAAATGGTATTGTAATCTGAGAAATTCATCAGTGTCTCTAGTGACTTAGCCACATCTCTCCTCTGTCACCTGGACACCCAGATTTATGAATCATTTGAAAAGTCCCTGACAACCTTTTCACCTTTTGCATCACAAAACTGCATAAATCTTGTATGTTTTCCTACACTGAGTGTGGAAACTTAACCTCTTTTTTAATATACTATCTGTCTTGCTTGGCTGGTTTATGGTGAGAAAGAAGGCCAAATGTGTTTTTGAAGTAATAATTCATCAAGTACAAAGGAAGAGTGTGCAAATAGCTTCATCTTACTAAGTAAGCATGTTTTAAAATCCTCATAAAATACGATGTCATATCTCACCAAAGTTGTTAAAAATGGGGGAGGGGTAGCAACAATTAGGTACCAATTAGATAGAAAAGGTATAAAAGTGACTTGCAAAATTATCATCTCCACAAAAACATTTTTGCAAGATGGAATGTGGAAAATGATGTAGGAGAACATTCGACAACAAACCATAGACAGGGAGGGCTTTGAAGACAAAGAACATTCTTTCATTTCACTTTTAAAATCAACAAGACTAAGATTGCCAGTCCCAGAGAAGAATTCAGTGCAGGGAAGAGCGAAAAACCATCTAGTCTGGGACTATATATTGCTTTGATCCTGCTGTCAACTGATGAGAACTGTATTCTTCCAAAAGTGAATACATCCAGATTCTAGAAGGATCTAATTGCTGCTTTGGAAAGCCTTCCAGGCTGATTCAGTTGCTCTGAGAAAGGCAACTAAAATAATGAACTTTAAGTTATGATTTGATTGAATCTGATTTCATGTGCATGTCTCATTTCTCCAACAAAATTATAAACTATGTCACTTACTTCCAACCTCTCATTAACAATAATTAATGATTAAAATAATTAATTTTCAAAGATACAGATATAGTGAAAAGAAGGGCCATATGTACCCCAATGTTCATAGCAGCAATGGCCACAATTGCCAAACTGTGGAAAGAGCCAAGATGCCCTTCAACAGACAAATGGATAAAGAAGATATGGTCCATATATACAATGGAGTATTATGCCTCCATCAGAAAGAATGAATACCCAACTTTTGTATCAACATGGACAGGACTGGAAGAGATTATGCTAAGTGAAATAAGTCAATCAGAGAAAGTCAATTATCATATGGTTTCACTTACTTGTAGAGCGTAAGGAATAACATGGAAGACATTAGGAGAAGGAAAGGAAAAGTGAATTGGGATAAACCGGAGGGGGAGAGGAACCATGAGAGACTGCAGACTCTGAGAAACAAACTGAAGGTTTGGAGGGGAGGGGGGTGGGAGATGGGTGAGCCTGGTGGTGTGTATTAAGGAGGGCACATATTACATGGAGCACTGGGTGTGGTGCATAAACAATGAATCTTAGAACACTGAAAAAATAAAATTAAATTTAAAAAACTTAAAAAAAAAGAAAATCAGAAGATTTATCTGGAAAAAATAATTAATTTTCTGATTTGCTTAACAAACAGTAAATGAAGTCTAGATATGACACTATGCCGGGTGTCATGAGAAAGGAATTAGCCATTTGGGGAGGACCAGAGAGTCCTGGGCTCAACATCTACCTTGGGTAAAGAGTGTAACTTCTCCAAGTTTTTGTTTTTTTCCCTGGGAAAATGGGATAATAAGTGGGTTCAAAAAATAAGTAAATAAAACACTGGTACTCAGCTGACATTCAGTCCCTATTAATACATGGCATTAAAAGGGAATTGAGGAGTAAATCATGATACTTTTTCCCAAGGAACTTAAAATCTAGGAAGCCACATAAAACAGGGGACAATAATCTTTATAGAATGTCATCTAACTGGTACCCTGGGAAGAAAGTCATTCTTCCACCAATTTTCCTGATTGGCTAGGGATTATACACTTCTAAGCAATATTTGAGTTAGAAATGTTTCTAATAATGTCTTATATATTTGTTTTCTCCATGATAACCTGAATATCATTTAATGTTTTTATAACTCTGCAATCACTTTTATGAATGTCAATTTAGGGTACTTTGCTAAGTGGGCACTTTGCTAGGTCTATTTGCTCTACCTTCAATGGCCTTAAATTGCTATAATTTTGAGGATTTCTGTGTGATATTTTTAGAAAGTCTCTTGTCCTCTCATCAGATGTCACTTCTTAAAGCTGCCAGAGTTTGTGCCTGTAATATTGCTCTGCCTCCAAATTTACTGCTTCAGATTTACATTAGTCCAAGGATGGAAATCACTGGCAAGTTAGAATTGTTTTTACATTTTCTATAAATATGTATTCATGGGTGCCTGGGTGGCTCAGTGGGTTAAAACCTCTGCCTTTGGCTCAGGTCATGGTCCCAGGGTCCTGGGATCAAGCCCCGCATCGGGCTCTCTACTCAGCAGGGAGCCTGCTTCCTGCTCTCTCTCTGCCTGCCTCTCTGCTTACTTGTGATCTCTGTCTGTCAAATAAATAAATAAAATCTTTAAATAAATAAATAAATAAATATGTATTCATTAAAAAATGTAAATATCTATCAACCCTTAAATAAGAAGTTATTTTAGAAATGACTACTGAAATAATAAAAGAAGAGTCACAGTTATTCAGCCTGAAGTTTAAAGTATCGGCGTGACAAAATACAAATAATAATTAAAATTTAATAAACTGGGTAAGCATTGTAGTAAGCATGATTGACAAAGGATTAATATCTTTATATGCAATTTCATATATATCTACACAAAGCCAATGAAATAAAAGACAACATGTAAGGAAGTCACAAAGAAGTGATAATTTGTGAACGAACATGTAAGAAAATGTCTAACCATTTTAATGATCTAAGAAGTATAAATTAATTAGCCTTTGGCTACTAAAATAACAACTTTTTTTAAAAATTTAATGAAAAAACTTTAATTTTGTGAGAGCTGTGCATCAGATGTTCTGTTTCGGAAAGAATTTTGGTAATCAACATATGGAATCATTAAAAAGTCCACCATTATATAATATTTAGAAGTGTGATATCAGCAGAGATAACATAACACCATTTGCTGTTAAAGTTGGAAGGAAGATACCAATTATACAAAAACAAGGGTTAGTTGAAGGAAATTATGTTTTATTGAGTTAAATACAGTTATGTAGTTGTGGATTAACTAAACATGCTAAATATACAGGTTTAAATATACTATGATGCCTTTTCTACATTTAAAACTGTGAGGTACTGGTCCACGATTTGACAGACTAGCAGAATAAAAGAGAAAATTCAGAAATGGATGCAAGCACCATGGAAAGTTGTTATATGATAAAAGTATCATCTCAAATCACTGGGGGAAAGGATGGGCTTTTCAAAAATTGAGGTTGGAGAAATTGGGTAGCAATCTGGAAAAACACAAAAGTGAATCCTACCTCACACCATGTACTACAATAAACTCCAAATGAATTAGGTATCTAAATGTTAAAACAAACAAAAACAAAACCAAGCAAACAAACAAACAAACAAAAAAAAACCCCATACAAGTATTAGAAGAAAACATAGATACATGGAAAGCCTTTCTAATTATGATTTCAAATCCAAATCCAATAAAATTTATAATTAATATAAAATCAAAGGAAAAAAATTTTCTCATGACTTTTTAAAAAGCAAAATCAAAAGACTAGTAACAAAATATTTGCTATATGTATCACAAAAAATAAATCTTCAATTTGTCACTTTAATACGTAAAAGCTCTTAGAAATTAAGAAATAGAAAAAAACAAAATCCCAATAGAAAAAAAATGTACAAAAAAAAAGTGGACCTCCATAAAGGTATACAAATTTTCTGGCCTACAAAAATAAAAAAATAAAAAAAAGATGGAATTCTCAGAGTAAGGAAAATTTGAAGTATGCTATACCTACTAGATAAAAAATAATGTTAATATTTCACAGCATACTCTGTCGGAAAGGCTGAGTAGAAAAGTTATTGCTACATAATAATATCGGAGAGCAATATTGTGTAACTTTATGGGTAATAGTATGATAATATTTAATAAAACTATATGCTTTAACCAAGCAATACTAGTTCTTGAATTTTACCTTAAAGATTCACCTCTAAAATTATAAAACAACATACGCTCATGGTATGCTTAGAAAAAGTAGTAATAATTTTGTATTAATAGTAATAATTTTAAGTGATACTTTTGTAATATAAAATATAGAAATAGACTAAATATTATTAAAAAAATTCTGATACTTCAACACAATGAAATCATGTAAAGTTATAAAAATAAACAAAACTAGGAAAAGTTCTGAGAATTGCTAATAAAGTGATTTTTATAGGCAATACTGTCAAGTGAAAACAACAAAATATAAAACAATATATACACCAAGAATTTTGTGTAAAAAGAGGTGGGGAGAAGAGTAAGAATATATATATCTTAGAGGCCCTGGGTGGCTCAGTCAGTTGAGCATCTGACTCTTGATTTCAGCTCAGATCATGATCTCAGGGTCACAAAATCAAGCCCCATGTTGGTCTCCATGCTGGGTATGGAGCCTGCTCAGGATTCTTTCTCTCTCCGTCTCCCTCTGCCCCTCCCATGGCCCTCTCTCTTTAAAAAAAAAAAAGGAAAAAGGAATATACATATCTCATATCTTAGTTTACTTATTTACTTATCCCTCTTTGCATAGTTTTGAATTTATGTAAAAGGGTTACCATTCAAAAAACAAAATGAAATTCAAAAGAATAAGAAAATAGCGTTCCTCTGCTTGGAGGAGTTCTTGGATCCTAAGAGCATGCTTGGCTCACTCTGCAGGGCAGACTGAAAGTTCTGAAGATAAAGCATTAGGCTGGAGCTTCCTATATGAGTTAATTCTGAAGAATTAACCCTCTCAGAGACTCCCCAGCAGGACTGGGACCCAGCTGCCCAAAGCCAGCTCCTTCTTCATAAACACCCTCCACTGACTTTTTTTTCTTCCCTGTCTGGCTTCACTTCTTCAACATGCTTCCTTGGAGCACTTCCCCAGAAGTGATTTTCACTCAAATCCTTATTTCAGGGTCTGCTCTGGGAACACCCAAACCAAGAGAGGTTGTATTACTTTTGAATCAAAACTTTAAATTGCAGGAGTTTTCACTTTAATCACAAATTGAAAATAATTCCATATATTTTATTAATGTGAAGACAACACAGTTGGCCAGCGGAGCCAGTGTAAGTTTGTGGTCACTAGGTCACTGGACGAGAACTTTAGACAAGTTTCATTAGGGCTTCCTTCCTCTCCACTGTTAATGACTTTCTCTCTGCCGGTCCTGATTCAAACGGTTACTGGGTCTGCAAGTGGCTGGAATCTGAGAAGAAAACCCTATGCGTCTGCTTCTCCTTGTGGGCTCAGTGAGCCTCATACATAAGCCTAGTTTCTCAGAGCCCCAGGAGCCCAAGGAGGGAAATGGCTAGGAAGCCTTCCAGGCCTTTGAGTGTGGTAAACTGAAAGGAAAAGAAAGCAGTGAGCTTTATAGGAACCTTAGCCAGAGAATAAAAGCCAATCATCTTCCTCCACACTGAGCAGCTGTGGGGAAGAATCCACTTTCTTATCTTTTCTAACTTCTAAAGGCTGCCTACGTTCCTGGGCTCAGGGTCCCCTTCCATCTTGAAAGCCCGCAGTGGCAGGTAGAGTCTTTCTCCTGTCCCATCACTCTGATACTGACTCTTCTCCCTCCTTCTGTCATATTTGAAGGATACTTGTAATGACACCAGAACCTTCTGGATAATCCAAGATGATCTCTTTATTTTAAACCTACTTCCATTTGCAAACTGAATTCCCCCTTGCCAACTAACCTAACATATTCACAGGTTTCAGGGTGAACAGTCAACCTGGGAGGAGGGAGGTCACAATTATGCCTATGATAAATGGCATGTATTTTTTTTCTTTGACATTTTCTAGCTGGTTAATTGCTGATTTCCAGAAATGCTACTATTTCACATATGTCAATCTTGAATCTAGTGAATATGCCAAACTCATGTCTAAATTTTTCTAATGATATATCTGATGCTTCTCTTGGATTTTCTACTTAGTCAGTTTCATTATTTGTAAATTTTTTTCTTTTCCTTTGAAGTTCTTGCAGTCTTATTTTTCTTGCCTTTTAAAGTTGGCTGACACATCCAGTACAACGTTGAGTATGGGGATAATCACGGGAATTCTTACCCTGCTGCTGACTTGAATAGGGATGTTTATAAGTTTTTCTAAATAATGATAACATTTTTAGGAGGTTTTTCATAGATATCTTTTCTCAAAATAGTAGAAAACTTTCTCTATTTCTAGCTTACTAAGAATTTATATCACAGTCAGTATTGAATTATATGAAATACTTTTTCTCTATTGAGAAAAAAATTTATAGATGTCTGAATATTGAACCATCCTTGCATTTTTGTATAATCTCTTGGCTATCATGTTTTTCTTAGACACTGCTGAAAATACTTTGTCAATATTATGTTTAGGTTGTTGTTTTTATAATCATACATAAGAAAATATTATACTTATCCTTATATCCATTTTTAACATCAGAATTACACTAGCTGCATAAAGTGATTTGGTTAGATTTCCTGTTTTAAGCCTCTGACCCAGTCTGCCTAAGAGAGGCATCTTCTGCTTTTACAGGTTTTATAAATGATGCCTATAAATATCAGGGCTTGCTGTTATTTGGAGATTGGTATGGAAGAGGGGCAAGACATTTTACTATTAATTTTATTTCTTTCATTACTACTGATTTATTCATGATTTCTATTTCTTCCAGGCTAGGTTAATAATTTATGTTTTGTTAGAAAATTATCTTTTTCATCTAAAATTGCAAGTTATTGTTCCAGTATGGTCATACTACTCTCCTATGAACTTTAAATCCCTTTTGTATCTGTAGTTTTAATGCCTCTTCCTTCCCAGTGCTATTGATTTGTGCTATCTCCCTTTTCTTCTTACTCCCATCTGCAGATGGCAATTTCTCCTGTAGCTGCCTGCATATAGTCTTGTGTCATGGACAAATATTCCTGTGGGAAAGGAGATGATGAGGCATTTGAGAGAGGAGTAAAAGGTCAAAGCACCTAAATGAGGCTGCTTCTCTCAGTAGAGAGAGATGATGTGAAGGAACTTAGAAAAGAGGAGAGTGTTTGGTGACTTGAATAAATACCCATAGAACGGTCTATTGGAATGGCCCTCTATAAATTAGCCTCTATGAATATGGAAAGACTACAATAATACCTTTGTTACCCATCTAACTCCATAATTTATCTTGCATTTTCAGACTCATAAATATTTAATAAAGTGCTACTGACTTGGGAATTTTAAACAATAGAAATCTATTTATGTAATAGCTCTAAGACTCACTTGTGACTGACGCTTTGCATAAGCAAAGAAATAGATAAAATTATACATGATAGTTAGTGTATTGTTGCAAAAGGCAATCCAAATATCTCATTTTAAAGTCATTAAGAAATAAATGGATTACCTATAACAGAACTGCTGGGGATATGATTAGTTACTGAATATGAAAAAGGTGAGCAATATTTCAAGGACTTAACACTAGAAAAGAAAAGGTATACACTAGGTATGCAGTATTATGGTGAAAGGAAGGAATTTGCACTATTACAGAATAAAAGTTGCAGGGATTATATGAAAATGGACCATTCCACAGCGACCTTCATTAAGAATGATGAGGAACTAATTTCCCCAGACAGAAATAGGAAAACAGATCTTTTATAGGAGAACTGATTGCAGGTAAAGGCAACATACACACATTAGGACCCTGTCATGGCAACTCTCAAGTAGAACAAGTGAAGTGAGGACATAAGGACAAACCTCTCACACAAATACCAAAATTATAAACAAACCAGAACCAGGCAATCTGAAGAGTGGAGAAGAGAATCCATCATCGGCAGGGTGGGGACTCATGGAAAAAAACGAAGCAATAGGTAAGTAAACATTTCACAATATCAGATATATTGGGCATTTATTATTTTAATACCCAAATATCACCTGTTCTTTCAAGAAATTCTCCTCTGGCCACGTGGCTCTTGCTGTTAGTTGACTACAACTGAGTCCCACCTGGCTGGCTAGAATGGACATATTCTATTGAGATGAGCTAATCAGAGCCTGTTGAGACAGACAAAGCTCGTGCTCTAAGAATTCTTCTCTTTGTCGGGCTGTAGTGATGTGAATCATGAGGTCTTCCCACAGAAGATTCCTTCGCTGGTAGAGAATGCAGTCTCAGAGAAAAGAGCCATCATGCCAACAGGAAAAAGATAAATGTAAAGAATCCTGACAGTGGTCAACCTCCAGATCTAGTCAGCCCTAATGTTAGCTCTGCACCAACCCTTCCTATGATTTGCTTACACGAGCTGATAAATTCCTCTTTGTGTTGAAACTATTTCAAATTGGCTTTCTGTCTTCAAACAAAGCCTTGTGACTAAGAGACCAACTACACACATGCAGTCAAGTAATTAGGAAAAATACACACACACACATGCACACACACACACACACAAGAAACCTTTACCAAGAAAAAGGAAGTAATTCTAAACTAAAAGTATTTAGGCAGCTGGACAGGAGAACTGAAATTTCAAACAAAAGAAAATGTTTCTCTTTAAACGTGGTGTGCCATGATTATATCGCACTGCTTTTGTAAGAGGGTTAAAAATGATAGTTAGCAGACCCATAAAGGCATTATTAGTAATCCCAGGCGCCAAAATGAACACTAGAGGAAGAATCCCCATGTGGCTGGCATGGTGGCAATAGGGAAAAGATTTATGCTTCCTCTAGAGGCTGATCATGCCCATGCTTATTTCCTCTTCACTTGAAGTGTCCACTGAAGGTTTGGCAGCTGCTTCTGAACTAACAGAACCTAATAAATTTCTTTCCCAACCTCTTTTGGAGTTAGATGGCAAATTCCCTTTGGAATCATCTCTTGAGTGAGATATTCCTATGAACAAGTAAAGGTCAAGCAGCCATTACTGTTACCCTTCTGTGTGTACAACAGGTGGTGACATGCCAGGAGTGAGAGAAGCGCTGAAGATCCATGGAGCACAGACAAAGCCAAGTTAATCCAGGGGGCAGGAAAGGTAAGCTTTGGCCAAGCCCTGGATAAGACGGTCCACACACCGAACCTGGAAAACACACTTAAATCCTTTCTCAGTACCCTGTCCTCTGGAATGTGAACAATTAACAGAGTACTGATTCCCTTTACCCCTTTTTAATTGACTTATAATTAATATACAGTTTCCTATTAGTTTCAGGTGTACAATATAATAATTTGAACATCTCTGTACATGACTCTGTGCTCATCAGAGTAAGTGCACTCTTAATCCTTTATCTATTTCACCCCTCCCCTGGCCACTCTGGCAACCACCAGTTCGTTCTATTTAAAAGTCGATTTTCTGTCTCTCTCTTTCTCTTTGTTCATTTTGTCTTATTTCTTAAATTCCACATATGAGTAAAACTGTATGGTATTTGTCTTTCTCTGACTAATTTATTTCATTTAGCATATATACTCTAGGTCCACCCATATTATTCCAAATAGCAAGATCTTATTCTCTTTCATGAATGAGTAATATTTCATTTTTTATGGAATGAGTAATTTACCATTTTATGTATACATATATACATGGTGTATATGTATTGTGTATATATATCTATGGATATGCACACACACATACATTACATCTTCTTTATGCATTCATCTATGGATGGACACTTTGGTTGCATCCATATTTTGGTTATTATAAACGATGTTACAATAAATAGGGGTGCATATGTCTTTAAAAGTTAGTGTTTTTGTTTCTTGGGTAAATACCCAGTAGTGGAATTACTGGATGACAAAGTAATGATTTTAACTAGCCTCCAATTCTTTGAAACTCTTTGTGACAATGGAAGATTACGTCTCTCAGCCCCTATTTCTCCTGGATTAAAAAATGGCTCCTCAGTATCATACAACATCTAATATTCTTAGCTTTGTTATTTGTTGCATGTAAATTAAGTAGCCTTTTACTTTAAAAAAATTATGACAAGTTACAGAGAAATCTGATCGGTATTCAGGCACCTTTAACTTCAAATCAATTATTAGTCATGATCTACAGCACTAAATTATCCTAGGAATCTCCTACATTTCCAAACAATTCCAAAAGACATGATAAATTAAATAATTCCTTGGCATCCAGGTAGCAAACCTTTAGTAAAATACAACCACTCTATAGCTGAGTATTCTCTGATAGCATTTTCAACATCCACAGTACAGAAATTATAATGGCCCTGAGTGACTGAAATTGAACATTTAATGAGAAACTACAATGGGCCAGGTACTAAGCTATGGTGTATCCAACAATAAAAATAACAACCGGTGTCCTTGTAAGAAGATGGCCATGAATATGGAGACATGCAACAAGAACATAGGTGACAATGAAGACAGAGAGTGGAGTGATGTAGCCACAAACGAAGAAAGGCCAAAGACTGCCAGCAAACTACCAAAAGCAGGAAGATGCAAAGGAGGATTTCCTTACAGAGGAAAAGGGCCCAGCTGACACCTTGATTTCAGACTTCCAGCCTCCAGAACTATGAGAAAATACATTTCCTTGTTTTGAAACTACCTTAGTTTGTGGTACTTTGTTATAGCATCTTTAAAAAACTAATGTAACGCCTAACTTCTATGCCTTTAGCCTGCCATGTTTTGTTACCACATCAGCTTGAAGTCTTTCCTAATAAAATGATAAAAGAAACATTCAATTACATGCAAAATAGATATAATTTTTCAATTTTATTAAACTCTAATTATACAAAGATCCACATAAGACAGATTTTTTTTTTTTTAAATCAGAGTTCCCATTCTCTGCCTCAGCTGTGGTAAACATAATTTTTGTAGTTATTTTTAAATATTTTATAAAACAGCCTTTTAAATTATGGGAATGGCCAACATCTATGCTGAAGCAATTTTCATCTTTAAAAAGGGATCCACTGTATTTTGTGGGAGGCTGTGTGACTGTTTTATTTAAATTACCACACTCTAAGAGGAGAAGGGAGTTGAGGGAAATTGGAAGGGGAGGTGAACCATGAGAGACTATGGACTCTGAAAAACAACCTGAAGGTTTTGAAGGGGTGGGGGGGGGTGGGAGGTTGGGGGAACCAGGTGGTGGGTATTAGGGAGGGCACGGATTGCATGGAGCACTGGGTGTGGTGAAAAAACAATGAATACTGTTACGCTGAAAAGAAATAAAAAATTAAAAAAAAAAAAAGGGATCCACTGTATTTTGTGGGAGGCTGTGTGACTGTTTTATTTAAATTACCACACTCTAAGAACTCATTTGGAAGAAACAGACTAATGGTAGAAAGGACAAATAAGACAAGTCACAAAACATGACCCTGTGCAGCCAACAATTTACTAAACCACAACATGGATTTTGTTGCAAAGGACAGAACTGGTAGAAAGAATACAGACTCAGAGGAGAGAGGAAAGATACAGTGAGGATATCCTGTCTTGGAAGTGACTGAGAAAGAAATGAGCAGGTGAGGAGAAGCAGATTCAGATGAGCAGAGGAAGAAAAATGAGCCTGAGAAGCATGTGGAGAACCTGGAGGGAGATGGGGAGGAGAGGCTATGGGGAAAGAAAGAGAGAGGAGAAGAGAGATGAGGTCCAGAGGGAGAGTAAAGGAGAAAAAATATCCGGGATATGTGAAGGTGTGACATGTTTTGTCTTTCTGTTATTGATATGCAGAGCAGACATTTTCTTCAGGGTCCTAGTGCCAGCTCCCACATTCCATGGCGCCTTCTCATAATGATAAGCATCCAGTCAAAAATCCAAAGGAGGAAAATACTCTTATAAAGTATTTTTTTTTAATCCTGGCAAAGTCTGTTCTCTGAAACAAAAGAGCAGTGTATATCCCCATCACGTTGTTGAAGAGCCCCTTTTAAGAGCCGCCCCATCACATGCAATACTTGATCACCATCAAAGCCCAAGTTTTCTAGTGCCAAGAGCCAAGTGTGCTGTGGTTTGATCTTTGAGAATTGTTTCTGGATAGTAAAGATCAAGGGCCATAAATATGGAGGCACATCTTGTCACCAGTCTGTTTGTGCTGTTGGAATATGATATTTATTAGGAGCAGGGCTTTCCCAGTAAAAGGCTTAATTACTACAGCCCATAGTACAAAAGTAGCATTTTTTAATGTATCATATTTAATTTACAAATATATATAATTTTAAATGTATTCATTATGTATCATAAATATGTGTTATATATATATTTATCTATAAATATATATGTAAATTAAAAATTACATGAAAAGCCTCAGGGTTCAAAGTAAAATTATCCTTTAGTAAATTCAAACCAGGAAAAACATCCTGAAAAAGCAAAAGGAAAGCTGGCAGCATTAAAGTTGCAAATCTTGAAGCAGGTTTTTATTTGCTGTAAGAATAAACACGCTGTCAGGATAGAGCAGATGAGCATTTCCAAATACCTGGATAAAGAAAGAGTGTCTCAAAGAGAAAGTGTCCTTTGGGTACTGGTTCAACTTTCAGCACTAGAAAATGTTTCTATATTTAATATATTGATAAATGTCTCCTCTTTCTGCAACACATTGCATATGTTTTTAAATGTGTGCACATGTCTTTTTATAATCTAGACATCCCTTTTTTCTTATGCTTCATTTTTTTAATTCAATTAAGCAATACCCAATTAAAACACACAGATGAAAGCAAACACTAGGAAGTAGAATATGATAAATGATAAGATCAGTCGTATAGCTAGGATTCTCTAAAACTTCCGACAATGTGGTGATCACTCATTGCAGGGACAGACTGGAGCAAGGCTTCATGGAAGGACAGGACAGGAGCCAGGGCTGACCAGACTCACACATGGAGAGGGGAGGTAATTCCAGAAAGGGAAAGGCCCAGAGATAGGAGGAAATGATTCTTGGAACGTGGGAAGAGGACAGTGGAAAGACCAGCCTGTGGGGAAGAACACAGAGAAGTAAGGTTGACTAGGTCAGTTATGACCGGAAAGTCCCAGCAAGAAGTGGCCAGTGTAGACTCTTGTGGGGAGAAGAAAGATAGGAAGAAAGCAGTGGTTTACTGAACTGGCACCAATATGAAAGATAAACTTAATTACAGCAAAAGCTAAAGGCAGATAAATTACATTGTTTTTACAAAACGCAACAATCCAGGCATCAGATGGCAAGGGCCTGGGGAAGGGTGAAAGCAGCAAGAATGGAAGGGAGGAGTATTACGAAAGATGAATGCTCGGAGCTTGGAGACAGGATGCTGGAGCTTTATCTGTAGGATCTACATTGTGCTTCTCTTTTAGCTGGTGGTGACCAAGCATTTCTAAGCCTTTAACCTTAGGTCAAATGCTTAGGAGTCAGGCAGAGAACCACTCTTCCCCACCCCCCACCCCCTTTATTGAGGTAAAATTGGCAAATACAATTGTGAGATACAGAAAGTGTACATCACAGAAAAATAATCTTTGAAAGCTTATAATTTCAGAATAGAAGACCACTCCTGCCACCTTCAAAATAAACCATTCATTTCTGCAAATCTATCTCTCTCTCTCTCTTTTTAAAGATTTTATTTATTTATTTGACAGACAGAGATTACAAGTAGGCAGAGAGGCAGAGAGAGAGGAAAGGAGGCAGGCTCCCCACCGAGCAGAGAACCCGATGCGGGGCTTGATCCCAGGACCCTGGCTTGATCTCAGGACTCTGGGATCATGACCTGAGCTGAAGGCAGAGGCTCTAACTCACTGAGCAACCCAGGTGCCCCTGCAAATCTCTCTCTTAAGACGGTATGTCTTTTTCAAAAGTTAGCATTTTTAATGCATTTTCTTTATTGGTAGACTTGCCCTTGTTGCCCCCAAATTATTTTCTTTGGGTATATTTGGTTCAGGATTTCAGGAAAGATATTTTATATTTTCCCTATCTTTGCATAAAAGGAACCACATGAGCGATGCAAGGGTATATATATAATTGAGATATGCTTTCTATACAGTGGGAAACTCAATCTTCAGGCCATACAACTGGAAACTTCAAAAAGCTGAATCAGGGGCGCCTGGGTGGCTCAGTGGGTTAAGGCTCCGCCTTCGGCTCAGGTCATGATCCCAGGGTCCTGGGATCAAGCCCCACATCAGGCTCTCTGCTCAGCGGGGAGCCTGTTTCCCCCTCTCTCTCTGCCTGCCTCTCTGCCTACTTGTGATATCTCTCTCTCTCTCTCTCTCTCTCTCTGTCAAATAAATAAAAAATGCTGAAACAATCCGGGACACCTGGGTGGCTCAGCTGGTTAAGTATCTGTCTTTGGCTTAGGTCATGATCTCAGGGTCAAGTCCCACATCAAGCCCCACACTGGTCTCCTTGCTTGGTGGAGAGCCTGCTTCTCCCTCTCCTTTCCTCTCATGCTCATTCTCTCCTATCTCTGTCTCTCTCTCTATCTCAGATAAACAATATCTTTTTTAAAAAATCTGAATCAATTCTAATGACCAAAGAATACATTTTAAAAGTTTTTTTTAATTAAAAAAGAAATTTCTTTTACTGCACTGAAAAGGCAAAAGACTTATGGACTTATACATATGAACATTCTTCATAAGCAAAGATGCCAAGCTTCTCCTCAAAGTTTAACCAGAGTTTAGATACTTTTCTAGTAAGAGGGCTACCTGCATTTCCAAGCAGGTGGAAAACAGAAATATAACAAGTGTTAAGACTGGGGACCTCCCATTCATTCTTTGGTTCATTTATTAAACAACTATTTGTTGAATATCCATTTATACACAATGTGACAATTGCAAAGATGAATAAGAACCTGTCTCTGGGTGAATATAGTGAAGTCTGGGATTTAATAGTACATGACTGTTTATCAAGTCCTTTATCTTAACGTGTGAAGATCTTCTCCTTGGAAGAAGTTAGGAACCACTTCTATTTTTTTTTTAGTTCAGAAAGTAGAAACATAAAAGTCTTCTTCAACCCACATCTCTAAATGCTTATACCCACCACTGTTCCTTGGGTTATTCTCTCTCTTCCACAAGAATGCTCTCATTTATTCATTCGGATATTGATGATATTCATAAATATAACTGAATACCTACTATGTGCCAGCCACCAGAGGCTTTGGGACAGAGAAGGTGAAAGAAACAGAATCATTGTTCTCAAGGAGTTCATATCCCAGTGAATAAAAAGGCAAGTAAGCGGTTATAGGAAAGTGATCAATGACCCAAAAGAAAGCTCAGTATGTCAATGTGCAAATCTCCGGGAGCTCCCTCTCCCCGGTCACGCAAATCCAACCATCCAATTTCAAGACCCATCTTCACTGCAGAGCCTTCACTTCACAAAACCTCAGTTCATATTTGTTTGGTTTTCCCCTAAATTTCCAAACAATTAGAATCTGCAATTTAGTCCTTTATTATCTATGTCCTTTTTTATTATCATGTTATGCTAGTCACCATATGGTACGTCATGAGTTTTTGATGTAGCGTTCCAAGATTCATTGTTTACGTATAATACCCAGTGCTCCATGCAATATACATCCCTTTATATCTCCAATTTTTATTTATTTTTTTAGAGATATATTTATTTGTTTTAGAGGGAGAGTACGAGTGGGTAGACGGGTAAAGGGAGAGAAAGGGAATCTTAAGTAGACTCTCCACTGAGTGTGGATCCTGATGGGCTCAATCCCAGGACCCCAAGATCATGAGCTGAGCTGAAATCAAGAAGTCAGATGCTTAACTGACTGAGTCACCCAAGCATCCCTATACCTCCAGTTTTTAAAATGTGTTTCTCACCTACTATACCAGATTTCTAAGTTCCACATGCGGAAGAATGAAGTCCTATGGGCTCCTATATTGCTCTCTGAGGCCATAAGCATTCCATTGCTGAACTGATGATTCATAAATATTCATTGCTTGATTTATATGTATCATGTGATATTACTGAAATGGTATATTTTGCTTAGCTCATCTTGATGAAGACAAATTTCTTTAAAAGTTGTGGGAAGAGGGGCGCCTGGGTGGCTCAGTGGGTTAAAGCCTCTGCCTTCGGCTCAGGTCATGATCTCAGGGTCCTGGGATCGAGCCCCACGTAGAGCTCTCTGCTCATCAGGGAGCTCTCTGCTTGACGGGGAGTCTGCTTCCTCCTCTCTCTCTCTGCCTCTCTGCCTACTTGTGATCTCTCTGTCAAATAAATAAATAAAATCTTTAAAAGTTGTGGGAAGGAAATCTGGGATAAGAAATAGATTTTGGTAAACATTTATTCCATCCTCACCCTATACATTCCTAGTTGTTTCAATTAGTTGATACCTATTAGATTGGCATGAACTCCCATTTGGTTATTAATCTGTATTCTTTTTCCCCCCTAGGTTTGTTTGTTTGTTTATTTATTTATTTATTTATGCTACACACAGAGAGAGTGTGTGGTGCATGCATGTGTGCGCCAGGGAAGGGGCAGAGAGAACATCCTCAAGCAGACTCCATGTGGGGAGCCCAGGGATCCCAGGACCCTGAGATCATGACCTAAGCCAAAGGAGCCTAATCGACTAAGCCACCCAGGTACGCTAGTTATCAATCTGTATTCTTAATAATAGGGCAGTCATGTCTAAGGACATATAATTAATTACTGTCATCACCTAATACACATTTATTCTCTATTGGAACCATGGTTAAATTTAACACCATGACCACTAGACTTCTTAGTACCCAATACCATGGAAATATGGGGCTGTCATAAACATCTGAATCAGTGCTGTCCTACAGAAATACAATGAAAGCCATGTATAAAATTTTCTACTATCTACATTGTAAAAGTAAAAACAAACAGGTGACATTAATTTTAATTATGTATTTAAACCCAATGTATCCAAAAATGAACCACTTCAACCTACAAACAACATTAAAAATATTAGTGAGATATTTTACATTCTTTTTACTAAGTCTTAAAAACCCAGTGTGTTTTTTATGCTTACAGCACATCTCAATTTAGAGGCTCAATTTTTATCAGAAATACTTGATTGGTATTAGGAATTAAGTTTAAAATTTATGGTTCAAAAAGATTTCTAGAAACCTCATTATTCCCCCAAAATATTTTAAATTATTTTTAATAATTACAAAAAGATGTTTTGAAACTTAGCTATAAGTTAAATAAAATCAGAAACAAATTGAAAACTCAGTTCCTCATTGGACTGGCACCATGGCAAATGCTCAGTATCTTGGCTACCATAGTAAACAGCACAGACCTGGACCAGTCTCTATCCACATTTCTTCTTCAGCAACAATATAAGCCATAGGTTTCTTTGTCTTATTTTGGTTTGTACTTGGTTGTTCAATGGGACTCTCCCTGAAGAGGTGATCATGGGACACGGTCATAGCAGCTAATGCGAGGGAAGGGCCACGCCCCGGGTCCAGTCAAGGGTGCAAGCTAAGTGGGAGCTCTCATTAACTGGAACTCTCAAGAATGTACCTTAACTTTTCATGGTTTCACATATGACCTTGAGTCATCACTATCAGCAGGAGGAAAAGAAGAAATGAAAGAGTGATAAAGGCTTTCTAGACTTCCAGGTGTTTCTCCCCCACATAAAAGCCATGTGACCTCTCAGAGGTCCCTTTCATTTTTTTAGAATGTAGGTAAGTGTCTATTAGTTATACATGTCTGCATTTTTTTTCATAAAAGGACCATAGTCAGGGGTAAACATTTTAGTAAATATTTTAAAACTTTCATGGAAACAGACTCACATGAGAAATTTGTTAGAATGTGGATTCCAGGGCCCTATTTCTAAAGATTCCAATTTTTCCCTGGGCTTTAGAGGAGAAAGATTCTCTTTGCTCTTTTCATTATCTTATGGCCAGGATAGTGCATCAGGACTATGGATTTCTCCTATTGGGGAAGTGGACTCTCGCTCCCTTAATGGTTCACATTGAGCACAAGGCTCAGCCCAGAAACATGGCACAGAGTCTCTCTGTTCTAAAGTATTCTTCCTTTTCCCATTAGTAAAACTGAAAAACTCAGAATACCACAGTAAGCAGGTCATACAGAAAATAACAAAACAACCCATTTGGCTGTTTTCTGTCTAGTGTGGGGTTAAAGGAGCAAGGTTGTGTCTGCAAAACTTGAGTGAGACCTGGCCCAGATCACTAGGGTACACGCCACACGGAAATCTAGTCTGGAAAGTCAACCCAGGTATTCAAGATGGCCATTATTTTACCTTGTCCTTGGTTCCCCTATAGTAGGTGTCTGGATGAGATTCAAAATGTTAGTCACCTTTGACACATTAACACTGATTCTTTGCAAACAAGTATTTTGTTTCCTCACAAAAATCTTCTTGTTCCTGTCACCAAAGAAAAGAAAACAAACTATTAGCCTGCCTCATGGCTTATGCATTTATTTTACTTGGATAAAAGGAATGCACACTTTTCATTAACTAACTTAAGAGGAAAAGGAACTCAACCATAACTACTTCTTGTTTAGATTAGAAATTAAAAAGATGGAACAGGGATTGGAATGCTGGGGGAGACCCAAGTGTATGGCAAAGCCACGATGTGTGCAGCGACTGCTCCAACAGTATAACTAAAAAACTGGGGACACGGTGTTGCGTTTCTTAATTTGGCATAGTGGAACTGCTTTTGCAACTATATATTTTTACTGCTGACAATGAATAGCAGTAGGCAACAATGCATTTTGCATGTATATAATTATTTCAAAATGACTTCTCTCCTCCAATTAGTCTTTAAAAAATCTATGAGAAGTAAATGTTCTTTTCCAGGATTTAATACCCACACAAGTCATTTCTCCAAAGTTGCTCTTATGACTGACAGAGCTGAGGCATGAAACTGTATTTTTAGGCTTCACAAAAGCACATGATTTAATACCCTGATCGGGCTATTCAGAAATGGATGGGGCAGAACGAGAGGTAGTCACTAACATCTGTGACTAATAAGCTCAGCTGGGTAGGGTCTTTCCAATCTCCTTCTCTCTAACCTCCTTCTATTCATTAGTCACCAAGTTTAGTCCTTTTCAACCCTTTCACATGTCTTCACTCCTTTCCTTCTTTTTAATCAAGAGTGTCCAAATTCATCCTAAACTCCTGGGCATTCACCAAAATTCTCCTAATATTGTCATCACAGCATTATTTCTCTGCACATGGGTTTACCTCTGCCTGAGATGACTTCCTTCCTTGGCTAGTTCTGAACTTTAGAAAACGACTCCATTCCTTCTTTTTCCATCCATAAATCTCATATTCCTCCCTCTCTGTTTTGTAGGTTAGACTTTTCCCAGAAAGAATAAACTTCCACCAAAGACACAGGGTAATATCAATTTTCCTAAAGGCCTTCAACTTGTGACAAAAATATGGGAGCTAATGTCTATAGCTAGGAGTCTGCAAAACTCACAGAAAAACGTGATGAACCATGGAGCACCTGAATATTATTATTACAACTGAATATACCCTGGAGCTGAAGTATGCTTGCCTTCACATTGTGGTGTGCCATTTTTATTTATCTGTTGTTGACCTTGAAACCTGTCTAATATGACATGACATATGCTTATGGTCAAAAGGTGATCAACAAATCATGCAAAAGATTACAATCTTCTCAAAAGCCAGAGGGGAGATAGATTTTTTCAAGGAAGGAGTTCTTTACTTTAGGTTATGAAAAGTAAACAAATAAACATTCCCACCATACCAAGGATTCCCATGCACAAATCAACAGTGGTTGTGATGGTCTTATTTCTGCTGCTTGGTGGCCCTGTCACTGGTGATACGCACAAGCTGGTCTTGTTTTTCATCTTCTAAGCCAGCAAGGCACATGCAACCAAAAGCCTTCTAAATTCCTGCAGACAAGGGTGATGATACCATATCAATGACTCTCTTATTTACCCACAGTAAATAAACACCTGTGGTCTCTTCCTTTTCCTGGATCCCAGTAACTTTCAACATGCACCCTCCATTAGGCAAGAAGTTACAAAAATGCTGGCATCTGTATAGAAGAAAACAGAACTTTGTAACCACTAAGTGTGACTAATGGTGGAAAATGCATTCACTAAAGAAAGAGTTCACTCTGCTATTTAAAATAAAAGATCAGAATCTCACGACAAGAATAACAGTAATCTAACTACTTCATACATTCCCCAGGGTTTAGAAGCTACCAAATCAAAATGAGATGCAAACATATATAAAATAAGCAGTGCTATTAAAGGATTAAAATTGTCTTTCTCCAGCCAAGAGAAATAACGCTGACACTTACCACTTACAGCTAAGGAGAGAAACCTGAGCACTGAGTCGCTATCATACCTCAATCTGAGCATGAGAAATGCTTGTAAAACCTATCACGTTATGGGGCACTAAATTCAGACACACTATTAAAAATCGACATTCTGGGGCACCTGGGCGACTCAGTGGGTTAAAGCCGCTGCCTTCATTTCAGGTCATGATCTCAGGGTCCTGGGATCGAGCCCCCCATCGGGCTGTCTGCTCAGCAGGGAGCCTGCTTCCCCCCTCCCTCTCTGCCTGCTTCTCTGCCTACTTGTGATCTCTGTCTGTCAAATAAATAAATAAAATCTTTTTTAAAAAATCGACATTCTAATAGAAGTCAGTTTGCCTTCATATCTGATCATTCTAGATTAGTAACAGTAAGTACTCAGCTACTACTTGATTTGGGCTATTTCTCTTTTTTTTTTTTTCCTGTTCTTACATATAACTGCTTTTTTTTATTATTTTATAAATTTTTTTATTTTAATAAACATATAATGTATTTTTATCCCCAGGGGTACAGGTCTGTGAATCGCTAGGTTTACACATTTCACAGCACTCATCATAGCCCATACCCTCCCTAATGTCCATTTCCCTCCAACCACCCTCTCCCGTCCCCCCTCCCCCCCGCAACCCTCAGTCTGTTTCTTGAGATTGAGTCTTTTATGGTTTGTCTCCCTCCCAATCCCATCTTTTCATTTTTTCTTTTCCTACCTCCCCCCAACCCCCCCTCCTTGCATCTCCACTTCCTTATATCAAAGAGATCATATGATAGTTGTCTTTCTCCGATTGACTAATTTCGCTAAGCATGATACCCTCTAGTTCCATCCACGTTGTCGCAAATGGCAAGATTTCATGTCTTTTGATGGCTGCATAGTATTCCATTGTGTATATATACCACCTCTTCTTTATCCATTCATCTGTTGATGGACATCTAGGCTCTTTCCACGGTTTGGCTATTGTGGACACTGCTGCTATAAACATTCGGGTGCACGTGCCCCTTCGGAGCACCACGTTTGTATCTTTAGGATATATACCCAGTAGTGCAATTGCTGGGTCGTAGGGTAGCTCTATTTTCAGTCTTTTGAGGAACCTCCACACTGTTTTGGGCTATTTCTCTTTTTTAGCATCTCCTATCAACCCCTCCATCCCTTCTAGCTCCCTTCCCTCTTCACTGAAACCCAGAAACAAAGCAGGTAAAGAGACTGTGATACCCTACAGTTTACAGGTCTCATCTTCTGGAAAGACAAAATGGTTTGTCAGGTGCAGTGTCTATTTTTGGCTTAGTCTCTCCTTATCTTGAGGCTTCTCATGAAATTTCCTTATTATACTCAGAAAAACCCGGGGAAAAAAGGCTGTTTTCTATTATTTTGTTTCATTTGTGAGAGACTTAGATCAATATGGAAGATATTTGGAAATAAAAAGTAATCTTGTATCATTTATTTTTTTCCCTTAAGTTTCTATTTTCATTCCAGTATTAACATACAGTGTTATATAAGTTTTAGTTGTACAATGTAATGATTCAACACTTCCATTCAATACTCAGTACTCATCACCAGTGTCCTCCTTAATCCCCATCACCTATTTTACCCATCCCCCACCCACTTCCCCTCTGGGAACCACCAGTTTGCTACAGTTAAGAATCTGTTTCTTGGATTGCCTCTCTCTTTTCTTTCCTTTGAAGCAAAAGGAAAGGGCTGTTGATGTGGGGCTGTCATCTGCTCAGCACAATGTCAAATGCGCTAGAACTCGTAGTGTGAAATAGCTGAAACTTCTAAGGGAACTTTAAGGTTCATTCTTCTGAAATGGCCTTAGGGACACCCAGAGGTATCAAAGGCTGCCATCACAAGACAAAGTCCTTGGTCTGCTAGTTGGCAATGCACTCTGGCCAGGGTCTTCCTTGAACCAAGAAGCAAGCGTAGAGTCATAGCCAAAGTGCAGATGAAAACCAGTGCTTCCAAGACCCCAGTAAGTACCTAACCCACTCAGAATTCCTCTCAGCACCCTTGCCCACCACCAGTGCTCTCTTCAGTCTGGTTTCCACACAGCCATGTGGGTGTGAACAGATTCCAGGAGTCCTGGTGATTTCTAGATAACATCTGAACTGAAATAGAGCCTGGTTGACTTATTAATATTAAATGAGTAAAAAAGTCACAAACCAGTAAGTGGCAATTAATAGCAGAAGAGATGGGTTTCCATTTCTTCTATTGTGCCATAATTTATGAATCTGATACTTATAGTTAAACAGAAAAAAAAAATAGAAGAAATGAGAGAGAACAAAACTGTTTTTTCCTAAAGCTTCACTTTAAATGGAATAAATGTACCATACTAACCATCAATAAACTAAAAAATAAACAGTTGTAATCTAAAAAGTCATTAATTATGGGAACATTATGAACTTAAAATTAGTCTAAGAAAGCATTGTTTTATGTGATAAAGCACAAGACATTTAATATCATGCCCAATTTAGTCAAAACCTTGAAGAGAATAAATCAAGGATAATAGGATAATTGATCAACCCAGAATACCAAGTCTTGTACCAAATCTTATAAATACCACTCATAAATGAAAAAATAAAAGTCAACCATGCTTGAATATCAGAAGAGTGTTAAAATAAACAAATCTATTAACAAAAGGTAAACTGTAGTCTGCAGAAAGAAGCATTTGGGTTGGACTAAAAACATAAAGATTAAAATATCTGAGACTCCAAATTCTATCAGATGGTCTCTATGGGGAAGAATTCATTAATAAGTTACACAGTAATGAAGAATTTTATACTATCATGTCACATGAGTTCCGTTTTGAAAAAAAAAAAAATTGTTTTCAAATAACCTGTCGACTCCTAGTTAGTGACCCCCTATTTACCATAAACAGATTGCTACACCCAGACCACAGGGGTAAGGGTACTATTGGAAGAGGAGTTGGGCTGCCAGGTTAATAACTTCCCCAAAACTGCCAAACAAACATCCAATGGCTGAATTGTTTACTACAGTTCTTAATAAAGTTAAAAAATAATAGTGCTTCCCTGCCTCTGATTAAAATCACCCACGGCACCGAATTCAGTCTTTCAGAAAGCAGGCAGATGGAGGGATTCCTATGTGAACACATTCCAAAGAGAGTTCTCTGGAAACTTCACAATGGCATGACAGGAAGCCACAAGGTGAAGGAACTACCAACTCAAGAAAAACCAGCTAATACCTTTGTTCCAACTCAAAACGCAGATTTAAGATAAAAATTTAACTTGGTCCATTGGAAATAAGTTACCAGGGGCTTTTGCTGCCTGTCCCCAAGTCTGTAAACACAGTCCTAATTATTCTGGTTACCATTTATGGGCCAACACTGGTATCGGGAATCAATCTCCAATCCCTTAAACAGTCTGTTCCCTGACAACCTTGACGAACAGCAGCACCAGCTCTAACTCAGCACGTCCCAGACTCCTAGGAAACATCACCAGCAGTTCCAATCTGTTCAACCTTAACCTCACATGTGTATTTACTTATTCTCTGTCTCTTTACACCTACCATCCCTCCCCGCCCCTTCCAGGCTCATGGTAATACGACCTTTACATATCATTTACTCTTTCTGAATTAGGTTAGCATTTCACATTAATAATACAGCTCATTAATGATACCTTGCACTAATTGCTTGGCATTTCCACCAAATAGTTCAATATAATTTTGTTTTATTTAGTGGCTCTTTCTAAGACATTAACAAAACCTTCATTCCATCAAACAAACAGAAAACAGCAGCAAAAAGTATGCTACTATTATTACTGTTATGCATTTGTTCAGAGGGTTCTTTGCTAAACAAGTAAGAACTATCCCTAGCCACTAATATGCTATTCTTGCTTGAAAATAAATATATTAGAAGCAAAGTCCCAGATGTAATACCACAGAGCCTCATGCAAAGGGGTGAAGGAAGTCCAAGCATTTAGTGCATTCTCTCTTTTGAGATACAGCAGTAACCCCCCACTTCTCTGAGATGGCATCCTACACTCCTTAGAACTGCCTGCAAAGCTGCACGAGGAGGTGGGCATTGGTACCCCACAGCTCAGTGGCACAAAGGTCTCACCTGCTCCCACGGAAACGTCCGTCTCAAGCAGCTGAGCCAAGGGCTACCCAGCCAGCTTGCTCTATTTGTCCTCCCCTGTTTCCGAAGGAGTCCTTCAGAGCCTTCAAGCCCCGGTCACAGACTCACGTCAGGGAAGCTAAGGATACTCCCTGGAATGTTCCACAAATTAAACAGTAGAGGATGGGACCGCAAACAGAGAGATAATAAAAGCAAGGCACAGAAAGAAGGCGCTCTGTTTCTCAGCTTTACACAGAAGTTGCCCCGAGCTGAAGCCTCTTCTCCAGCTCCCCCATCCCATTTTCTCACCTTCTGACTCCATTATCTGACTCCATAAGGCAGCACTTAAGGAGATTAACCAGTTTTTTGTTAAGTCTTGGTTTTGTTTGCTGCATGAAATCCTTTAGCTATTTAATATCATCAGGTTTACTTATGTCATTGTTCTTCAAAAATATGAACAGCATAATGTAAGAGAAGAATGTGCAATTGTAGTGTGGTTTGAGGACTGAATTGAATGAGACTCTACCGTGTGTTAAGAACATTCATATTAAATGGGTTCAATGTAATTAATATCATCACAAAGAATTAGTTTTAAAGTGTAACTAAAACCAGAAAATATTATAAGTTACACCTTGATTTTAACGTGGTATATTTTCCAGCCACCTTTAGGGGTGAATCTAGGCTCAGTAAAAATGCTTTTTAAAATCGGAATTACATATTCACTTGTTCTTTCCTCAGCCACAATTCCACACCTGAACAACTGAACGCCAAAAATCATGAGTGACTCTTTTCTCAGTTTTGCCAGATGTTATTTAACTAGTCCCTTTCTTCTTGCAGAACCCAGGAAGTAATTCATTACATACATTGGCTGCCTCAGGCTAGCATTTGTAGCTAGTTGTCTCAGACAACTCAAGGTGAGGAGGGCCTCTGGGGAATAGGGCAGTGGGGTAGGGAAACTGGTCCCCAAAACCCAAGAGCCTCATCTGCCTTGTTCTGACTCTGTAATCTTTTTTTTTTTTTTAATTTTATTTCTTTGACAGAGAGAGAGAGAACGCAAGCAGGCAGAGGAGCAAGGAGAGGCAGAGGGAGAAGCAGGCTCCCCAATGAGCAAGGAGCCCGATGTGGGGCTCGATCCCAGGACAGTGGGATCATGACTGGAGCTGAAGGCAGCCGCTTAACCAACTGAGCCACCCAGGCATCCCTGACTCTATATTCTGAGGCGAACCCCAAATCACCTATATCACTTTAAACTCATTTTCTATATCAGATTGAGGTAGAATGGTTATAGCTGTTTGCTAAGTAGGCTTTTGTTCTGATGTCCAAAAAATTCATTCCAAGGGGAATGTAGATGTAACTTCTGTTAATCATGGAGGCCTAGCATGGATAATGAACATGAAAGGTAACCAAAAAGTTTTTTTTTTTTCAATTCTGTAATATTAGCCTTCTCCTGAAATCTAATTTTTTTACCAAATTTATGGGAAAAAAAGTTACACATTTCAACTTCACTTCCCTTTCCCCCTTCTCCTACAGGTATTAAGTCCCAGATTGACAAAAGAACGGAAAAGCAGGGGTTCCCTTTCACTCCTGGAAAATAACAAGTTGGCTTCGGTTTGCTCGACAACAGTTTTATCCATCCAATTCCTTCTCTATTCACAATGTCTAAGAGCTGAAGATAAAGCATTAATTTAAAAGTATACAGATCACATTAACAAACCAGGGACTTGACAAGTGCAAGAAGATTAAAAAGATAAAATAATTTTAATAAACTGATCCTGTGATTTAAGGGATTCCAAAGCAAAGTTCACATCAAACTTGAAAACGTTACCAAAGTTCTGGAGGTTGCCCTGGATGAGTCACTCTTGTGAAATGGATTCCATCCTTAACCTGACCTGGAATATGGTAAGGCCAACGCATCATCATTTATAGAACTGTTAGGCAGGTGGTATTTCTCATCATGAAGAATCAGATCTATGCCTTTATTGCCTTCATCAGAACACTTACTTGGACCCAAGAAATGTCTACTTATATTGAATGGAAACTTCTATAAGCCATTTCATTAAAAAATTTGGCTGTCATGAGGAAACTAGCAACTGCATACTCAAAGCAACGATTCCTAGTATGTTTTCAAGTTTTATTGGCACACCATACTAACAAAGCTGGGCTTTCTCTCTGCTTTTCTTACTGCATAGTCAATATATAGTGCAGGGAGCTGGAGGCTATTCTCTCCCATGCATCATAAACACCAGTTGTCATCCAAGAATAGATATCGTTTGCATTTGTGGTACTGAACTCACAGAAAGTGTACAACAACTTCACTTCCAATTTCCCAGATGATTTCATAAAATAATGGAGTTAAAGATGAATCCTTTAGCTTATTTGCTGGTTCCTGATGGGAATGTTCTTGCCATTCTGGGAGGAAGTTTCTTTGTAGTGAGGAACTGGCCCACACATTACAAGATGTGTGGCACTTTTGACCCCAGGGCACTAAATACCAGTTCATCCCATCTTTGGGATGACTGAGAACACCCTCAGACATTCTCAAATTCCACCTGGTGAGTGGTATCACCTATGCCCCCAACCCCACAGCTGATGAAAACTCACCCCTTGGTATATGAAATGTGTCAAGGTCAAGGTCAAGCTAAATTTTGTCAAGTAATCAATCTGTAAGGCTTCCAGATCCTCACTCCTCCATAAAGTCAAACATATTTTTAAGCCCTGCCAATGTAGACACATAGCCATATTCTTACCAAAATTGCTCAAAAGGAACACATGACCATTTAGCAATAGAAACTTCTTCAGGGCTGGATCAAACTTAGAAAGTATTTATTACAAGCCCTTTATTTTACCAAGGAGACTAAAGTCCAGAAAAATGACATGATTTGCCTGAGTTCACAGATGCTAATTACTACCAGAAGCAGGATCCAGCCCACAACCTCCTCCCTTTCTTCCACTTCCACTCCTCTCTAACCACAGAATGCAAAGCAGGACAGCATCTTTGGAAATACCTCTCAAGCTACCGTTAAACATGAAATTTCACCTGTGGTGAGCCAGAAAGGAAACTTTCATTTTTCCTAACACTTTTGTCCTGAAAAATATTTTCACACATCACTAAACACTTAAAATGTTAATAGATACCTACGGAAAAGCTACTTTTTAAAAATCCAAGGGAAAACAATTTTTTAAATGAATTTTTAAAAATCCAAAGGAATATTTGTTTTTCAGAAGCTTTTATTTATTTATTTCAGAACGAGAGCAAGAGGGAGAGACAGAGAAAGCACAAGCGGCAGGGAGGGTCAGGGGGCAAGGGAGAAGCAGGCTCCCAACTGAGCAGGGAGCCCTATAGGGGGCTGGATCCCAGGACTCCTGGATCATGACCTGAGCCAAAGGCAGACACTTAATTGACTGAGCCACCCAGGAGCTCCTCCTCTTTTTTTTTTTTTTTTTTTTTATGTCAAAGAAAGTCCTCAAGTCTTTTCTAGTGAATTTGGATGCTGTGTCCTCAAAGAGTAATTTTTAAGTCTTAGAGCAAACACACCCTCTGACTGAAAACCAAATACAACAATAAATTACCTTAAACACCATAATGAAGAAAGACCAGTCAATGCAATAGCATCTACTCTCTCTTAACAGTAATGTCATACAATACATAAATATCTTAAACACCTTCACTGTTTCCTTAGAGGGGGGAAATACTCCAGAATAAAAATTTATATCACTTTCATTTTTGCCAAAAGCGGTTTTTTTATCATCAGTATTAGTTTTACATTAAGTAGGTTGTCAATGTCTTCTCGTTTGCATGTGCTTTTCAAAATAAATATCTCCATTAGTAAAATATTGAGTGCAGTTTTATGAGTTCTTAATTTAATCCCTAATTTTGCAGCTGTTAGGCATCTGGACTACTATCATTAAAATGGTTCAAATTGAACACAACCTAGATATTCAGGGCTCAGGGCTACTTACAAAGAATTTTAATTTTAATCTTATAGGGCTAGAAGAAAGCACAGGATCTATGGGACTTACAACCTGTGCTGTGAGCAGACAGTGTAGAAAAAATTGGGGAAACAGGTACAGAAAACAAGTCACATAGCACAAGCTGGCATTCTGTGGAAAATTTAAATCCTTAGTCAATATAATACAACATGTGCTCTTAACTAGTCTTAAATAATTTACATATAGCCTTATCTAATTTTTTCATGAATTCCAAATACCACTTTTGAATACATAATTGTCCTTAATCACCTGGAGGGCTTGTTAAAACATACATGAATGGGTGCAGGTGGGGCTCAGTAATTTGCATTTCTAACAAGTTCCTGGTGAAACTGACACTACTGGTTCCTGGACCATACTTTGAAAAATGTTACTTTAAATGATTTTTTAAAATACCTTTTTTTTGACAGTTAATAATCAGAAACATATATTTTTTTCATTTTTACCCAATGTGTGAGATGCACGTATACACAAAACAGACATTAAAACATATGATACAATTCTTCCTTTTACTATATATAACGAATCCTGATTTTTTTTTCCCATTCCATTCCATCCTTTTCTATTCCTTTTCATTTAAAAAGAATTTGATTTCATGAACACTGATTGATCAAGAACCCCTGCTTGAAAAGTACTGCTCAGGAGTCCCATGTTCATCATTTAATTTAATAATAATAACTGTTAACATGCATTGAAATCAGATGCCAGATACCTTTCCAGTCTCTTTACAAGCGTTGCTCATTCCATAAATTAAAAAAACATGGTAACGTTTGAAGTGGGTATTATTAAATGCCCGTATTCACAGAGAGGAAATCTCGTTCAAGGAGATTAACACAACTTGCCCAAGGTCACAAGGTTTGTGCACATTAGAGCCATGTTGGAACAGAAGCCTAATTCTAGTGCATAATGACAAAGATTGTTGCCTAGAGTGAGATGTTTCAGTTTTGAATCCCAGATCTACTACTTAGCTGTATGATTTTGGTAAGTTATTAAGCCTCTCCAAGTTTCAGTTTTCCCATCTATAAAAGAGAGATAATAATAGGGCCTGCCCACATGGGAGCTGTGAGGATTAAAAGGGATGATGACCCATGACAAGGGTTTGGCATAATTAAGCACATAGTAAGGCTTCAATAATTGTAATCTATTATTAGACAGACACCAAATGCTCAGTTGCCACACCATACACGGCCTCCCTTCCATTGGCTTCTAGTTCCCAGTGTTGTCTCTGGATTTGCTCTTTCTCTTATTTCCTTGCCTTCTGAGGATATCAGGTTATCCTATGACTTTACTACGTGCCTTCTCCCATCCATCCTTTCTGGCAGTTTCATCTGTTGTGTAGAAGTTCTCAGAACTCCTCAACCAGACAATTTGCTTTTGCCTGTCTTTAGGGACCAAAAACTAAAGCTCCACCATGGAATCTGCCAACTTGAACCTAAGCCCAAAGATACAGAAAAGTTATTCCATGATGAAATTGATAGTTGTTACCAAAGGATGAAGTCATTAATCAGCAAATCACAATTGTGAGAAGGCGGAGGCCTTTTGTATACCCCATAGATGCCTTTATATAAAATCATCAACACTGCATTGACTATTTTATAGTAACAGTTAAACCATAATGGGATTTGGATACCAAATGAAACTCTGAAGGTGGTACTCATGTAGCTAAATTCTAGGTTTATGAAACATAGTGCAACAAGATAACATCAGGCTCTCTCGACTTCTCTGGCTCATCTTTTCTTGCTACAAGTTCCTTCGTATGAGACATTTTTAAACCATTGTGTGGGAAACAATGATACCATCAACCCCCTCAAGAAGGATGGAGAAGTCCTTTTTGTGTCTTGCAAAGAGGAGTGAGATGCATTTCAACAATTCCTATAGTGAATGTCCTTCCTTGAGAAAGACTGGCTTGGGAATCACTTCCTTTGTTGCTCATTTCACTTCTGTGTGACCAGTGAATACTACCACCAACTCAACTTTTCTCCCCTTCACAGTTGCTCCCCCCAGCAAAACTACCCTCTCCTGCTACATTTCAGCTTTCCTAAGTTGGGTCTCTAGCCCTCAGACCACTGACCACTTGCACCTTCCCCTTCCTCCACCTTCACCTCTTGGTCAGAGTTCCTGAGGGATATGACCCATATATGGGAATTAAGTCATGGGGACAGATAACTGAAACCTCATGGATCATACCTTTTCTATTTACTTCTCACCAGAAAATTCTCTGATCAGGTTGATCACTACAGATTGATTCAGTTAACAGTCTGAGGTTGCTAGAGTCTTTTTTCTCATAGGACAACCTTCGTAGTGGTAACCAACCCCAGGCGTCCCAAATCAGCACAAGAATACTGTCACCTGAAAGAGCCATAAGAAAGTTCCAAAGCCAGTTCATGGAGACCATGTTGAGACCAGGGTCTGTTCTGTACATCAAACTTCTAAAACACACAGATTTTTATGACTTTAAAATTAATAATTGAAGAGAAGAAGACCAAGAGAGAGATAATATAGTAAAAATAGCAGGCTATCCAGACTTAGGCAGACATGGTTTTTGTTCTTGACTCTCTATCGCTTCTAAGTTACCTTAGGTGAGTTTCTTTATCTCTCCAAGCCTAAACATTCTCATGTAATGGGAATAATAATATCTGAATTAGAGAGAACAGATATTATTGCTGGAATTACTCGTGACTTCTTACTACTTCAAGAATTACAAGTCATATATGTAAAAGAATCTCGTGGAGTACTTAGTAGATACTTAATTCATTAGAGTGACTATCATTATGAGAGTCTGTGAGACTCAAAGAAAGAAAAAAAAAACTTTCAAGACAAAATGAAAGCTATTTTCATCCTGCCACAAAACTTGAAAAATTACTTTGTTTTCTAAAAACTCAATGTGATGGGCAGAAAACAACCTGAATTATGGGGCTAAGTCTCAATTTACTGACAGATTTCATCTGTAACAGAAAGAAAGTTTTCTGTTTCTCAGAAATATCCCCAAGGGAAAACTTGGTATTCATTTGTGATATATGTATTGAAAAAAATACCTATAATAAAAAATAATAAAAATAATAAAAAATACCTTAAATATCTATTTTCAAAATTATTCAGACATGACTCCTTAGTTTTTCAAGAAATGTAACATTTAGGGTGAGTTTATTTTATCCATCAGAGATTATAAAAACAGTACTTCAAATGTTTCCAGGAACCACAAAAAAAAAAAAAAACAACTGGAAAAATTGTTGGCTCTAAAATAAACTGAAGTTACAAAATAGATATTTATAAATATTTAACTACATGTCTAAAAAGAGTATAAAATATACAAAATGAAGGTAATTCAATCTACTTCCATAATGGATTTGAGTTAACTTAGTTAAAGGGTATGGAATGATAGGTGCATAAAAGGATGCAAATTGTGTCATAAGAAGACCTTGACCAGGGGACAACTAAGCATTAGATTTAGCTCTGAGCTTCTTGAGTGACAGGCCAAACTGGGAAACATGGTGATTTCTTAGTCTCCTTTCTTCTTCTTCTTTTTTTTTTTTTTAAGATTATTTATTTATTTATTTATTTGACAGACAGAAGTAGGCAGAGAGGCAGGCAGAGAAAGAGGAGAAAGCAGGCTCCCGGCTGAGCAGAGCTCCTGGGGCCATGACCCGAGCCGAAGGCAGAAGCTTTAACCCACTGAGCCACCCAGGCGCCCCAGTCTCCTTTCTTTTAACAGAAGAAACAAGTTAATCAGAAGAGGCACACTTTTTAAAGCAGTAAAAACAAAAATGAATTTATGGAGATCTTCATGTAAGAAATATTGAAATACGTAACAAAAAATGTCACGATATTTTCCACACATCATCTCTCTTTTATGTTGACTCAGTAATTAAATGGAGAGCACGGTTTGATGAAGACAACATAACAAAAATGTGTTGTCAAGTGAATGGGATAGGTAAGCTTCTGGTCATAGGATTTGATAAAAACAGCATGGAAGATTTAGAAAACTGAGTAGACTCTTACTCTTAAATATCAATGCTTGTTCTTCCACTCTTCTAAGAGATGCTACATCAGGAACAATTTGAGCTTGGGGTCCCCTGCTGGTGACTAAAACACAAGCACGATGCGTCCTTGATTGAAAAATTATCTATGCGCCAAATGGTAGAAGCACACAAGTGCCAGAGCCATCACTGCTCTGAAAATGAAATGAAGCCCATTTGAATTTCGGTTCAAATGGAGAGCAACCCCCTTCTTTAGGTCAGGCAGCAGAAATAACCATAGAGTAAGACCAGTTTTTTCCCAGAAGAATCTTTGGGTTTGGTCTAAGTGCCCAAATGAGATTAAAAGAAAATCCATATAATAAAAAATCAGTAACATGAGAAAAGATGTCCCTCTGAATTTCCTCTTCTCCATCCACCTCCGCATTCTCCTTTAATTAAATCCAACTTCCTTCAAGCACTAGCACTCAAGATAATTATTAAATAGCCAAAATTAGTATTCCTATTTTGTTTGATTAATTAAAATTATTGCCCATCCACAGGCAGCAGAATCTCTAAATTTAACTCCATTATTACTCCTCACAGACAAACCCAGGACCTCCCACTGGGATTTGATAGATTACAGATTTTATAGTATAATATAAAAAACAATTGTGAAAAATGTGTATCCATTAGAACTATTTCTGTTATCTTTAAACTCAAGTGTACCTTGTATTTTTTAAAAAGAAAAAAGTGATTCCATTTTTTGTTTTGCTTTGCTTTCACTTTATCATTTCAAAAGCACAAATTTCATCTATTATAGGAATTAAATAGACATGTGTGGGCTGGTCTAGAAAGCAAATTATATTTTGTAGCACTGTTATTTTTGGAAAATGAAATCTTGAGTCCAAATAGATATTTTTCAAATGGGACCCTTGGGGAAAAAACTCTGTGCATAAATTGGAGTCCACCAGTACTTTATTCATTCATCACTTCACCCATTTATTAAGGAAACATTAACACGTATCTACTATATGTTTCCGACATTGGACTGGGCACAAGGATGCAGGTGGGTCCTCCACCACCAATACGACTGTTAAGGAACTCACTACATTTGGTTGGTGATAATATTTTAATAAAAAATTTTCAAAATAATTATTCAACATAAGCTCAAAGCACCATGGAAGCAGACAAGTTGAAATGATTTCTCTTTCCTGCATAAAATTTCTCTGGGTAAATTCTCCCAGAGAAAGTTCCAGTTGAAGTGGACCACCAAGAATCAAGTGGGACTTTCCAGGCAAAGGGAATTCCTGGAGAATGTAAATCCATGAGCAAAAAATCAGAAGGGAGAACAATGAGGAGCCCTTGGGCAGGAAGAAGAAGCTAAGAAGGAAAGGCTTTGAAAAGCTTTTAGTCACTCTACTAAAGAGTTTAGAGTTACTGCTGTAGGATAATTGGGATCCCAGGATCCATCAAATGTTTTAGTACAAGGGATTGACACAACTAGATCTGTCCTGTATAAAGAGTAATTGTAGCAATGCCATGGTTGGGTGTAGATGCTGCTTAAAACATATATGTGCACAATAACCTCTGAAAACTGAACATTCCTTGAATCTCATCAGAACAATCCCCCCCACTTCCAAATGTGCTTCTACTTAGCCACTGAAACCACCATCATCTTACAAAGTTTGAGTTTGAGTAAAGACAAGATGGGTCACCATTTCGAGACTCAGTCTGAGGCTTGAACTCTTCACATGAAGAGCATTAACTTCATGGCAAAGTTGAGCATTTACAATTTTATTTTTAAATACCCTTCTCCATCTGAGAGAAATGTTCGTCCTTTAGCCATGGATTTAAGAGTAAACAGTATCTTTGGATTTTAAATCTCAGGGGCTTTTTTTTCCCTCAGGAAAATGTGACCATTGTGGAATGGATGCCTTGTTATCATCAACCTCCTCCAAACCCAAGTGTGACTAACTGAGGGGCTGTGCCTTCCATGGGCCTCCAAGCCAAGGCTCTATCCACCTCCTCCATCTTGTTTTTCCAAAGCGCTCACCTTTACTGAAAATTGACACATGGCAGAGAGAAGCGATCAACATTACATAAGCTCAACTCACCAGGAAACAGCCCTTTACTACCAGCCAGAAAATGCCATAGGAAAATAACTACAGGTAATAAGATGATCCTCCAGCCCTTCGAGCACTGAAAACAGAAACAAAATGCATAGCCTGGATTTTGAAGCAGTTCTGCCGCCTCTTAGCCCTACGAAACCAACCCGGACACTAATCGAGCCAGAAAGAAAACAGAGTTGAATGGGCCAGGTCACAACAAAACTACTAAGGCACTGTTGGTAAACACCAACTCGGCTTTGGCCAAGGCAGCAAAGTAATCAGACTCAAAACACTTATCACCACCTGTTGCACATTCCTTACCCTTCCTGCTCTTTCCCTTACCCCCACCCTCCATCCTAGAGAGTCCAAGATCACATAGTAAATAAAGCCCTGACCAGTAAAAATTCTCAGAGCTTTGGCCATTACTATACCAAACGAAACGTGAAAGGATCTCACTGGAGATTTAAGTCCAGAACACTTTTTCTTTTACATTTTAAAGCCTATACTCTTGTCTGGAAGGGTACCCTCCTATTTCTCCTTCAGTGATTTTTTTTCTTGAGAACTTAGATTTTCTTCACTTACTATTAGGTTGTATTTTCAAAATGATTCAAATTCACCAGAACACACAGCACAAAAGAATATTACTCAGAAACCATCCACCTCTCAATCCCAAATCCCTGAGATTAAGTAATACAACAAAATAATACAGTTGAGAGCCAAGAACAGAGTGCGTTTCAACAGCCTTTCACATGTAGAAAAAAAAAATTACCAATTCTCCTTTTTATCACACTAGTTGTGTATTCCTTACACATAACTCAAACTAAATTCCAGTTCTGAAAAACTTACAGTTTATCTCTTATTCCCACTTACAGGTCTTCCCCCTAAGAACATAGCTCCTTTAAGTGGAAAGAAAATGATATTTATTTTCAAGTTTTGCCAATAATTCAGTCCCCCAGGATGTCTAAGGTGAATTCTCTGACAATTCAGTAATGGATCTAAAGAACAGATTCCTTGGCTTCTTACCTAAAGATCAGGCACTCAAGAAAGACAAAAAAGGGAATTGTATTATTGGGCTCCCTTAGAAGTTGAAATGTCCCCAGAGAAGAGGAAGCATTAAGAAATTTAAAAGGGAGAGCGAGATCTTAACGAGTCTGATGTGGCTTTATACTTGTTTTCTGGTTTTTTCTAATGTATTAATTCTCTGTGTTTTATGATGCCCAGCTTAATACCAACTTCCATTCTTGCCCTTAAGGGTTGGTTTTGAGTTCTAATTAGAATCAGGGGACAGATTGTTTGTATTTAATCTGTCTGTCCATCTTCTTCTCAGTAATTGAGTAAAGCTCTTAACTGTACTGTAAATATCCCCAGATTTCAATTAATTTGTCTTCCTTAGTAGACACAGCAACACACATTGTTTTATTTATGCATAAGCAAACCCCTTACAACATTTATATTTCAAACACCTATCATGATTTATGTATTTCCTCTTTTTAGAAAGAGATGAAATGATGATGTCTTGCTAAGGTTAGAAAAAAAAAAGTAACAAAACTATCATGGAAACACAAATAGTCTGGAGATTATCTTTTAATTCAAATGAATTAAATAGACTACATATAGGGAGTCTGGGTTCCCTATTACTAGTTGATATTGAAAACCTAGTATCTCTAAGAAATATTACTCGATGAGTAATAGCTCCCCTTCAATTTTGGGACTTATAAAAGAAATATAGTCCATGCTATATTTTTAATGACAACATATTACCTATTATACTGAAGAGAGGATGGATAATGTCTTCAAAAAGTTATTTTTTTTTAAATCTAAACAAAATCTTTTGGGTGGCTTAGAATTCACCAAAGATTCCCTATTATTTTACATTGACACTAAAAGAGTTCATTATTAAAATCGACCTCTGTGTGCCTCTCATTTAGGAAACTCTCATAAGACACTAGCGGAAACAGAGGGAGGGGTAGGGTGGGGGGCTGGATGGAGAAGGAAGGATGGATAGTAAGGGAGCTGAACTGCACGATTTTTATTAATTCCATCCATGTTTAAGGCCAGAAACACACACTACCAGCTTACGCCTTTTCTTCCTTTTAAAAATAAAAACATTGTTTTCCCAACATACACACAAGCGGGCGCGCGCGCGCACACACACACACACACACTGCACCAGCCCGGGATTCCGGGCGATCCCTCCTCGCCCCCAGCAGCTCCCTTCCCTGGGTCCGGCAGCTGTGCCTGCAGCCCCCCGCACCCCCGAGTCACACCTCAGCCTCCCGCGGTGGCCCCGGAGCACACCCCCGCATAGCGTCACCTACCCTGCTCGGAGCACACAACAGCGCGAACGGAGGCTGCTCCAAAGAGAAAAGGCTCCCAGGACAAGCCAAAGGAAAAGGAGAAGAAAAAGGGAGGAGGGACGGCTACTTTACTTCCCACAACAAGGGGAAGTGTTGCGCCCCATGCACTTGGTGGCTCCGCAGCTGTGGCTTCGGAGGAAATGCTCAGCGTCCGAAAGAGCTGTGGCTGGGGTGGAAAGTTGTGGGTGTTTCCCCCCACCACCACCCGCGCCTCGAGCCTCTCCTGTTCCCGCCGCAGTCCTGACAGCTCCCCGGGCCTTGGAGACCCTCCGGAGCCCCGCCGGTTCCCCCCGGAGCTGGGCTGAATTGCCACATGCACTTGAGAAATCCTAGCAGTTGCGCAAAGAGTCCCAGAAGTTAGAAAGAGTGATTGTGTGTGAATGTGTAAATATACAGTACAAGAGGCTGGAACAACTGAGCGGGGCCAGCCCTCAGACGCAGCCCAGGGTTTCGGATTTCATTTGGCAACTGGCAGCTTCAGAAGATTCGAGCGGCACTCTGGGGGGAGGCCGGGAGGAGCCGCGTCCTGGCCCTGCGGCTCACCGCTTCGTTATCTCGGAGTGACAGAGCTGGCCGCTGCACTACCCCGCGACCAGACAGAGGCCGCCCCGCCTCTGTCCCTCCGCAGCTGACATAGCTCGTTGCATTACCTGTGTACCATAGATAACTATCGGTCACAAATCTGGGGCTCTGGGTGTGGAGAAGGGTGGAAAATACATGTCTCCTGCCTTCCAGGAGCTCTGCATTTCTTTGGCCAAACCCCCCACACAGGTTTTATTTGCTTCCCTCTGCTCTTTCTGTAAAATCTTATTTCTCCAATCAGAATTACCTGGGTCACTAAACCTGCATTCCTAGAAATGCTTATTTAGATGGATGCCTCAGTTAGATCCTTAGAGAAATGCAAAGCACACTTACCTCTTATCCTGGTTTAAGAGCTCTCAGAATTGCACAGTGTGAAAGAAGGGACAGAGTAGTAAAATTTTTGCTGATCCAAGCCCCTCTGCTCCACCACCACCAAAAACGCCTATTTCATATATAAATCTTACAAATCAGTTACCTGGAGGGCTAGCTCAATTACTTCAAAAGGCTTTGTAAAGATCTCTGGTTTGGAGTGATTAAAAATCATCACTAGATTTCTTTAAGACACAAAATGAAAGTCTTGTCATTAGGAATTTCCAATGATATGGAAGAAAAGCACACATGCAAATTTAGAAACAAAAAAAAATAAAAGTCTATGCAGACACTTACTTTTTTCTTTTATCTATTACCTTCTTTCTTGGAGTCTTTCTTCTTGGTGATCTGCCCCATCCCAACCTGATGCCCACTAAAAAACTGATTTTCTGGCTTAGAGAATTCTCAACCCTTTAATGAATCAAATTAACTTCTGTAAGGAGAAAGAAAACCTCTCTTTTGGCATTTTCTTTTTAAAAATGTGCATGGAATCCCTAACCAAAAGCAGTGTAGCTTATTTTCTAATTGGTAGGACTACATGACCTTTATCAACCCATATGGCTTATGTGTTCCAGCTACACCCTGGCAGGTAAATGCCAATGGGCAGTTGTAGATGAAAGCCAGAAAACAATGAAATTAACCGAAATGAAATCTGCACCCATTTGATAGACTCAAAAGCCTCAGGAAGACAAGTGTCAATAAGTATGATTCAAGATCATGACATTTAAAAAAGACAAGGAAACTATCACGTCAGTAACCTATTTCAGGACCTAACAATTATTACCCCAAGCAATTTAGACTCAAGACTATAAAAGATTAAACTCAGGGTGGTTACTGGGTAGTTTCTAATCCGAAAGGTTAAGACATGCCCCTGGACACAGCCTTGTACCCAAACCTTGCCCTTCACATCTCCTGACTCTGTCTCCACACTTCCCATTTGGTATCACCTCACTGACAAGTGTGATGTGTGCGATTATCTTTTTTATTTTTTTAAGATTTTATTTATTTATTTGACAGAGAGAGATATCACAAGTAGACAGAGAGGCAGGCGGGGGGGAAGCAGGCTCCCTGCTGAGCAGAGAGCCCGATGTGGAACTTGATCCCAGGACCCTGAGATCATGACCTGAGCCGAAGGCAGCGGCTTAACCCACTGAGCCACCCAGGTGCCCTGTGTGCGATTATCTTAAGATAGACAGCACAACTGAAGGATAGGAAGATTCTTACTTGAGGATTAAGCATGGAGGGACTATATTTACGAACGCCAAGGGCTTTCCCCCTCCCTTCTCTGCAGAAAGACAAGGGTCGCTGTTTTCCTTTTCTAGAAGCCCCTTAGAGACTTAGCAAAGACCTTCATTACAACAGAGTATAACCTGAATTAGAAAATGCTTGATTGTTCAGTGGACTCGGTCTGTTATTCCTCTCTTACTCCTGGATTAATTGGGACTGGGAGACATCTCTCAGACAGATTATAGCAACCTTAGAGGAGAAAGCAGAGATGTGAAAGATTCTAACCAAAGGATCGTGCTGATGTGACTGATCCAGACCCCAGGGAAAATGGTGTCTGTCATTGAATTCCCAGAACATCTAGTGAGAATTTACCCAGCACATCACTTAAAGTTGAATTTTAGCAGTCTGCTTGATACAGAGGTAAAAGCATGCCTGAGATAAACTCCACAAAACCCACAAATGCTTCAAGAGTGAGGACTGCCTTTCTTAAAGATTCTTAAGTCATAAATACTCTCAGAAGAAGGGTCTGTGAAAGTCAGCATTAAAGGCAGACAGAGTATGAGGGACCTCAGATTTACAAGGGAGAAGTTTAATGCCTCTAGGATCAGGGGGATTTCAGGGACCTAGAAATACAATAGGAAGGGAAGAAAGAGGACCAGGGGGAGAGAAAGAAGATAATGGTCTCAGTGCATTTCGACAAGTCTGAGGATCAGTATTGCCAGGGTCGTGGAAAGAAGAGAATCCACAGACAAAGCCCCCTGGGTGCTGTTTCTGTCAGGCTACTGATTTTAGTTAGAGGAACCTCAACAAGAGTTTGTACCATCACTTTGCTTCATGTTTCAAGTACCTAAATCAAAGGGAACTATTAACCACATGGGGAAGGGAGGAAGGGTGAAATAGATAAAGTGAATGAAGAGGTACAAATTTCCAGATGTAAAATAAAAAAAGTAAACACATAGGGATTTAAATGTGTTTTAATGCACTTGACTTGCTCTTGAAAAATTTCAGTTTTCCTGAAAAATTTCAGATTCCTTGCCAGATTCTTTGAAGACCTTAGCATAGAGTAACGTATTGTCAGGTTACCCACTTGCCTGTTAATATCAGATACTGGGACTCTTTAATTATGTTTTCTTTTGGGAAAACATACATTCCTAAGAGGGCAAAAACATAGTAACAAAACTGAATAGTCAACAACTGCCAAAATCCTAACATTTCCTTCAGGCTCTCACCAACAATGCAGAATTTGTGTGGGTACTGGAACATGCCAAGATCTGATTTCAGTATTAAGATAGAAGGCTGTGCTTTAAAACATGTCTATTTCAAACTGTCTGGTCTTGTTTTTTTTTTTCTTTTTCTTTCCTGGTGGAAGTCCCTTTTTGAGAAAGTCCAGTTTTGTCTTAACTAAACAAGGCTGAAAGAGATTTGAGGGAGTTTTCTTCCCTACCATCCCCAAAACTATAGATCACATGATTCAGGGAAAGGGGATATATTACTACATTAAAATGGTGAGACCAAAAAAATCCAGCTAAATCTGGGTGAGAAAGATAATAAAGGAGAGAAAGTACAAAAGAGAGAGGGGCTACTATGGTGTTAGAGTCCTTTCTGACTCTGTAATTCCATCTCATCAAAGGCCTATTATCAGTCAAGGGTTTTTTGTTTTGTTTTGTTTTTAAGACTTATTTATTTATTTTATAAAGAGAAAGTGACTGATGGGAGGGGCAGAGGGACAGAATTTTCAAGTAGACTCTGTGCTGAGCACAGAACCAATGTGGGGCTCCATGCCAAGACCCGTGAGATCATGATCCATGAGATCATTACCTGAGCCGAAACCAAGAGTCAGACATTTAACTAACTGAGCGACCCAAGTGCCCCAGTCAGGCCTTTAAAAGTGAAGCATGTTATATGCTGTTTAAATCCTGCATGAAGCATAGTATCAGCCATCACCATACTCTTATTTCACTGATATATTTTGGTGGTAGCCTATGTCACACTCCATCATCCCCTAGACTCCTGGATTAGATCATACCAAATAAATAAATAAATAAATAAATTAAAATCTGTGATTAAATTTATTTTCAATGGACATTGGGAAGGGTATGTGCTATGGTGAGTGATGTGAAGTGTGTAAACCTGGTGATTAACAGACCTGTGCCCCTGGGGCTAATAATACATTATATGTTTATAAAAAAATTAAAAATTATTTTAAAAAATTCATTTTCAAAATAGTGTTTCTTGTTGTTTTCTTTTATCCTAATTACAAAATTAATATAGGTTAACTCATGAAACTAGTAACTACAAAAAGGCATAAAAAAGAAATTAAAAATTGCCATGATATCACCATTCAGAGATAGATATTATTAACATTTTTAATATGTCTAAGTGACTCTTCACCTCTTTGTGTGTGTCTGTCTTACATAACAGTTTGAATCATATTACTAACCAAAGTAAGGCTTTTTTTCCTGAGCCCCAAACTCGAACCACACTTTTCAATTAAAATGGTTTTCTTTGATATCATTTAGATCGAGACTCAGGTGTTTACTGGATTCTGTTAAAGAACTAAACTCTCCCTTCCAAGATATGCAGAATCCCCCCACCCCCAGTCAGCTCCCAGAAAAATCTCCTGCTTCACACTTTCAGTGGCCATTTCTAATCTCTCACTTACTAACAGAGTACTGTTTGTGCTTGCTGACTCACAGCTTCTCTAAGATTGCCTCATTTTCCCATCATTCACATGTCAGCTCACCACATCCTCTCTCCTTTCTCTACTCACCCATGAGAACAGGCGTCCATACTCATACGAGCCCACACTCAAGCATGCATGCATACACAAAAACACACATTCACACCATGCACACTCATGTCACACATACATATCCATAAAGTGAAACATTCTTCCAGACATGCAATTTCCCACTTGTGGACTCAGATCTTAATATAAAACTGGGATGACACTTAAAGTATTTAAAAATTTAATTCCATTTGAGTACCTGAATAACAGCAAAATGGGCTCTCAATATCCATAACTTTTTGTGGATTGCAAGCTCATTCTCATGTCAGAATCTTCTTAATAAGTTTGCATTTTATAGAACATTAAATACTACCACTGAAATAAAACAATTCTGTCCCAAGAATCACTTACTTATGGTTACCTAATTATGTGTAATTTTAAAAATAGTTTCCTATGCCTTATACTCAAGCAGATAGAAAGTAAATTATCAATAGGTCCTTTATATGTGTCTAATAGCAATGTCATGTATATTCTAAGCCTTGTCATTTGTCTAGGAAATTCTCCTTTCATCCTGTTTTCATCATATTCTAAGCTCTTTAAATAATATTCTTTTTTGCCTCCTTTTCCATTCTTCTTCCTCTCCGTATTGCCTGCTTTACCTAGTTTCAGATAATTTCAAACTTTGAAAAGAACTTCATTATGGCTTTTTGACTCTGTGATAGAAAATAAAGAGTCAAGATACTAAACTGACCTATTAAGATTACCAATGAACATGGTTACTAGGCACAAGTGTTCCCACAGCAAACAAATGTTATTTTCCTGGATTGAGTTGTATCTTAATTAACTAGAGACCTGAGACTGAAGTCATCACTCTACGTCACTTAAAACCAGTGGAGTTATCAAGGAGAATAAAATGTTTTAGTGTTACAGAGTACAGACATAACCATCAACTTAGTAAACTACCTTGTGTGAAAACCAAGGAAGAAAGTATAAATGTGTCAAACTCATTAACATATTAATAATGAGAAAAAATAATAAAATAATAGAAAAATCCCTTACAGTTTTTGAAATGCCTTCCTTATGTGATGTCTCTTCATTGTAGTAGCCCCAAGAAAAATCTGCTATTACTTACATTTTACAGGAGAGGGAACAGAAACACCATATATGCCTTGTTCAGGACCACATAAGCTAATGAAGGACTTGAATCTAGGCCATTTGAGTTCAAATTCTGGATTCTTTTCACTTATGTGTCAGCAGCAACATCTTCCTATGCAAGGACAACAAAGTTTTTCTCTCTCATGTCATTTATACTGGTCAAGTACTTGACAATAATTGTTATCATTACATTCTTTGATGAAAAGGAAGATTGTAATCCTCCTATAGGCCAATTCTAAATATTATTTTCGATATCAATTTTAATGTCCTCTCCTACCAAACCTTCTATTCAAGTTTCCAACAAATAACAAAATAACTGTTCTCCCTCTTGTCTCTATGTTAACCTTCAGTTGGAGATGCTAATGAACAGTGAATTGGTCAAAGAGCAGGTAGAAATATCATAAGAACAGCAAGTGGTTTAGATAATTTACAAACTTGAAAATTAGTTTCTGAGAAATGAGTATTGGGCTTTTTTTTAAGATCTTGAAGTAAAACTGAGAAAAATTAAAATTAGAATTTTGCTTTTTAAGACGTAGAAAAGATAGAGGCTGATTATGTAAAGAACAGAGTCAGGGATAATTAGTTCCTTGATATTTGGAAAATTACCAAACATAAACTTTCTGCGAAATCAATAAAAATAATGTAATTTTTAAAAGATTCTCAAAGTAAATGAGGAGAATATCCCAAGAAGAAAATGACCAAAGTTCAGTTCAAAATGTGGGCTATTGAGAGGAACACTAATTTGAAAGAATACATGCACCCCTATGTTTATTGCAGCACTATTTACAGTAGCCAAAATATGGAAGCAGCCAAGTGTCCACTGATAGATGAATGGATAAAAAAGATAAAGAATAATGGGATTATTCAACCATAAAAAAGAATGAAATCTTGCCACTTGCAACAATTTGGATGGAGCTATAGAGTGTACTATTAAGCGAAATAAGTCAATCAGAGAAAGACAAATACCATATGATTTCACTCCTATGTGGAATTTAAGAAGCAAAACAAATGAACAAAGGGAGGAAAAAAGAAAGAGACAAACCAAGAAACAGATTCTGAACTACAGAGACCAAACTGGCGGTTACCAGGGGGGAGGTGGTTAGGGGGTGCTGGGGATTAAAGAGTACACTTATCATGACAAGCACTGATAATGTATAGAATTGTTGAATCACTATATTGTACACCTGAAACTAATATAACACTGTGTGTTAACTATACTGGAATTAAAATTAACAGTTTTTAATGATGTGGCTATTTAGCAGGCAAAAAGTAGTAAGACTACAAGGTCATTATCTTCTCCATTTGTTTTCTTTTTTAAAAAAAGATTTTATTTATTTATTTATTTATTTGTTAGAGAGAGAGAGAGAGAGAGAGAGAGAGTTAAGAGTGAACAACAAAGGGGAGCAGGGCAGGCAAAGGGAAAAGCAGGCTTCCCACTGAGCAGGGAGCTTGATGTGGGACTCTATCCCAGAACCCTGGGATCACAACCTGAGCTGAAGGCTAACACTTAACCAACTGAGCACCCAAGCATCCCTTCATTTATTTTCTTTTCTCAAATTTCTTAACTTTTTCAAAGATTAAAAACAGTAGCAAGCAAGTTTGTGAAGGCTGACTTTGCAAGAGTGGAGAAGTTAGGCTGGGAGTAAGGTGGTCTAAACTGGGGTTGGGGTTAAGGAGGGCAAATCCTGAGCTTTCTCCATCCATCACAGAGGTTTCAGTGGAGGACTTTCTGCCTTTATTCATGAATATAGACACCAGCAAAAGAAACTGCTAAGTGGCTCTAGTGGAAATCATCCCATGAAATGTAAACTGAATTCCCAAGACTTCAGCCCAAGATACTGATGCATTTTCAAGGAAGAGGGATGCTTTTGGATGGGACATCACATGAGTCCCTTCAAGGGTCCTCAAACTTGAAGAAAATGATTCCAAATTCCTCAAGAAAGGGGATTTCAAAATCAAACAAACAAATGACAGAGAATGTGAGCACCCTTTAGGGAACCCAATAAAATAATTTTATGATCAGCTAGAGAAAGCATCTCCTGTCTCAGCTGGGAGCAAGGGGTGTTCAGCATCTGTACAAGCAATCTACAACCACAGCAAGATCAAATCCAGCTTCCAAGTCCAACCCCAGGGCACACTAAAGCCACCAGATAAGAGAGCAGACATTGACACAGAGATACGTGGCAAGAAAATATTAATAACTCCAAGGAGGGGACATAAGATCCCCATATCCTATGAGAGGTAGGTGAGAGGCTCAGTGGGGATGGGGACTTCTACTGATCTTGCTGGGTGGAAACTCAGAACCTAAAGACTAAAGCCTAGATTTTAAGCAGTACATATATGTTCATTATTAACGCAATTTTTATCCATATCCCTACCGTCGTCCCCTTAAACAACTGCGGATACTATAGCACTATACAAGGAATTCGAAGTGAGTAGTTAAGCTCAATGCTGGCAATTTTTTAAGAAAAATAATATTGGGGGGAATGAGCAAATCTGAGAAAGCAGCCAGTTGTTATGTACATGGATGGCTCCTTTACACTGGCCAAAAATGTTTGACATCTCCCAAATGCAAGGCCTGTGCAAAATGCAATGTCAATTGAGATGTAATCTGTGCCTTCATGAAATTTATACTCAACCACTGAGAATGAGTGAATAAAAAATGTTTAGAGTACATTTGTCCTTTTCCCTCTAAGGTAATGCAGAAATAATGCCACAATATAGAATTTTCTTCTCAGCTCATATGTAGCCTCTGAAAGTTACTGGCATCATCTTCACAGATAAACAAAAGACTAAACTCTTCATATGGTAATGTAATATCATTGCTTTAGACAGATGCTAGCCTTGACTTTAACCAGTATGTAAAGACATTTTGACATTTTGTCTTTATGCTCATTCATTTTTTTTAAATTCCCAATGCATTGCTTTATAGACTAGAAGACAATGAACATATTTAATGGGAATATTATCTAGATACTTACCATATGAGTTTTTTTTAGCAGGCATTGCACAGAATCTCTGATATTGAGTTGTATGATAATAGAAAAAACACTCACTATTTATAAACAAATGACAGAAATTTAGTGATAGTATCAAATCTTCTGAAAAATCAGCTTGCAAACATTGAAATATTTTCTGGATTGAACACTACACTGGGAAAGCCTGACACAACAACAAAGTCTTTTCAGTTTAATCTCTAACCTTAATTGCTTATGAAGTTCTAAATTGCTTATGAAGTAATTCAAAAGTTATTTTTCCCCCCATTTCTCCTCTCCTTGTGGAGGATCATGGTACAAATGCCCAGTATAAAAGTCTTTATAAGACTTTTATAAAATTTATGTTGTAAGACAAATATTTAAGACTAAGCTACTTGCCACATGAAAAATGACTTACTAATTCTTCATGATGTCCCCCCTTGTACTTTTTTAAAAAATATTTTATTTATTTATTTGGCAGACAGAGATCACAAGTAGGCAGAGAGGCAGGCAGAGAGAGAGAGAGGAGGAAGCAGGCTCCCTGCTGAGCAGAGAGCCCGATATGGGTCTCGATTTCAGAACCCTGGGATCATGACCTGAGCTGAAGGCAGAGGCTTTAACCCACTGAGCCACCCAGGCGCCCATACCCCCCCGCCTTGTACTTTTTAAAAGTTGGAATCAAATGTTTACGTTTTAGACACAAAGATAATTTTAATTTAGAATTTTTGAGATGAAAGATTTATGTTAACATTTCAATGGAAAGATTAGAGCAATATCATTCTTTAATTTTACTGATGAAAGATGTCAGCTTTAGAACTAAAATCCTTGTTTAAATTTAGCCTTGTCTACGTGTAGTTCCTTTTAATAGCTTATCATATTCTGAGACAATATGGCAAATAAAATTATTTCTTTTGGTTTTATTTATTTATTTTTTTAATAGAGATGGCGAGCAAGTGGGGGTGGCGGTTGGGGGTAGGGCAGAGGGAGAGGAAGAGGGAGACAGAATCTTAAGTAGGCTCCATGCAGAGCACAGAGTGCATTGGGCTTGATCACAGGACCCTGAGGTCATGATCTAAACTGAAATCAAGAGGCTGTCGCTTAACCGACTGAGCCATCCAGGTGTCCCATCAAGGAAAATGATTTCTAAACATAACATCCAATAGGCCAAAGATTCAATATTCTTAATGTGAGTACAATTAATTGACCCACGTTATATCCATTTTGACTTTGTAATTACTGCTTATGTTTCTGAAACACATAACTTTGTAATATATATATATGAACAAACCCATTAACAGTAAAAATATCTGCATTTGCATTTTATGGAGCTAAGATTAGTTACTTTATGATTGCACTTTTAATTTAATAGACACAGGGATCACCTACAAAAATAGCCCTTTCCAGGGTGATATACACTATGCTCAAATGTAAACTAATGTGTCCATGAACACACAGCTTTGTAACAACCTACGACACCGTGACAAATTTGTGTAATAACTCCTTATTGGGCTACTAATGAGCCTTAATAACTCAACCTATGGATATTTATTAGAACTCTGTGTGGTTTTTGAGCAATCGTGAGGCTTTAAAATAAAAAATAAATTATTTACTTAAAAGGCTGCAATAAGGAGATTAATAAATTATCTACATTGAATAAAGTTTACCAACATCACTGGTCATTCCCGAGCCCAATAAAGTCAAGATTTATTTACTATATAAAGAGCCTTAGTTGTTCATTACATAAAGTCTCAATATTCACAGAATCAGGAGCAAAGATAAATATCCAGTTTCATTCTTCTGTTACTTTCATTTTGTTCCAATTACAAAAACAAATATATAAAGTAGAAATTTGTAATAAACTATAAGAAAAACATCCTCATGCAAAGAGCAAGTAGGTATCAGGTGTATTGATATCTACATCACAATAATTTGTGCTCTTTTTTTCCAACTTCCTGCTCATATTGACTTATCAAGAAGTTGCCAAAACACAGGGACTTATTTTTTTCCAGATTTCTAATACCAACAGCCCAATCCTGAGGAGAGAGGGAAAAAGAAGAACAAAATACCACAGCTTTGTCTGAGAACTAAAAAATCATAGACTCAAACAAGAACTCACTAATATTTCCCCTCGGTATGCAGATGTTATGACTTACAGAATGCAAATTACTCCTGAAGTCATAGAGCTTCATTATACCTTTGATTAATCAATAGGACACTAAACAACCACTCAGGTGTGAGAAGACTTCTAAATATTTTGACATGAAAAGAGTTCCAGTGGTTGAGAAAAGATTGGTGATTTTTGCCTTGGACTCTTCCCTCTCCTTTGGTGTTACCAGTGTTCTGTGAAGGTGGAAAAGTGGTGTCGAGAGGGACAACCTACACTGATAGTGACTACTCTTCTCAAGTAGTACACACAGTTCACTAGAGAGCAGTCAAGGCCACAGCTATTTCTAGAGTCCACAGTTTAAATATCCTGCTACAAAAGTTTTACCAATGGGTCATGAAAGAAATGTGCACAAGAGATTCCATATAAAAACAAGGAGCTGGTTTCAAAATAGCTCATTTATTATCACCACCTTCAAAGGAACTCATTAAAATAGCTGTCATAAGTCTATCTAAATGGTACCATTATAATTCAATTTTAATTAACCTGATCATTATTTTTAACAATGTTAATAAACAACCTATGCTACAACCTTATCTTAACCTTGGATCTTTCAACATAGAATTTAGAGATTCAAACTTTTTTCTTTCTTTCTTTTTCTTAATTGTTATTGTGATACTGAACAAATTACAGTATTAAAATTGACTAATTCTTATTAGTATCAATTAGTCTTTCATTAATCTTCTTCAATATATTCATGTTCCAAGAGGATTTCAACTACCCTCCTGCCTGACCACGAGTTTCACATCACAGCACACAAAGGCTCTGGCATGAACAATGTTTATATCGATATTTGTGTATTACAAGTACAAAGTTTCAAACATTTTACAGTATACTCATGAACCTGTCAAGCATTGAGATCCTTTGGAGATAACGAGGGTTGTTTAAAAATGGAAGTGCTCAAAGCTCATAGTTCAATGTACAACGCAATCTGGATTACTATTAATATTATGGTTTCATGAGATCTAGAAAACCACACATACCAGAATCTTAATAGGTGTTTCACCCAATGAAATTGTAAAGGCTGGGCAAAGAAGCTGGAATAATCCACTGCAAAACAGTCATCAATGCGAAACGACTTCTTAGAAACTCCCAACAGGAAGCCGACCCACCTATTCTGTAAGAACCATGGATTTTGCCCAGAGATCCTTATTTTTTTGTTAGTCTTTGGCAACAATTGCTTCAATGATTTATTCCTCACTTGCTGGCTGACCTCCTACCATTATATGTAAGATAATGGAGTCTGTCTTATTTGGTCCTTATTAATTGTCATTTTGTCCACCAGATTTCTTTGTTAGATTTCAACCCCCATCTCCCTATTTATCTCATAGGTGTGTCCTCTCCATCTGGGACTTACAGTGTCATGATGGTATTCCACAGAATTGTTTTGAACACAATGTGAATTACTGCATGTGAACTGAAAACCACAGTCCTGACACAGGGAACACATGTAACAAGTGAGGGCTCTTATTATTCCTACCATTCAACCTTGGACATCTTCCATCAAGTCTCTGCCACATTAACCTACAGAAAACACCCATCTCGTTCATTTTCCAAATGCTCTCTGAGACCTTGACCTTCAAGAGTCCCCAAAATACAAAATTATAGAACCAAGGTGGCCAATGCAGTCAATATGTACACTGGTGATAAATGCTGGAAAAGACAAAGGTTTCAAAAGCAAAAATCAGGAAGATGTTCTTTGTAAAGCTGACAAATTCAGTCAGGTATCAGTTATATCTGACCCAAGAAAACATGATGCTCTCCAACTTTCCAATTAGGTAGTTCCAAATATATCTTCACCTAACTTTATGCACAACTTTTTAATTTCAATGGCTGTCTAGCCAAACGGCTGATTGAATTTCCCATCCTATCCTTGGAATTCCTCTACTTTCCTTTTTTATCTTGTTTCCACTACTCATCTCTGTTTTACACATCAATCCAAAAATAACCCAGGGTAGGCTTACAGAGCTAAGGAAAGACTGCTGAGAATAAAGAGGAAGTGGGAGTGTAGTTCTGTCCCTCTCAGGCTTTGCTCTGTCTCCTCCTCTTGTGCCCCTCCCAAAGGTGTCCCACCTTCACATTGGAACACCCTCTCTGACCTCTGAAACGGAATGTCTGGGATGGATTTTCCTACAAAAACTGACTCTGTCTTCTCTCCTAAATGAAGATGAGTCTTCACTCAGCCTAAATGGACCTAAATTCTGCTGTTTAATGGCACAGGATATAATAAGTGACTTCCTACCATTAGGGGGATATAATGCCTAACCCAACTGTCTAACATCAGAGGTGGGTCCCACTGATGTAGGACTAGAGCACAAATTCTTCCATGAGAGCAAGCAGTGAAAGGACCAGAACCAGACCTGAAGAAGTGATTTTTAACCTTGACTATTTCCCAAAGAAAAGGAAAAGCTCAAAGAGGGAGGACGAAAACAAGGCAGGAGACAAGGCTGAATTGGAGGAGAGCCCCTGAGGTTTTCATCACCTCCTTTTGTTCTGGGTCCTCCTACTCAGCCAGCACAGAGCTGTAAGAGTCCTTAATTCTGCTACTTAGTAGCCATGTGACTGGGATGACAGGAAGAAGACCACCCTGGTACTAAATACATACTTAGCAGGTAATACATTCCTAATAACTTTGACTAAAATTATGAATACATTTTCTCACATAAACATTGTTTGCATGGTAGCTAGTTCCTAGAACATATCAGTGTGATGGAATTACACTTAAATGATGAGATGCTATCTTTGAAATACTAACCAATGTATTTTTATTTCTAGTATTCTTTTCTACCTGTACCTTCAATCTATGAATTCACTTGCCTCAGGTGAGGGATGGCACAAAGAAAACCATGAAATTAGCACAACCAAAAAATAGGTTCAAGAGCATATGACTTGGGGGAATGTTAAAACTGGTGTAAATGGGTAAGAGACCTGGGGAGAATGCACTCTGCTTTAGAGAGAGCGTCTTAACTCTAGTCTAGAAAGAATCTCCCAGTGTGGAAAAACAGGAGATGAAGGAGATGCAGTGAGAGAGAGGGTGAGAGACAAGGGAATGAAACATAGAAACACACAGACTTGGCAAAATCATTCTCTTGAGATCTCCAAGCATGCACACAAGTGACCGTGTCCACTAATTCCCTCCAGGAATTGCTCGGGAACTGAGGCCATAGGTGATCTGTTTCTACTTCAATAAACAATGTATACTGTGTGCTTGGAGAAGCTATGCTAGTTTCTCCCTTTGATAGCCCATCACTGTCTATCCATCCAGCAGAAAAACTGACCATCTGTAGGAGGAAATGGCCTTCAGAACATGTACACCATCATGTTTCAGGTAGCTTATGGGTAAAATCACACACTGTGATCATGCTTAGGAGTTTTATGTTCATTCTTAGTGTTCTAACTTCATTCTAAGATACTGAAGGGTCAAAGAAAGAAATTAGTATGATCAAATTTGTGTGTTGAGTGGTGTCCATGTAAAGAATGAAGGGTTTGATAAGACAGGAGATGGGTTAGTAATATTTATCAAACCCTATTTTGGCCTAAGAGTTTATGCTATACCATTTGTGTATATTATCTCACTTGATTCTTTAACCATGGAGGCTGGAAGAAATTGATATTCAGAAATGTTAAGTGGCATGCCTTACCCTAGAGAGTAAGAAAACAGTTCTAGGGCAAGAACCTGTCTGTCTGATGCTCAGTTATTTTCCCTCTCGTCCATGCTCTTTTCCAACTTCCCAAAACCTAATTTAAAAACAGGTATTAACATCAACCACCTCCTCGCAAACAAGGGTTTGGCTGCCATGGACACCAAACATATGATACTTCATTCCTATTTTCAAAAGAAATCCCTTAAGCACTATTCTTCATTCCAATAATGACCCAGTTGGTAATGAGTTCTTAAATGGTAATCAGTCTTCTCATACCCAAATCAAGCACATCTCATTTCAAGATTTTTGAAACAGGTATATAAGGACTGAAACTCACATGATGAATCAGATAAAGCACTGCAGAGGACAATAAGCAAGGCAGCGACAACCACAGGGAGAAACTGGATTTTGCAAGGATACCCTCGGAAAGGACATAATAACTGCAGTCAGACAATTCTGAAATCATCAGAGAGTCTTCCAAAAAGCATCTTGCTTTGTATACTTGTGAGTGGCAGCAGATTAAGGACTTCAAGACCAAGAAACAGTCTCTGTGTGAACAAGAAAGGTAGGCAGCAGGTGAGGCCCAATTCAAGTAGGCAAACATCCAAAACCAGAAGGCGGCAGGAGGATCAAAGTCCATGTAAACAATAAGCAGCCAGGAAATCTTTACAAGTTTACTGAGCAGCTAGGTAGATACAGTCAAGAAAGGGTCAACAGCCAAGGTGCATTGGACATTGTAGGAGTGAAGAATAGACAGGCAGAAAAACCGATGCCTAGCCTCTACCATGGGGAAAATGCTCTCAGAAATGGACAGTTGACACTCTCACCTTCACTCTGAAATTCTCAGTGTGAGATGGAGATTGAGTCCTTGAGAGTAGAAGACCATTACGGCAGAGACACGTCCTGATCGGAATAGAAGCAATGACCCTGTAGCCTACAAGGGAATATGGTTTAGTAGCTATTTTATTGCAAATATCCAATAAAAAGGCTGTCAGTGAAGGCTAGACTATCTGTCACAATATTCCATCATCACTGTCTGCATATGGAAACTTCAATAAACAGACGTTAACGCTATACATTGCATATCTGTGTGATTAATTCTAGGCTCATCCAAGTTTTTTATTTGAAGTTATTTGGAGAGGCAGGACAGAAAACCTAATCCAGAAGGCAATAAGATATTATTTAATGCTCACTGCCTTTAAATCAGTTGTGAAATAGGCAAAATCTGAAGAGCAATTTGAAACGAATCTCCCTTTGTGTCTAAGACATGCTAGGAAGGCTTAAAATAAGAAAAGGCTTGATTTTATCAGTTGTTGTTTATTCTTCAACGGAGGATGTTTTTCATAATGTTGGATTCCAGAATGCTGGAAAATAAGATGGTCTCCATGGCCAACAGGCAGGTAGGGAATGAGGAGGAGAGACTGGTAAAGCTGTACATGTGTTCCAACCCAAGGAAAGTTCTATGGTAAATGTTGCTCTAGGATGAGAAAGATATTAGCGTGGATGGTGTCTTTTTTCCTTTTGCTAGTGTTCTTAGAATTGGAGGACAGCTTTACTGCTGGAGCTCATAAGGGCAAAGGAAAGAATTGCCCTTGAACTGTGATGTGTTATTCATGACTTGCAACCCCCTTGACATGTACTTGTTCTGCAAAACTCCTTGTTCTCTCCTCCTATCATACATGCCACCACCACTGGCAAACCACACAGTAAGGTGTGAGGATTTGTTGTTGTTGTTTATTAGCATTTTGTTTCACCTACTACTTAATAACACGTTTTGAGAATGAAAAACTATATGCACTGTGTTAAAGTCAAAATGAGAAGGGATTTTTGTTGAACTATTGCCCTAGAGGAAGTGAGGGCATGGCACAGAATAAAGTAGCAGAGGCAATACATAAGAAGACAACTCCAACTAAGAAAATGGTGGCCTGACTGAACTGTAGTCCCCTCTATCAGGGCTTCTCCTCCTGGGAGCTTTCCTCTAGTCATGTGCTGGAGTACAGCAGCATGTGTTTTGTACAAAAGGGCCAAGCCATTCCCACAAATTTAACTTTTATATCAATGATACTGAATAAAATAAGCTCCTTAAAGCCAGTAACACTCACATGTTTGTACTGTAGTGTCTGTCCAAATCCCTACCACGATTATGAGTACATAATTGGCTCTAATGAATCATGCATGAGTGTATTAGACACTGTAAATGGCAGAAAGGGGCACACAGTTCTTGTGACACTCCATGAAATAGATGGGATCTAAAAAGTTAATGCATACCATACTGGGTAGGGTGACCAAAAAATGGTAGCACAGAAATGCAGGTAGGACTAGGCCACTAAGCGTTTTCGCTGGTGACTCTTCATAGAGAAGACCAGGAAGGAAGGGCTAAAGCTAAGCACTTATTTTCTCCCAGGGAATTAAAGGAGTCCTTTCATCCTAGGGAGAAAGGCCATTTGGAATAATACAAGGTTCAAAGTTCAGGAGTCCTGGGCCCAAAAGTCAGATGGTGGGAAAGCCAGGGCTGAGTAAAACAACACAGAATCACACAGGATAGCGGGGCCAACTTGAGATCACACTGGGCATGTCAGACTGCTGGGAATTTGGCAAAGTCAGAGCACCAAGTTGAGCAATGAGAAAGAAGGATAGAGTCAGAAGCCAATAGGGAGTAAACAATGTCAACGTGGCAGAGTGAAATCATTATTTCTGTGAGATCTTAATAATAAATGCAAAGTTTGTGACTAAGATGTTTTGAAATGACAATCTAGACATTTTCCTATTTTCTAAAGTGGGTCAAAGTTTCCCAGAGACTAGCTTCAGGTTAAGTTTTGATAGTTCCCTACGAACTTCTCCAGCTATGGTAGAAAAATGCTTTTGTCTACCTCCTAAGCCCTGGTTCCCCTTGTGTTTATTCCTGCTGTGTCTCTGCTCTCATTTCTAACACCAACTACCAGCCTGGAGAGGGTGGGGGGTGGGAGGCTAGAAATACAGCTTTCAGATCCTTGGTTGGATTCTGTGTTAAGAAACAGAATCATGGGGCAGATGGGTGGCTCAGAGGGTTGAAGCCTCTGCCTTCAGCTCAGGTCATGATCCCAGGGTCCTGGGATTGAGCCCTGCATCGGGCTCTCTGTTCAGCAGGGAGCCTACTTCCCCCCCATGTTTCCCACTATGACTGCCTCTCTGCTTACTTGTGATCTATCAAATAAATAAATAAAATCTTTAAAAAAAAAAAAAAAGGAAATAGAATCATGGGGCCCCTGCGTGGCTAATCAGTTAAGCATCTGCCTTCAGCTCAGGTCATGATCTCAGGCTCCTGGGATTGAGTCCTGCATCAGACCCCCTGCTCAGCAGGGAGTCCGCTTCTCCCTCTGCCTCTGTGCTCTCTTTCCCTCTGTCTTTCTTTCTCACTCTCAAATAAATAAATAAATAAATAAAAATCTTTTTTAAAAAAGGGAAGAAACAGAATCACAATCACTTGAAAATCTAAAATCATTTTTTCCTAAAACAATGGCTTTGAAATTCTGTTACTAATTTACTCTATGACCGTGGATCCAAGTAGCCTGAATACTTTAAAAATCATCATTTGAAATACATAGCACGTCCTTAAATATTTTTTCATGAGAGATTTTATTATGATGAAAAATACAGAAATTTAGCTCCATCTCCAGTTCAAATCATATTTACTTTTCTTTTGTCTTTTTCTTTTTACATGTTCATTTTCTGTTCATGTATTTTTTCCTTTATTTCAAAAAGCATACACTACTATTTCTCTACCTCTCTCTCGCTCTTACTTTTTCCTCTCTCTCCTCTATCTCTTAACCCATTTACATTACTCTGAACAAGAAATGTTGGTGGATGGCGGGAGGCGGAGGCGGGAAGCTGCAGAGTCCTAACTACACAGTTAGAAACTTGGATAAAGAAGGTCACTCTCATCCTAAAATAAAATTTATAGGAATAAAAAAAAAAGGTACTAAAATAGTACTATCAGACAAAGTGAAGGATCATGGCTTTTTTAATTGTTATTTTAAAAGATTTTATTTACTTATTTGACAGAGAGAGAGAGAACACAAACAGAGGGAGCTGCAGAAGGAGAAGGAGAAGCAGGCTCCCCACTGAGGACCTGAGGCTTAATCCCAGGACCCCAGGATCATGACCTGAGCCTAAGGCAGATACTTAACTGAGACACCCAGTCGCCCCAAAGATCATGGTTGAGAATATCTAATTTAAACCACCAAGCAGCAGATACTATTTCTAAATGACACAGATCGAAAATACCACAGGCATTCACTCTCTTCCTTATCAGTCATACGGACGCACACGTCAGGCTCAAGCTGCGTGGTCAGTCGCCTGTGAGCCTCAGCGTCTAAAGGCAGGTCCTCAAACCCGTCTGTGATTGTTTAGGGCCTCAAAGACTACAGTCGATCCCACTAAAGCAAAACAGAACCAAGTTTCTAAACATATTAATGACAAAATATTCCAGAACAATATACGACATCTAATAAATTAAATGCCAAACACTTAGAAATACCACATGAAATTAATGAAATGAGGAATTCTAGGTAATCACTGAACTTCATAGCATTCAGTGCAGTTTACAGGAAAGTTGCTATATAAGAAAGAAAGAATACTAAAAACACATTCTCTTTTAGAGAAACTAATATCAAAAACCATTTAACACTCCACTTTGAAATTAACTTTTTAATATCAGAGTAAACAGAAGAGTGGAATATTTGTAACCATGGACACCCAGCAATCAGAGGAAAAGGGAAGTATATTTCTCAGAATCAATACTCTGTGATGGCTGAAATTCAAAAAGCCAGGATGGCTCTGACTTTGAAATTGATTTAGTCTTACCGCGAGTTTTTTTCTCTCATCCCTTGTTAATAAGAGCAAATAGTGAGACTGGGCTGTTGCTAGTTTGAACTTTTGGGATTTCTGCTACTGGTCGTCAGTCATTCCTGAACCCACTACAGTTCACATCTTCCTCCTTTACTTTGATTACAATCACTATGTGGAAATGTGTACATAGACAGAGAGAGAGGCAGAGAGAGAAGTTTCTTTCCAAGGTGAGAAACTAGTAAGTGAAAAAAACAAGCAAAAACATCCACTCTGTTTGGAGAACGCTGACATTTAGAAAGAATAGTGCTTCATTACTCATAAAGAGGAACCTGTCCAGTGGTGTTTCTGTTCCGCCAGCCATTCTCTGATATTTCCATTTACCTGTTAGCAGAGGGAAGGTCTGGGAAGCCAGCATCCACCTGAAAAAGTGCTTCTTTCATCTCCTAGATCAAGAGCGTCAGACTTCTGAGCACATCTCACACTACGGCTCTGAAATGAGTACACCCTGTCCATTCCTTTCTAAATGGAGCTATTTAGTGTGGTCTGAGGAAATCCAAAATTATAAATTAAAGTATGTTTGCAAAAGCAGAATTTCAGTTTTCTCTCAGATCTATAAGTTGAAATACTAGCATTTGGGGGATTCATTCAAAATACATGGATAGGAACCCTCTTTAGCCAAGTGTTATGGATGAATACTGATACCTTCTCAGCAGGGTTAAGTGAGAGAAATGTCCTATTGTCCACTTCTTTGGAGATTTGAAGATCATCGCCCAGATTTAAAAAATAAACAGAAAAGGAGATGCCTGGGTGGCTCAGGCAGTTGAGTGTCTGCCTTCAGCTTAGGTCATGATTCTAGGGTCCAGGGATCAAGTCCTGCGTGGACTCCTTGCTCAGTGGGGAGCCTGCTTCTCCCTCTCCCTATGTCTCTCTTTGTGCACTCTGACAAATAAATAAAATCTTTTAAAAAAATAAAAATAAATAAACAGAAAAGAGGCTATGGCAGCATGAAAGCCTATACTATGTTCTTGAACACTCACTAAAAGCTTTAGTAAATATTATTTAACATTCAATATTTACCTGAATATTTCTCAACATAAAGGGGCAAGCTCAAATGTGTGACCAAAGGGGAAGGAAGGAGGGATAAGTAGATTTAGGAAAGTCTGACAAAGCTCTTTAGGGGAGATTAAAAACAACAACAACAACAACAATAGAAATAACAGCTCCAGACCTTACTTGATTTTTGTAACTAAACAAATAGAACTTATGCTCACTAGTCATACTGCACTGGATAATAATTTATTTTGTAATGTTATCAACATAAACATCCAAAAATAAAATCCAATATTTTCCTTTAAGAAGTCAGAAAGCTTTCTTTATAATGGAGAAAACGGGCAGGAGAGTGGGAGAAACAAGTCCTGAGTATTTGAAAATGATGTGTTGTTAAGCATATGAATACTCATAAATGGGATATCACTAAACCTCATGGGGGTAATATTCGCCCTGCCATGTCCTCCTTCCTTTATTGTTTAAGATTTTATTTATTTATTTGATGGAAAGAGAGAGAGCACAAGCAGGGGGACAGAAGAGGGAGAGGGAGAAATGGGCTCCCCGCTGAGCAGGGAGCCCAACACAGAGTTCAGGGCTGGACACCAGGACCCTGGGATCAGGGCCTGAGCCGAAGGCAGATGCTTAACCATCTAAGCCACCCAAGTCCCCTCTGCCCTCCTTCATTGTTGAAATCCTGGACAAACAACCCCTCTGCATGTTCGTTTCCTCATCCTAAAATTATGACATTAGAATACTCAGGCTCCTTTTAGTTTTAAAACTTTTCAGTGACATGGTTTTATTTCTGATAGCAATTTCATGATACAATTACTTCTTAATGCATTGTAACTTTGAGCAGAACAGATGAGACACAGTCTGGTACAAAAACCCAGATGAGTCTTACTCTAACACTGTAGCTCTGCAGAAGATTTCTAATCATTTCAACTGAAATTTCTGGTGAAATAATTATTTATCTTCCATGAAATATATGTAAACAGCCTAAAAACAACTCAGAAGACATATGTAACTTCATCAAGGAAACGTAAAAGAAAAAGACAGCTTTTATTATATAAACCTAAAGGAACAGCTAATGGATGAGACAGCAGAAAGCAAAACCCATTTTAAGAAAGGAAGAGAGAAATGAAGATGTTGTGTGTCTTGGGATTCTGTGGGATAACCACAGTGTTAAGTAATTCCTTGGGATCCCATTAGTTCTTTTTTCTCAGGGGGAGGTAGCACTGAATGCATTTGTTTGATAAATGAAGTCAGGCATGTGGAGTTATGTTAGTTCTTAACAAAGTTCTATGGTAGAACCAGCTGCCTTGTGTATTACCGTAACCCTAAAATGCTCTGATGATTCTGCTTAAGAATGAGGGTTTGCCCCATCTAGAAGGCTAAGGCTTAAAATCTTAAAACAGCAAGGGAAAAAAACTGTCCAAGAAAAATGTCAGTAGACAACTTAAAAATAAGGTGAGTATGTTGAGACTAATCCAGTGAAATAAAGATAACTTTACAAACATGAATGATGTAGGCTGGATCTGAAGGACAAGCACATGTTCTCTCTTAAAAGTCAGCGAAGAGTCGAAACTTGTGTAGTAAAAAGAACTTTGCTTGACCAGGAAAACTGAAATGAAGCTAAGAAACTTTTAAGCAGATTCAAATGATAAGGTTCCATAGACACAAACAAAAAGGTAGAAGGGAAGTCACGCAACTGAGGAGGCCCAAGATCCCACCCCCAGAGATGATGTAGGTAGATACCAGGTCGTAAAGACATTTTGAACAGGTGAATATGAAAACAAAAGAGGTATGAGGAGAAAATGAGATCTGAGAATCTAAAATCATCATAGATGGAAGAGAAGAGCAGACACGGAAAAATGTGAGACAAGACAACTGATAGAGAGCTCACTTTATAAGTATTAAGAGGGGTCTCTTGCTTGAGAAGTCAAGTATAAAGAGGTATTAGAAGGTCAGCCTCTGAAGAGGAATCAGAAAAAAAGAGAAAAGCTCTGAGTCGGTTATGATTGCCTGAATGAAAAAAAGTTGGTCTGGAAGACATTATGTTTTTACAGCTCTGTTTCCAACTCCTTCTGAAAACAATTTTCTGTCTATACAGCTATTAACCCATCTCCTCTCTTTAATAATAGAAATGAGATGGAGCACAGCTGCGTGAGGTATTGGGTCCTTCCAGGAACATTTTGGAAGAGGAGGGCAGGGATCTCTCCCCTAATGGACGCTGAACCGTGTATCACAAGATCAGCACACCTGGAGGTGTGTAATGTGCTTCTAAAACCAGGATGTCACCCCCCTGTGTTATTTATGGCAAAAATATGTTCCTATGGAGACCAGGAAAACCCTGACAACTGATGGTTCATGCCTCATGCTCTTTTATATTTCTCCTTTCTGGATGCTGACAGTCACATCTCCAGGCTGTCGCAGCTTCAAATTTTACCCAGTGGATTGGGTGTGTCACTAGAAGAAACACGAATCCTATGACAGTAAACATTCAAGCTCAAGGTTATGCCAGTTTTTATCAGGATGGATGATGAAATAAAAGCAAATAGCGATATATTTAAGACTGCAACCTGGACTGATTTTGACTGCAAGAATAAACATTTCAGGCAGGATACAATTTTCATATGTAATGTTGGCAGATAAAAGAATGTTACAGAACTCATGAAAATTAAGTTATAGGAATGTCATCTGATCTGTATTTCAGAATTCCCAGGCCCTTTGCTCAGCTATCTGCATGCACTATCCAAAGGGCACTTGTTCAACTATCTGTCAGGGCTCATCCTGAAAAGACACTGGAAAAGTGAAAACATGAGCAGAGGATTTTGTGCAACGCTTCCCCCCCCACCCCAGGTAGATTAGTGAGAAGAAAACATTGCTGATTTAGCATTCTCTGGGATTCTAACAACATCCCCTTGATCCTGGAGACCACATAAGCTGGTTTTGGAATTTACCTAACAGGAAAGCAAATTTTCTTTTCTAAAATTGATGGGGCCAGAAGGCCCATAGACTCTTTGATCCATGAATGCTGCTGTTCCAGGTTCCTATTAAATTTCCCTATACAATTCCCTGTCTTCTTCTAAAGCCAGCTCTGCACCACACCTCCTCATGTCTTGGTTCGTTGAACACTCTGCTTGCTTGACCAAAGCACGGTGAACACACCTCAAACTCAACCTGCTCCTGCCACTCTGCCCTTTGTTTTTGTTGTTGTCGTTGTTTTCATTCAAACTTGAGTGTCTACACTGTGTTCACCTAGGTTTTTTCCCTAAAGAATTTTCCATCTCACAGACAAGCAGGTACACGAGAGGTAGCCTTTCCCAGGCTCCTGGACATGCTGAGACAGAGCCTAAATCCCATGGTAAACAAGCCAGCTGAGTCTCCAGCTGGAGCTTCTGCTGCACTTACATTTCAGGATAGTTTGTGTATTAATTATATAGCACCAGATACATTACTACTTGAAGCCCTCAACAAAAATAGGCTACAGTCCAGCTTTGGTTGGACTGTACCTCCCAGTGGTTACAGTTATCTTCCAAAATGATGGTAATCTCTCAAAAAACTTCCATGTTAATTTTAATTTAAATGACTTTCAGAATTCATATATGTTAGACAACAATTAAAGAGAAAGTAGAACTCATGTTGAAGTCATATTTTCTTTCTTTCTCAGTAACTGACATTTATTTAGCACATACAGCTTACCAGCCTCTAGGTTGAACATTTTACCAGATTTTGTCATGTAATCCTTCCAAAAAGACTGAGGTAGGTACCGTTGTGATCCCCATTTTACAGATGAGCAAACTGAGGCTCAAGATGGTTAAGCAATAAGGTTACAGTTATTCATTATAAAAGGTTTAGAAACTCTCCTAGGGAAAGAAGAAAAATAGAATTCATCCCAAATCCTACCTCCCACACAACCACTATGAACACTTTGATGTATTTATATGACTAAAAATATACATTTATAGGATAAACTTGTTATATTATTTTTCCACTCAACAATATACTTAGTTCACCTCATTTTTACTTACTGGTATTACATTCTCTAGCTACGCTATGATGTATTTACAGCAGCCTGTTGCTGGACATTTAGGATACTCATAAAACTATACAAGTTCCAAAGAGAACGAATCTGTGTCCTAGTTCTAAATGTACTTGAAAATGTGTAGCCCTGGGGTACTTGGGTGGCTCATTTGGTTAAGTGTCTGCCTTCTGCTCAGGTCATGATCCCAGGGTCCTAGGATTGAGTCCCATGTCAGGCTGTCTGCTCAGCAGGGAGTCTGCTTCTCCCTCTGCCTCCCCCGACCTGTGCTCGTGTACTTTCTCTCTCACACAAATAAATAAAATCCTTAAAAAGAAAAATAAGAAAATGTGTGGCTTTGATAGGAGAGTTCCCTGGATAACTCGATGTGGTAACTTGGCCAAGTCATTTTGCCATTTGAAGTCTGTTTCCCCATCTGTAAAAGGGGATTACTACTTACTCTTCTCAATTGTGGAAAGGGTTAGAGATAATCCATGACGGACTGAATGACTGACACAGAGCCTGTGCTCACCAAACTGTTCTCATCAGTAACACCATGTGCACTTTCCCTGACCTCCCCTCTCTGGGGCTATGAGAGGGTTTTATCAGCTGATCTCTACGAAAAGTTTATTTCATTACTAGAGACTAAGACTGTGATTTTAAATTTCTGTTCAAAGACTAGAAATCATCTAATCTAATCTCATGCTGTTGAAGTACAGCTTGGAAAGATCTATCCATGGGGACACAGGCAGAATCAGGCCTTCGAATCCCTCTCTAGCCATGCTGCCACTGATCCCATCCTGCCTCTCGTGGCTGCAGGAATCAGCGGTGAACCATTGACCCATGAGTGGCCCTCGGATGTACTGGCTCGAGCATCTGCAGGGCTGTGATCACTGGATTGTATGTCACAGGTCCCATGATGCTTATTACACTTAAAGGAGCAATATTTTCTTTTTTTTTTTTTTTAAGATTTTATTTATTTATTTGACAGAGAGAGAGAGAGAGAGAGATTACAAGCAGGCAGAGAGGCAGGCAGAGAGAGAGGAGGAAGCAGGCTCCCTGCTGAGCAGAGAGCCTGATGTGGGGCTCGATCCCAGGACCCTGAGATCATGACCCGAGCCGAAGGCAGAGGCTTAACCCACTGAGCCACCCAGGTGCCCCAAGGAGCAACATTTTCAAATGAATCATGAACAGTAGGTGATAGGGTAGATTAAAGAGCATTCCTCTTGTTTAGATCTCTAATCTTTTCTTCCACTGTGATATGCTTTTTTCAGGAGAAAGACATGAGTTAAACTGTGCACTGGCTTTCTAGCTCTTCTGTCTCACCTGGAGGTCCCACCTGTGGAATAGTGTTTGGCATGTGACATTCACCCATCATATGAGTCAGAAAGATAAAAAGGTAGATAGCCTCTAGGTAGGAGCACTGGCCTGAAGCATACTACATGATTATTACCAAATTCCTTTATTCTGTTCCATGACCACAGACCTTGCCTATCTGGCCAGTTCCAGCTCTTTTCAAGACAGCACCAAGGTGACTATGTAGAGACTATAAACAACCAATGTAAATCTAATACCCATAAAAGAAATTCCAAGAAACCCATGGCTTATCATAGCACTATGTTCCTAGATGAAGGCCAGTATATTTATGCCCATATCTCTGAACTCAAAATATCTTTAGTTAGTTGTCACTTCACTAATTTTTAATAACACATTTACTGGTATGTTACATTTTGAATGGAAAGTAGTGCAAACTTCAACTGGTTGAGTAGGTCCACAGGAGAAGATCATGGTTTTCAGACAGCTGCAAGATGATAGAGATGAGGAAGTGAAATGGGTGGATGGGTTTTTTTGCAAATTGGGGATCTTTCTGGTTGACATTTGAGGATTAAAAAAATGACCAAATACCATTAGACCCAGGATACACAACTGTCATTTTTATTGGTAAAGAGACTTGTTGATGACAGAAGAAGGGTGGGTTTTCTGAATAGGTGAGACAACAGACTGGAGTTTATAAGGATGGTGATCTGCAGTGTAGAGGAGTGAAAAACACACTGACTCACACCTGCAGTTTGTTTCATGTAACCCCGGAAGAAAGTTCCAGAACAACTTAATGAAATCATGTCCCACGCTAGAAGAATGTGTTTGTAAGGCTAAGGAAAATCTGATGGGCATTCTGCCTGGAAGATTGTAAGGAAATGAACCAATGTATTTCACTATGATTCTCAAATCAACAAGCCTGAGCTTTGCTTCACAGAAGAGGAATCTACAGAATATTGACACAATCTGTAATTTGTATGCTATCACATTAAATGAATTATCTTTCAGGATAAATACCTCAGAATAACAGTAGACTCTTGACTTTGAAAATCAAGTTCTTGTGGAAGAAGAACACTGTCCTGGTATAGCACTAGTCAAAATCAAATCCCTACCTTGTGGGTACATTTTTCTTCCCCCAACTCTGGGATAAACTATGAATAAACTATATTCTTCTAATAGCCCTTCTCTGTCATCATTCTATTACCTGGCACCATTTATTTACTCATGGGTTTAGCATAGATTTCCTGAATAAATGTTGCACTGGGGATACACAAAAATATTATCATGTCCTCAAAGTTTGTAGTTTTATCTCCTTGGAAATTACTCCCACTCTTCAAATATCCCTCTTAAATATATTTTGTTCTCAGACAACCAAATATTTCTCTATAAAGCATCCCTTGAATGACATAAGAAGATATCTGTGGAGGATGACAGTACATCATAGCTAGTAAAACTTAGTAGGTTCTAGATAAACATCTGTCTCTTCTACTTTGATAGCCAAGCCGTCAACCTAAAATGTGACCCATTCAAAGGATATTTTCATCTTACTAAAGACTCTTAAATGCCTAAAGGGATGAATTATTAACATAAATGGCAAATGAGGAGAATAATACTAGGACCAGTAGATTAAATGTGGTGGATATCCTTCCCAGGCCTCTTTTACCAGCCAGTGTACACACTCCAATCTAACTGCTATCGAGCACAGTTCTCCACAGAGAACTCTTTTCCAGAGAACTGCCTTCATCCCAAATCTGATTGTCACTGGGTACCAAAGGCCATCCCCCATGCCTCAGGTGGGATAAACTCTGTGGTGTTGTGGATGCTTCTGGGCTCCCTGTGGGATCAGATTGAGGCTGGAGTTCCCTTGAGGACATATCATTGCTTAGCTTCTTCCCCTGTGCAAGCTCCCTTTCTCCTGTGAGCACTCCCTCAACAAATCATATGCATCCAAATTCCTATCTCACATTCTGCTTCCAAAGAACCTGACGCAAGACACCTCCTCAAATGATCCTCTGTAGCCAGTAACCTAAAGGGCATGTTCTTGTTTCTCTAAAATCAACAAAAACAAAGAACAAAAATAGTAATGCATAAGTCTTGAGCAAGATGATCAAGTTGCCTAATAAATCTAAGACATTCATTGTGAAAATATTTACATGGTAACGAAAAGGTCAGCCTCATCATAAAGTTAAAGCAAATTTCTGATCTTTAGTGTCTAAAAAACAGCAAAAAGGGTATTTTTTATATTAGCAATATTATAAAATTGTTCCCATAATTTATCCTAAGAGAAACAATAAATAATCCAGGGATTATTTTAAAAATAAGTAAAGCATCAAAATAACAATGGCAAATATAAACATTTGCTCTTTAGACATTATAGAATTTTACACACTAAAACTGAAATGTAGGTAAGTCTTAGCAATGCTTACCCAGGGATACAGAATTCTTCTGTCATGTTGTCTCATCATCCTTAATTTTATAGAGTTTTGAGTTATTTCCATTAATCTTCACAATAACCACAGGACATAGAAATTTCAGATACTTTTTTAAACCATATGGGGTACTGAAACCCAAATAATCTCAATTCTGATTGCCCATGGGAATCACAAAAGGGAGCTTCTGAATATGAGATCCTAAGTCCCATGCCAAATTATTTAAACCCAAGCCTTGGGGGAGCGGGGATCCTCAGGAATCATGTTTTAAAGCATTTGAATGACTAATGTGTCACCAAGTTGAGAAGCACCAAATTATGTGGCAAAGGTTTTCCAGCTGCTGAGTCCTAGAGTCTTATGTAAACCTCAGTTTCTTTAGCCCCATCAGACTTCCTTCCAGTCATTCCATTTCACTGGAAGTTTTGAATTTCAACTGGAATTTAGAGAAAAGAATATGAAGTAGGACTATTTACATTCTACTAGAAGGCAAGAGATAGATGATAGATGGATGGATGGATGGAGAGAGAAATCAATCAATCTAGATCTAGAATCAAAACAGCTTTGTCTTTGAATGGATTTTTACAGAATAGGTTGAAATGGGTAAACTATTTGAGGATGTGTAAATGAGAGTTCCTTTTCAAACACAAAGGGATTTAGAAATGACCAAAACTGCTCAGCAAAGCATAACCAAAGTTTGGTTGTTCCTTCAAGTGTCTATAAAACACAGTACTTGAGTTTATTTATATGTCCCTATCAACACAAGCCACGAAGAAGCATTAAATTCTCAGAAGACAACAGGACAATAGAGAAGAATGTCTAGTAACTGGCAAAGAACTACCTCACTGGTAGGATCAATAGTTAGATATCAGACCTTTTTTCACTGTAAAATAGTATTTTCTTAAATTTATATTTATTATTGAGTTTTGTTCACTGAGACATTTTACTAATTACTTAGAAGTCAATGGTGAGAAATTTGGTGTGTAAAACAGGGTTTTTGAAGGCATTTATAGAGTTATATGTGTTCTATTAGCCACAGTGAATGTGCATGTTGGTCAGGAAGAGAGAAAATGGAAGAATCTTAAGTTGCCCTCTGAGGACCTGGGCAAATACTGAACTCTAGCATCCTATTTGACTGTGGCGGGAGCAGTTGCCTGCTAGAAGTAGAATCTGGCTCTCATCTCAAGCCTGGGTGAATGGAGGGCTGAGCACCAGCCAATACCTACTAGTCCCCAATACTCTAGATCATGGTTTCTTCAACATTTTGTGTCACAGACTCCTTGACAGTCTGGTAAAGCCTATAGACTCCTCAGATCCCTCAGGTTTGTAAAGGAAACCAATTATATCGAAAAACCGTTCTAATTCAACATTCTCACCATGAGAAATCACTCCTAAAAATATAACCATGGTGTTACTTGGCACTGGAAACCACTGCAATCTAGAAGTGTTCTTATGATACTTTGAGCTCTTAATTTCAACTGCTAGAGCTTCAGAGATAGAAAGAGGCCCTCAGGTTGGCTCAGATATTTCCTGCCCTGGGTTCCAGAGAACTGTAGACTCTGAGCACATCCCAGAGGCATGCAACATCCACGCAGCTAGACATCAGAGGCTGGGCTGGGTCACACTGTGATTCGCATTCTAAGGAATTGATCAATTTAGACATTTTCTATACTTCGGTGATGTGGCTTATATGATAAAAAGGAGGACTAGGCTCTTTGACTTTAAAAAGTTGCATTTAGGACAGTACTTGAGGAGCAACCAAGTGGCTCAGTTGGTTAAGCATCTGCCTTTGGCTCAGGTCATGCTCTGGGCATCCTGGGATCAAGTCCCTCGGGCTCCCTGCTCAGTGGGGAGCCTGCTTCTCCCTCTTCCTCTGCCCCTCCCCTGTTTGTGCTTGCTCACTCTCTCTCTCTCTCTCTCCCTCTTTCCCTCTCTCAAATAAATAAATAGAATCCTAAAAAAAAAAAAAGACATAACTTTTATGGATATGGATTTCATTGTTTTGGTGTCTTCCATCGTCATTTAAAAAAAAAAAATCACACAACTTATTTAGGCAGGAACAAAACATTGGTAGTTAATTAGACTGCCAGGCCCCCATGATTTAAATCCTTAGTTGGCACAATACATTTTTATTAATACATTACATATTTGTCTTTTCCTTTATGTATCTTGCCCAGAAGTTACTCTCACCCAGTCGTGTAAACTGTGAAACAGATGACTTAAATCATTTTGGGAAACAGCGGTAAAAGAGAAAGCATTTTCAATTTTTTAGGATAAAAGTGTAATTTTCTCTTTTCAGTGAATATTTAGCAACCATCTATTACATTAATAACATTTCTGCCTCATTTATTCAAACACTCTCAAAACATTAATTGAGTACATGTTTTTTTTGCCAGGAATTGAAATAGTCATAATCTTCTAGAAAGAGAAGGTTCATGTCTATAAAACATTTAAGGAAGCAACTTCTTAAATTATTTGCCTATTAGTCACTGTCTGTACATTCTCCCCAGCCAACACAAGGCCAAAATTACCAGAATAAGGCTGCTCAAACTCACCATGACCCAAATGATATACGGTAAAGTTAACATTTGCAATAGTGAAAAAGTGAAAAGGCTATGTGCTCTGGAACCCAGTTTATGGTTTATGACAGGTTTGGGATCTTCATGTTTATGGGAAAAAAACTTAGGCTGTCAAAAAATTCAATGAAAGCTTTCATCTCATCTTTGTTAATTGTAAATTAAACTTAACCTTAAGGCTTTATTCCATGAAAACGGCTTCTGTCTTGCAAGTTTCTTTGCTAGAAATCCTGTCTCTCAAAGAAAGGGAATAGCCAGCCAAGTTGGCAGCCCATGTTCTGACCTTAATTGTGTATTAGCTAGGGAAAAGTTTGTGCTCCTATAACCAAAAGACCCCATGGATTCAAGAAAGGAAATGTTTTAGTCTCTTCTATGGGACAGTTCATCCATCCAGGAAGGTGGAACAGCTCCCTTCTGGAAGGTTCTTCAGGAATCCAGACTAGAAAACCCACTCTAATATCCTTAATGCATAGCTTCCAAGTATGGGATGGTGGCCACCATGCTCAAGGTGTGAGGGGGAGGGAGCCAAAAGGAGTGCAGGTATAGTGCTTTAAGGACAAGCCCTGAAAGGGGCACATTAACTTCTGCTCATATTGCCTGGGAGACATATCGCCATTTGACCATGCCAAGGAAGGACAGGGAATCTTAAATTCTAGCTGAGTAGCCATGTGCCAAGTTCAAACTCCATTAAAAAGGGAAATGAGAAAAATAGATATGGAAAGCAACTGTCAGTCTACCACCAGCTGGATCTGCATTTCTATTTAAATTTTCTGTTTTCACTTTACAAAAGACATAGAACTACCCTTCATCAAATATGGTAAGTCATCCTGGTAATAGATCACAACTTTCCCATTTGTAGGGTTTAAGTTAGATGGGCACCTATGTAAATTATGTATTTAGTGTTTAGGCTCTTGAAAAACAGTCTTCAATTATGGCAATTTATATGTAAAATACAGGGAGAACTTTTAGACTTTTATTTTGCCATATGTTCAAAAATGTCACTATATTTTCATACTTACATTCTCAATAATTACACAGCTACGCGTAGATTGGGCCTGTAGAATTACATGTATAAAATATTTTAAATTATTAAAAAAAAAGTATTAACCACAAACATCTATGAAGTTGGTGCTGTGTTCTAGAGTTTGGGTTGGGTTCATTACACACATTATTACACCTTAAAAGCTACAGCTTTAAAAACAGGTACAATTAAGTTCATTTAGCAGATTAGAAAACTTAGGTGGAGAGAGTTGAGATAATTTGGCCAAGTTCCTCCATGGTAAAGTAGGGATTTGAAACCAGAGCTGTCTGATTCTGAAACACTTTCTATTCATCATCTCACTTAATCCTTATAACAATCCTTTGAAGTAGGCAGCTGGTCCTGCCTCATTTAATACAGTAGAAAGCAAAGATCAGAAAGGTTAAATGACTTGCCAAATAAAGAGAGTTAGTAAGAAATGAAGTAAGAGTTTTATTCTAAAAATCTATGATCTCTGAATAACTTGTTGAAATAAAGTCACACTATATTTACAATCAACAAATCCGTCTGACCAACAGAACAGGCATCATCTATCTGGGTGATTTGGACGAGCCACCTAATTTCCCAATATTCCAAGAAGGATAAAAAACATTTTCAAAGTGCAGTTGTGAAAACTAAATACATTTACATAAAATACATACAAGGACCCTATAGAGTAGGTGCTCAGGCTATAATTTTCAGCCCTTTCTCTATGCATCTGAATTTAGGTGTGGCTTTAGAGAGACTCTATGCCCACATTTAGAAACAGAAACCCCAAATGGAAAATGGAGTTCTCTAAATTAATAATATTAATTAATAGGCCTTAGGATCCTGTTAAATCATAAAGATGAACGAGGAATCACTTTGAAGCCAAGTATGAGAAAGCATTTCTTCACATAACCAAATTTAGTAGGTGACAAATACAACTGTCACTTACTTGTACCTCAAGGAGAAAGCTGAAGACAAATAAAAGCCATCAAACACCACCTTCTCTCCTAGTCAGTCTTTTGGCCCCTTTGTAACTAATCTTAACATTTAATAAAACTCAAAAAACTTAAGGGATTCCCTCACCAAATCCTCTTTTATTTATTAGTGCTATTGACATACCAGATTTCTTTTCTGTTTGTCTCTGAATTTGTCTTCCTTATGCTGTTGAGTCCTGGGATTGCAGGTCCTATGACATGAGTGATGAAGCTAATAATAATGATTAGTGGTCACAGTCGTGGCTATTATTTACTTAGCAGGTTTCCTGGTACATTTTGTCTATTAGTTCTTTAATGTGCAACAACCTATTAGGTCGGTACCATTTTTATCTCTATTTGCATAAAATGAAAGCATAGAGAGATTAAGAAACGTGTCCATGGCCCCACTGTTGGTAAGAAGACTTCAATCCAGCACCAGTCCAGCTGAAGATCATTCCAGGGTTGTGCTCCCCGGGAGCTAAAGTCACCCTGTTTACGAAAGAGGAAAGGAATTCAATGGGTTCCAGTACTCTCCTTAAAGTATTCCTTTCTGGTAGAGAATCAGTATCACTATATTCCTTTAAAAGTTCTTTGATTGCAAAGTCAAATTGATGTATTTGTAAAATCCTCTTTAAGATGTCAAGAAAATCTGATTTAAATATTTTTTTATAATTTTTTATAAACATATAATGTATTATTAGCCCCAGGGGTACAGGTCTGTGAATCGCCAGGTTTACACACTTCGCAGCACTCACCATAGCAAATACCCTCCCCAATGTCCATATGACTTAAATATTTTGAAGTCTGTAGATATTTAACTCTCCCCTTTTCCAGGATGCAACACAATGAAAATAAAACTTCATTTCTCTTCACAGTTGCCAAATCGTGACCATTGAGAATGGCATCTCCCATCGGTTACAAAAATGGGCCTGGCCTGACAATGCTATCTATAAATTCTGACAGTTTTAGAAAGTAAATATTAGTTATTACACAAGTGATTCCTTGTAACTGATTCACGATAGAATAATTCCACTTTAATAATGCATAAACATAGAGAATAAAAACATCCCAAAAACTGCAGCTCAAAGGGTTTTTCTTGCTCCCCTTCTTTTTCCATCAAAGACATGACTTACAGAAATCATATCAGCATCAGTTCTCTAGTTTTCTGTTGATTTGCCTTCAACCTTTTGGCAATTCCACCGTCCCTCAGCGGGGCGGCACATCAGGTTCAGATTCGAAAGACTAACGGAGGAGCTTTCGGGGCTGGGCGTACAGATGACTTCCAAACTGGGCTTGCCCCACAGTGGAAATGAAAGGGGCCCTTCCTTTCCTAGGCTTGGTCACTGCCACTCTCTGTCTTGTAACCTGAGGGCTTTAAAAGCCCCCACAACCTCCTAAGTCTAGACAAACAACTCTGCTTTGAGTTGTGCCTGTCTTTCATCCAAAGTCACTTTCCCTTTCATGTAGAGGAGAGTGGGAAGATGGGACCCAAAGATTCCACCTGTACTCTAACACATTTCTGGTCCCTGTTGCCACTTGGATTTGGAAAACAGTCTCTGAGAACGTGACTGCATATGACTTCCCAAATGTCAGCGTGAAGCAAGTTTGCACGTTTCCAGGAGCTATAAGACCGTATCTTGTCAGTGTCCTGTGTCTTCACTGATTGCAATGGCACGGGGACCTTTTTAAATTGATATCATAGAGTTTGCTATGCATGTTGGTTTGCGAGTCAAGAAAAGGCCAAAATAATTACTTTAGGATATCAAAGTACTTGTCAACTTCCTTTGTCTGCCTTATTTTCTTCCCAGCATTCATCACCTGAAATGATGCTAAGTAGCAAGTTACTTGACTTGCTTCATAGTCCACCTTCTCTACTAGAAGGTAAGCTACATGACAGCAAGGATTTGGTCTGGTCTGCTGACTGCTGCATTCCCAGGGCCTACAGTAGTGTTTCTCGCATGACAGACACCTGACTGGAATAAAAGAATATGCGTATTATGCATGTATGAATATGTGCACAGCATCGGCCATACGAATGGTTATTTGACATCCAGGATCAGCAGGAATGAGTCACAAAAACAAAGCAGGAATAGTTAGAGAGCTAGACTCCATGTATTCCCTGGGACATTGAACATTGCTATCGTCGTGGAAGGGGCTGTGGCTATGATAGCAGTACCAGCAGTGCCCTTGACATCAAACATCAGGGAACTGGGGAAAATGTTGGCTTCTTGGCCCTGGGTACTGGCAGCTCCAGAAGGACAATAATGCCATCAGTCAGTATCAGTGGGCATCAGTAGTAAGCAGGCATTACCATGATGAGCAGAGCAAGTAAGGTAGAAAACAACAGCACTGATTCTAAATTTCCAACTCTTACCGCTCCAAATTTCTCCTAGACCCATCCGGAAGGAATCAAGACAATTTAGAGTTCCTTCAGAGTATATAGGTTGGTGCCATAGAAATATGATTTTGCATTATTATTTTTATTATTATTGTTATTATTTTCTATTCTTACAAATGCCTGAAACCACAATGATTATATTTTGTTTTTAAAATGGCGTATGGGGAGAGATACTAAAGGCTGAGTAAGCAGAAATTACTCTTCATGCGGAAAAGAAGACCCAGGGGGCCAAGGAGCAGTAATATTTCTTTGTGAGGGCAGATGTCACAACCCAACAAAAGAGAGGACAAAAAGAAAGTTGGTGATCTACAGTAAACTGGTACCAGGAGTCACAGCTACGTGTCTCCGTGGTAGAGCACAGCCCTGGAATGATCCATGACATTCTCGAGAGGGCACCCAAGTGCAAAATTTGGCTGCTGTCTCAGAGACCACGGAGAAACTAAGAGGAGGCAGAGAAGTCTTCTGCCAGTATGGAGTAAGGAAAATAGAAAATGAAAGATGAGACCTGAGCGAGGTTTGGGTTAGGAGATGCAGATTATATAAAGCCAGGGCTTTGGGCCATGATAAAAAGTTGTGATTTTATTTTGTGTGAATGGGAAGCCTCTGGGGAGTCCACAAGAGAAGACTGACATTTAAAAGAATCACTGAAACCACCAAGGAGGGCAAGAGCAAAAGCAGAGAGCCGGCAATAATCTTCAATTAGAGCAGCAGCAGTCAACAGTGAGAAAGAGTTCAATTTCTGAAACTATTTTGAACACAGAGAAAACAAAACTTGCTAATGGCTTAGATGTGTCGTGCAAAAGAGATAGTACAGAGCCTGACACCAAAGGGTTTTGGGCCTGAGTGATTGCAAGGATGGGACTGCCATTTGCCGTGAAGGGGAAAGCGAAGGAAGAACAAATCTGGGCATAAAAATCAAAGTTCCTGGGAAGCCTGGGTAGCTCAGTCATTAAGCATCTACCTTTGGCTCAGGTCATGATCCCAGGGTCCTGGGATTGAGCCCCACATTGGGGTCCCTCCTCAGCAGGAAGACTGCTTCTCCCTCTCCCACTCCCCCTACTTACGTTTCCTCTCTCGCTGTGGCTCTGTCTGTCAAATAAATAAATAAAATATTTCTAAAAAATCAAAGTTCCTATTTAGCAGAGCTCCTTGACATCCAAGAAGAGATGACAGTTGGTACTTTTGACACATGAATCTGAAATTCAAGGAGTGGCCTGAACTAGGGTTATCACCATATAGCCAGGATTTAAAGCCACAGACTGGATGGAATTACTTTGGAAGTGAGTGTAGATGAAGAAGATGCCCAATGCCCGAGCCATGAGAACTCCAACATGCAGAGGTCAGAAAGATGAGGAAGATCCAGAGAAGGCTGGAAACAAACAGCCAGAGGGTAGAAGGAGAACTTACAGTATCGTTTAGTCAAGCCTATGTGTTCCAATAAAGAGACAGAAGATGGAAGCAGGGGAAAGGAAGCCAGAAGAAAAGAAGGAGGAAGGAGGGAAGGAAAGCAAGAAGGTAAAATTAGCTTTCTAGGTAGTGGAACAGTGGGCATTTTCATTTTCTTGTGTTTTTCTGACTATATTTTTTTGTTGTTTTTTTAAGCTTCTCATAGAGAAATTTTTTAAAAAATAAGAATTTTTATTATAAAATTAAAGAATACATTGATTTTGGGGTGCCTGGGTGGTGTGGTTGGTTGGGCACCTGACTCTTGGTTTCCGCTCTGGTAGTGATCTCGGAGTCATAGAATCCAGGCCCCCATCTGGCCCCACACTCGGTGTGGAGTCTGCTTGGGATTCTCACTCTCCCTCTCCCTCTGCTCCTCCCACTTGTACTCTCTCTAAAAATAGGTTTGTAGATCTTTAAAAGAAAAAAAAATGAATAGATTGATTTTTAAGTACTTTAAGAGCTATAACAGATGAAAATTGGGACTTCTCCAGGCTTGAAAGTGATTTTTTTTAAGGTTTTATTTATTATTTTGATACAGAGAGAGAGAGAGAACCAACAGGGAGAGCAGCAGAGGAAGAGGGAAAAGCAGGCTCCCTGATGAGCTGAGAGCTCCACATAGGGCTTGATCCCAGGACCCTGGGATCACGACCTGATCCGAAGGCAGATGCTTAACCAACTGAGCCATCCAGGTGCCCTGAAAGTGATTGCCTTAAACATGTTAAAGTACTCATGACATTCCTGAAAAGAACATGAGTAAAGAGACTGTGGGCCCCCCGGTCACTGGGGTTGGGGTCCCTAAGCTGTGCTGTATGGGCTAAGGAGGCTATAAAGACCTAGACTGTTTTTTTTAGAAAGCGGCTAGAAGCCAGAAAGCAAAAACAAAAAGAGAAAATATAAGGTGACCTCTAGAACAGAGGAGTCTAAGAGACAAACAGTCAAAAGGACCTAGACTCCATTTATTGAAGAGACTGGCTTTTTTCCACTGGATATTTTTTCCTGTTTCATCGAAGATTATTTGACCATAGAGTTGAGGGTCCATATCTGGGCTCTCTACTCTGTTCCACTGGTCCATGCGTCTGTTTTTATGCCAGTACCACGCTGTCTTGGTGATCACAGCTTTGTAGTAAAGCTTGAAATCAGGTAACGTGATGCCGCCAGTTTTGTTTTTGTTTTTCAAAATATCCTTAGCAATTCGGGGTCTCTTCTGATTCCATACAAATTTTAGGATTATTTGCTCCAGCTCTTTGAAAAATACCAGTGGAATTTTGATCGGAATGGCATTAAAAGTATAGATTGCTCTAGGCAGTATAGACTCTATGGTCAACTAATTTTTGACAAAGCAGGAAAAAATATACAGTGGAAAAAAGACAGTCTCTTCAATAAATGGTGCTGGGAAAATTGGATAGCTATGTGTAGAAGAATGAAACTTGACCATTCTCTTACACCATACACAAAGATAAACTAAAAATGGATAAAAGGCCTCAATGTGAGGCAGGAATCCATCAGATTCCTAGAGGAGAACATAGGCAGTAACCTCTTCAACATCGGCCACAGCAACTTCTTTCAAGATATGTCTCCAAAGGCGATGGAAACAAAAGCGAAAATGAACTTTTGGGATTTCATCAAGATCAAAAGCTTCTGCACAGCAAAAGAAACAGTCAACAAAACAAAGAGGCAACCCACGGAATGGGAGAAGATATTTGCAAATGACAGTACAGACAAAAGGTTGATATCCAGGATCTATAAAGAACTCCTCAAACTCAACATACACAAAACAGACAATCATATTAAAAAATGGGCAGAAGATATGAACGGACACTTCTCCAATGAAGACATACAAATGGCTATCAGACACATGAAAAAATGTTCATCATCACTAGCCATCAGGGAGATTCAAATCAAAACCACATTGAGATACTACCTTACATCAGTTAGAATGGCCAAAATTAGCAAGACAGGAAACAACGTGTGTTGGAGAGGATGTGGAGAAAGGGGAACCCTCTTACACTGTTGGTGGGAATGCAAGTTGGTGCAGCCACTTTGGAGAACAGTGTGGAGATTCCTCAATAAATTAAAAATAGAGCTTCCCTATAACCCTGCAATTGCACTACTGGGTATTTACCCCAAGGATACAGATGTAGTGAAAAGAAGGGCCATCTGTACCCCAATGTTTATAGCAGCAATGGCCACGGTCGCCAAACTGTGGAAAGAACCAAGATGCCCTTCAACGGATGAATGGATAAGGAAGATGTGGTCCATATACACTATGGAGTATTATGCCTCCATCAGAAAGGACGAATACCCAACTTTTGTAGCAACATGGACGGGACTGGAAGAGATTATGCTGAGTGAAATAAGTCAAGCAGAGAGAGTCAAGTATCATATGGTTTCACTTATTTGTGTAGCATAACAAACAATATGGAGGACAAGGGTAGACGGAGAGGAGAAGGGAGTTGAGGGAAATTGGAAGGGGAGGTGAACCATGAGAGACTATGGACTCTGAAAAACAACCTGAGAGTTTCGAAGGGGCGGGGGGTGGGAGGTTGGGGGAACCAGGTGGTGGGTACTAGGGAGGGCACGGATTGCATGGAGCACTGGGTGTGGTGAAAAAACAATGAATACTGTTACGCTGAAAAGAAATAAAACATCTAAAAAAAAAAAAAAAGGACCTAGACTCAAGGATAAGAGCGACCGTTTACAGAAGTGGGAGAGGTAGGGGCAGAAACCTCACAGAGCATCTACTCTGTGGCCACTACATTTGAGACTAGGAAGAGGAGCCTGAGACCCCCCAGGGAGCTGAGAATAAAGCTTACACAACAGGAGATGGAGTCCGACTCCCAAGAAGAGTCATATTCTGATGGCATCATTAGAGATCCCGGGATCAAGCCATGACCAAAGGTATCTTTGGATATTTCAGCTACCTGCCGATAAACTTCCTTTCTGTGTTTTAGAAAGTTTGAATTGAAAGTCTGATTGAACCCAATCCTTCACCGACACAAAAGTCCTGACAGAATAATGACATTAAAATCTAAATCTGTATCCTCCAGCAGTAGACCCTTATATGGAGCCTTTAGTTTTGAAGTCAGACATGAAGAGAATGTTATAAGGCAGATAAAGTGAATGTTTATTTAACACAGACCATATGTCAGACTTGTTTCCAAGCATTTTACAGATTTTATCTCATTTAATTACCCCAGCAATCCCATGAGGCCGGTGATGTTATTACCATTATTAATTTCATGTTATAAGTGAAAACCTCAAGAGAGGGGAGAAAACTTGCCCAGCTCCACACCATGTGAATGACGACCAATAACAGAAAGTCCCACAGAGCCCCTCAAAGAGGGCTGACTCCTGAGTGACAGCTTCTAATTTCTGTCTTTGGTTTATCCTCAGCAGTATAACGTCTCCAGATTAGGTGGCATTATATTCTAGACAATAAATTTTAACCTCCAGTCAATTTAGCTCTCTTCCCAAACATTATATTTTATTTAGATTTTAATAAAATGTGGAGGGGAAAAAAAAAAACCTCATGTTTTATCCATTCCATCCAGACCCTGCAGTAAAAATTCAAAGTGTGCCATGAATGAATTCTCCCTTTCGATTTTTCAAAACCATTTCCTCTCAAGGTAACACCAAAAATGGGATGTTTCTTCTAGTTTCGAATAGAAAATTCATAGAAGCCATGGCTCTTCTATTCACAAATGGTTCTGTGAAAGCACAAAGGCAGAAATCATGGTTCCTTAGAGAAACACCAAAAGAAGTCTCTAGTTAGACAAGGTACGCCTTCCATTCTTTCCATTTAAATCCATTTTCTTTACTCAGCTTTCTCACAAACCTGAACTAAACGTCAACTTTTTTTTTTTTTAATTATTTATTTATTTATTTGACAGAGATAGATCACAAGTAGGCAGAGAAGCAGGCAGACAGGCAGGGAGCGGGCGGCGGCGGAGGGGCGGGTGGGTGGGAAGCAGGCTCCTCTCTGAGCAGAAAGCCTGATGCGGGGCTTGATCCCAGGACCCTGAGACCATGACCTGAGCAGAAGGCAGAGGCTTAACCCACTGAGCCACCCAGGCGCCCCGAAACTTCAACTTTCAAATAAAATTGTGGAAAACCTTGCTTGGCTTTTAGTTTAAAATGTTTCACCAGACACTCCACAAGGTCAATATGATGAAGGCGTTTGGCCTGATCTGTGGCTCGTGGTCCATTAAAGTTAGTCTGCTGTTTGAAAACAGCTTTTTGTGTTTATGCATTCATTTTGCAAAGCCTCAGAAACTATACTTTTTAAGTTGCCTCAGGTTTCAGATACATATAAAACTTTGTTAATTGAAATAGTAAACTACCCAGATCATAAATAAAGAGCTGGTAGTTACACTGATTATTATATACACACAACTAAGAAATTGGAGTCTCCAAGCTAAGCTGATCAGGACAAAAGTACAAAGTTTTAAAATGCCTTACTATAGCTTCCCCAAGAAAATTTTGGAAGAGGCATGAGAAAAAGGATGGGAGAAATAGGAGCATACTATATAACCAGAGGTTCAAGCCATTTCCAGACAGAAATCTGTGGACCAATGTGGACTCTATAGACAATAGATACTTTCAGAGTTTCTTTGAACCTGCAAATCCTGAAATTGCTACAGCCTCTGGGTAATATGGGACATATAAGTGTGAGGCTTGCTTGAGGAATCTGAACTATAGATAGAAATTTGAGAGTTATCAGCATATAGATGGCATGTGGAACTGGATATTACATACTAAGTCGGTGGGAGAGAGGAGTCTAGAAGATAGGAGAGGGGAGAGGTGGGGAAACTGGGGGTGGGTGGATGGGGGATCACAAAGGAAAGAACCTAACAGTTAGCCAACCAACCAGATTGTTGCAACAGAGATTCAAATGATGTCTGTTCACATTAAACTCCAAAAATAACTTTCCAGATTCTCTAAGGCAACCTATTTATAGAATGATGGTACTGAGTATAACAGCATCTTTTAAAAATCATCTGCAGTTAACTAAATTTATTCTTTAAATCACTTTGGATGTATTGATGATCATGTTAATGTTCACAGCAGGCAAAAGCTCTGGAAAGTTTAAGAAAAATCTTCTGTTCATGTTCTGAATAAACAACATTAATTGCTTAATATATTTGCCTCAAAGACTGGTCCTGGAATACAGCAAAGTTAGTGTTAATTATGTTTCTTCCCATTTAGCAAATAAGCTTGAATCCTATCACCCCTAAATTTCACACCAGAGATCCCAACTCAGTCACTGCTCTCCTCTGAGGTTAGTAACTCACATTTAGTCCTCTGAAGTAAAGCACAAGGGGCAGAACAAGAAATGAATTCTTAAATGCTTTTTATTTACTCTTTTGTAGGTCATTAGTCAATATTCTGTGTCTTATTTTCATAGTGTTGATAAAACAGAAATCTACGTCTGAAAACCTGTTTGTTTTCTTAATCTTGTTTGGAAATATATTTCCCTGTTTATTTCTCTTTTTCTTTCTTCTCCCACTAGCATTCAGTGGCTTACAAACTATTGTCAATTTTAGTTTCAAAATAGCTCTTGATCTTTCTCCTTTTTATCCCCACTGATGGCCTTATTTTTTTTTTTAAAGACTTTATTTATTTATTTGTTAGAGAGAGAGAGAGAGAGAGAGAGAGCGCGCATGCGCGCGCACAGGCAGACAGAATGGCAGGCAGAGGCAGAGGGAGAAGCAGGCTCCCCGCTGAGCAAGGAGCCCGATGTGGTACTCGATCCCGGGACGCTGGGATCATGACCTGAGCCGAAGGCAGACGCTTAACCAACTGAGCCACCCAGGAGTCCCATGATGGCCTTATTTTTAATGTACTTTTATTTTAATTGATGTATAATTTATAAACAATAAGATGCTCATATCCTAAGTATAAAGCTTGATGAGTTTTGATATATGTAAACCCCCAAGTAATCTCCACCCCAATCAAAATGCAGAACATTTCCATCATTCCCTCATGCATATTTCCAGGTAATCTCACCCTCAGCCTCATTCTTGAGGTGACCACTGTTCTGATCATCCTTACCACAGATTACCTTAACCTACTCTAGAATGTCAAACAAATGGAATCATACGGTGTTTATTTCTTTTTCTCTAATTTCTTCCATTTGACATAATGTTTTGAGGTTCATCTATTCTGCTAATACTAGAAATTTATTCCTTTATATTGCTAAGTAATGTCCCATTGTCTGAATATACCACACTTTGTTTATCTAATCTCTTCTTGATGAGTACTTAGACTATATTTTGAAGCTATGATAAACCAGTGCTATGAGCATTTTCGTACAAGTCTTTTTGTGGACGTGTTTTCACTTCTCTTGGGTAAATACCTAGCAGTGAAAGTGCTTGTTCATGACCTCATGTAAGTCCTCATCATTGTCAATCTGGATCAGAGAAACTGTGTCCTAAAGGATAGTCCTATTTCAGTCTTCTCGCTCCCTGTGGTAGAGAGAATAATGGCCTCCTAAAGCTGTACGAGTCCTACACCTGTAAATGTGCTACCTGAAATGATAAAGGGCACTTCGCAGATGAGATTACATGAAGTGTCTTCAGGTGGGGAGATTATCCTGTATTATCCACGGGTGCCCAATATGATCACAAGTGTCCTTATGAAAGGGAGACATGACAGTCAGTGAGAAAGCAAGACGTCTGAAGGTACTACACTGCTGACTTTGAAGATGGAGAAAGGGACCATGAGTTGAGGAATGCAGGCCCCCTCTAGAACTGAAAAAGGCATGGAAACCAATTCCCTTCTAGAGCTTCCAGAAGAAACACAGTCCTGTCAACACTCTGACTTTAGGGCTTCTGACCTCCAGAACTGTAAGACAACAAAATTGTATTGTTTCAAATTACTAATTTTGCGGCCATCTGTTACAACAGACATGGGAAACATTCACATTCCTTAAACTCTTCCTATTCATTTATTACCTCTGCCATCAGAAGGATCTTTTTTTTTTTTAAGATTTTATTTATTTATTTGACAGACAGAGATCACAAGTAGGCAGAGAGGCAGGCAGAGAGAGAGGAGAAAGCAGGCTCTCCACAGAGCAGAGAGCCCGATGCGGGGCTCGATCCCAGGATCCTGGGATCATGACTCGAGCCGAAGGCAGAAGCTTTAATCCACTGAGCCACCCAGGCGCCCCAGAAGGATCATTTTTTATTTGAAAACTGGATTTTTTTCTTCCCTTGCTTATTTTTTTTCTTCAGGATCAAATCAGAACTCTGGCATATTGCATAAAGCTCCTTAGGGTCAGCCCCTACCTCTCTATCTAGACTCATTGACCACCACTCTGTGTAAGAGAACTCTGCCCCCTTCTTGGCGTGTTGTTCTTGATTTTGCAACATTCTATACTCTTTCCAGAATCTGTGACTTCTGCCCCAACAGTTTTGCCCTTGACTATTTAACAAGCAAAATCTCTATTCACTCATAATATTTTAAATCTATCATTACCTCTTCTGCCAAGCCTTCCTGACTTTTTCAGTTAAGGCCCAGACCCTCTCTTTGCAGATCCTATAAACCTCTACTGTGACATTTTCATAATATATTAAATTGTTCCCTTGAAAATCTGACTCCAAGAAGTGTATGAGCTTCTTGTGGACAAGGATCATGTCTTTCCATTGGAATACTCCCATTATCTAGTAAACAGTAAGAAATCACTCAGAGTTAATGAATAAATGAATGGACTATATAATTAAATATCCCTATAATCATAATGCAAATACAATTTTCCAGTTAACATTTATATAATTTTTATTGTCTTAAATCTTGCCAATATTCTCATTTATCATTTTGTGTTTCTTTAATATATTCTTACATATTTAAAGGCAATTTTTATTGTTTTAACAATCAATAAAATGCTAACAAAAAAGATTTCTCTCTGTGAAAAAAAGTACATTCTTAAAGTGCTTTGGACTGTATACTTTAAAAAAAACAACTCTCAAATGAAAAACTTGCTAGTATATGATTATTTTCATAGTATTCTTACACACACGTGCACACACACACACACGCACACATGCACACACACATCTTGTGTCATAATCTACAAGTTTCTGAAATTGACTCTATAATCATGGATGTTCATTTAACGTCCCTTGGGAGTTTGCACTGAATGAAGGGTACTTCTAGTTCTTTTCTTTTAAGATTTTATTTATTTATTTAACAGAAAGAGATGGAACACAAGCAGGGGGAGTGGGAGAGGGAGAAGCAGGCCTACTGCTGAGCAGGGAGCCTGATGCAGGGCTCCATCCCAAGACCTTGAGATCATGACCCGAGCCCAAAGGCAGACGCTTAACAACTGAGCCACCCAGACATCCCTACTTCTAGTTCAAATGATAATTTTGATAGTATCAATGACTCCTTACCCGGAACCCATGACACTATATAGTCCCAAAGTTGACATGATGAAACACTTCTGCCTAGGATAAAGTTCAGACCTAGCCCTCCCCTCAGACCTGGGCTAAGAAATGCCATCTGTAACGGGTGGCCTCATGTATGTCATGCTGATTATACACGTAGCACCAAAATACACGTGCCTGAAACTCAAATATTTGTTGACCTAATAAATGAAAGAATTCTATCAGATGCCTTGGGGAGCAAGGTTGGAAAGAGTTCTAAGATTACTTGGGCTAAAATTTAAAATGGCCCAATGACTAAAATGCTCATTTTGAGGTCTTTACTACTTCATAAACCTTTTTAAGCAGGATTTTCTCCCTGGCAGTCACCACCAACCTTCTATTATTTCTTTATTTCCTACATTATATGAAAATCCCAATGAAGTTCATTATTTTTATCCACAGTGAATAGACTCTTCCTACCTTTGCCTGCAAGCACAACTGTGACAGGAACTCCTGCTTATTTTAAAACACGGATTACAGAAAAATCTCAAAAGAGAGTGAAGTGGATCAAGGAGAGTGAAAAAAGGAAATTGGTCCTCATCGATTGCCAATCCCAGCTCCCTGTCAGCCTAGCCAAGCAAACAAAGGCGTATTGGGTTCTTCCCTCTCTGCCTGCCTGCTCGGATCTCCCACAGACCCAGGTGGTTGTTCCGAAGTTCTCTCCCCTCCATCTGCCGATCCCAACTGTGTGCTACATAAATGCTCTTGAGATTTCTCCCAGAGCAATTCCTACCCGCTCTGCTGTGTGTATCTCCTGCTGTTACCCATGGCTGGTTCCTCCCTCAGGACAAGCCTGTGATTTCTTTCTCTGTAGCTGGGCTTCCTCCAAGGACGATGAGAGACTAGAGAGAAGCTGGGAGGACACCAGGACAATGGACCCCACAATTCCTCTGGCACAGAAAGCCGAGTCCTCCCAGTGGCATTTGAAGGCAGAGAACTACAGAGCTTGGGTAGAGCAACAGGTTCCCAGACTGATGTGTCATTTGAACCTCTTACCCCCAAATGCCTGAAATGTCCCCACGCAGAGAATTGTGTTCTTTTTAATAATCCCAGGTGGAATCTCTTGTAGGAGACTTCCTTAAACTCCGCTCCCCTTTTTAGCATATACAAAACAGTGCCTTTCTTTTGGAGCAGTAAATTCTTTTTAAAGGCTTGTAATCCATTATGGAGGGATGCACTTGGACGATATGTAACAAATAACTTCTCAAACTATGTAACCAGAACAAAAAAGGAATGAAAAAAATAAAAAGGTGGCACATGGTGTTTAAGTTTTCATTAGCCTCCAAATGAGCATCTGTTTATGGACAAGACTCTGCCAAGTCACCTGTTCCCGGCACACTGGGCATGGCAAACAGGTTCAGATGTCTTAATAGCAGAGGCAGCATTCATCTATCCTAAGTCTCCACAGTAAATCCCTTAACATCACAACCCAGCATAGAGTACCACATGCGGCCCTTCACGGATAAACTGCCTCACCAGAAGGCATTTTCATAAATAATACAAAATGAAGATGATGATGATTACAATTTTTTAAACATACATGGGTGCTGTCCAGAGCTTTAGCATTGACTGAGCTGATATGCATGGACCTGGGGCTGCACTGGGCACCTTGTTACATACCAGAGATACTGCTCCCAATCCCCCAAGATTGCCACCTGTAATTTATTCCTGTAATGAAGAACAATGAGAAGTTCCTCCCTACCTTTCCCACGGGACCAGGGTTTTGTGGATATTAACAAAATAAAATCCATTTCCTTCTTTCTGTATCAAAAAGAGTCCTTAAAAATAGAATTTTCTGGGTCAAATTTCTCACTTAAACTCTCCCAGTCCATAATACTTTTCAGAAAGAAACTCCAAAAATTAGGCATTCTCCCAATCTGGCTACCTCTAGGTGACCACAGCTTTATCAGCTTCTCAGATGCTGGGATCTTCTTCAGACTCAGGACCCTATTTCTAATTTATCATCTTTGAAATCTAGAGGCCAAAAGCAGCACAGAGCCAGATCTTATTATAAAAACTTCCTTGCCTTGTCCAAAAATTTGGAAAAGACCTGCCTGTGAAGAATGTGTTCACAGAGAAAACAGCTGCCCTCTGCTCAGGCCCCTGCAATCCTCCTACCACTCATGTCACTCCAACCCTTCTTCTCTCCTGACCACATCTGCAGCTGACCAGAGGGAATGAGCCCCAGGCTGCCCCCACGGATTCCTTGGCCCCCTCAAATACATAACCTGCCTCAAGCTCTCCTCCCTCATAATGCCAACCATCACACTCTGGTTTCCTGAAATCAAAAAATATATACGTGCTGTTTTTTATCTGATCCATCCCTCCTCTTACTTACAACTTCTGGGAGTGACCCTCTTAAAATATAAATCAAATAATTCTTTTGTTTAAAACCAATAGCTCCAAAGTGTACCTAGAATAATGTCCAAACTCTGTCCCACAGACTCTCTCCCCTTTCCATTTCTGACCACAGCCTCCCTACTAGCTTACAGGCACACATGTGTGCACACAGCATCCCTGTGTTCATGCACACACACACACACACACACACACACAAAGGCCTTGCATGACTGGCTCCTTCCATCTTTCAGATCTTAGCTCCTTGACATCACCACTCCGAGAAAACCATGGCATGCAGAATAATGGCCCCCCAAAGACATCTACAGCCTAATCCCTGGGACCTGGGAATATGTGAGGTTACAGGATGAAGGAGAATTATGACTGCAGATCAAGGTTGTTACTTAACTGACTTAACGATAATTAGCCATCAGGGAAATGTAAATCAAGGCCATAATGAGATGTCACCTCATGTCGTAAGAAATACCAACTGTTGGTGAGGATGAGAATAGGGAACCTTAGGGCACTGTTGGTGGGAATGCAAACTGGTGCAGCCACTATGGAAAACAGTATGGAGGTTCCTCAAAAAGTTAAAAATAGAACTACCTTATGATCCAGTCATTCCACTACTGGGCATTTTCCTGAAGGAAACAAAAGCACTAGTTTGAAAAGATATATACACCCCTATGTTTACTGCAACATTATTTACAATAGCTATGATATAGAAGCAACATGATTGTCCATCAATAGATGCATGGATAAGGAAAACATGAAATATAAATATATAGATAATGAAATATATACAATGAAATTTATATGTGGAATATTATTTGACCATGAAAAAGAATGAAATCTTGCCATTTGCAGCAATATGGATGGACCTAGACGGTATTATGCTTAGTTAAATAAGTCAGCTAGAGGGTGCCTGGGTGGTTCAGTTGTTTAATCAACTGCCTTTGGCTCAGGTCGTGATCCTAGAGTTCCGGGATCAAGTCCCACATTGGGCTCCCAGCTCCATGGGGAGTCTGCTTCTCCCTCTGACCTTCTCTCCTCTCATGCTCTCTCTCTCTCAAATAAATAAGTAAAATCTTAAAAAAAAGTAAGTCAGATAGAGAAAGGAGAATACCATAATTTTTACTTTATGTGGAATCTAAAAAGCAAAATAAATGAAAACAAGAACAGACTCAAATACAAAAAACAGACTGGTGGGGATGGAGAGGGGAGCAAAAGAGGTGAAGGGGATTAAGAGGTACAAATTTCCAGTTATAAAATAATAAGTCACAGAGACAAAAAATACAGCATAGGGAATATAGTCAGTAATACTATAATAACACTGTATGGTGACATATGATAAGTACACTCACCATGGCGAACACTACATGTCTAAGAACTATCGAATAACTGTGTTGTATACCTGAAACTAATATAATATTATATTACAACTGTATTTCAATAATAAAAAAATTAAGGTATTGTTCTAAATTATCCTGGTGTTCTCAATGTAGTCACAAGAAGGTTTTTTTTTTCCCTTTTTTAAGAATTTATTTACTTATTTGTCAGAGAGAAAGAGTGAGCACAAGCCGGAGGAGTGGCAGGCAGACAGAGAAGCAGTCTCCCCAATGAGCAAGAAGCCTGGTTGCGGAAATTGATCCCAGGACCCTGGAATCATGACCTGAGCTGAAGGCAGCTGCTTAACCAACTGAGCCACCCAGGTGTTCCTATCATAAGAGTTTTTAAAAGTGGAAGACGAAGATATGACTATGGAGGAGAGAGCAAGAGAGATGGCAATATAAGAAGGACTCGGCATCTTCAAAGATGGAAGAAAAGCGCCATGAGCCAGGGAATGTGATTGTCTAGAAGTTAAAAAAAAAAAATAAAAAAAGACAAGAGATTTCCTCCTAAATCCTCTAAAAAGAATGCAGCCCTGCAGACACTTGGATTTTAGCTGAGTGAGACTCATTTTATACTTCTGAACAACTGAACTGTAAGATAGTAAGTTTATGCTGTTCTAATTAAGCCACTGCCTTTGCGGTCATCTGTTACAGCAGCAGTAGGAAACTGATCTATACCCCTTCTCCGAGTATCCCACTAGTATAGTCAAACCCTGTTCTTAACAAATGTATTCAACCACATTTTATTGTTGCAGTTTCTGTGTGTCAAATGCTTTTTTTGCTCCTGTTGATGCACCTAGCGAACAAAATAGACAAAAACCTCTTCCTTCATTTTGCTTACAATCTAATAGATAAGCCCCATATTTGGCCTTTTGTCACAACTTGAGACTTTTATATAACATTTTGCATCCTATTTGGATTTTTACTGGGGAATTTTTTGTTTGTTTGTTTGTTTGAATTTCCTATGTGAGTTACCATCTCTTCACAGGTCATCACTATGCAAATCAAAACAGTGTCTGTTACATAGTGTTCAATAAATACATTTTTGGATAAATAAGTGAATGACTCAGATAATGAAGGATCTTATGACGGTGTGTGTTTCCCAGAAATTCCTCCTCACTATTTATTCTTTTGGGTTCTTTCTGTTCCTGTGCACTTATTAATCAAAGACCCAAGAAACAGCCATGTGTAAAGAAATTACAGTCCAAAAGAATCCTAGCAGCGAAGGCTGCCTTAATCAGCTAGGGCTGTGATGTCAAGAATACCATAGACTGGGTGGCTTAACTAACAGAAGTTTATTTCTCACAACTCTGAAGGCCAGAAAGTCCAAGGTCAAGACAGCAGCAGATCTGGTGTCTGGGGAGAGCCCTCTTTCTGTCTTGTAGGTGGCCATTCTCTCATTGTAGTCTCACGTGGCTGAGAAAAAGAGAGCCTGTCTCTATCCTGTCTCTTCTTATAAGAGCACAAAGAACATTTATGAGGGTTTCACCCTACTGACTTAGTTATCTTCCAAAGGTCCCACCTCCAAATACCATCACAATGGCAATTTAGGCCTCCTAAAATACGAAACTTGGGGGAAGAGGGGTTCTAAACATTCTGTCTAAATCCTCTAAAAAGGCTATAAGCAATTTGGTGTGTTTAATCCTTGTGCACTAAATGGCTATGATAAATGCTGTTTCACTCCTTGATCAAGTCCAACATTTACCTAAACTGATGGCTCTGGGAGGAAAGAAACCGTGTCTTATTCCTTAATTGTCTATATGATCCCAGCACTTGTGCCTGGAACATTCTAAGTCTGATTGTTGAAAGAAGGAATGAACAAAGAATATCTCTGTACTTTGGATTACAAATGTTTGTAAATTGGAGCTTCATCTGAAAAACATTTTTGTTTCCCTCCACTCAGAGGATGTATAGCAAAATACTGATTTGCTACAATTAGCAGGACTACCCAAGAAAGTAAGAAGACAGTTGTCCAGCGGTGTTTGGCTTTCATATTAGAGGCAGTGGGTGGCGAATGCATGGAGCACTTGTCCCTATTTAGGGACGAGAACAGTAACTGAGTCAAGTATTTATTGAACAGTTGATGCCTTGCCCTCTTTAGGGTGGCAGTATCTTACCAGTAGAGACATGTTATTTATTGAGTCAATGTTATGCTAAATTTTCAGACTGGTCTATAGAATATCTTAACCCTGGTGCCAGGGACACTTAGATAGAAAGGGGGACTGAGGGACAGTCATAGTAAAATGACTAGTAAAAGGGGGGATGGGGAACCATGATCAAGGACACAGGCAAAGCACTACCAAAAGACAGAGATGAAACAAGGACTGTAATGTTTCTTAGTTTAAAAATCCCCCAAAGAGATCAAAAATAGATTTCTTCTTATAAATGAATGTCACATGAGGATATATTCAAGAATGATTGCTTTAAAATGAAAATCAGTTGTTTTCACACATGGAAAGTATATTTTTAGTCTTTTCAAACCTTTCCACATATTTACTTTTCATTTTAAAGACTGAAATAATATAAACATGACTGTAAGGGAAGCTGAGTATTTAGTGGGTTATTGCTTTCTTTTATGAAACTTCCTCAGTTTATTCCTAATCTATTTTTAGAAGCTATTCCTTTAACTTCTTTTCCATTCATTTAGGTTAGAAAAAAACCCTTCAACTTATAATCATTTTTCTGTTCTCTTTTAGAAAAAATATTTAAATTATCTCAAATATTAACACAGGCATATAAATTATAATAAAAATATCAAATTTAAAATTTTTTCCAGACTCCTTTATCCTAGCCCTTGAACTTTCACACTACCATTTGATGATTACAGTAAGACTTCAATGCCTGTCAGGTTAAAGAGACAATACTTCAAAATCCTTAACCAAAGCAAATAAAAATTAAGATGAAAATTAAACTGAATTTTTTTAAGAATGAAAATTATTCTTAATCTTGTGACGTGATGGATTAAATGCTGGATTCAAGAAACATGGCTTTGATTTAGCAGACTTAGCAGTACTTTGTGTAGATGCCAAATAAGGGATGATAGTTGTTGTCTAAGACACTTATTTTCCAAGATGCTGAACCCATTCTCCTCTCTTACCTTACACCACCTCATGTGAGCTCTTGGTTTTGAACACAATTCGGGCAATAGTTTGGAGATAAATTTAGCTTAAGACTTCTCTATTAAGAAAAATCTGTCATTGCTAAAGAGTGTGGCAGTGAATAGCAGTGATTGCAGGAAACAATGGGAATGATTACTTGGTATAGCAGGTCTTGGTAGTGCTCACACTGCTGAGTGATAAGAAGGTATTTTGACAAAAGAGAATTATAAGATCCTATGTAATCTAGTCACAGATGCCTCAGGTTTGCTGCCTGGAGAGTGAATTGATCCAAAGCCCTTCTTGTCTAAGAAAGCCCTTCTTCTCAACTATAACATCACATTTCTAAAAATGTTATTGCTTTGCTGACTACATATACTTTTACAGGGATATGGGTATAAGAATACAAAATATATAACTTTAATATTTAATTTAAGAACATTAAAAGTGTATTTTTTGGCATTTGTGTTTTCAGAATCTAATTACAAGTAGGAAGGAGTACTAGAATCTGGAAGCTGATGGTTATATGAATCAAAGAGATGCTGTAGGGAATAATGAGTTTATAGTGCACTAGAACTCAGATGACTAAGGCAAGGCATTAATGATGCCAAGGTCACTGGCCCCACCCCCATAGAGCCATTTAGTGTCACACAGAGGAAGAGGTTGCTAATTAAGGAACCTTGGCCCTGATATTGAAATGTCTGCTGTTAGTCACAAATGAGACAGCATGAACATTTTAATGAGTCCCATAATCCCACTGGAAAAACAATTCAAGTGTGTTATTGAAAATCAATAGCATTATTTTTCTGACTGTATACAAAAGAAGAAGACTGCTTTAAATGGAAAACATAAACAAGTCGACCAAGCTCACCATATGAGTGAATAATGAATTTAAACACAAAATTCTTAGAGTGTGGTTTTGAATCTGTTATGACACATTATTATTATTAGCTAGATACCATTGGACAAGGTATTTAGAATTTTCTGTCTCACACACACACAGCAGGTTGTTGTCAGGTCTAAAGACACTTTATGTGAAAGTACTTAGCATATAATAGTTTCTCAATTAAAGGGACCATGTTGCTGTCATGTCTCCCCTACTAGGCAGAAGTCCATGAGCACAGAGAACTTTTAATCATCTCTTACTCGTCTGCACCAGTTCAGTTCAAATCAATGTGTGTTTATTGTGTCCTTACTCTAAGGTAAGTGTAGCATTATATACGAAGGGTATAAAAAGAGATACAACAAAAGACAAGAGGCATGCCTCAAGGAGTTCAAACTAATAAAAGATTCACAGAGTTTATAGTAAACACTTGTAAACACTGGTTGAATTAATAGATGAATAATGATAAATGTACAGTGAATGACTGTTGTCATGTCATTTCTGCCCATTTAATAATATTTCTACCCTTCTGTATTGAGACACAAACCACAACATATTTATGTTCTTTGTCATTGATACTTCCAGGCATACAGCTAAATTAATCAGCTGATGAATGCTACTAATGACTTAAGATGCAATACAAATTCTTTGTTGTGTGTCATTCACTCCAAAATGACCATAATGACAAGTTCACAAACGAAGTGAGGAAAAACCACGACAGGGGCTTACGATGGAGGGAGTTTAATTTGTCCAAAGAATATTGGCAAGTCTTATTTAATTCCTCTTTTTCCAACATCAAATTAAAGAAGGAACTAACATGAATTCTGAATTATTGATCTCAAAAGCAAAGTTTTTCTGCAGTAGATACTGTTCTAATACCTGGATATGGATCTCACTTTTAATAGATCACTTCATGAGGAAAACAAACAGCAAAAGAATTTTGTAAAATCTAGAAAAGTAAGAATAAAATGTAATCACTAATATGTTTTGCTATTCTTATCTTTGTTCTTTTCTCCATATTCAGAAACATTTTTGTATAGTTCTAATCAAACTGCATTTAAAATATGGATTCTGCTTTTTTTTTAAACTTCACAGCTATTTTAGATGCACAATTTCTACTGACCACATACCATATACCATCCATCCCATCCCAATTAAACCTTCTCCTTGGTCACTGCATGATCCGTGGTCTTTTATTGACCTTGCTTCAGATCGCATGATGGATTGATCCAGAGCAGGGAACCAGGGATGGATCAAAGGGGGGTTTCAGAGGAATCTGGTTTTGGTACCAAAAGATAAAATCAAACTAGTTTCTTTCTTTCGGTTAAAGTTGTAGATTATTTAAAAACCAATCTGAAAAGAATCTGTGACATATGTATGTGAGCTTACATACATATGTATACACAGATAGATAAATTGATAGATACACATTTTACAACCAAAATGAGATGTCCTCAGAGAAGTTCTGCTTGCTCCCCAGGCTCAGCCTCCTTCCTGTCTTCAGGCTCCATGTATTACATCACCTTTGTGTAAACCAAGCTATTTGCTTAAATTGATCCAGTTTGAGTTTCGGTCCCTTGTAATCAAACAAGTTCTACTACAACATATCAATGCTTTTCCATTTAAAACATAAAAGGACCAAATTTAAGTAGGAAAAAAAATTAAACCATAGGACAAAAGACTAAATAAAAAATAACAGTCAAAGCAACCAAGATGTCCTTCAATAGGTGAAGTGATAAACTTTGATACATCCCTATAATAGAATAGCATTCAGCAATAATAATATGAGCTACTGAACCACAAAAAGACAGGAAGAACCTTAAATCTGTTAGCAAGTGGAAGAAGTCAATCTGACAAGGCTATATACTGTATGATACCAACTACATGACAATGTAGGAAAGGCAAAGCTATGGAGACAGTAAGCACATCAGTGGTTGCCTGGGGTTAGCAAGAGGGAGGGACGAAGAGACAGAAGACTTAAAGTGAAGGGAAATGGCTCTCTGCGATTCTATAACGGTGGACACCTGTCATTACACATTTGTCAAACCCCACAGAATGTATAACACAAAGACAGAACTCCAATGATTTTAATTCATAATAATGTATCAATATTGGCTCATCAAGTGTAACAAATATACCACACACCAAATGAAAGCAAGATGTTACTAACAGGAGAAATTTGGGGGCTGGGTAAGGGGGTTTATGGGAACTCTCCACACTTTGCACTCACTTTTTTGGTAAATTGCTAAAAAAAAATTTTTTTTTCCACCTTCAAATCTATGTCCCTCTGGAAGCAAATTTTCAAAGACCACTAATATGTTTACAATAACAAAAATTTTCATGGTTATGCATTGTCAGGTCCTTAAGGACAGGGTTAGTGTCTTGCAAAGCTGCATAATTTCCTTGTAATCTAAGACAGTGTTTATATGTGGGAGGTACCAAATAAATATTTGATAAATAACAGATGGATGAATGAATATTATACTGTCAACAAGCTGATGTATAACCTTCAATGATTAAAAATTGAAATAACTTCTTCAACTAACTCTTGGTTTCTCTTCATCTATAAACCATGCACATGGCAAGTATAATATTTCTCATGTGTCTAAAAATAATACTCAATTTAAGTTAGCTTTCAAGCTACAATTTTTGTTTGAGAATAAAAAAGCAAAGAAACGAGCTATAATGTTTCCAATTTGAGAGAACTCGCTTTCCCTTTAATTTAAAATTCAGTCTCCTGGGGCAAAGTACTCTGTTAAATTCAGGGTTCTCTTTTTATTCCCTTGTTCCTTAAGGTAATTTAGATTGCTAAGGGCTCATACCCTGCAAAGGAGACTGGGGTCTGGGCACTGGCGTTTGCCCTCATTGCATCACATGGAGGGTTAGCTGCCCTCACCTCCAGCCACGACAGCCAGACTGTTCCCCTCTGCATCCGCACCACTAGACTTGGCAGGGCCTCTGATTGGTAAGCGCGTACCCCTTTGGTCTCTTTGCAGCAACCTCAAGCTCTTTCCTGGCCAAGAGCCCATTGCTGGCTTACCTTGTACCCTTGTGGCATGCATAGGAACCTCAGATGAATTTCTGCTCTGCTTTTAAGGTCTGGGCACTGTGATGCCATCTGCAGTCTTATTTTCCAACTCCTTAAGGTCTTAGGCCTAAGACATTTGGGGTGGCCCTTCCCTCTGCTGGAGCACTTCTCTCCAAGATAGCCATGTAACTCATGTGGTTCTTTGTTACAATACTGCCTTTCAATAAGACCATCCTGATCTTCCTTTACATTTTTGCACACTCCTGCACTCTTGGTTCCTTACTAATTTTTTTCTATTTTTCATGTAGTAATCATCCGTTAAGAGAGTTATTTATGGTCTCTGCCCACCTCCCATGCCCAGTATAAACTTTATGATAGTACAGAATCTTTTTCCTCTTTCTTTTACTGACATATCCCAAGTGCCTAGAGTAGAGTATTGGATATAGCAACTGCTTGATAAATGTGTTTTGAATAGATACATTTCTGTCCTTTTAAATAAAACTTCTCCTCCATGCAATATAGAATGATTCTGTCAACACAAGTCACAGAGAACAGTGACTGTCCCCACCATTCACACACGTTCTACACCCTCCACTCTGTCCTACTTCCCTGTTTGCCTGTTGTCTCCCTTCTAACATATGCCAACCTCTCTGATCTCAGGCTGTTTTCTCCTCTGTGCAAGATCTGTCTTTGATCTTCCTCTTCCACTGGGTGGCCTCTCTGTACTCATTCCTCCAGTTTATCTGCCTTACCTTTCCTTAAATCACGGTTCTGTAAAGTGTCTTAGGGAAGGCATAGTTTCCCACCAGTTCTCACAATGGAACTATTACTCTACCTCATACTCTCAGGCTCTCCGTTTCAGACAGTAGAGCTGACAACTGACACCATGAGATGAGCACATTGCTTAGGGAGACTGATAGAATGAGATATGTTCTGTGTATGGAACCTGGGAAGCACTACAGTTTAAGGGATGGGAAGAGTGGAATAAGTGAGAAGAGACAAAAAATATTGAAAAAAAATAGGGACATAAAGAACTCTTAGAAACCAATGGAAAGCCTGGTGGTGGGTATTATGGAGGGCACGTATTGCATGGAGCACTGGGTGTGGTGCATAAACAATGAATTCTGGTACACTGAAAAGAAGTTTAAAAAAATTTAAAAATTAAAGAAAAAAAGAGAAACCAATGGAAAAAATATTTCATGAAGATAGTAGCCATATTCGTATCAAAACTGAAATAGAGTTAAGTAAGCTAGATCTGAAAATCCTCCCTTGGTTTGGGAAATTAAGTAGGTCATTGGGTTCTCAGTAGGATCAGGTTCTGTGGAATTGTGAAAGGGTGGAACCTAGACACCAAATGGTAATGAGGTGAGGCATAAGGGATGAAGATACCTTTTCCCCAGCCCCTCACCAGACTTTTGTGAGTGAGCTCATCTGAGACTTGAGAACTGCTCAATAAGCCCAACCTAGATCACCCACCTATAGACGAAGAAGCCAAATAAATGGTATGTGCTAAGTTACTGAATTCTGAGTGGATTCTTGTGTAGCAAAACTGATATATGAGCAAGACTTGATCGTGTATGAAAGTACGTGGTAAGTTGCTCAAGAAGAGAAAGAGCCTGCAAATTTGGAAATGAGATGATAACAAAGCAAGGCACATAAGGGAGTGTGAAAGACTGGGATTCCAAGCAAATGTGGAGGAGTAAGTGTAAATGAAATGAGTTTATAGAAGAGAGGACAGGAGATGGAGGGAGACAATCCATGGCCTGAAAACTCACACTCACAGCACAGAGTCAGTGGTTGAAGAGATTGACAAAGCTTTGACTGATTCCCTCTTAAGCAATGCTGTTACCAAGAGACTCTATGTCCAGTAACACTTCTTTTATCACCACATTCTCCCTTCTCCATCCATTTCTGAATTAGGGAGCAATGAATACCAAACATAATTTAGATCACTACTTCCTAGGTATTTTTGCAACAATTCTGCAAATTCTTCAAAATAAGTAAGCAGGAGCCTACATCCATCATTGGAAATTCAGACAATTAGGGTCCCTCTTACAATAACCAAAGATTAAATTATCAAAGATTAAACTACATGTCACAACACCATTATTCAAAGTTGAAATAAAATGCTTCAAAATGAATCTGATTTAATGAAATACCAAAAAAATATTCTTATTTGGAAAAATGAGGTGTATGAACTGCATTGTATCTCTTCAAAATTCATATATTAAAACTTTACCCCCAGTACCAGAGAATGTGACTGTATTTGGAGATAGAAACCTTAAAGAGGCAATTAAGTTAAACAGTCATTAGGGTAGTTTCTTGTCCAATATGACTGATGTCCTTAAAAGAATGGAGTATTAAGACACAAGCAGTACAGACAGAGGGACAAACAAGTAAGGACACAATGAGAAGGCAGCCATCTGCAAACCAACAAGAGAGGCCTCAGAAGAAACCAGCCATGCTGACACCTTGATCTTGGACTTTTAGCTTCCAGAATTGAGAGAAAATAGATTTCTGTCATTTAAGTCACTCAGCCTGTGTTATTTTGTTACGGTAACCCTAGCAACATAATACATGAGGAGATTTTCTATTAAAAGTAGATCAAGGAAACAAAGGTTATGTTTTATAAACATCCATCAAGAGGAATGTCAGCAATTTTGATTGGTGAGTCAGAGAATGAAGCCATAAACTAGAGGAGACAGACTGGGATCGTACTGGTAATAACCAATCCTGGTGAAGGGCTAACATCCAATAGTAGCGATCAGTAACCCAGTAAAGTATATCTAATGTGTGAACAAAGGACTCACTTTAGGGATGAGAAGGTCCATTTTAAAATGTGGGGAACCTCAGCATATGCACAGGCACAAGTATGGGATAAAGCTAAGAGTCAGGTGGATGAGGTCCTATTTATGATGCTAAAGGCATACATAGAGTGGACTATCTCTCTCTGTAGGTTTGGAGAAGAATCTAGTTCCTGGGCAAAAGAGGATTTGAAAAACTGGAGAGGATAACAGAGTTCCAATTAAGCTGACCGGTGTGATGGTAGGTAGACAAATCCCATAAGGAAACCAAAAGGCTCAGCAACATTGTTTTGTCACTTGGCCAACAGAGTTGTGCCAACAGGAAGGTACTTACGGAAAGGCAGTCATTTGTCAGCTCTAAAAGGGCTGGGCCACTCTGCTGCAGCGTGGCTAACTCTATAGCCCCACCTGCTGGTAGAAGTGGGGGTAAGGTTAACATTGCCTGCATTTGCCAGGGCTGTGGGAGGAACAGGGTTGAGCCAAACCTGCCACTGCCAGAAGGCGTCCATGTCCTTCGCTAAAAAGACTGCAGTAATGTCTGCTGGAGGGACACAGACATGGCATAAAAGCAACAAGGTGCTCTGGAATGCAAAATTGCACTAGACTCTCCAAACTGTCCTTTTTACACCCTGAAAAAGGATTTAAAATGTTACTCCACATTTCTGCATTCTTAATGCCCAGATATCGAAAGTAACAGAACTCAGACTGTATTTCCAAATCAGTATGTCAAACACTACCTTGGGACTGAATATACCATTAAAACATTTTGTGTGTATGAGGACAAAGAAGAGATTGTTCAAATAAGCTCTCTTACTTTTTCTCTAAATAAAGCTCATCTCAACATGGGGACACTTTGAAAAAACATACAAATCCTATCTTCAAAAGTCTTAATGTTTACTGAGATTTTTCAGAAGTAACCTCACCAGGGAATCTCTTTATGTGTGTCCATTATTATTTATAAACCTCATACAAAACTGAGTTCAAAAAGGAAAGTATGTTCTAGATATACTTGCCAGAGTTCTGTTACAAAAATGCTGTCTAATGCACAACCCCAGAAATCTCAATGGCAAACAGCAGACATTTATTTCTCCCTTATGGGTCTTTAGCTTGACCAGGATGGGTCTGTTTCAGGCTGTGGGTCAAGGTCAGTTTTAAGTTTGTTCCACAGGTCTCTTGTCCTGGGACAAGTGGCTTCCCAGGGCATGATCTTCTCATCTAGATGGCAGAAGGACAAGGAGCCACACCTAGCCATGCAGACATATTTGGAACCTCAGTTCCTGTAACATCTGCTAACATTTCATCAGCCAAAAAGTCACATCGCCAAACCCAGAGTCAGTGGGGTGGAGATAAACACTCCACCTACTCTATGGGGAGGTAATGCAAAGGCTGTAAATGTATAGTCCTGTTACAAGATAAGAGTGAAGTTGGCAGACAATAATCCATTGTATCAGAATTGTTTGTCAGTAGGCGTAGCTACGGAATCTTTAAGAATCCTGGAGACTAGTTGTCAATTTCCTGCCTTGCTGCTCCCGTTTCTGGGAACTTTGGCAATACGGGACTTCTACAAGCATGGATTTATAACTGCTAGCTGATTCTGTCTTCAGAATGGGGTATATGAATCATCAAAGGGAACATGTCTGAAGTCTTTGTCTTTTAGATGGTTGAGCTATAATATAGGATCATTCCTTTGACTTTTATTAAGAGCGTTTATTGAGTTAATAAATGAAATCACATATGTCAGCTAGGCAGTTAATATATTACCAGCTAGCCAACATAACGTAACAGAAATTCACAAAACTATCTTTAAGGGCTCTTACCATATGGTAGGTCATAGTGAAATTTGCTTTGGTCTGTAAGGAAGAAATCCCAGATGTAGAAGTAGTGGCATAGCAAAGATCTAAGGCTTGGACAGAAGAGACAAACCTTCATGTGTGGATACAGTGCTATGCCCTTCCTAGTTTATAAGTAGGCTCTAAGTTCCTTTCAAATTAAGGTTCCCCACCAGGGTCAGGAGCAGCAACCACTGAAATTTGCACACTCCTTTGTAAAGAAGTAGGAGACAGCAGAGCATGGTGTCTACTCACTTAAGATCATCTCTGGTAGATAATCTTTGCCTCACCAGTTGTCTGGTCTAGTTGTTAAGTAATGTGAAAGCACCTTGACCCATGTCTGGATAGTAGTTCTCATTGTCAGTCTTCCCACCCACCTGGACAAGTTTCCTAACCCGAGTCATTTGACACAAGGCTACCTTTCATTGACAGAATAATGAAAATGAAGGTAGCAGGATGTATTAGAAAAAGTAAGGAAAATAAAAACTGAAAAATCCTAGAAGCTCCTTAAGATTCTAGAAGGTAGGGATTTTACAATGTTTTCATTTGGCTGCCGAGCAGCAGAATTGTATCAAAATGATAACACACTTAATAGCAACCAGAGTTTTTTAGTAACCCAAATTCTGAAGCTATATAAATGTCATCTCAATATTACTGGTGTTATTCCTTCTGAGAATGTGTTACCATTTTTATTTCTTTGTAGTTCTTATAATTGTATAATGTAGAGACTTTGGGATTTTTCATAGAGTTTTAGAATAGTAAAATCCTGCCTCATTGAAGGCCACTTAATTAACAGATTTATCCATCATGACACACAACTGGACAAAAATAAGGAATTTAAAATATTTTTCTTTCCTATTCTCCCTGCGAATCCTGAGTTTAAAAGCCTAGGCAAACAGGAGTTGAAGTCTGAACATCATTGTGATTCTTAGGCATTGACTTCCAGGAATACCAAACTCCACTGTAAGAAATTTCTAAAAACTTACTACGTTTACAAAGATACCGGAGAAAAGAACCCCCATTTTTTTTCCAATTTGTATAAATACAGCAGGAGTTGCCTAGAGCAGAGGTAAGGAACTCTTGGCACAGAGGGGCTCCTGACTCCAAGACTTGGGTGAGCCAAACTATGTAGCAGAGGGGGACGCCTCTCCTCCCTTTGGATTGCTTTTCCTTCTCCTTTGGCATCACCACGTCCACACGCAACCTCCCATTATCCTATCTGCATTTCTCTTCTCTTCTGCCTCTCCTCTAAGACCAAGAGTCTGACCAGCTAAGATTTGTGCAACCTGAAAGAAAGGAATCTGTGCCACAAAAGTCTTTTCTTCTCAGATCAACTCCTCCGTTGGCGGTTAAAAGAGCTCAGTGATTGTCATCACATCCCTGTCCACCCCTTGCTTGTTCTCCTTTGTATTTTCTTGTCTGCTCTTACCTTTGCCTTCTTTCTTTTTCTCTTCCTTGTCTCCATATCTGCCTTTCCTTTTCGATTCTCCCCTTCCCTTTCTTTTCCTTAGGTCCACGTTACTTTCCCACATGCTTGCACACTGATGACCTCTCTTCATATCAACAGATGCATGCAAAGGAATCTTAGAGGCAACCTGGTAGGAAGCATTCATTTTACATGTGAGGAAACTAAGGTCCAGAAAGACTGTGACTCTCTTAACGTCACCTGGTTTGTACCTGCCCTCAGGGTTAGAAGGCAGAACTGCTGACACCAAGCTCATCCTTTCCCTCAATGGCTAGCAGAACTGTCAGCACCCAAGTAACAGCTTTGTCCCCTCTTTTCTCCCAACAGCCCCTATTTATTGGCAACCAGCAATGTGATATTGCTCAGCTTTGCACATGATGCAAGTCTAGATATTTCTGCCAGCTCCAAATCAGAATCAAACAATATTTTAAGTCACCAAAAATTCATCCCCAAAAGAATGGTCTGCCTTCCCCAACCAAACCCATTTGGCGCAGCATCTGGTCTCAGAGATATTGTCTGTGCACCTGTCTAGGTGGCAGGTGCCTCGGTGCTCTGAAGTGCAGGAAATAGCATCACAGTGTGAAAGTGAGCTAGGCAGAGGCAGGGACCATCCCCGAACCATGCATCCCATGAGTACAGGGCGTCTTGCTGTGGGAGAAGTCCTCCACTATTCAAAAGCCTCGTTGGCAGCTGAACAGCCCAAGGTCTGTCTAGCCTTTAAGCTTTTAAGTCCCCATTATCACTGCTGCTGCTGCTGCTGATGCTGTTTGCTTGCTTGTTTGGTTTTAATCTCAGAGATTGAGCAGGATAGGTTTTCTAAAGTAAAATTAGAGCTAAAAATGTTTCTTAAGCTTCCTTCCATTGCATGGGTTGCACTTTCATATTTTCTACTTCTAATAATCAAGGGGAAGGACAACAAGAGCTAACATTTACAGAGGGCTTCTTCTGAGGCACAGTCCTTAGTCTATGCACAGACTCCCTCATTCCCTTCTCACAGGAGCTGCATAAGTTAAATGCCATTATTAGCCATGTCTTGTAGATTAAACAGCTGGCCACTGGAGGTGGCCCAGATTGCAACCAGGCAGTAGACCCAGGAACTGGCATTCTTGAGGTATATCCGTAAGGAGCAGATACAGACACTGTAGTCATTTCTAATTCCAATCACCCTTTGCCATGGGGATCTCATCTTCTGAAGCACTTTGAGTTTGATTCCTTGGGCTGCAGAGGAGTTTGATTCCTTGGGCTGCAGAGGAACAGTGGATCTCTTTTCTCATATCCCAACACCCACTACCAAACAACACTTGAATCCTAGTAATGTCTTCTAAATTTAAAACAACAACAACCAAGGACAATCCTTTCTGCCATTAGCATCATTCATCTGATCCTGAATCAGCCTAGCAAGTGTACTCAAAACATGTTTGGCCATTTCTTTCCCTGGCAAAGAACAGAAGATCTACCCCTGTGCTCATCATAGCCTCATCTGCATTTCATCTCCCACAGTTGATCTATCAAACAAGTCATTTGTAACTCATCCTTGTCAAACGGATTAAATTTAGCTGGTCTCAAACAAATGCATTAAGTGCTTTCAAAATTTCCAAATTTCAACAACTGACAAAGAGCTAGCATCTTGGCAGTGCCACATGTCCTTATCTAATGCATAGACCAGGAGCCCGTCCATCAGTGTTTCATTGTCGTGTGCAAAATTTAAAAACTAAACCATAAATTCACTAGCCAGCTTTGGCTTTTTAGGCTGTGTAGCATCTCCTTTTGCAAACCAGGATTGTGTTCCTTCTAAAAGGAAATCTGTAATTTAGAAATAAGAGCGTTTGAAAATAGGGCCAGGTTTAAAAAAAAAAAAAAAAACTAAGACAAATAGCAGGTGTTGATGGATGATGCTGAATAGCCCTTAATTACAAATAGCATGTGCAGGAGAATAAATCAGTTTAACTCAAGCCATCCTAAGCTCAAAACACATAAATAAAATGGAGCACTACATTTTTTTTTCTAGAATCTGCATGTACTTGCAAAAGATTTTGCTTTCTCCCAATGACAATTTTTATTCTTACAAGAAAGGAAAAGGCCACAGAAAAAAAATATCTTTGCACAGATAACCCTTCCAGTAGGGAAATTTATCCCATTCCTACCCATCCTTTGAGACCCAACTCTTTCAAGTACACCAATATCTTCTACAGTATCTCTCCCTCTGCTAGCTCCCATTTTTTTTCAAATAAGCTGAGCAAATCTAGATCTCCTCATTTGTTTAAAAAAATAAAACTACTTTACATGCTTTCTCTCACATTTATTAGAAAAATAGTCTATTCTTGGGCCTCCACTTCTATTCATTCTTTATTCATTCATTTGTTCCTCTATTCATCTATCAAATCATTAATTCAATAAATATTTATTAAGCATCTATTATACATAAAGTATTATGTTGAGTGCTATTGGAAAAAATATATATAGTTATATGTAATTATGTCTGTGTTTATGCCATCATCAATTTGCCACAAAAAATTAAAACTAAATCATAATTTTCAATAATCAATAACATGTATCTTCTTCTAGAGATCTGCATGTTTTACGGCTGTTCAAAGCTATGCTCTAACTTCTCATGGGAAATTTCAGGCACCAGGAAAGAACATGTTTTCAAAGGAACCCCTGTTTCTGTCTGTGTTATGGGGTAGTTAGTTTCCTCATCTGTGAAAACAATCTGACAAGATAAAGTTCTAAAACAGCTGTCTGGTATTATTCCAAGTACTTTTTATATATTAACTCATATAATCCTCATAACTAATTATGGGTAGTTAGTAGAGTCATCTCCACTTTATCAGATAAAAATATATAGCCTAAGAAATGTTAAATAGGGAAGGAGCAAGATGGCGGAAGAGTAGGAGACCTCAATATCATCAAGTCCCAGGAGTAAAGCTAGATATTTATCAAACCATTCTGAACACCTACAAAGTCAACATGAGATCAAAGAGAAGAGCAGCAATTCTAGGAATAGAAAAGCTACCACTTTCTGGAAGGTAGGACTTGCAGAGAAGTGAAACCAAAGAGATGGGAAGATAGACCATGGGGGGAGAGGCCAGCTCCCAGCAAGTGATAGAGCAGCAGAGCACTATATAGATATAGTGCTCTGCTATATCAATACGTACATTAGTAATATGTCAGAACTAGAGTTCAGAATAATAATTATCAAGATGCTAGCTGGGCTCAAAAAAAGCATGCACGATACTAGAGAATCCCTTTCTAGAGAAATAAAATCCCTTTTTGGAGAAATAAAAGAACTAAAGAACTAAAATCTAACCAAGTTGAAACCAAAAAAGCTATCAATGAGGGCAATCAAAAGCAGAGGCTCTTGCTGATAGGATAAATGAGGCAGAAGAGAGAATTAGTGATATAGAAGACCAAAAGATGGAAAATAAAGAAGCTGAGAAAAAAAGAGACAAACAACTACTGGACCATGAGGGGAGAGTTTGAGAGATTAGTGCTACCATAAGACCAAATGATAATAGAACAATTGGGATCCCAGAAGAGAAGAAAGAGTGAGGGGCAGAAGATATATTGGAGAAAATTATAGCAGAGAATTTCCCTGATTTGGCAAAGGGAACAAGCATCAAAATCCAGGAGGCACAGAGAACCCCCTCAAAATCAACAAAAATAGGTCCATACCCCCTCATCTAATAGTAAAATTTGCGAGTCTCAGTGACAAAGAGAAAATCCTGAAAGCAGCTTGGGACAAGAGGTCTGTAACACACAATGGTAGGAATATTAAATTGTCAGCAGATCTCTCCACAGAGACCCGGCAGGCCAGAAAGGACTGGCATGATATATTCAGAGCACTAAATGAGAAAAATATGCAGCCAAGAATACTATATCTAGCTAGGCTGTCATTGAAAATAGAAGGAAAGATAAAAAACCTCCAGGACAAACAAAAATTGAAAGATTATGCAAACACCAAACCAGCCCTACCAGAAATATGGAAAGGGGTCCTCTAAGCAAAGAGAGAGCCTAAAAGTAACAGACCAGAAAGGAACAGAGACAATATACGGTAACAGTCACCTTACAGGCAATACAATGGCACTAAATTCATATCTTTCTACTGTTACCCTGAATGTAAATGAGCTAAATGCCCAAATCAAAAGACACAGAGTATCAGAATGGATAAAAAAACAAGACCCATTGATATGCTGTCTATAAGAAACTCATTTGAGACCCAAAGACACCTCCAGATTTAAAGTCATGGGGTGGAAAACAATTTACCATGCTAATGGACATCAAAAAGAGCTGGAGTGGCAATCCTTATATCAGATCAATTAGATTTTAAGCCAAAGACTATAATAAGAGATGAGGAAAGACACTATATCATACTTAAAGTGTCTGTCCAACAAGAAGATCTAACAATCTTAAATATCTATGCCCCTAATATGGAAGCAGCAAATTATATAAACCAATTAATAAGAAAATCAAAGAAACATATCAAAAATAATACAATAATAGTAGGGGAATTTCATACCCCCTCACTGAAATCAACAGATCATCTAAGCAAAAGATTAACAAGGAAATAAAGGTTTTAAATGACACACTGGACTAGATGGACATCACAGATATATTTAGAACATTCCATCCCAAAGCAACAGAATACACATTCTTCTCTAGTATATACGGAACATTCTCCAGAATAGATCACATTCTAGGTCACAAATCAGGTCTCAGCAGGTACCAAAAGATTGGGATCATTCCCTGCATATCTTCAGACCACAGTGCTTTGAAACTAGAACTCAACCACAAGAGGAAAGGTGGAAAGAACTCAAATACATGGAGGCTAAACAGCATCCTACTAAAGAATGAATGGGTCAACCAGGAAATTAAAAAAGAATTGAAAAAATTCATGGAAACAAATGAAAATGAAAACACAACTGTTCAAAATCTTTGATACACGGCAAAGGCTGTCCTGAGAGGAAAGTATATAGCAATACAAGACTTTCTTAACAAACAGAAAAGTACACAATTTAACCCTCAAGTACACAATTTAACCCTACACCTAAAGGAGCTAGAGAAAGAACAGCAAAGAAAGCCTAAACCCAGCTGGAGAAGAGAAATAATAAGATCAGAGCAGAATCAATGAAATAGAAACCAAAAGAACAGTAGAACAAATCAACAAAACTGGGATCTGGTTCGTTGAAAGAATTAATAAGATTGATAAACCCCTGGTCAGACTTATCAAAAAGAAAAGAGAAAGGACCCAAATTAATAAAACCATGAATGAAAGAGGAGAGGTCACAACCAACACCAAAGAAATACAAACAATTATAGGACCATATATGAGCAACAATACACCAGGAAATTGGACAATCTGGAAGAAATGGATGAATTCCTAGAGACATTTAATCTACCAAAACTGAACCAGGAAGAAATAGAAAACCTGAACAGACCCATAACCAGTAAGGAGATTGAAGCAGTCATCAAAAACCTCCCAAAAAACAAGAGCCCAGGGCCACATGGCTTCCCAGGGAATTTCTACCAAACATCGAAAGAAGAATTAATACCTATTCTCCTGAAACTGTTCCAAAAGATAGAACAGAAGGAAAACTTCCAAACTTATTTTATGAGGCCAGCATTACCTTGATCCCAAAACCAGACAAAGACCCCATCAAAAAGGAGGATTACAGTCCAACATCCTTGGTGAGCATGGATGTAAAAAATCTCACCCAAATATTAGCCAATAGGATCCAACAGTACATTAAAAGGATTATTCACCACGACCCATTGAGATTTATTCCTGGACTGCAAGGGTGGTTCAACATCCTCAAATCAATCAATGTGATACAATACACTAATAAAAGAAAAAACAAGAACCGTATGCTACTCTCAATAGATGCAGGAAAAGCATTTGACAAACTACAGCAACTTTCTTGATCAAAACTCTTCACAGTGTAGAGATAGAGGAACATACCTCAATATCATCAAAACCATCTATGAAAAACCCACAGTGAATATCATTTCAATGGGGAAAAACTGAGAACTTTTCCCCTAAGGTCAGGAACATAGCAGGGCTGTCCACTATCACCACTGCTATTCAACATAGTACTAGAAGTCCTAGCTTCAGCAATCAGACAACAAAAAGAAATTAAAGGCATCCAAATCAGCAAAAAAGAAGTCAAACTCTCTCTCTTTGCAGATATGATACTTTATATGGAAAAACCAAAGACTCCACTCCAATACTGCTAGAACTCAACAGGAATTCAGTAAAGTGTCAGGATATAAAATTAATGCACAGAAATCAGTTGCATTTTTATGCACCAATAGCAAGACAGAAGAAAGAGAAATTAAGGAGTCCATCCCATTTACAATTGCACACAAAATGATAAGATACCTAGGAATAAACCTAACCAAAGAGGCAAAGAATCTGTACTCAGAAAACTATAAAGTACTCATGAAAGAAATTGAGGAAGACACAAAGAAATGGAAAAATGTTCCATGCTCATGGATTGGAAGAACAAATATTGTGAAAATGTCTATGCTACCTAAAGCAAACTACGCATTTAATGCAATCCCTATCAAAATACTATCAATTTTTTTCAAATAAATGGTACAAATAATGCTAAAATTTATATGGAACCAGAAAAGACCCTGAATAGCCAGAGGAATGTTGAAAAAGAAAACCAGAGTTGGCAGCATCACAATTCCAGACTTCAAGCTCTATTACAAAGCTGTAATCATCAAGACAGTATGATACTGACACAAAAGCAGGTACACAGATCAATGGGAACAGAATAGGGAGCCCAGAAATGGACCCTCAACAGTATGGTCAAGTAATCTTCGACAAAGCAGGGAAGAATGTCCAATGGGAAAAAAAGACAGTCTCTTCAACAAATGGTGTTGGGAAAATTGGAGAGCCACATGCAGAAGAATGAAACTGGACCATTTCCTTACACCACACACAAAAATAGACTCAAAATGGGTGTAAGACCTCAATGTGAGAGAGGAATCCATCAAAATCCTTGAGGAGAACATAGGCAGCAACCTCTTTGACCTTAGCTGCAGCAACTTCTTCCTAGAAACATCACCAAAGACAAGGGAAGCAAAGGCAAAAATGAACTACTGGGACTTCATCAAGATTAAAAGCTTTTGCACAGCAAAGGAAACAGTCAACAAAACCAAAGGACAGGGGTCCCTGGGTGGCTCAGTGGGTTAAAGCCTCTGCCTTCAGCTCAGGTCATGATCTCAGGGTCCAGGGATTGAGCCCCGCATCGGCCTCTCTGCTCAGCAGGGAGCCTGCTTCCTCCTCTCTCTCTCTCTGCCTACTTGTGATCTCTGTCTGTCAAATAAATAAATAAAAATCTTTAATAAAAAAAAACACAAAAAACAAAAAATAAAGGACAACTGACAGAATGGGAGAAGATATTTGCAAATGACATATCAGATAAAGGGCTAGTATCCAAAATCTATAAAGAACTTCTCAAACTCAACACCCAAAGAACAAATAATCCAATCAAGAAATGGGCAGAGGACATGAACAGACGTTTCTGCAAAGAAGACATTCAGATGGCCAACAGACACATGAAAAAAATGTTCCACATCACTCGGCATCAGGGAAATACAAATCACAACCTCAATGAGATACCATCTCACACCAGTCAGAATGGCTAAAATTAACAAGTCAGGAAATGACAGATGTTGGAGAAGTTGTGGAGAAAGGGGAACACTCTTATACTGTTGGTGGGAATGCAAACTGGTGCAGCCACTCTAGAAAACAGTTTGGAGGTTCCTCAAAAAGTTGAAAATAGGGGCACCTGGGTGGCTCAGTGGGTTAAGCCTCTGCCTTCGGCTCAGGTCATGATCTCAGGGCCCTGGCATCGAGCCCCACACGGGCTCTCTGCTCAGCAGGGAGCCTGCTTACCCCTCTCTCTCTCTGCCTGCCTTTCTGCCTACTTGTGATCTCTGTCAAATAAATAAATAAAATCTTAAAAAAAAAAAAGTTGAAAATAGAGCTATCCTACAACCCAGCAATTGCACTACTGGGTATTTACCCTAAAGATACAAATATAGGGAACCAAAGGGGGCACATGCACCTTAATGTTTATAGCAGCAATGTCCACAATAGCCAAACTATGGGAAGAACCTAGATGTCCATCAACAGATGAATGGATAAAGAAGATGTGGTACACATATACAATGGAATCCTATGCAGCCATCATAAAAACCAGAGTCTGGCCATTTGACACAACATGGACGGAACTAGAGGGTATTATGCTAAGCAAAATAAGTCAATCGGAGAAAGACACTTATCATATGATCTCTCTGATACGAGGAATTTGAGAGGTGGGGGGGGTAGGGAGGAAAAAATGAAACAACATGGGATTGGGAGGGAGACAAGCTATAAGAGACTCTTAATCTCAGGAAACTAACTGAGGGTTGCTGGAGTGAAGCGGGGATGGAGGGAATGGGGTGTCTGAGTGATGGACGTTCGGGAGGGTATATGCTATGGTGAGTGCTGTGAATTGTGTAAGCCTGATGAATCACAGACCTGTACCCCTGGGGCAAATAATATATTATATGATAATTTTTTTAAAAAAGCAAACACTAAAAACTTAAAAAAAAATGTTAAACAGTTTTCTCAACGTTGAACAACTGGCAAATGGTAGAGGAAACCAGGCTCCAGAACCCACACTCTGTCTCACTATGCTTTTCAGGTGTTGGTTGATCAGTTACCCCATTATTGAAGATAATGAAGTATGAGGTAGAACATTTAGTTAACAAATAATTGTTAAGTGTCTAGTATGTGCCACTTACTATAGATGGAATGATGAGCAAAAGAGATATTATGCCTGCCCACATGGAACTCACAATATCAGCCAGTGTGCACAGAAGGAAAGCATGTCGAAGATGTGGATTCTCAGGCTCATCCCATGAGTCCAGTTTGGTTGGTCTGTAGCAGGGCTCAGGATTGTGCATTTCTAATAAATACACCAAGTAGCTGATATGAATGGTCTGATGCCAACATTTTGAAGAACACTTGGTCAACCACTGGTTTTGTAACGTGTGATACTAGGTTGAAATGGGACCACATAAGTTCATGAAAACTCAATGCCACTTATTGGGAATTCAAAATCTGGCCCCAAGATAGACAATTGTCTCATTGAGGGCAGAAGGAATATCAGAGCAGCACTTAAGAGAGAGAGGTTATCTGCTGGGCACTAACTCCTAAGAAGAGACCATTTAGAAGTTGAGAATGCTCAAAGCCCTTTCCAGAGGGAAGGCCTATTGCTCTTCACATAAAAAGTATCCCCTAGTTAATTCCTCTCAACACCATGCAGGGCAGGGATGCACTGTGGAGCAGACTGACTGAGAATCAAGGAAATCTGAGTATAATGAGGGACAAGGAACCCAAAATTCTAGGCTCAGGAGTAGCTCCCAACTTTGTTCTTCACATTACTGAGCCTCTGCCTGTTCAATCTTTGCATGCATACTTGAAGTGAATGTATCATTAACCGAACAATGGAATCTTAATACAGATTTATATTCAAAACTATTGCACAGTTACAAATATAATCCTTATACAGCCTAACATATACACTGTTGAACAGAAATATTAAAAATTAGTGCCCTGCACTACTAATTACACATTCATTTCAAGAATCTCAGCTTCCCCAGAAGAATCACAAGACATGAGTTCTAGACCTAACTAGCCATACAGGTTGTGAAATTCACTTGATTGCTAGGGCTCTAGAATTCTTCTGTAAAATGAAAGGCTGATCAAGATGATCTGTAATAGTACGTGCCAATTTCTGTTCACAACCATATATCAAATATTAAATTAGTTATTCAAGAATAGAATAGAGGATAAGTGCTTCACTGTGGTAAGTGTATAAATTAGTGTGTGTGTGTGTGTGTGTGTGTGTGTGTGTGTGTGTACATAAAACTCTTGTTTCAGACATACCTAGGTAGACACTGGGTCATGACATAAAATGTATCTCTTACTACAGGTTTTAGTCAACAGTTGGAAAGCGGCTGATCTAGAAGATCCCTTCTAGATCTAAAGCTCTCTAATTCTGAGACTTCACCTCACCTGTTAATGACCTTGCCAATCACCACAGGATGCTAACTAATCCAAATTTGTCCCTGCTTTGCCACAGCTCCAAACACCAGATATGTCCATTATCACCATATTCTGAAGACTATTTATGTTTCCAGAAGGTTACTGCCCAACCTCCTGTAGCCTCCTCTTCTCTTGCGAGCTGATTCTGGTATCTTCCACTGACCAAGAGAGCCAAAATAACCGGACTACAGTTTACAGACATAGTCTCTGAAATGATGCATATAAAATATCTAAGATATTTTAAAGGGGGTTAAAAAATCATCACATCACCCACTCTAAAGAATGAGAAAAATATAAAAGTCAACCTACAATATAGCTCAAAAAATTGACAGTTATGTCATTAAACCATGATGCTTGCAGGAGCCAGAAGAGAGAGTACTATAAAACCAGTATGAACTAAAAACTTGGGAGAAACTATAAGCAGAGGTTTCCCATGTTCTTACTCCTCGAATCCCTCACACCCATTCCGAGATTCTGTTTTACCTAATCTAACCCTTGCCTAAGGGTAATAAAGTTAGGCAGATTATTTTATAATTTAGTATCTATCCTTATCCTTTTAGTGACCGTGATATTTTGATACCCTCCCCCCACTCCCCCCACTTCCCCTTCATTTCTTCTCTGTCTTCACATAAGATTATCAGAATCACCTGAGGGAACTTTTCAATGACACCTCTCCACACCGACATTCTACGAATCAGAGTGTAAATGCTCACTTTTTCACATATAAAGACCATCTCAGGTAAGTTGGGTCAACTGGAATTTTTTAGTCATGTGACACTTTGGCATCATACTCTTCTCCCAGCCCAGATCTCAGTGTGTCAGCTGATGTACGCAGGTGCTAGGGATTTCCCAAACTATGCTTGCCTATAAACATGTCTAGCAAACTGGGGACATAGGCAAAGAGGGACTAACAGAAGTCAAATTTCAAGTAAGGTCAGTAGGGACTTATAAAAGAATTAATCTCTAGGCATCTGGGCTGTTCAGTTGGTGCAGAGTCTGACTCTTGATTTCAGCTCAGGTCTTGATCTCAGGATTATGCATTCAAGCTTTGTATTTCGTTGTTGTTGATTTTTAATCTTAAGGGGGAAATATGGAAAGGTTGAGAAGAATTTGCACAGAGTTTGAGGGTGAGTGAAGAGACGTGGTTCCAGGTAACAGAGCTAATCCTGAAACCTCTCCCCACCTAGATTCTGGGTGGATTTGTATACACCCCAAAAAGGAAAGGGTCAATCCTATAAACTAAGGAAACATTTCAGTAAACTCTTGACATTTTAAGGTCTAAGCTACCTTGCTAAGGAATCCCCATAATCAATCACGGTTTAGAGGGAGGATGCCATTCACATGACCAGTCTCTGCAGTGGCAGAACTGGGAAAGAGGAGAGCACTGGGACCTGGCCATGAAGCCGGCTGCCCACGCTGGTGGAGGCTCCTGTTCAGTAGACAGGAAGGTTACAGCACTGCCTACCAACAACAGCGCTGGACATTTGATTCTAGCTTGGATAGCACTGGCGATTACAGATCCTTGCACCAGGCAATAGAAACGAGGGTAGTGGTGTTCTTGAATGCTGAGTCAATGGCATGGACTGTGTGTCTCTGCTAAAGAGACCAGCCACAGAACAAGCAGGACTAATTTGGGGGGTACAAGAGAAATGCCTTCGAAGAATCTCAGATATACCTGGCAAGAATTTTGTAGGCCCACAGTGCCTGGTATCCAATGTAAGCTTTTACCTGGTAATATTGAGATTCAATTGCCATCAGGACATTATCGCACACTGGTGAGGGCTATAGGCATTTGAATTACTCACAAAGGCAAGTAATTTCATTTTAAACAATCCCAATTCAATTAACAGAAGCCATTTCTGAACCAAGAGCATTAAACATTCATAGTTATCTCTGCAGGCAGAGTAACTGCAAAGAAACTTCACCTTTGGGGCGCCTGGGTGGCTCAGTGGGTTAAGCCTCGGCTTTCGGCTCAGGTCATGATCTCAGGGTCCTGGATCGAGCCCCACTTCAGGCTCTCTGCTTGGTGGGAAGCCTACTTCTCCCTCTCTCTCTGCCTACCTCTCTCCCTACTTGTTATTTCTCTCTCTGTGTCAAATAAATAAATAAAATCTTTAAAAAAAAAAAAAGTATTGAAAAGAAAAAGAAACTTTACTCCCCAAAACAATTATTAAAAACAATAACAGTGGGGTGGCTTATCTGTTATGTGATATTTACCCACCATTTACAAGACACACCACATCATGCAATGTGTTAGGAGAAGAGCAGAAACTCACTAGGTTTTGGATGCTCACTATTATCTCCTGGTCTATCTAAGTCAAATTCCTCCAAGAGTAAAAAGCACAGAAGCTTGTACTTAATTCACTGAGAATTGGAATTTTCTCTATACTTAAGAGAGTTGGAAATAATCAATTACCTCGATAAGCTTTTCTGGGAGCTTTAAAAAAAATAAGCAAAATTAGCATTGATTAATCTTGAAACACATTTACCTTGTGAATCTCAATATGAATTTAATTTCCCAGTTTTTTAAAACATTGACTCCAGATTTAGTCCTTCTAATGAGAATGTATTGAATCTGGCACCGCCTCAGGCATTCAGAAATTGCACTAAGCATTTCTGTAGATAAAAACAAGGCTGAAAGGCACCACTTAGTTCTCTGAGAATCTGAAGTCTGACTGAGAAGGTAAATTATACACAATGAAACAAATCAAGATTACAATTTCCAGAACACTCCTTTGCTCTTTCAGTGGACGATCTGTGAGATCCCGAAAACACCTCATTTTCACACAGTATCATGACTGAGAATTCTCAAAAGACTTATTTGATATACCCAGAACATAAAAAAGATGAATAGATGATTGATATAAGCAGTGTCTGTGATGGATGGAGAGTCTTTTTTGGACAAATACTTCAACATTTGTTGATTTCTGCAGTTCAAATTCAGTAATATGGCCATGGTCTTGTTGAAGACCACACATCATACAAAATAAAAGGAGTAAAATTTATTCATAGAAAAAATAGTCATAGAGAAGAAGTGAGAAATTGGGTAATCTTTATTAAAATACTCAATAAGGCTGCTGTCTTGTAAGTAACCAAGAATGGGTGAATAACGTCAGCTTTATATATACAGCTATAGTCAGGGAATTATAAAACACAATCAGTTGTCAAATTAAAAAAATAAAATAACCTTTTCCCAAATAATTGGTTTGCTCCCCAGGAAATCTCAAACTAATGGAACCTCTGGATTAGGAGAAAAAAAATTTAAGTTCTCTACTTTAAACATCTGTCTAAAAATCAAAATCCCTTTATACTGTTTCAGCAAATGTTTGTTCCTTCGGCCTCTGGTTAGATCCCAGGATGGAGAATTAACTGGTTCCAAGGACACAGGCTGACACATAGTTGCCTCCCTCCTACTTTATTACTGTCGGTGCCCATTTATATGACCACAGGCAATAAAAATATCACTTGCATGTACCTTATCACCCTCAATTCACTGTTTTATCTCACTTAAATGAAGAAATATTGTATATTTCATCTCATTTATGGTAGCGTTTGTTATGAGATAGCCTGTGGTTGTTATTCCTCTCCATACAACACCACTAGAAGAGACTCCTTATACACATAAACAGGGCAGCATTTTTTCCACCATGTTATCCTTAATATTTGGCTTTTGAAAGACTTCCAGGAATAACGGATTTTGTCTAAAATGCAGACTAAGTATTGCCATGACATTAAAAAAATAAATAAAATGATGCAATACTTTTAAGTCCAGTGTAATTAATATACATTCTTATATTAGTCTCAGGTGTTTAATACAGTGATTCAACAATTCTGTACATTCTTCAGTGCTCATCACAGTAAGTGTATTCTGATAGATAGATAGATAGATAGATGATAGATAGATAGATGATACACATGCAATCCATTAGCATACATCAGAATGGTCATTCGATTAGTATTTGGTAAAGAACAAATGATTTATGCCAACGGTTTACTTGGGACAAGACATGACTCTCCAATCTTCTTCCACTTGATTTTATTTTTATTCTATTTCAATTTTACACTTTTCAATTGAGATATAATTTATATGGGGCTCTTAAGGGTTCCCATTCAATGGCTTGATAAATGCATTGATCTGTCTAACCAGAACTGTGCAGGTCACACAGGGACCCGTGCCTTAGGAGGGCTCTGTGCTTGGCTGAATGCTCTACTATTGCCAAAAGTATAACTTTGGAATAAGGATCCTCACATTTTTATTTTGCACTGGACCCTGCAAATTATGTAGAAAATCCTGTATGTAACCAACATCTCTATCTAGAGAACCCCAGGAGTCCCTCATGTTATTTCACCATAGATTACATAGATTACTTACCTATTCTAGAATAAACAGTGTGTTCTCTCTTTTAAGGGGCCTCACCTACAGAGAATCCAGCAGCAGACTAGGTCTTGAAATAGTGTTTCTAAATAACAGGTCAGTGACCACTCTTCGGTATATCTTTTCATAATTTCTGGTCTACCTGGAACATAATGGGAGTTTAATGACTGCATGGCTAAGTAAATGAATAAATGATATTTAATGTCTTCCCAGACTCTAAAAATCTGCATCTTCAAGGTCAATGCTTCAACCAAGCATTTCTTTTTCTCTGGAACTTTGTTGGTTCTAAAATATTCCTCTTTTAAGGATAAAAAATCTAGGGAACAAATCAGAAAAATAGATATAACTTGTCCCTGCATGTGTTAAATCACTCCAGATGAGTAAATGTGTAACACATTTGAAAGTTTCAGAACAATTATAATTTCTAAAGAACAATTACCATTATACTTTATTTTAATGGGGCTAGCAATATCACATATATCAAGTCAAACTAGCCGCATTCACTGCTTTCTCGATATACTTCATTTGCCTATTATTTCTGGGATAGAGGTTGACAAGTAATATTAACAATAACAGTAATAATAAATAGTTCCAGCATCTAACATTTATCAAGCACTTATTATTACCAAGCAATGTGCCAAGGGCTTACACATGTTAACAGTGTGACCTTGGGCAAGTGACTCAAATTCTCTGTTTGAAAACTAGAATAATAAATACAGCTTCCCCTAGGTCTATCGTAAGGATTATTGAGAAAATACACATGCAGTGCCTGGCACAGAATGAGAGCTCTGAGAACATTAGCTCCTAAGAGCGTCAGGTTATAATGTAACCAAAACAACAATGCCTCCAGAGACTGATGAACCTTCCAGAGGGGTACTGCCATTTAAGTGAGGGGATCAGGATTCTAACCTGTGCCTCTAACTCTACATTCTTGTGTTTACTCCAAAAGACTATTTCCCTGGAATGACAAAACAGGTACCTGACAGTTCAAATTCTCCAAATAGACCAATGAATTGTTCTTTATCAAAATATTTGCCTACGGCTTCCCACATGCACACTGTATTTTTATCATGGACTGCCAGGATTGACTCGGAAAGTCTGGTCAAACAACTTTGTACCTACTTTTCAGCAATCAGTGAACCAAAGATAGCAACATTTTCTGATCTTCTTGCTGGGAAGGACTCCCATTAAACACAGCTGGAGACTAATTTAGCTGCTCGAAGGAACCCAGTTAGTCAACAGCTTTATTTGAATCAGAATCTACTAGGAGCGGTCTCTTCTGAGGGATTTTACATAGCAAGGATATCCAGCCAAATGTTTCTGTTCTTTAAGTCCTAGAGAGAGCAATAGTGTATCTCTTTAAATATAGTGCAAATTTCACAGATTATTTGCCTTTAATTTAGGAAGCCTGAATTTGATAGTACGGACATTTGTGCTAAGTGTCTTCTCTTTGTCCCTCACAGCTATTCCCACCCTTTTCCACCCTGGGACTCTGACTTGCATGGATTATGCTGGAAACCACTTTGCTCTCAAGCTTCTAGCATGGCAGCCGCTGGCATACAGAGGAGGCAAAAGGTGGGAGGAGGAGGAGAAGGTCAAGCATCTATGCACTTCTCTCCTTCCAACTGGGTCACCTCGGGTTGGCTGTATCTTTCTCCTGGAAGTTGCCTCTCACCATGCAAGCACACTCTCTTTCACTCTCTCTCTCTGAAGTTTCCTTAGCCTGGGAGTAGTAATGGCTCTCTCATGTCACTACCCATGTTCCTCATTCTCCCTTGTTCCTTTACATAAGTCAAGCCCACACCTTTACAGATAACCCCTTTATTAAACTTTCCTTACTATCCAACCCTGATTGATAACAGGTGACTGCATGACACATCTGTGGCTGGTCTATAGCAACTACGGCAGCATTTCTCAAAGAATGTTCTAGGGAGAGAAATAAGAAGTTCCCAATGCTAAAGTAGCCTAATGGCTGGGTTAAGCAAAAATAAAAAGGGGTTCTTTAGAATCTCACATATTTTTGGTATGTAAATGTCCACTGAGAATCTCCAAGAGAAGGAAATTATGAGCAGCATTTCCTACATCTAATTTTTCCCCAGCGCAGCTTCTAAGACTACAAAAACAAGAATCAAGACTTGAAGAATCAAAGCAGGACTAAAGTGATAGTGATAAAGGAGTGATTAAGGAATGATAAAGGAGGTGGTGAGGCAGAAGGCATTGCTGGGAGTCAAAGCAGTCAGGTGACCAAGGACAGGATCTTGTCCGGTGCTGGTCCGAGTACCCCCAAACAGGACATGAGAAAGGTGTCAGCGGAGGCTGAGCTCTGCTTGCCAGCACACCAAATGATCTCTGGCTGCTGGATTCAGCTAATTGGTATTTCTTCCTCCTCCTCCCTAGGAGGATTGCTGTTACTGGCTGTCACTTCTCATCACAGTCTCTCACAACAATTCATTGCTTTCTTCCCTCTTCTGGCCACATTGCATTTGCAATGAGACTAGCCAGTTGTCTTTCTGAGACAAACTGGTATGTGTATATTCCAAAATATTCTTTCATTAGTCTTTTTCACTATTTACCCTGTTATTTTTCCAGGTCCCCTGGGCTTTGGTGTCAATAAGAATGGAGTTTTACTGTAATTATTAGCCAAAGAAATCATGCTTTTCCCTGTAGCTATGAAATGTTCCCAAATATATTATAGACTATTTTTATTGTTTTGGATTATTAGCCCTTTTGCTTATTTTTATGTCCATTGATGGTTTGGAAAGTGAATAGTCCCAGATGTCTGAAAGTCAGATAACCACCCACTGGACATGCTATTTTTTTTTTCCTCAATCTGTTTGACTCATTGAGCTCATTTTGCTAATATACAGCTCTTTTTTGAAATATGTTTGCCCTCTAATTCATTTTTAATAGCACTCACTACTCTCTGCATTCAGTGGTATATTTCATGATTCTTAAATAAATACATTATTTACAAAGGTCATACAACTTTATAGCCTGAAATCTAGACAGAACAAATGATTCCCCTTTACTTCTTGCCCCCATGGCCCTTACTTCCCATAGCGAGGGAGTTTCAACCTCAAAAACCTGGACTGAATCTAGGCTTATGATATAAGACTAGTCCTAGACTAAAACACCAGTGGTAGAGCAACAAGGCCGGTTTGCCCATCACCCCACACTAATCCTGAACACCACTTGACATTTTACTCTTGCCTTATTCCCCCTGAGAGGCAGGCAGCCTCCTCCTGTGATTGTGATGACTAAGCCTCTGCCCTGCAGACAAGCATAGGGTCGTGACTGACCTTAGCAATAAGTCTTATAAGGACTAGTGATAAGTATGAGGGCTTTAGAGTCCAACATCTTGGGATTAAGTCTCTCTTCCCCCAAGTACTAAATTTCTGTGCCCAGTTTCCTCATTTGTTTCATGGAACAAGTAATAGTTTCTACTTCATAGGCTTGTGGTGAGGCTTAAACTGACAAACAATAATGGCTCACTATTACTTATCTTAGGTCCTTTGAGACCAGAGTCCTACCTTTTTTCTCTAGTTGTACCAGTCAGAGTCTCAGTAAGAAACAGAACGTGCCTCAAAATATTCAAGAAACTTGAATGAAGTTCAGCTAATGGAGGGTAGGCCCAATCAAGGGAATGGCACAGGGATTTTGAAGAACCTGAAGAGTAACAAGATTTGGCAGCCATTACCACCCAGTCTTGAAACATTAGAATCCATTCAGAACCAGAGCTGTGGAGACCTGGAGCTGCACTTAAGGAAGGATCGAGTCACTGCCAGAAACATGGCCCAAGAAGGGCATGGGAAAGAATCTCCTATCTGGCTCTCTTTCCCACCTTTTATCACTACTGTGGCCTCCCAAGGGAAGCCAGCTGACAAGGGACTTTGGGTAATGAAGTCCACAGTCACAGGCCTCCTGTGGCCAACAGTGAGGGCAAAGATGGAAACAGATCTAAGGGCAAGCCCAAGAAGAAAACAACTTAAGGAAGCTAGTCCTCAAGGTGTTTTTCTTCTAATCTAGTTCACTAGCATTAAAACTACCACATTTGCCAATGGTCAGCTATTTCGTCCAATTCTATGTTTGTTCTAGAACTGGGCCTGGAGGTCTCCAGATCTGTCTATCCTAGTTAGGCTTTCCTCTAGTCAGGCTCTTGTTCCTCAAGCTTTAGTACTGTTGGAAACCATTTTCCAATAGGGTTTGTTTTTTTTTTTTTTGCAAGACTGTTATTGCCAACAGTCTTCCTGACTGATTTCTGCACAAATGATCAGTCAGCTATAAAACAGATCCAAAGTATTTACCAAACCAACAAACTGACCATTGCCCTCTCTGTTGATTCTGGTCATAAACGGAGGGTGATAGTGTGGCCAGGTTATTAGAAAGGAAAATAAAAATAGATCCTAAGAAATGGAAAGTTAAAAAAAAAAAAAAACCTGTTGAGAGAATTCTCCCTGACTCACTTGCATTTCTGCAAGTCTTAAAAGTCCTTTCCTGTAGACTGTATTTTCGAGGATGAAAATAAGCAGACTTGGGATATAGAGATAGGGCTCTCCTCCAAGGCAAAAGGGTAGCCCTGGCTTACTGCCTACTCCCTAAGGTCAATGTTCCTTTCTTGTAATTCAATCCACTGTGGACATGGGGTATCACTGGCCTCTTCCATCCCCCGGTGGGAATGGGGGCTCAGGAAACAGCAGAAAAATGCTGATTATCTGGCTGTAGGTATTGGCTGTAACCCACTCACTGTCTCTAACCCAAGAAGTTTGTATCCCTACCATCAATGAAACTATGGCAGGCTAACTCGCTAGGCTGCAGCTAAAGTAAAATCCCAAACCCTTCACAGTTCTTGACACATACTTCTAATTAGTTTTACAATGTAGATTCCTTTAGATAAGTGATTGGTGTAGGAGTCATGCCAAATAGGAGATCTATTTTAAGAGATTTTGTTGGCTATTGCTAACTTTTTTTAAAATCACTTCCCACTCAAAGACATAAATCCAAATTTTTTTAAAAATACAAAATATTTTTTACTTAAACTATGTAAAATCTCATATGAAAGTTACAGATTATTACAACATTGAGAAATAACACATCAGCTTTACCCACTGCAGCATTTCTGTTAGGTTAAGGAAGAGTTATCCCCATCTCTGAAACACACACATATACATGCATCACCTGAAGCCAGACACAACCACACACATGGTCTACGAACCTCAATTTTATTCTGGATTTAGTTATTACAGGATACAAAATTGGTTTAAAAGACAAGGTAGCCTCAAAGGGAAGCAGCAGCTAAGGCATATCTTGGCACGATTTCCCTGGCTTTCAGAAGCTCAGACAGGAAACACAAGCTGCAAGGGTCCTAGGGATGCAAAGAATGCTCTCACTGGATCCAGAAAATTTGATCTTACTCGCTACCACTCTTTCAGTCTTCCAACTTATGCCACCATTTAAAAATCACTTGTAAGTTACATCAACGCCCATTCTCTCCCCCCACCTACTCACCCTTATGTGAAGGAACTTAGTCAAGAGACAAGACTGAGAGGTTCAAGCAAGTCCCCAATTCCCCCCAAACCTGACCCAACAGCAGAAATTCTGCAATTGATCATTCATTAATTTGTAGTAAGCATTGCCTGTTGCCTATGTTCTTTTTATAATATTGCCGTGTTTCCATCTCCAAGAAAAATAGCTTAATAACTTTACACATTCAACTTTTCTTATGGCAACATGAGGAAGTAGGTACCTGTGGTAGAAGGGAGGGAGATTTAAAAAGATATGAACGTATAAATGAAGAAAAGAAACAACAGTGTACTAAAGATTTAGGCCATCTTGGAAATCAAAATGGCACATTCCTCCCCATTGTCCCCAGGGAGGTCCTGGTCAAGAAAGCACCATGATGTAATGAAAACAGTGAAGGCTTTGGATCTAGAGTTAGGCAACGCAAGCTTCCAATCCTAGCTTTCCTCTTACCAGCTGTGTAACCTTAAGCCAGATACATACTCTGGGCTCTAGTTTTCTGATCCATTAAAAAAAAAGAGATAGTTTTTTAAAAATTACCTGCCATAAAAGATTACTAAAAATATTAAGTGATATTATACATTACCCATGGAACACAGTTAGCATTCTCTAAGTGTCAGCTGATGTCATTATTTTTTTATCATTATTGTCATTAACCATGACAATATGTTGGCCAGAAAACGATCAGTAGATAGCAATATCCCCAAATTAAATCAGATATAAGTAATGTGTTGGATTATATAAATGGACTCTTTACACATGGGTGTGGATTCTCAAATAGGATGAAGCAACAATGAAGGAATTTCCTTGGTGTACGTAGGAATACCAAAGAGGAGAGGAATGTATGTCTAATAAACCTATTGATTGAAATTGAAGTATGACAAAATTATCATAGAGGTTGACAGCCTACAGAAGATAAAGAGACTACAGAAATAGCATGGGTGAAAATGGTAGCTTAGAGAACACATAGGAGTCTCTGAAATGGAAATAGAGAAGCCTCATTTCCACTATCTTTGGTAGACACATAATCCCCTTATTTTTCTGTGCTAAATTTCCTCCTTTAACACAAACAACTAGTTCCGATTATGCACGAATGAAACTTAAGAGAACATACACATTTATTAGGTCCAAGATCATATACAGTTTCCAGGAGAAGTCACCTCCAGGCCTAGCCCTCCTGGAAAATTCTGGTTCATGTCCTCCCATATGGATCCAGGCCCAGCCCACTTCATGTAGATTGTCCAGGCCTGACCAAAGGACTGCAATCTCTCGCAGGCCACAAATAACCATGAGAGATTCTACAAGACTCAATGGAAGACCACCATTACCGGTGGGGGAAAGGGGGTGGTTAATTTCTAAGCCAGACTCTTACAGCTGATTCACAAGGTTTAGGCCATTTAGTGCCTCAGCAAGGAGCTTCTTGGAAAAGAAGATTCTGTTTGTTCTTCTTTATATCATCTAAATGTTAGTATTCATGAAACAGATGTCTTCAAAGCAGTGCCAGTTAGCTTAAACACAAATATGAAATTAGTCACTTGTAAAGCAGATTCAAATATTTCTCTGATGGGCTGCAAGACTGTGATTTTGAGTACTAATTCATGTTTTAATACATTTCTAGTGGCTTTTGAATTAGCTTTTCAGCATAGCATCAGGGACTATTTTTGGATCATTGGACTATTAATTCTAAGTACAAAACAAATTCCTATGAGAAAATGGGTAAAAAATTTGTCCTTTAAGTTACACGAAGAAGCAAAAATTCCCTCCAGGAAATTACTACTCTATATTCTTTCTGATTGAGAAAGTCTTGAAAAGCTTTGTCTCCTCTATGAAGTCAAAAGTCTTTGGTTTGGCTTCACTTAATTTTTCCCATTCAGAACATATGGGAATATTCCCAAAACATCAGAGCAGCTGGTGCTTTCGAAATCAGAAAAACTTCTTTCTAATGCTACTTACATTATAGAGAAAGGAACCCACACTGCTGGCAAGACAGCTGTTCTTATTTCCAAAGGACATGGCAGTGGCTAAGGCAACATGTTTTCCTACTTAAATTACAGTTTTGGAAAAGGGAGTGATCAATCATTGTTTATAAATTTAGTTGTAATAATATCAGTTCCCTTCTTTCAGCCTAGCCCACTTAAAATGTTTCCAAATATGGGGAGGATTATCACATAGCACAAATGTTCACATTTTGACTGACTTTCTCAGTTTACATTTGAAAAACTGACATCTTATAGTGAACACAGCCTTTCTAGAAGTTACTACGCTGCATTGCATTTTCTCCCAATATTTCCAGTTGTACACACAAGGCTCCAAGAAATGTTAATAATGAAGGAGGAAGAGGCAATGTAACAAATTCAAAAAGTATGTTCAGAGTTTAAGCAACATCCTAAGTCATATATGCCCTCAGTAGCAAAATGGAATTTAAGATCCCAATGGCCAGTGGACAGAGGGAAATAATAAACTTCAACCGTTCTCTTGATGCTCAGCTTTTCTGCACAAAGCTCATCAACTTTCCTCTGAAAAATGTCCACAATTCAAAATGGAATCTATTGTAGTATTCCCCCCACCTTTTTTGAGTGTAAATATATACTTCTTAACAGAGATGAGTAGAGATTGAAAGGAAAATTGTTTGCCTGGGTTAAAAAAAAAAGTTGTGCTATAACAAAAGCTTGACAAATATTTGATTAATAAAATATGTAAAGATTTAAGAACAAAGAATCTATGTTGTAAGTCCCCATCTCTGGCAAGACCAGAGCAACAAGACAGTCCTGTGTCGCCACCTAACTGATAGGTTCTGTAGGGCACAAAAAGGTTTGCTGCTGATTAGTAAGTTCCTAAGTCAGATTTCTTAGTTTTTGGCTTAGCAACAAAAATCAAAGTTATTTTCTTCGTTGAGCCAAGTTACCTTGCACTGAAAATAACTTACAATTTTTAAGCTCTTACTATATGTTAGAAACAGAGTTCAATGCTTTCCAGACATGATTTACTTTAATCTTTGTGTTACACATATGGAGTTGGTAAAATTACTCCATTTTAGAGATGGGCAAGAGCACTTAGAGAGCTTTATACTATTTCTCTTTTATCTTAAAAGTCTTCGGTGCTATGCACCTTTTTATACATAATAGTATTTTATTCTCTGGAGTGGTTACTCACATTTGAAGTACGTAGTTGGGAAAACCCTCCAGGGCTGGTGAGCACTTTGAAAGACTAATCAAAAACCATAATTCAGAGCCTGGGACTCTAAATTCTTCATTCATCTTTGAACAAAATTTGAGAGTTGTTAATTAGCATAATGGAGGATACAAACATTTACCAAAGGATTGCAAGAAACCAAATTGGCTTGGGTCCATTCACAAGACTGGTTACATAACTTGCTCCAAATGGCATAGCTGGGATTTGAATGAGAGTTTTTCTGATTCAAAGGCCCTGGCTTTGAACCACTATTTTTAATCTCTCTGACCTTATCTTTCATAAACATAGAAAGTGTAGCATTTTAGTGGAACAACTGAATGCTTCATTGAGTGAATAATACACAAGGAGAGAAGGGGAAAGGCAAAAACCCTCCTCCCAAGACTGTCACACAACTGACCCCACCACACAATTCTTTACCTTGGTGGCTCAAAGTCCTAGCCCCTTCTCTGTTCTCTTACTGGCATCTGTATCAGTTTGCTAGGGCTTCCATAATGAAATACCAAAGCCTGGATGGCTTCAACAACAGAAATTTGTTTACTCACCTTTCTAGAAACTGAAAGTCAAGATCAAGGTGTCAGCAGGGTTGGTTTCTCCTGAGGCCTCGCTCTATGGCTTGCAGATGGCGGTCTTCTTACTGTATGTTCACGTGGCATTTTCTCTGTGACATCCCAGGTGTCTCTTGTGTCCTCTTTTTATGTAGACACCAGCCATACTGGATTAGAGCCCACTCTAAGGGCCCCATTTTCCCTTAATTACATCTTAAAGGTCCTATCGCCAAATATAGTCCCATTCCGAGGTACTAGGGTTAGGGTTGCAACATATGAATTTGAGGTGGACACAATTCAGTCCACAGTAACATCTAATAAATTTCCAAGTCCAGGACATTCTGCTTTCTCTCCCTCTCCACCGGGCATTGTTGTTCCCTTGGTGTAGGTCCTCAGCGTGTCCTGGCTTCCCAGTGTAACAGTCTCCCCCATCCTGTCTTACATGCATCCCATGTGTTCTTTACACCAGTACCCTGCTGATCATACTTGATCAAGCCTCTTTTTTGAGACTGAACTCCCAAGATAGATAGATCGATAGATGAATGTGCTAAGAGATGGTAAAACCTAATCTTCAAGAATTAGAGATCACTCTCTCCAGTTACAGAAAGACTGGAGTTCATCTGGAGTTTGGAGAGACTCGTAGAGCGCTTCCACCTTCCGGGAGCCTGTTTCCCTGTCTCCCACGCTAAGTAAGAGGAGCCTTAAGGATACCAGTCAGATAGCCAACAGCTGTTTAGCAGTTTAGGTGTTTAGAGTTTCAGGAGCTTAAGAACTTATATGAGATGCCAAAGTTAGATCAGCCCATGGGAGAAGAGAAGAAAGGGAGAGAAAGAGAGAGAGAATGTGTGTTGTTACAGAGAGAATGTTTTGGGGTGAGCTGGAGAGAGGGGATGCCCTGGGAGGGACCTACACTTTCACTTATGATGGAGGTGACAGTGAAGATACAAATGGCCCAGAGCAGAGGGAGCTGGCCTAAAGACATCCTGAAAGAGTCCCCACCCAAAAGGGCTAGAGTAATGTTGCAGAGGAGTGGATTTCTAGGAGTCTGAAGGGTAAAGAAGAGTAGAGCAAATGGCCAGCTGAGGGAAGAGAGAGGTATTCTCAGGTGGTAGGAATTACAGCTGCAGATCCTGAAAGGCTGAATCTCCAAGAAAACATGAAGAGCACATCCTGACAGCCAGTCCGTCCCCCTGGTCCCTGAGGATGCCAAGCCAGATCACAGGGGTATTCACCACACCTCCACCTGTGATCCCCTCCAATCCTGGAGTGTGGAGAGGAGGAGAGGAAAGAAGTAAAGAACCAGGACAGAGCAGGAAAGCAGCTTCTCCTTCCAGCTTCCTGCCCTGAAGAAGACCCAGTCTAAGGGAGAAGGTAGTTCAAACTTCAAATGAAGGTATTGTTTGTAATACTGCTGGGACTTGGTATTTTAACTGATATAATGATACTGTACTTGTCCCTAAAAGCGATCAGAAAAGCAATGAGACCCATCTAAAATTTCATCCAGTGCCAGGAAAGGAACTGTCCACAGAGCGGTTTAAAAATGAGAGAAAGAATAAAGCTTCTTTCCAGGGTATCCCACCAAAATGACCACAATCTAATGGTTTTCTTATTTTAAAGATAAAAAGATATTGTGCTTGTTATGTAACGAGCACAAATAGAAGCTTTAGTATTTCCTTCTCAGTGGACCCAGCCACAGAGACCAATGGTCCACTGACCGTGTGGCTGATTTTCTGAGCCGAGCTAATCCAACCACCGCCCCGCTTAAAATCATAGATGTGTTCCTGCTGCCTGCAGTGGGAATCTAACGTTTTGATAGGATAGAAAAGCTCAGCGCGCTCTTCTGGCCTCCTCTGCCTACGCAGTTGCACTTGAGATTTACCGAAATGCATGTAGCTCCCTGCACACGACAGGAAAGACATCCTTCTGCATCTCCGTTCATATCATTCCATTGATTTTCTCTTCTTTTTCTCATTCTATGCTCAATTTTTACTTTTATTTAAACCTTGGCTCAGATGGTAGCTTCTCCAGCCTCTCTGCTTGTCTGCCCACATACCCCACTTCAACAGAATGGTATTTGCTCTCATTTCTCTCATGGTTCTGCATGATCTTGCTTCAATAGCAGATTTATTTTATTATTATTATTATTACTATTATTACTACTATTATTGTTATTATTACTCTTCATTCATCTATCTTCCCCATAAGCCTGTGAATTCCTGGCAATAGGATATGTTCTTCTTCACTGTCATGTCCCCAGATTCATGAGGAGAACCTGGCTCTATTAGATCCTTAACAGATCTGTTGAATGAAAGCTACAAGGACAAAAATTGGACCATAGTCATTTCTTCTTCTACCAAAGTTTCTACTATAAAGTTATTCAGCTTCTATTGCAAAGATAAGCAGTATGGCTTTTTTGGCTTGTCTGTTTGGGTTTTTGCCATTTTATAATTTTTCAAAAGACTGACTAGAGTATTAATTTTTTTGTGTGGAACTCAGTACATGTAGGATGATTGTTCCACGTCTGAGTTAACAGAATTTAGTCACTGAAATATACCAAAGAATCATTTATATGATCTAGAAGAGCCGATGTTTTATTGCTTCTGAGCTCCTAAATCTAGGCATGTTACACATAAGGTAACTAAACTTTACAAAGGATTTCTTTTTTGATCTTTGTTTCAGTTAATTTTTTTAACTCCTAAGGGGGTAAAAAAGCTCCTTTTGCTACTGAATTATCAGCACCTTTTAAAAAAAAATTTTACCCAGTAAAATAGCATGAGGACAAAGCCTTGTTAGCAAAACACTGTCTTGGGGTGGCTTATTTTAAGCCATGACATTATGCTATGAGCAGGTTGTTATTCATGGAGGCATGGATCAATATGCTTTGTTTCCTGACAGCACCAAAGCACCAGCCCATCCATTTCCTCCCACCCCTTTCCTCAGCTTGTTTCCACAAGCAAGTCCCCGACTACTTATTACAAAGGCCCTACTGCAGTATTATTTCAGTCTTTGTACAAATACACCGAGCACAGGCTTTGTTGCTCAATGAATGGAAGTCATGTCACTTCAAAACATTTGTAGGCTGTCTTAGCAATTTATCTAGGGTCAGGAGAACATCTTCAGGCTATCAGTGATAAAACTGAAAAGAAAAGTAAATTTTATTAGCAAAGACTTGATCAAGTCAAATATCTCATAGGGAAAAGAGTAGGTTGAAGTAAATGACTTCAAGATGCTTAACTTCTCTCTGAAGATAGAGGCTCTGGTATATTTCCTATGAGAACCAGATTTCTTTTTAACCCACCAAATACATGTCACTTAACTGTCAGCTTTCAAAAATTAACAAATTTTATTCATCTTACCACCATCAAAAATAACAAAAATGAAGCATATGATAATACATAGTATATTACAAGGAATATATGTTAATATATAATAATTTAATTAAATGAACAAAAAATTTTAATTATACATTTAATAATTCTCAAGGAATAAGGAGGGGATCTTTTAAAACATAGCTGTTTGGGGCACCTGAGTGGCTCAGTGGGTTAAGCCTCTGCCTTCGGCTCAGGTCATGATCTCAGGGTCCTGGGATCGAGCCCCGCATTGGGCTCTCTGCTCAGCAGGGAGCCTGCTTCCCCCTCTCTCTCTGCCTGCCTCTCTGCCTACTTGTGACCTCTGTCAAATAAATAAGTAAAATCTTTAAAAAAAAAAAAACAAAAAAACACATAGCTGTTCAAAGTAGGAATTTTTTTTAAACATAGCGTGAGGGTGGCCAACAGACACATGAAAAGATGCTCAATGTCACTAATCATCAGGGATACAAAAATCAAAACTACAATGAGATATCACCTCACACCTGTCAGAATGACTAACATCAAAAACATAAGAAACAACAAGTGTTGGTGAGAATGTGGAGAAAAAAGAATCACCACGCTCTGTTGGTGGGAATGCAAGCTAGTACAGCCACTGTAGAAAATAGTATGGAGTTTCCTAAAACAATTAAAAACAGATCTACTGTATGATCCAGTAATTCAACTACTGAATATTTACCCAAAGAATACAAAAATGCTAATTTTGAAAGATGTATGCACCCCTATGTTTATTGCAGCATGATTTATAATAGCCAAATTATGGAAGCAGCTCAGATGTCCATCCCTATATGAATCTATAAAGAAGATATATATTGATATATATCACCATTCCATTATATATATAATACTACATATTATATATTTAATCTGTATATACCATTCCATTATATATATAATGGACTATTACTCAGCCATAGAAACAAATGAAATCTTGCCATTTGCAGCAACATGAATGGAGCTAGAGGATATAATGCTAAGTGAAATAAGTCCATCAGCGAAAGACAAATACCTTATGATTTCACTCATATGTTGAATTTAGAAATGAAACAAACAAACAAAAAAATAGAAATGAAACAAGCAAACAAAAGAGACAAACCAAGAAAGAGACACTTAACTACAGAGAACAAACTGATGGTTACCAGAAGGGACATGGGTAGGAGGTGAAATGAAGGAAATTAAGATTACACTCATCATGATGAATAGAGAGTAATGAATAGAAGTGTTGAATCACTATACTGTGTACCTGAAACTAATATAACCCTGTATGCTAACTATACTGGAATTAATTTTTTTTTAATTTTAAAATTTTAAAAATTTAAAATTAAAAAAATACAGCCTCAAGAGACTTAGAAATACTAATATTCTTTGACCTAACAATTGCACATATAGAATCTGGCCTGATGGAAAAAAAATATTTATTTACAACTATGTTCATTACAGTGGTATTTATAATATTTTTTTAAAATAGAGAATGATTAAATAAGTTAAAGTACATGCATAGGATATAATATTCAGTTACTAATGCTTTGAATAGTAATAAACATGGCACCTGGGTGACTCAGTAGTTTAAGCATCCAACTCTTGATTTGGCTCAGGCCACGATCTCAGGGCTGTGGGACTGAGCCCCAAGTCAGGCTCTGCACTGGGCATGGAACCTCCTTCAGATTCTCTCTCTCCCCCCCTCCCTCTGTCCCTTCTCCCCATACTCTCTTAAATAAACAAACAAACAAACAAACAGGAATAACTCAATGGACACTACATGCCAAGTATCACTTTAAATGTCTTGCATCTATGGACTCACTTAATTCTTATAACAACTCTATTGGGTCTGAACCATTGTCATTCCCCACTTTATAGGTAAGCTGAGACACAGAAAGGTTAGTGTGCCCACAATAACATAGCTTGTCAGACTCAGAACTCAGATTTCCTGGCTATATTATCTACGCACTTCACCACCATACCGTATGAATTAGTTTGCTAGAGCTGCCATACAAAAGTGCCACAAACTGGATGGCTTAAATAATAATGCCTTAGAGAGCTTGAGGCTTGAAGTCTGGAATCAAAATGGTGGCAGAGTTGGATTCTTCTGAGGACATTTGAGAGAGAATGTTTCTACACCTCTCCCCTAGCTTCTGGTGGTTTGCTGGCAATATCTGGTATCTCTTGGCTTGTAGAAACTGCAGCCTGACCTCTGTCTTCATCTTCACATGGCATTCTCCTTATGTATATACCTATGTCCAAATTCCTTTTTTAAAAATAAAGACACCAGCTATACTGAAGTAGGGGCCTAATCCTATTCCGGTACGACTTCATCTTAACTCTACATCTACTAGGACCCTATTTCCAAATAAGGTCACATTCTGAGTTTGGTGTGGGAGGGAGAGATTTAAACATAAGAATTTGGTGAAATATTATTCAACCCATAACATCAGAGTTTCCAATCATATTACTATTCCAATCATATTAATTAATATTCAATCATATTAATATTAATTTTGTAAACGAACAAAAGCAGGAAATAAGACTCTATACATACTGTGATCCCAGTTTTAAAAGACACATACTGGGAGGAAGGACATCATAGGTCTTACTTTTTTTAATCCTCAAATGTTTTATCAATTTTTTTATCCTCAATTTATCCTCAATTTTTATCCTCAATTATTCTACAAAAAGTACTTGATACTATTTTAATCATTTAAAATGCAGTAATGACATAATCACATCAGAAAAGTAGAAATTTTTTTTGAAAATGTATTAAGTTTATTTATATCATGTGGCCTTAAAGAGCTATGTTAGCAATTTAAGCACTCAGATCAGAGTTACATCCTGGGCTAACATATAAACTTCAGCAACGATCTTCCTTCCTCTACATCCTTTAAATACCATGTTTTGGTTCCATGTCCTTCCTCTCATCTTATTTTCTCAGCTCTTGAAAGAATAAAGACTTGCTGCTATGTGGCCTCAGCATATTGCCTGAAAGGATTCTCGAGATATGGCTCAAACAATCAAACAGATACACTTGAAATGTACAAAGTCTCTTCCTAGGGGTCTCCAAAGTGGGGTGAATGCACTCCCAGCGTTGTGCAAGATGATGCACCCACTTAGGATGGAAGAACAATACAAAGATTTCTCTCAGTATTTAGGTACTGAATTTAATGCATGGGTTGACACTTGGACCTCATTCAGTTTACATTCAGGTGTGTACAAGTCAGGGATGGTGTTTGGTACCCTCTGTAAAGAGTGCCACAGTCCCAGGACATAGGAGTGGACAATGGGACCTGTATTTGTTTCCTAGGGCTATCATAACAATCACCACCAAGTTGGTGGTTTCAAAGAACAGAATTAATTCTTTCACTGTTCTGGAATCCAAAATCAAGATGTCAAGGTGTATCCAGGAGAGAATCCTTCCTTACCTCTTTCACCTTCTGGTGGAATTCTTGACAAGCAATTCTTGATCTTCCTAGGCTTGCGACACATTGCTCCAATCCGAGCTTCTGATTTCCCATGGCCTTTATCCCTATGTCTTCTTTACTGTCTCTTATAAGATACCCAGTATTGAATTTAGGGCCCACCTAATCCAAGATGATCTCAAGTCAAGATCCTTATCCTAATTCCATCTACAACGACTTTTATTCTGGAGTTCTGGGTGGACATATATTGGGGGGTGGGGTCACTTTTTAACCCACCAGATGGCCTTCCAGTGTGACCTTACTTTCAGAGTAATGAAACATCTTCCAGCATGCATCTAAATGGTTAAGTGGATTTATAAATCATATTATCTAGTTTTAATCACATAAACCTTCACAAATTGACAATCAAGTCAAAATTTGTCAGATGAAAAAACAACAGAGTGAGCATAGTAAGAAAGGCAAGCCCAAGAGAAAAACAAGAAAATAGAAAGCCTGACACTTCTTCCATCCTTTGTATGAACTCTCTATCAGCCCTAGAAAACTGCAATGACATAATCATATCTAAATAGAAGTAGACCAAAATCTTTAAAATTATCAAGAGGTTTATTTGAAATATGGATTTACATCTACTACTATTAACAATAAACCTTATTAAATAGTGTTCTTCGAGATTTTCTCTAATGATGGTATGAAGTAATCACAATTATGAAGGCATATTAAAATTAAACACCCAGAGCATGAAGACACAGATCCATAATTTTTTCAGTCATGTTTAAAAGTCACCCTTATTCTCTCTTTCCTTGGTAGAAACTAGCTGGAGACACATGTATGCACGTACGCATGCATGCACGTGAGATATGGAGACAAAACGATGTGCTTTCCTGTATGAGTAAATAGTATTTTTGAAAAGCTATACATGCATCTGAAGACTGGAAGTAGCAAGAATGAGGACAACAGTCTATATGTGGTGATATGTTCTCTCTGAAGTTTGATGGAAGTACAGACATTCTAATATGAGTTAGTGTACTGTGCTGGCTAGAATCTATTTCAAAAGTAAAATACATCAAAACTAACTTTCTGGGAAAAAAAAACTAACTTTCTGTGTACTGTGGAATTACAAATGTATCATAAAAGACACTGTTAACAGAAAGTGAGTTCTTTCATTTTTTAAAAATTAGTGGTCTTCTCCCATAAAATTTATATGATGACATCAATACAACAACTATTTTGGCTGGAATAAGAAAAGAATATGAGGCAAAATTAGAGATACGGTCACACTTTTAATCTGTTCACTTCATTGTGCACACACAAGCAATGGCAGGAAAATAAAAACTAGAAGTAGACAAAGTACTGTAGTCCTTTGTTACTGAAGTCCCTGATACAATTCATCTATAAAAAAATATTTAAAATACAATGGAGTTTAAAGTATTTTTTTAAATTAAATTCAATTTAATTAACATATATTATTAGTTTCAGGAGTAAAATCTAGTGATTCAGTTGCATACAACACCCAGTGCTCATTACATCACATGCCCTCCTTAATGTCCATCACCCAGTGACCTCATTCCCTCACCACCCTCCCATCCTAGCAATCCTCAATTTGTTCCCTATACTTAAGAGTCTTTTATGATTTGCCTCCCTCTCTGCCTTCTTCCTCTTTTATTTCTCCTTCCCTTCCCCTATGTTTTGTTTCTTAAATTCCTCATGTGAGTAAAATCATATGGCATTTGTCTTTCTCTGACTGACGTCTTTCCCTTAGCATAATACCCTCTAGTTCCATCCCCATGGTTGCAAATGGAATGATTTTTATTCTTTTTGATGGCTGAGTAATATTCTGATGTATAGATGAATGGGTAAAGAAGACGCGGTGTGAGTGTGTATGTGTGTATATACACACACAATGGAGTTCTTAGAATACTTCAGCAATAAGATGGGGAGTGAGCATGAGAATCTGTGGCAAAACTCAGAGATATATTTATTATCTTGCATCAAAGTCTTAAAAGAGTTACTGAAGGAAAGAAGGATGATGCACTTTTCTGTTAAAAGAAGACACATGTCCCAAATCTGCTAACCTTTCCCCTGGACATGGAGCACTTGGTAGTATGCCATCTAACAGATAGTTTCAGAAAATAATGATAACTATGTAAAAATATGTCCCCTCAAGGTAAAGTCTAAGTTTTAATAGTGAGCAATAAAAAAGGGTACTTTTGAAGAATGATGAGAAGAAAGTTCTTCAAAATTACTGTTTTTAATCTTTCTACATTTATATGTATGTGTTATAAGAGAGCAATATAACAGAACTTGTACCATTTATAAAAACTCATGTATGCACACTTTAAAAACTTGGGAACTTTCCATAAAACGCCTGATCAGTACTCCTCAAATCTGTCAAGATCATCAAAACCAAGGAAAGCCTTAGAAAACAAGGAAAATTAAATGTCACACTCTGGAGAGCCTAAGGAGTTGTGCCCTATCCTGGAACAGAAAGGGACATTAGGTAAAAACAAATGAAATCTAAAAGAAATATGAACTGTGTATATAATAATATATTAACATTGGCTCATTAGTTGTGACAAATGTACCATGCTCAGGTAAGATGATAACAATAGGAAAACTGGAGGTGGGCCACATGGGAATTCAATGCACTCTCTTTGTAACATTTCTGTAATTCAAAACTCTTCTAAAATTAAAGTTTATTTTTAAAAAAACGGGATTTTCTAAGCTGTTTATTAATCTTCTTTAAAAAGGGGCTGCAGTAGATTTGGGACACATCTATTAAATATGTAAAAATGCGATAATCTCTGCATAATTTTAGAGAAAGTTTAATAATGCCTATCAAGGAATTTACCAACCAAACTTGAATAAAAACATTTGCATGATTAGTATCTGGGATGGAAATCAAAGTCATGATTTAGTAAGCACAAGTAACATGGCACTCCTCCCATTTGCCTCTGGATAGCTGTGTGAGGTATCTCCAACCTATGATAGAATTTAAGAACAAATATTCAAATAAAGTGAACCAGGTCTTCAAATCTCTGTCTGAGAAACTGTAAGTCAAATGTTTAAAAATAATACAATACACACTAAAGATGATGTTAGCAAGAGTAAGGGATTCTCTATAGTCATTCCATGAACAAATGAATAAAAAGTAGTTTATAATAATCATTATATTTGATTTTCATCATATACACTTTCATTTCTATCTCTGTATGTATTTTAGAATACATATGGGGTGCCTGGGTGGCTCAACCCGTTAAGCAGCTGCTTTCAGCTCAGGTCATGATCCCAGGGTTCTGGGATCAAGTCCTGCACTGGGCTCCCAGCTCAGTGGGGAGCCTGCTTCTCCCTTTCCCACTCCCCCTGCCTGTTCTCCCTTTCTCACTGTGCCTCTCTCTATCAAATAAATAAATAAATAAAATATTTTTTTAAAAAAAAGAAAGAAAGAACACACAGATATTACTTGAATACACTGGTGGCTCATGCTCAGAATTTCTCATCAATAGAATATGCAACCAACAATTGAGACAACAGCTCTACCTTCTCCACCACTAGCTGATGACCTCTCACTCTGCTACAGTGGCATCCTCATCACTAGAACAGTGTTCTTCGCTAGTCCTTCCCTTGGCTCCTTACTCACTTTGAGCTCCTCCAAAATCACTGGTCAAAAAAGCAGAAATTGTATGTGTGTTCACACATTATACATTCAGCTTACTTACTGGCGTTTTAATAAAAACTAAAATTATTTCATTCTAAGCAAGCCAAAGCACAAGCGAAAAGGCAAATTTGCTCTAAAAAGACCCACCCCATAACACAACAGATATGGTTGTTGGATGGTATGTTCGACTCCATCTGTGTTCTAGCCTCCCCCAGTGTTCCTTCTACCCATTCACAAGCATCTCCCCCAGTATGACCTGTGAGAAGAAAGACCACAGGAGTTTTCATCCCACGAGAGAGCTTGGAGAGTAGTAGACTCTATTAACAACTATACCTGGACATTGGGTGTAAACTAGGATTGTCTCATACAAACTTACTTATGAGCTAATAGAGCTTTGAAGTCACACATAAAGGATATCAAGTCAGCCCTGCCAGGGTTCAAATTCAAGCTCGACACTTAACTAATTGTATAACCTTGATGCACTTAAATAAATCCCTGTAACTCAGTTCTACAAAGTGGGAATAATGGCCTGATGGCTCAGGTAGTTAAGCATCCAACTCATGATTCCAGCTCAGGTCATGATCTCATGGTTGCTAGACCCCTTTATACTCATAAAATTATTGACGGCAAAAATATTTTATGTAGATTATATCTATTAATATTTACAGGGTTAGAAATTAAAATATGAATTTTTAAAATATTTACTTAATTAAGGAAATAATAAAACCTACTAAATGGCAACATAACATATTTTGTGTAAAATATAACTGTTTTCCAAAACAAAACAAACAAAAATAGTGAGAAGGGTGACAATGTTTTTGCAAATCTCTTTAATGTCTGTTTGAAGAGAAGAGAGCTAGATTCTCACATCTGCTTCTACATTCAATCTACTGTGATATGACATGTCATGTAGCCTCTGGAAAACACGTACATTCATGAAAAATTTAGAGTAAAAAATGGAAGTAACATCTTAGCAATATTATGAAAACAGTTTTTAACCCTTGGGACTGTAGAAAGTGTCCTGGGCACCTTAGGGTCTATCGGACCCCACTTTGAGAACTGCTATCCAGGGTACAGGACAATGGAATGTCTATGTAAGGCAGGACATAGGACAAAAATCACTGGAGGAGAGAAGTTCAAAAACTGAGGCTGGAGTGTTAGAAATCGCCGGTAATTATGGTAGGAATTGTGTGAAGAGAATGGCAGTCTACCAAAAGCTAAAAATCTTTAAAGTGTGAGCGGTGGTAAAGCAGGAAAAGGGTTAGTCCTCCTGCATAACAATATAAATAAGTAGTGACTTACAGAGTCTTCCTTTGGAAGTTATGAAATTTAAACAAACCTACTAAGAGAAAGTGTTCAGCTAAATAAAATCAGGAAAACTCATTAATTCAGCTATCTATGGAGCATTAAATATGACAGTGCCAAAAAGATCTAGGGAGTAAAATGTTTTTGATTCTCTCTTACATGAGATTTCTGTGCACTTATAGTTAACTGATAGTTATTAATTTCAATGACTATATTGCCAGCAGATCTGGATAATGCTAGCTAGTCATGGTTTTCATTTTCCTGACACTCTATAAATCTCCTACTATGGTACAACAGGCCAATAAAATAAGCATTACAATCCTTCAAGAAACAGTCAATAGTTTATAAAATCTAGACAGTGATTGACATGTCTGGTTTTATTCTCTGCCAGCTATTAGTAGCAAAGGTCAGAGAAGAACTATAAGTCAACTAAAACTTCAAATGAGCTTACATCTCTCTTTTTCAGACAAATGAGACCCATGCTCCCAGGAATGTGCAGTTCAGAAATCAAAATGACACGTTTGGCTGAGCTGCAGGAATCGGGAATTGGGAATTGCACATAGATTTAAATACCACACTTAGGAAGGTTTTAAAATAAATCACATCTAAATCCCAAACCTAAATTAAGAGGCAATTATTCTTCTTCAGTTTGGGCATTTCTAAAAAGATCTTAGGGCTGAAGGAGGAAGAACAGGGATTTAGGCCAAGAGAAGAGAATCCAGGGACCTCCAGTTTTCACCAACGAAAACTTTATTTAACGGAATAGGAATGATTTGTCAAGGCGACGTTCACATTCCCAGAGTAATTAATTTTCATTCCTATCATTGAGCGTGAAGAATTAGAAAGTACATGAAGCACAGAATTATAAATGTTCCCGGGTGAAAAATAAGAAGCACTTGACAGTATTGGTATTATTTAACGCTCACTGAGCACCAGTATAGGGCCGGGCATCATCTAGAACAAGACAGCAAGGAGCCCTCAAGTCCTGTGAACTGCAGTGGTGAGCCAAAGCCTGTCTGTTTCATCAGTGATACTATCTGTCAATCTGGAGTAAGTAGCAATTTAAATTCTGTCCGTTGTTTGGGAATGCTTTGTTACACTATTTCAGCAACTACATTACTACCATAAAGCAAACTCAGCAATGGCTTAACTGATTATGCGCCTATTAAGGATACCTTCACTTTGATCCATGATACCCGCATTCTGTGTGCTGAGAGGAGAAGGACTCAAGTCACAATCTTCAGATTTACAAGCCAGTTTACCACCTGTCCTTCCCTGCCCCAACCTGCAGCATTTTGAAGGAGTATAAAAAAGGTGTTTTATAAAGAGAAGTGGCAGAAAAGGAAGCTGATGCATTAATGTTTGTGGGTGAAGGAAGCAAAGGATATTTACCTGTATTCAATTCCCATCCCTTACACTCTTATCTGTACCCCAGATATGCCATGAAATCTTGGCTCTTTCCCCCCTGGCAAAATCAAGAAAAACATCCAAAGCATTGTGCGGTCCTTGTTTTTATTCAACAGGACTCAGCAAATGGGAGAATGTTAAGGCATGGTTTAGAGAGCTGAACACAAGGGAAATTAAATGATGGAACACTAAAGCCTTAAAGGCAATAATGGATTTAAATATAACTATAGCTAGCATCCTAATCTTAATCAAGGACACAGGAGCATGATGATATCTGCCTAAGATTCCTTTCTTGGATTCCAGAGAAACACAGAGAATATGGGATGTATCATTTCCATATGATCATGGAATCGCCAAATAGAAGTGGAAAATTTTCTTCCACTTGTGATATCTCTTTTCCTAGAATTAATATGTTTTATCCACAGCATGGCTATGTGGCACCGTGACACGGTAGAGACACCTTCTAAACAGAGCTCCAAAAGGAGCAAACTGAATACTTTCATCCATCCTGCTCTTCTCAGGCTGTAATACATTGCTTGACACATATTTCTAATATCATTTTCCAGTTTATCCCTCTTAACTCTTCCGAGGAGTTTTACAAGTGGATTGCTAACTAAAGACTCACTCTAAAAAGGTGCCATACTATTTTGGTAAAATGGTCACGACCGATAATAAGTTTATAATCAGGTCCTAGTCACCTTACCTTCAGCACTGTTTTGATAGGGATCTACGGAATCATTTTCTTACATACATAGATTTTAAATAATGTTCCATCCCATTTAATGTATATTTGTGTTAAATGACCTTTAAAAAATGTGCATGAGGGATGCCTGGGTGGCTCACTGGGTTAAAGCCTCTGCCTTTGGCTCAGGTCATGATCGAGCCCCGAATCGGGCTCTCTGCTCAGCGGGGAGCCTGCTTCCCCCTCTCTCTCTGCCTGCCTCTCTGCCTACTTGTGATCTCTGTCTGTCAAATAAATAAATAAAATATTTAAAAAATAATAAAAATAAAAATTGTGCATGCCCAAGGTCAATTTATTTCATTTATGTCAAGTTCAAAATGATACAGATTCTGTTCAGACTCTGACCAAAAAATGATGGTATTTTAGATGACGTTATTAATTCATAAACTAGCCCAACTTTAATTTTTTCAGGGAAGTAGATAATACACTATGTCAACATGGACCAAAGAAAGTGATGACAAGGGAAGTAATAGAGTGTAGGAAAATATAAATACCAAAGACATCCACTCCAAGCAAATTCTCTCATCTAGAGAACTTATACTGTGTTTAAACAAGTAATGTGTTTCTAAAATGGATTGTTTGATGTTACAGTTAAGCAAGGGTATAAAGCAGAGAGTAATTCAGCTGTAGTCAGCCAGAATGTTTTTGTGCCTGTAAAGCTCTCAACATGGCATCAATAATGAGTTTTGTAGCTTTTTGAAAATTTTTCAAAAAATATTCATAGCTGTAGTGTCATTCTCATCATCACCTTATAAAGTCAGTAGAACAGATACTTTCTTTATATTTGATAAAAGAAATTGAGACAAAGATTTGTCTAGAGTTGTACCTAAGTAAAAAATTAAGTGAGAACTTAGCTCTCCTGGTCCTTTGATGTGAGAGGTTGGGGTAGGGTCATTTCCAGACCCAATGTGCTCAGTACTCCAAGGCAGGATCTCTCCACTTCAGCACCACTGACTTTTTGGGCAGGATGATTCCCTGTTGGGGGTGGAGGGTGCTGTCCTGTGCGTTGCAAGATTTACCCATATTCCTGTCTTCTACCCACTAGATGGGAGTGGCACCTCCCTCCCAGTTGTGACAACCGAAAAAGTTTCCAGACATTGTCAAATGTCCTCTGGGGGGCAAAACTGACCCAAGTTGAGAACCACTGATCTAGAAACACTTCAAAGAAGTCACATGACTCCCCTCATCTCAGTAGCCAGGAAGAGAATTAGTATGGAGAATTTTACCATTTAGAGCTATAAAATGGAATCTGTAAGATTGCTTGAAGACATCATGCAGAGTTTCTGGAGCAGCAATCTTTCTTTCATCCTTTTACCTTTGTGTCGGGAGCAAGGAATTCAAGCTTATTACTAGAAGGTTGTTGGTATGCTAACAGTTCTCACTCAATATGACCTTGTTGGTGAGGGGTACCTTCTTACATCTTGCGAGTGCTGAATGACTGGTCTAGCAAGCTGCACACCAAAACTCAGGCTCCCATGTGTGATCATAGAGGTTGTGCCCTTAACAAGAGCACAGATTAACAAGAGCTGAGATTGCCGATGAGGGCTGAAATATACCTCATGTTCTAAAGTCAAGGTATGAGACCTGGTACAGCGATTCATCTCTTAAGGGAAGGAGTAAATTTTCCAATTCACTTACAGGGACCATTTGGCCTAATAGTTCTACTGGAATATGGTCAAAGGATAAGGAAAGAGATGGATGGAATGAGAAATGGGGATTCCAGAAGGATGTCAACACTACCTCCATTTGGCATAGATAATACCAAGGATTCAGTGGTCTCTCTGGCAATGTCAACTTCAGGTATAACTATGCTAAAGATGGGCCATTTGCTGGGCATTAGGATTGCTAGAGCAAAGCTCTGTGGTTAACTGACTGGGGTGAAGGGAGGTAAATGAAGATGTCCAGAATAAACTGGAGAGCTCTACAAGGAGTGAACTCTAACAAATGTTAGACAGAGATGTTTCAAGAGCAGACAAAAAAGGGATAGCAAGCTTATTATTGCCAACAGCCAACTCACCACACACAGTCTTATAAGGAAATATCTCCTTCTATTTCCTCCCTTCCCCCAAACTAAAGACTACACATCTAGAGAACTAAGGAGATGAGTATGAGAAGGCTCCTTTACTCCAAGATGCTAAAACCATAAGCCCACCTGTGCTCGGGCCAGAACACATTTTGAATTAAATATGAGATAATAATTTGCAAATAAGCAGGACTACACCTCAAAACTAGGAAAGACCGTTTTAATAGTTAAATGTAACCTAAAATGGTAGAGTTAAAATAAGATGCCACTGGAGAGCCTGCCACCAAAAGGAGAAGAGGGTTTGATAGAACACTGTTATTCACTACTACAGAGAAAATCACGTTGCATTTATGACATGACTCGTGTCTCTGAAACCAACCAGTAACACTAATGAACTAATTCTTAAACACATATATATTTCTTTCTTCCTAAAACATTGACCTTTCTATTCTCACATTTTATCCTCAAAGACAAGTAGTCAGAATCACCTGAGTAGGCACACGGTTTTTAATTATCATCGAAAGGCTGTGTGTTCCATATAGAGATTTTGAATGGTCGGGACTTACTATTATTTCAGAATTCATGTCAGGAAGTGGCAGCACTTCTTTCTTAGAATAAGATAACCAACTCTTTAAAAAATTATTATTTTTTTTAAAGATTTTATTTATTTATTTGACAGACAGAGATCACAAGTAGGCAGAGAGGCAGGCAGAGAGAGAGGAGGAAGAAGGCTCCCTACTGAGCAAAGAGCCTGATGGGGGGCTCAATCCCAGGATCCTGGGATCATGACCTGAGCCGAAGGCAGAGGCTTTAACCCACTGAGCCACCCAGGCACCCCAAAAAATTATTATTGAAATTAAAATTGTATTCACCCTTGATTTAAAGATAATGACAATTACATATTCCTTTAAAAAAAATTCCTTCATGTTTTAGGTCTGTGTTTCATTCAGTTCTATTGGTAGAAATCCAGTAAACATCAAGTCTTGGAGAGGATGTGGTGAAAGGTGAACCCTCTTACACTGTTGGTAGGAATGCAAGTTGGTGCAGCCACTTTGGAAAACAGTGTGGAGATTCCTTAAGAAATTAAAAATAGAGCTACCCGTGACCTTGCATTTGCACTACTGGGTATTTACCCCAAAGATACAGATGAAGTAAAAAGAAGGGCCACTTGTACACCTCAGTGTTCATAGCAGCAATGGCCACAATTGAACCAAGATGCCCTTCAACAGACAAACGGATAAAGAAGATATGGTCCATATATACAATGGAGTATTATGCCCCCATCAGAAAGAATGAATACCCAACTTTTGTATCAACATGGATGGGACTGGAGGAGATTATGCTGAGTGAAATAAGTCAAGTAGAGAGAGTCAATTATCATATGGTATCACTTACTTGTGGAGCATAAGGAATAACACAGCGTACATTGGGTGATGGAAAGGAGAAATGAGATGGGGGTATCAGAGGGGGAGACAAACCATGAGAGACTGTGGATTCTGAGAAACAAACTGAGGGTTTTGGAGGGGAGGGTGTGGGAAGTTGGGTGAGCCTGGTGGCGGGTATTGTGGAGGGCACGTATTGCACGGAGCCCTGGGTGTACTGCATAAACAATGAATTTTGGAACACTGAAAAGAAATAAAATAAAATAAAATGGAAAAAAAAAAGAAAACCAGATATTTATATATGCAGCCAATCAAGCCTGATTTAAAAATTTCTTTCCAAAGGCCTCCTCCGTAGTCAACAAACAAGACATGAGCACTCATAAGATGAATACTTCCTATTTTTTAGCAAGACAAGACCTTAGAAAGCACCTGACAGAAAAAAACCCATTCCTTAAGTAACTTCAGTGGCTCTCTGATTCTCTCTAATACTGCCCAATAAGTTCCTAACAACCATCTCCATAACTCAGGATTTATTTCATCTTGTCTCTCCCTGCTACCCCAATCACCAATAGCAGTGTTTGCCATATAGGGGGAAGAGTTCTTCTAATTTCAAGAAAATTCTTGACACCTTCCTAAAACTTTAAAGGAAGACAGAAATTAAGAATCTTTATATTCCTTTACCTCTCAGGTCATTTACTTATTTGTACATGGCCAGACACAAAGGTATTTACTAATGTGAATGAAAAAAACCACACAGGAGCTTGGGGGTTCAAAGACTTTGGGAGGTATAAACAAAACAGTAGTCTTTGTCACTGGACAACCCCCAGAAACACCATCAAACTGCAGATGTCTCCCTTCTCATCTAAGACTTCCAAATGGCTGTTTTTCTGTTCCTTCATGCAGACATTCACCAAACTATTTACTTATTTACTCATTTATTCTTATCTGGGTGAATTGTGCTAATTGCCCATGCAATAGTCACTCCATTTCCTCCTTATAAAGAGAATCCCAATCTTATCTGGCGTGGCTAAAAGCTAAGCTGAAAGACTACATTTCCCAGCACCCCCTGGAGTAAAAATTACCATGTGACTAAGTTCTGGTCAATGAGATCTAATCAAGAGTTGTGGAATAGGATTGCCAGAAAAGCATTTTAAGACAGAACAGGCAGCTGCCTCTTCTACTGCTTCTTAAAGTTCCAGTAGCAATCTTGGGCAATGAATGACCTTGAGGACAGAAGGCAGTATTAAGGATAATAGGCAGACACAGAGTTAAAGCCCAGGTTCCTAAGCAGAAGAAACCATATCAGTTCCCAACTGCTAACCTTTTACACATTTTCTATTATATCTAGCTAAACCTAATATTAAATGATACCAAGATAAGAGCAGGGAAAGAAGGCCTACATAATCATAAAGTATAGTAAAAACAGAACTACAACTCTTCAAAGATATCAAAGGTATGAAAAGCAAAATAAGACTAAGAAACTACCACACTTCAATAAAATTAAAGAGATCTGATAACTAATGGAATGTTGCTTCCTCATTTGGACTCTGCAGCAGAAAAAGACCTTCATGGGGTTCCTGGGTGGCTCAGTTGGTTAAATGTCTGCCTTCAGCTCAGGTCATGATCACAGGGTCCTGGGATGGAGCCCTGGATCATATCTGACTCCCTGCTCAGCAGGGAGTCCACTTCCCTTCTCCCTCTGCCCCTTCCCACCCATCCATGCTCTCTCACACATGGGCACACTTTCTCTTTCAAATACATAAATAAAATCTTAAAAAAAAAACAAAAAAACAAAAAAAGTAAAGGACACTCATACAATAACTAGTGAAATACAAATAAAGTCTATAGTTTAGTTAATAATAGTATTACATCTATATTAACGTTTTAGTTTTGACAAATGTTAGGCAATTGGTCATGTATGATATTAACACTGAGAAGGTTGGATGAAGGGTACATGGAAAGTCGCTGTATCTTTACAAGTTTTCTATAAATCTAAAATTATTCAAAAATGAAAAGGCTTGAACAAACATGTAATTATAGTCAACTCTCAACTATAAAAGCATGTCGGTAGGCAAACAGGTCAAACACAGTTTACAAGAGCAATGAGAGTGCTGGGGAAAGAGCAATCAGGAAGCTGGGTGGTCCTCATTTAAAGGTGACAGAGTAAGAATGGGAGCTCTATTTATTCAGCCTCCTTCTCTATGATCCTTCCTCCCCCTAGCCCAGCCACAAGATTTGCCGCCTCTTCTCAGAACCAAGAAAAGATAGCACATTCTAGCCCCCCGCTTCATTTTGTTTAAACACATGTCTCTTTTCACTAAACTGTAAGCCTTCTGAGGATAGGATAATTTCTGATTTCATTTTGGCATCCCTAGGTCCTAGTTTTTAGCCTGGCATGTAATCAGCACTTCATTGATATTTAAGGAATCAAAGAATGGCTTGTATTTCTCTATTAGATGAGGGAAAGTAGTACCAAGGAGAATTCATTAATTCATACGTTTCTGACTTGGTTTCCCTTTTTACTGATCTGAACCCTCTGATTTCATCATTATCCTGTGTTTCCACCTTTCTCCTTCAGTTGTTCTTTCCTGTACAAACCTCAGCTTCAGACAAATCTAAATATTCCACCTCTCTATTTCATATGCATGTTTTTAAGTACTAGTGACACTGTAATTCTACAATGATAAATAGATGATGAATTCAACCTTTGAAGTAATTGTTTGTACTTAGATGCCTTTTCTCAGTAGCAACAAAACAGATATTTTATTAACTCATGACATTCTAACTCAAGTCATTATGAACTATATTTGAGGTTTCTACCTGGATTGCCCTTGCACATCTAATCTTTATCTAGTCTTCTTGACCTTAGGATTCAGCATAGTCCTCTCAACCTCCAAGATGTTTACCTGACTCCTCCATCCATGTTGTGATTTGCCTCTGGGTTCTCACACAGATTATGAATACATTTATCATAATGCTTTCCCTAGTGTTCTGTAATTTACTTGCTTTTTAACTTCTACAATAGAATGTAAGACCTTGACAACAATGATTTTATATTACTAATACCTTATACAGTGCCTAGTACATGTCCACTCATAAATTTTCTAAAAAAGATAGAAGTATGAAAGGAAAGAATAAAGTATGAAAGGAAAAAAAGGAAGGGAGAGAGGGAAGAAGGCATAATGAAGGTACCTGGAAAATTTCTCAGAAGATAGACCCAGACATACTTTTTAAAAATCATATCCCAATCACCATCTTCTACCTCCCAATTTGCTGCCAACCTTCCTATCCACACAGGCCCTTCCTGTCACAGTGCCATTGCTATAGTCCCCATTTCTCATATGCTGTGCTCCAAAGAACAATGTGCCAAAGGATGTGAACATGTAGGATATGAACTATATAAAACCTAAAACCTAAACGCCTTGTGTTGCCTGTTTCTAACATGCCTGCAGTGATAGGCCATCTTCATTTAACTCTTCTTAGTTTGCCTCGCCATGCCTTTATCTAGGAATCTGGCACTGATTCCCTGGGATGGAGCCAGAGGTTAATTTTAGTGATGCTTCACTGCTATATCTAAAATTATCTCTCATTGATCCCCAACGAGAATACCCCCAAAGGCTTAAATGAATTGACTCTTTTCCATCAATGTAGTCATGACACCATGAGAGACTTTAAGGGGTGGCTTTTGTGACTGTATCACTTATGGGTCTTTGTATAGGACTGGTAGAGGCAAAACCTGCCAGGCTCCAATGTGTCCAGTCTTTCTCCTTCACACAATCTTCCAGTAATTATACACAAATAGAACTCCTGATAGCTAGGTCCAGCTCTTGAAACAAGATAGGACAGATGTTTCAAGCTCAGACCCTTGTCCTTGTGCCCTCATTCTATAAAGAACTTGGGAAGAGGTTAAAGTTGACCAATACTTTTCTAAAGATTTCCTTGGTGAGTAGGTGCTTGCAGCTTTTATGTCAGAATAAAAGGGGGAATAAAAGCCTTTGAATTACTCTAGCTACAACTCTTCTTAGAGTGGACAGTTCATTGCTAGCTTATTTATGTAAAAGAAACACACAGATTCATTTTGACTAAAAACTCAGTTGGCATGCATTTTGCATTTCCTTATAGGAAAGAAAATTATTGATAGACACAATAACAAGATAGTTTGCTTGTTGTTCAATTAATACTCATCTTGCTGTAGATAGCTTAGCTTTAATCATAATTTAAACTTCTTTCTGTTATGCTATTATTCATAATTTTATACTGCCTCCTTGTTGAACTTGAGATGATAGTAGACGTGCAAGTGAAGATGTTCTGTTAATAACTGCAATGAAAAATTAGAATACAACAAAAGGACATTGGCAGGGAAATGGATTTAGAAGTCATTCATAGAGGTGGTAATTGAGCAAAAGGATTGATTATAAAGAGTGAGAGGATAGGGCCTTGAAAACTTGCTATTGAAAAACCAAAAAAAAGAGTAGAAAACCAGGAAAAGAGAAATCCACCACTCATGGAAGATTTCTGGAAAACAAGGCAATTCATTGCTATTGCGGTCAAGTGTCTTCTTTTCCAAGTATCCTTAGGGCTTGCCATAATAAGTTCTCTGTAAACGTTATCTATTTATGTATGTGTGTGCATGTGATTGTATGTGTATAGTAAGTTCTCTGTAAATATTTGATGACTGAATAAGCAACAAGATGTTAAATCAGATATTACAACTGAAACACATTCCAAATTTTAATACTGATAACAGATAAAAATTAAGTTAAAATGTATAATGCTCAAACACAGCAGTTTTCTTCTCCCTTTCATAAAATCTAACAGGTATATTCCTGATCAGTTTCTCTCTTCTAAGTGTTGCTCAAGAACTCAAACCCTTTTCATATCTGGCTTCCAAGATTTTGGAACACATGGCTGTGCTCATCTACCTAAAGCTCCCAAAATGAGAAATTGACAGAATTCATTCCCCCTCATATTCTGCTGGCAAGAACCAATCTCCTGAACCCACTTAGATATAAGAGTAGCTGAGAAACATAACTCTCTTACTCAACTACAGTATAAGAGAATACAAGTTTTTTGTAGGATGATTAATAACCTCTGAAATGAGTTAAGAGTTTGTTTGGTTGTGTGCGTAATCATTCAGGTTATACGAATTAGCTTGATTTAAAGTTTTATCAGAAGAGATGAAAGAAGAGATGCTGTAGCTTCAAGTGAAGACGTGAATGATAACTACATTCTGGGACCAACCATACCAATTAAGTGGCATAAAATGAAACAATTCCCTAGTCTTATCTTGAGTTAGCAGAGTAAAAAAAAATTGTGTCTTCACCCTGACTCTACCAATAAAAGTGAAATAAATTGTTCATCTTTTGAAGTCGAATAAACTATTTCAGTTCACTTCAGTTTAACCATTAAGTGGGATAAGTGGTTATTCTCTTCCATTTGGGTGGAAATGTTTGCCCTGAGGGGGATGGGATAGAGTGAGAAAGAGGTAGTTATCTCTATAGTTAGAGTCTACAATTAAAACAACTTGTTATTCTGGCAGAATGAAGTTGTGAGAAATGGAATAGGGTAGTATAAGTGCTTGGCATTAAGCTTTTGATTGCCAAGGTATTTATTTCAAAAGCCATTCATTTTGAATAAATGTATTTCCAATTGTATGACATAGCTACTAGGAAAACAAACAGATAAAGAACCAGGCCACCCACACCCATGATGTTCCCCTTTCACAAAACCTGGGCAATCTAGATAAAAAATTATAACAAAACAAATGAAAATAAAAACAAAACATATCAAATATCATGGGATGCAGCAAAATCAGTTCTGACAGGAAAGTTTATAGCAATAAATGTATGTAGTAATAAATTAGAAAACATCAGAAAAACAATCTAATCAGATAACAATCATCACGATAACAGATAACAATCACCACGAGGAACTAGAGAAAGGAGAATAAATTAAACCCAGAGTTAGCAGAAGAAAGGAAATCCATAGGATCAAAGTGGAAATGAATGAAATAAAGACCAGAAAAACAACAGAAAGGATCAACAAAACTAAGAACTTTTTTTTTTAAGATTTTGTTTATTTATTTGAGTGACGGAGAGCGAAAACAAGTGTGGGGGAGGGGCAGAGGGAGAAGCAGCCCACCCACTGAGCAGGGGGCCCAATTGGGGCTCTATCCCAGGACTCTGGGATCATGACCTGAGACTAAGGCAATTAACTGACTGAGCCACCCAGGTTCCCCAAGAGCTGGGTTTTTTTTTAAAGATAAATAAAGTTGACAAATATTTAGCTGGACTAAGAAAAAAAACAGAAGACTCAAAAAAAATTAGAAATGAAAAAGGAGACATGGCAACTTATACTACAGTAAAATGTAGCATCATAAGAGAGACTATGAACAAGTATATGCCAACAAATTACAGATATAAGTAACATGCCTGATAAAGAATTTAAAGCAACAATCATAAGGATACAAACTGGACTTGAGAAAAGAATGGAAGACATCAGTGAGACTCTTACCACAGAGAAAAAAAAGAGTTAAAAAGGAATCAATCAGAGATGAGGAATGCAATAAACAAGATTGGAAACAGGCTTGATGCAATGAAAAGGAGGCTGGAAGAATCAGAGGAACAAAATAGTGACCTTAAAAGCAAAATAATGGAAAATAATGAAGCTGAACAAAAGAGAGAAAGAAGAATTATGCAACATAAGAATAGATGTAGGGCACTCAGTGACTCCATCAAACATAAAAACACTCATATTATAGAAGTCCCAGAAGAAGAAGAGAGAGAAAAGGGGGGGTGGAAAACTTACTTCAAGAAATAATAGCATAAAACCTCCCTAATCTAAGGAGCAAACCACACATCCAGATCCAGAAAGCACAGAGAACTCCCATCAAAATCAACAAAAACAGGCCAACACCAATAATGAAATTTGCAAAATACAGTGATAAAGAAAAAATCTTAAAAGAAGCAAGACAGTGTAAGAGGGGTCCCCTTTCTCCACATCTTCTCCAACACACGTTGTTTCCTGTCTTGCTAATTTTGGCCATTCTAATTGGTGCAAGGTGGTATCTCAATGTGGTTTTGATTTGAATCTCCCTGATGGCTAGTGATGATAAACATTTTTTCATGTGTCTGATAGCCATTTGTATGTCTTCATTGGAGAAGTGTCTGTTCATGTCTTCTGCCCATTTTTTTGACATGATTATCTGTTTTGTATGTGTTGAGTTTGAGGAGTTCTTTAGAGATCCGGGTATCAGCCCTTTGTCTGTATTGTCATTTGCAAATACCTTCTCCATCCCGTGAGTTGCCTCTTTGTTTTGTTGACTGTTTCCTTTGCTATGCAGAAGCTTTTCATCTTGATGAAGTCCCAAAAATTCATTTTTGCTTTTGTTTCCTTTGCCTTTGGAGACATATCTTGAAAGAAATTGCTGTGGCCGATGTCGAAGAGGTTACTGCCTATGTTCTCCTCTAGGAATCTGATGGATTCCTGCCTCACATTGAGGCCTTTTATCCATTTTGAGTTTATCTTTGTGTATGTATAAGAGAATGGTCAAGTTTCATTCTTCTACACATAGCTATCCAATTTTCCCAGCACCATTTATTGAAGAGACTGTCTTTTTTCCACTGTATATTTTTTCCTGCTTTGTCAAAGATTAGTTGACCATAGAGTTGAGGGTCCATATCTGGGCTCTCTACTCTGTTCCACTGGTCTATATGTCTGTTTTTATTCCAGTACCATGCTGTCTTGGTGATCACAGCTTTGTAGTAAAGCTTGAAATTGGGCAACGTGATGCCCCCAGTTTTGTTAAAAAAAAAAAAAAAGAAAGAAAGAAAGAAATGAATGCAGGCTTTAGCTTGTTGGAGCCAAAGCCCTAGCATCAGAGAAAGGAGAATGAGTCTACCTAGAATAGAGGAGTTGTTTTAAATTTAATTTTCTAATGTCTAGTTGCTATGATTAGTCTGGGTAAATGGATGAACAGTGAATAAAGAAAATGAACAGATTAAAAAAAAAAGAAGCAGCAGCAGCAAGACAAAAGAAGTCCTTAAAGGGACACCTGGATGACTCAGTCAGTTCAGCATCTGTCTTTGGCTCAGGTCATGATCCCACAGTCCTGGGATCAAGCCCTGCACCAGATTCCTTGCTCAGCAGGAAGCCTGCTTCTCCTTCCCTCTCTCTTTGCCTGTCTCTCTGCCTACTTGTGATCTCTGTCTGTCAAATAAATAAATAAAATCTTTTAAAAAAAAAGAATTAACTCAAAATGGATCAAACATAAGGCTTAATACCATAAAACTCCTAGAAGAAAACATGGGAAAGAAGATCATCAATATTGGTCTTGGCAATCATTTTGAGGGTCATGACACCAAAAACACAAACAACAGAAAACAAACAAACAAACAAACAAGTGAAATTACACCAAACTCAAATGTTTTGCACAGAAAAATAAAAAAACAAAACAAACCCAAGACCCACAAAAAAATACAAAAACAAATGAATAAACAATTAACAAAATAAAAAGACAGCCTACATACTGAGAGAAAATTTTTGCAAACTATATATCGAATAAGGAATTAATATCCAAAATACATAAAAAACTCAGTTAACTCAATAACAAAGAAACAGACAACTCAATTAAAAATGGGCAGAAGACAGGAAACAACGTGTGTTGGAGAGGATGTGGAGAAAGGGGAACCCTCTTACACTGTTGGTGGGAATGCAAACTGGTGCAGCCACTTTGGAGAACAGTGTGGAGATTCCTCAGGAAATTAAAAATAGATCTTCCCTATGACCCTGCAATTGCACTGCTGGGTATTTACCCCAAAGATACAGATGTAGTGAAAAGAAGGGCCATCTGTACCCCAATGTTTATAGCAGCAATGGCCACGGTCGCCAAACTGTGGAAAGAACCAAGATGCCCTTCAACGGACGAATGGATAAGGAAGATGTGGTCCATATACACTATGGAGTATTATGCCTCCATCAGAAAGGACGAATACCCAACTTTTGTAGCAACATGGACGGGACTGGAAGAGATTATGCTGAGTGAAATAAGTCAAACAGAGAAAGTCAAGTATCATATGGTTTCACTTATTGGTGGAGCATAACAAATAATATAGAGAACAAGGGTAGATGGAGAGGAGAAGGGAGTTGAGGGAAATTGGAAGGGGAGGTGAACCATGAGAGACTATGGACTCTGAAAAACAACCTGAGGGTTTTGAAGGGGCGGGGTGGGAGGGTGGGGGAACCAGGTGGTGGGTATTAGGGAGGGCACAGATTGCATGGAGCACTGGGTGTGGTGAAAAAACAATGAATACTGTTACGCTGAAAATAAATAAAAAATTAAAAAAAAAAATGGGCAGAAGAATTAAATAGACATTTCTCTAAAGAGGACATCGAAATGGCCAACAGGCACCTGAAAAGATGCTCAGTATCCCTAATCATCAGGGAAATGCAAATCAAAACCACAGTGAGGTATCACTTCATACCTGTTAGAATGGCTATCCTCAAGAAGACAAGAGACATGTGCTGGCAAGGATGTAGTGAAGGGGAACACTTACACCTTGTTGGTGGAAATGTAAGCTGGTCCAATCACTATGGAAAGCAAGATGGAGTTTCCTTAAAAAACTAAAATTAGAAAATACCATGTAATTCAGCAATTCCACGTCTGCTCAAAGGAAATGAAAATAAGACTTTGACAAAATATATGCACTTCCATGTTCACTGCAGTATTATTCACGATAGCCAAACTATGGAAACAAACCAAATGTCCATCAATAGATGAACAGCTAAAAAAAATTGTGGGATAGGAGTGCTTGGGTGGCTCAGTTGGTTAAGCGTCTGCCTTCAGCTCAGGTCATGATCCCAGGTTCCTGGGATGGAGTCCTGTGTCGGGCTCCGTGCTAAGTGGGGAGTCTGCTTCTCCCTCTCCCTCTGCCCCGCCCCCCACTTGTGCCCTCTCTCATTCTCTCTTTCAAAAAAATAAATAAAATCTTCTTTTAAAAATGTGCTATATATGTACAATGGATATTATTCAACCATGAGAATGGATGATATCCTAGCATTTGCAAAAAACATGGATAGGCTTTAAGCACATAACGTTAAGTGAGATAAGTCAGCTAGAAACATAAGTAGTGTATGATATCACTTATATGTGGAATCTAAAAAAATTACACCTGTGAAAAACAGAGTAAAATGGTGGCTACCAGGGGATGGGGGTGGGGGATAAGAGCAATGTTTAAATGTACAAACTTGTAATGAGTAGTAAGTAAGCCATGGAGAGCTAATGCACAGTATGATGAATGAGACAATAATATTGCACAATAATGTAATGTGATAAATATCACTATATCAGCAATCATATTATAACATATAAATATATCAACGTAAAAAAAGATTATTGTTGTAAAACCTTCCCTAGCATTCACCTCCCCCAAGGTAAATTTCCCAAGCAATTTGGCGAAATAGAGTTACCCACACTCATATATCTTTATTTTTATATACACAAAATAAAAAATATGATCTAATTTATTTTTCATCCTATTTTCTGCCTGACAGTGACCAATGTTGCTGGTCAATATTTGACAACCCAATGTTTAAAGAATATCTTGCTTTCTCTGTGCTGAGAAAATAACAGAGTAGCTACTGATTTTATAATTTGCCCTGTTAGATTTTTTCAGTTACCGTAATAGATGAGTTAAAATGTAGCTGGATCCTTTCAATCTTTTTATTCATTTTCCTTACTATGCTACAGGGAATAATTTTCTGATTTTTGGATCTCATAGAGCCCTAAAATTTCCCCCATAAATATACAAAACCAACATTTTTTCCAATTCACTTTGGGCCAGGGGAACCCTTGTCACTGACAGGCATTTGTCTATAGACCAGCGCTTAGGAGCCACAGTTCCAGGATCAGTGCTAGAATTACAACCTCTCTGAGCATGTGATGAACCTAAAGACATCCTAGGAATAAGGCCTCGGTCTTACTGATACCAAGAGAAAACATCCAAAACTGCAAGTGAGCCCAGAGACCCTCAAGGTTGTATCTTTCTGAGCCTTTGATCTCGAAAGACAGCTAACATTAATCAGTGGGCAAATGCAAATTCTTAGTGGTTCTCATAACTTGTACCATCCTCTCAGCAGGATGCCTTTGTCCTTCAATTCCCAGGAGGCCCCAGACATATTGGAAAAAAGGAAAGTATCCAAAAATAGTTTGGGAAGACAGATATTCTGGAACAATTGGAAGCCACAGGCAGAGTTATTTATGAGACACTTGGGCACCAACTCCACTTTCCACCCAGTTAGCATTGCTAGTTCGGAGCTTGGTTCATGAACTAGGAGAATCTGATGTATTTAAGCAATTCCTAAATAGAAGCGATAGATTATTTGTGTCAATAATGAGATGTAAACTTAAATAGAAAAACAACAAGGAAGTAGCAAGAATTCAGCCTCTTTCTCAACCCTAGCAGTATCCAAAGAGTCCAGGAGTGTCACAAGTATAAAGAATATAGGGGCAAGAGAAAATCTTACCAAAAATACTATCCTCATTTCTGCTCTGTGTAATTACCTCACTACCTTTAGTTTCTATATCCTTGGCAACTTGGAAGTAATTAGAGACAGAGAGAGAGAGCTCCTTGCCAATCCATAACCCAATTTGCTACACTGCACATAACACCTCTTCAGCTATAAACTGTTACATTTGTTGGCAAGTCACCAAGTTCCACAACCATTCTCCAAAACACATAGGAAACATAATTTTCACCATTTGTAGATCACCATACAGGTGTTCAGAATGCAGGTGGATTCTTGTTTCCAGCAGAAAAATTGATAATGTGGAATTACATCATCCAAGTAATTATAATCTCATCTCAACAAATTCATTCATTCCACATGTGCATAACTCCTTACTTCTATTTTAACCTGAGGGCTAGGAAGAAGTAAAATGAACACTACAGCCGAGCTCAGGTTTCTTTGACCCAACAGTGTAATGACAAGAGCCACGTGACTAAATTATGCAGGATCTAAACCCCTATATGCCGTGCAATTAGAACAGAAAGGAGCCAACAAAATATAGTAATCATATTTGCAGATGATAAGAAACTGTAATGTCCTTAACACAATGTCCCTAGCACATGCAATCAGTTTCATAATTCTACATGTGAGAAAGCACATTATATTGAGGGTTTAAGGTAGAGCTCAAAAAATGTAAACCGTGGAGTGTTACATTTATTTAAATCTGTGACTGTTAAATTAAGTACTCTTGGTTTTGTGGTTCCTTTTAGAAGCATTTATTTAAAAATGACCCTTTCTGAATTGTTCACAGAATAGGAATCAGAAGAGTGTTGTACAAGGTAATAATGAAAAGGGGAAGACTCTGTGGAACAAAATCTGTAAAAGAAACGTTGAGTCAAAGGAGATGAAAGGCAATAATGAATAGAAAGGAAGGGGAGTTCAATTACACTGTTGAGTTATGCACTAGGCACTGACCTCAGTGCCTTCCAAGACATTTCATTTAATCCTCAAAAATACTATGATTTCCTTATTATCACTTGCATTGTCACAGATGAGGCAATGGATTCAAACAGCTGAAGTCACTTGTCCAAGTTCACACAGTTGTTAAGTGGTAGAGTGGGCTTTTGAACCCAAATTGTCACATGGTTTTCACAATGCATACTTGCCTTACTCTTGAGTACCTGGGAATTTGAGAACCACACACAGTATCACTAGATTTCCTCCTTTACCCTCTCCAGCTCTCCAAATTGCTTCACAGTGCATCTGAAGAACCACATATTTGATAAACTTTTCTTCAATGCTCTCAGGCTCTTGCTTCCTCTTCCTTGTGGGAAATCCTGTAGTATTTACTGCTCCATTTTTACATCCTATATTATATGCTACCTAGTGTGCTCGTCAACATCTACACAGGCCTTATCTTCAGGACTAAATTATTCACATGCAGGCAGAGACTATATATTCAGGATCTTTCAGTTCCTTATTGTAGAGGAATGCATAAGAAATGTCTTCCCTCCACCAAATTTGAGCAATTAACGGTTGCTGCCTAGAGTGCCATGTTGAAAAATTTGTGCAGCCTTTTTCCCGTCTCAGTAAAAAACAATCTTTTGACTGATTAGTGATGGTGCTGTGGGTATGATGGAAAAATGGGAGAAACAAGGGGTAGAGGAGGGGCAGAATATGATAGGGCTTATGCATGTTTGCTGAATCTGCCATAGTACTTCAAATAGAAATTTGTATATCTTAGATTTCTGTTTTCAGTGAAATATAAATGAAAACAATCTAAAATTTACCCCAAAATTATAAACTATTAATTAAAGTAATTTTTAAAATTCAGGTTAAACATGCAGAGCAAATGAAACTTTTTCATTTCATTCTAACACACTTCCATCCACAAATATTGCCTGTGGTTGGCCCCCTAGTTAGTCAGGGGGAAAAATTAATTAACTCTCCAATCCAGATTTCAGCTACAGATTTAGGATTAAATCCACACTGAATCTATTTTCTCTGAATAAAAATTCTCGGTGTTTCCAATATTCTCCTCTTCTAGCTATCTTCCTCTCTAAGGAATCTGCATGAGTAGAGGAAGGTAGAATGTGCAACACAGATGCCTCTGTGGGCATTGTGGTCCCCTTGGCATTGGTAGAAATAACTTCATGTTAATCCTCAAACATATGCTCCCTGTTGTCCACTGTTCTAAAGGCATATGGCCTTGGTTGACCTTGCCACTCTGAGTGCTGCTGGCCTCTTCTGCCACAGTTTGCAGTTGGTGATTCATGATTCAGTCCTTTGGCTCTAGAAGCACTCACAGTGAACATTAGCCATCTAACCCTCAGCCACTCAATCTGCCTTCAGTTCTTAAAGACTGCAACTCCTGAATCTATAGTTCTTCCTCTACCTTACCCAAGGTTGAGTTGTCCACTCCAACCTATGTTATTGGGATCACCTTGCCCCTTGCAACACCTCCTGACTCTCAGCCCAGGATTTGTAAATTTCAAGGTATCCATTTTAACGATGATACAACCCAACTTTAATGTGTGTAGCATCCTCCTGGAGACCCAAAAAAATACTGACTTTCTTGAATCTCTTAAATTTCACAAGCTCTGGAGTCTGGTCCCTACCTAGGCCTCAAAAGGAAACTAGGACACACCACTAAATGCTCTGGTATCTTCTTTTCTTTCCAATCTTCTTCATGCAAATACCCGGACCACCCTTGTGGAGAAAGAGCTTTCTTCTATTTCCATTATGTCATGTCTTCCTCATATTAGAGAAAGCTTCTCATAGAAGGAGGGAGTGTCCTTTTTATACTGTTGGAAAAAATTATGAGCAGAGTCCATCAAACTTAGTTTTAATTTGCTAAAGGAGGGAATAAAGGAATTTGGAAAACCATTTTTCAAGGCTATGGTAGGATTTAAAGTCCTAACATGTAACAAAACTTTATTTTGCATGTCAGAAGGTAAATATTAACTAGGTCTATTTGCATTCTGAGTTATCAGCTCCTAATACAGTCCCAGGTGATGTCCACACCTGGGAAACTAGAGCGAAAGTCTTATATTCAAAAAGACAAAAGAGAAAAGCCCATTAATACTTTTCAAACTATATTCTCATTATATCTCAATGTCAGTAACACACAAAATAACGAGAGCTTGGTGTATTCTGCTGCTCAGAAGCCAAAGTCAATACTCTGACTCCTAAAAAGATAAATTTACTTCAACAGTTTATGATTCCAGGCTAAAATCTACCTTCAGGCTAGTCATGGAAGGGAAAAGACATATGGGTAAGTTATACCATTTGTCATAATTTAAAATCATGATTGTAAAATATATGACCTCATAACATTGATCTTTAGTGTCATCTTTAAAATACTGGATTAAATCAATTTTTTATATTCCAAGCCCATAAAATAATACAGCAGTATTTCTCTTTTGGGGCATATCAGCCTCAATTCTCCTCCTCACTCGCTTAGGCTTACTGTTGAAATTATATAAAACTGAGCTGCATAAATCCAAACACATAGGGTATTTTCCTGGTTGATGTTCATGTACTGTTTCAGAAGGTGGAAAAGTTGTGTTCGAATAACTGTAACTAGATTAAAACGTATATGTGAGCCAAAAACTCTTTCATCATTTTGTAAATAATATCTGACTCTTTAAGTAAACAAATAGCCAGCTCCTAAGAGATCTCAGTTGTGTTTCTAAGCCTTGTCATTTGACCAAACTGGTTTTGGATTCAGTGAGTGTTCAACTGATGAATGCATGCCTATTTGTGGCTTCTTTCAAGTAAGAAGGCACATATTGCCCCTCAATTAGAAAAAATACCCAGTGCTTTTTTCATTCATGTGGTGTTTCATTCACTCTATCCAAAGAGTGCAGGATCAGACATTGTACTTAAATCAATTGGTTTTAAACAACAACAAAAAGTAGGACACTGAATTCTGCCTCTGACCATGATAGAGTAAAGGGAAAGAGACCTAACCCCTCACAGTAAACAACTAGAAAACTGGACAAAATAGACTAAAAAAACTGTGTTCAGGAATTATACAACAGGCAGCATATAAAATGCTGATCATTGCAAAAGGGAAAACAAATGGGGTGGTCCCTACAATCTTAAAACTTTGTATCTCAAGGCACCATCCAAGCCATGGTACAGGGAGGAGGATCCTAAGCAAAGGAGAGATACCTAATGGAGTCAGGAAGACAGAGATCGGTGTGCAGTGAAGGTGGATAGCTGGAATTTGAAGGGCGGAAGTCAAGAGAGGAAAGCGCCACAATGCTAGAGCTCCAGAAAAACACATAAGGGCCTCTTCCACCCTTGGTGAATACAAATCCATGATACAAAAGTAGAATTCCACAAGTCAGGACAAATAATCTGGCATCTGGGATCTGAAGAAGAGCACATATGGGACTAGGAGGCATTGGAGTTTTGGCTCGCCAAAGAGAGGTGCTCTTCTTGAATACCTGGGGATTAAGTAGAAAATCCAGAAGGGAAATCCTTTAGTAGTAGGTCTAAATTAAGCATAGATTAAAAGCTATTCTAAACTCAAAAGCCAGTATTACCACAATAACAAAATCAGAGAAAGACATATTATAAGGAAACTTCAGATTACTACTTCTCATGAACATAGATAAAAATCTTTTAAAAATATATGCAAATAAATTATAATAATAATTTTTTAAAAGGATAAAATCATGACTAAATAAGGTTAACCCAAGGAATGTAAGTTTGGGTTAACATTAGAAAATCAGGGGTGCCTGAGTAGCTCAGTTGGTTAAGCATCCATCCTCAGCTCAAGTCATGATCTCAAGGTCCTGGGATTGAGCCCTGCATCTGGATCCTGCTTACCAGGGAATCTGCTTCTCCTTCTTCCTCTGCCCCTCTCCCCATCTTGTGCATGAGTCCCCTCTCTCTCTCTCAAATAAATAAAATCTTAAAAAAAAAAGAAAGAAAGAAAAAGAAAACCAATTGATGTAATTAAGTATATAAACAAGATATTTATGTTCATATATATATGTCTATATATATAGACAACCTAATTGAAAACCAGACAAATGTAAATGACCAATAAGTATCTGAAAATATGCACAATATTATGAAATGCCAATTAAAATGCAAAACAGAATCACTACATATCAGAGTGACTAGAATTAAAATTATTGACAATTGCAAATATTGTGAAAGATGTGTAGCAAGTGGAATGCTCACATACTACTCAATGTATAAAATGGTACAATTACTTTAGAAAACAATTTGGCAGTTTCTCACAAAATTAAACATACACTTACTAGAGGATATAACAATTCTACTCCTACCTATTCACCAAGGAAAAATGAAATCTTATGTCCACACAAAGAATTATACATGCGTATTCAAAGAAGGTTTATTTGTAACAGTAAACTTGAAATAATCCAAATATCCATCAATAAGTGAATGGGTAAACATATATTGGTATAGCCATAAAACTGAATACTACCCAACAATAAATAGGAACAAGCTATTGATTCACACACAGGTAAATCTCAAAAGCATGCTAAGTAAAAGAAGCTAGACACAAGAGTATGCATTCTGTTTCTATTTAAAGTTAATTCGAGAAAAGGCAAATCCAGTCTATAGTGACTGCTTATCAGTGATTGACTAAAGCTGAAGGTAGGAGTTTAATTGAAAAGTTACATGAGACATGTTATGATGAGCACTAGTGTTACATGTAAGTGATAAACCACTAAATTCTACTCTTGAAACCAATATTACTCTCTATTTAACTAACTAGAATTTAAATAAATTTTTTAAAAAAGGTTCATGAGAGGATGCTTTGGGGTGATAAAAATGTCCTCCAGGTTGATTTGGTGGTGGTCGTTACACAAGTGTATGTATTTTTCAACTCCCCAACAGGAATTTAAAAGTAGTGGATTTTATTGTGTATGTGAATTGCATCTTGGAAAAGTTGATTAAAAATTTAGAGTGAGAAAAAAATTTGGAGTGGAAAAAATAATTCAGTACGGGTTTTTTTGCATTTTTTATGCATTTTTTTTGCATATTCAGTACAAAAACCATGAGATATTTGCTCAAACTTGAATACAATACCCTCATAGTCTATAACAGAAGTCGTCTCATGGCACTGCTACATTTTTTCAAATCTTTGTTCTGTGAACTCTAAGTATTCAGGTGACATCTTCCCATAGGATCACCAGATTCTACAGTTCTTTGAAATTGTCTTAGAATAAGTAACATCAAATGAGAGACATAAATCAGAAAAAGACTGAAATATAGTTATAAGCTCCACAGCATAGCTATGGGGGAAAGAGCTAAGCAGGCTACAATAAAGGACAGTAACTGGCCATAAGTAAACTCAGAAAAATGGAGACAGGATGAAAACCTAAGTCTAACTCCCTACCTACCTACTCTTGAAATAAACCAAACTTACAGCTTCATCCTAGGAAAGGAGTTCATAAGATTCTTCTTGACCATAGATTGTTAGAACCAAATGAGGCAAGCAGACGTGTTTTAGTAGAAAAGTCCCTAGGAAGAAGACAAATTAACATCTTTCTTTTTTAGAGTTCTAATTGATTCGGCAAAGGTAGATTTAACTGTACTTTCCTCATCTAGAAAAAGAAAGCAAACATTTTAAAGCTAAAACATAGACATTTTCTTTTAAATGTATCTGAACTTACTTAGTATACCTTTTGTTTTAAAGAGAGGAATGGATGCTTAAACAACTGAGCTCCCCATTTCACAAATACTCAGAGTTCATTCCACCCCTATCCTTTGTACATACTATTCCCTTTCTCTACCAATCTTTGACATATACCATCCTGTAAGGTCCAGCTCAATACTCTCTCTCCTGGAAAGCTAGTTTGGCTCTCTGTTTCTCCTGGTCCCTGGTCAGCTCTCTTACAGAATATATCACAAGACACTGTTAATTTTGTATGCCAGTCTCCTGGACTATATTAGAAGACATTTTTTCCAGGGTCAAAACTATAGTCTATTAATTTTAGTTAGTTTGTTTATTAATTACTACATCTTCCATTCCTTATATGGTTGTTGTAAATAGCAGGAAAACAATAAAGTCTAATACATTGAATCTCATGGGTCTTCAACTCATTTATGTTTGCTTGTTTTTGGAGGCAGTGAAGGTATTGTGTTGTGTTTCTTTTCTTTTTCTTTTTCTTTTTTTTCTTTTCTCCCTGACCTCACTCATTTCTCCTGAATGTGATGTTTTTCAGGGCTGATACAATACACTTGATTCCTTAGAACTTCTTAAGTAGAAAAACTTTCTTACTTACAAAATAGTGATCAAGAAGCTTATATCGGGGGAGGAGTCAAGATGGCGGAGAAGTAGCGGACTGAGACGACATCGGGTAGCAGGAAATCAGCTAGATAGCTTATCTAACCATTGTGAACACATACAAATCCAACGGGAAATCAAAGAGAAGAGCAACAATTCTAGAAACAGAAAATCGATCACTTTCTGAAAGGTAGGACCTGCGGAGAAGTGAATCCAAAGCGACAGGAAGATAGACCCCGGGGGGAGGGGCCAGCACACGGCAAGCGGCGGAGCGACGGAGCACAAAATCGGGACTTTTAAAAGTCGGCTCCACTGGGAGACATCGCTCCAGAGGCTAAACTGGGGGGAAACCCAGGCGGGGTCAGCATAACCCCAGGTCCCACGGGGTCACAGAAGGACTGGGGGTGTCTGAGTGCCGCAGAGCTCGCAGGTATTAGAGCGGGGAAGCCGGCTACACCGACAAAGCCGAGGAGTGAGCTCTAAGCCCGGGGTTACTTGTGCCGGTCGCAGGCTCGGTGGGCTCGGAGCGCGGCCAGAGGCCACGGAGACGAAAGCGACCCGGCGCTATTCTCCAGCTCCAGCAATTGACTGCTTTCCTCAAGTCGCGACCGCAGGCCAGGGAGGCGGGGCGGTGGGAGCTTTGCTCTGAGAGCGCACTGAGGAGCGGAACCCCAAGCTCTCGGCTCCTCCGGGCCGGAGACTGGGAGACCGCCATCTTCATTCCCGTCCTCCGGAACTCTACGGAAAGTGCTCAGGGAACAAAAGCTCCCGAAAGCAAACCCAAGCGGATTACTTAGCCCGGCCCCTGCCAAGGGCGGTGCAATTCCGCCTGCGGCAAAGACACTTGAGAATCACTACAACAGGCCCCTCCCCCAGAAGATCAACAAGAAACCCATCCAAAACCAACTTCAGTCACCAAGAACAGCGGAATTCCACAGCAGGAGAAAGCAAATCTTATCTGGACAAAATGAAAAGGCGGAAAAACTCACCTCAAAAAAAAGAACAAGAGGCCGTACCGAAGGCTGGAGACCTAATCAATATGGACATAGGTAACATGACAGATCTAGAGTTCAGAATGACAATTCTCAAGGTTCTAGCCGGGCTCGAAAAAGGCATAGAAGATATTAGAGAAACCCTCTCCGGAGAGATAAAAGCCCTTTCTGGAGAAATAAAAGAACTACAATCTAACCAAGTTGAAATCAAAAAAGCTATTCATGAGGTGCAATCAAAAATGGAAGCTCTCACTGCCAGGATAAATGAGGCAGAAGAAAGAATTAGTGACATAGAAGACCAAATGACAGAGAATAAAGAAGCTGAGCAAAAGAGAGACAAACAAATACTGGACCACGAGGAGAGAATTCAAGAGATAAGCGACACCATAAGACGACACAACATTAGAATAATTGGGATTCCAGAAGAAGAAGAAAGAGAGAGGGGAGCAGAAGGTATATTGGAGACAATTATTGGAGAGAATTTCCCTAATATGGCAAAGGGAACAAACATCAAAATCCAGGAAATGCTAAGAACGCCCCTCAAAATCAATAAAAATAGGTCCACACCTCGTCACCTGATAGTAAAATTTACAAGTCTTAGCGACAAAGAGAAAATCCTGAAAGCAGCCCGGGAAAAGAAGTCTGTAACATACAAGGGTAAAAACATTCGATTGGCAGCGGACCTATCCACAGAGTCCTGGCAGGCCAGAAAGAACTGGCATGATATATTCAGAGCACTAAACGAGAAAAACATGCAGCCAAGAATACTATATCCGGCTAGGCTATCATTGAAAATAGAAGGAGAGATAAAGAGCTTCCAGGACAAACAAAAGCTGAAAGAATTTGCAAACACCAAACCAGCTCTACAGGAAATATTGAAAGGGGTCCTCTAAGCAAAGAAAGACCCTAAAAGTAGTAGATCAGAAAGAAACAGAGACAATATACAGGAACAGTCACCTTACAGGCAATACAATGGCACTAAATTCATATCTCTCAATAGTTACCCTGAATGTTAATGGGCTAAATGCCCCAATAAAAAGACACAGGGTATCAGAATGGATAAAAAAAACAAAACCCATCAATATGCTGCCTACAAGAAACTCATTTTAGACCCGAAGACACCTCCAGATTTAAAGTGAGGGGGTGGAAAACAATGTACCATGCTAATGGACATCAGAAGAAAGCTGGGGTGGCAATCCTTAGATCAGATCAATTAGATTTTAAGCCAAAGACTATAATAAGAGATGAGGAAGGACACTATATCATACTCAAAGGGTCTGTCCAACAAGAAGATCTAACAATCTTAAATATCTATGCCCCTAACATGGGAGCAGCCAACTATATAAACCAATTAATAACAAAATCAAAGAAATACATCGACAGTAATACAATAGTAGCAGGGGACTTTAACACTCCCCTCACTGAAATGGACAGATCATCTAAGCAAAAGATCAACAAGGAAATAAAGGCCTTAAATGACACACTGGACCAGATGGACATCACAGATATATTCAGAACATTCCATCCCAAAGCAACAGAATATACATTCTTCTCTAGTGCACATGGAACATTCTCCAGAATAGACCACATCCTGGGTCATAAATCAGGTCTCAATCGGTACCAAAAGATTGAGATCATTCCCTGCATATTTTCAGACCACAATGCTCTGAAGCTAGAACTCAATCACAAGAGGAAATTTGGAAAGAACGCAAATACATGGAGACTAAACAGCATCCTTCTAAAAAATGAATGGGTCAACCAGGAAATTAAAGAATAATTGAAAAAATTCATGGAAACTAATGATAATGAAAACACAACAGTTCAAAATCTGTGGGACACAACAAAGGCAGTCCTGAGAGGAAAATATATAGCGGTGCAAGCCTTTCTCAAGAAACAAGAAAGGTCTCAAATACACAACCTAACCCTACACCTAAAGGAGCTGGAGAGAGAACAACAAAGAAAGCCTAAACCCAGCAGGAGAAGAGAAATCATAAAGATCAGAGCAGAAATCAATGAAATAGAAACTAAAAAAACAATAGAACAAATCAACAAAACTAGGAGCTGGTTCTTTGAAAGAATTAATAAGATTGATAAGACCCTGGCCAGACTTATCAAAAAGAAAAGAGAAAGGACCCAAATAAATAAAATCATGAATGAAAGAGAAGAGATCACAACCAACACCAAAGAAATACAAACAATTATAAGAACATACTACGAGCAACTCTATGGCAACAAATTTGACAATCTGGAAGAAATGGATACATTTCTAGAGACGTATAAACTACCACAACTGAACCAGGAAGAAATAGATAACCTGAACAGACCCATAACCAGTAAGGAGATTGAAACAGTCATCAAAAATCTCCAAACAAACAAAAGTCCAGGACCAGATGGCTTCCCAGGGGAATTCTACCAAACATTTAAAGAAGAATTAATTCCTATTCTCCTGAAAATGTTCCAAAAAATAGAAATGGAAGGAAAACTTCCAAACTCATTCTATGAGGCCAGCATCACCTTGATCCCAAAACCAGACAAGGATCCCACCAAAAAAGAGAATTACAGACCAATATCCTTGATGAACACAGATGCGAAAATTCTCACCAAAATACTGGCCAATAGGATCCAACAGTACATTAAAAGGATTATTCACCACGACCAAGTGGGATTTATTCCAGGGCTGCAAGTTTGGTTCAACATCCGCAAATCCATCAATGTGGTACAATACATTAATAAAAGAAAGAGTAAGAACCATATGTTACTCTCAATAGATGCCGAAAAGGCATTTGACAAAGTGTGGCATCCCTTCCTGATTAAAACTCTTCAAAGTATAGGGATAGAAGGCACATACCTCAATATTATCAAAGCCATCTATGAAAAACCCACCACAAATATCATTCTCAATGGAGAAAAACTGAAAGCTTTTCCGCTAAGGTCAGGAACATGGCAGGGATGTCCGTTATCACCACTGCTGTTCAATATAGTACTAGAAGTCCTAGCCTCAGCAATCAGACAACAAAAAGAAATTAAAGGCATCCAAGTCGGCAAAGAAGAAGTCAAACTATCACTCTTTGCAGATGATATGATACTATATGTGGAAAACCCAAAAGGCTCCACCCCAAAACTGCTAGAACTTATACAGGAATTCAGTAAAGTGTCAGGATATAAAGTCAATGCACAGAAATCAGTCGCATTTCTTTACACTAACAACAAGACAGAAGAAAGAGAAATTGAGGAGTCAGTCCCATTTACAATCGTACCCAAAACCATAAGATACCTAGGAATAAATCTAACCAAAGAGGCAAAGAATCTATACTCAGAAAACTATAAAGTCCTCATGAAAGAAATTGAGGAAGACACAAAGAAATGGAAAAATATTCCATGCTCATGGATTGGAAGAACAAATATTGTGAAAATGTCTATTCTACCTAAAGCAATCTACACATTTAATGCAATCCCTATCAAAATCCCATCCATTTTTTTTAAAGAAATAGAACAAATAATCCTAAAATTTATATGGAACCAGAAAAGACCTCGAATAGCCAAAGGAATATTGAAAAAGAAAGCCAAAGTCGGTGGCATCACAATTCCAGACTTCAAGCTCTACTACAAAGCTGTCATCATCAAGACAGTATGGTACTGGCACAAAAACAGACATATAGACCAATGGAACAGAATAGAGAGCCCAGAAATAGCCCCTCAACTCTATGGTCAACTAATTTTCGACAAAGCAGGAAAGAATATCCAATGGAAAAAAGACAGCCTCTTCAACAAATGGTGCTGGGAAAATTGGACAGCCACATGCAGAAAAATGAAATTGGACTATTTCCTTACACCACACACGAAAATAGACTCAAAATGGATGAAGGACCTCAATGTGAGAAAGGAATCTATCAAAATCCTTGAGGACAATGCAGGCAGCAACCTCTTTGACCTCAACCGCAGCAACTTCTTCCTAGGAACATCGCCAAAGGCAACAGAAGCAAAGGCAAAAATGAACTATTGGGATTTCATCAAGATCAAAAGCTTTTGCACAGCAAAGGAAACAGTGAACAAAACCAAAAGACAACTGACAGAATGGGAGAAGATATTTGCAAACGACATATCAGATAAAGGGCTAGTATCCAAAATCTATAAAGAGCTTATCAAACTCAATACCCAAAGAACAAATAATCCAGTCAAGAAATGGGCAGAGGACATGAACAGACATTTCTGCAAAGAAGACATCCAGATGGCCAACAGACACATGAACAAGTGCTCCACATCACTCGGCATCAGGGAAATACAAATCAAAACCACAATGAGATACCACCTCACACCAGTCAGAATGGCTAAAATTAACAAATCAAGAAATGGCAGATGCTGGCGAGGATGTGGAGAGAGGGGAACCCTCCTACACTGCTGGTGGGAATGCAAGCTGGTGCAACCACTCTGGAAAACAGTGTGGAGGTTCCTCAAAAAACTGAAAATAGAGCTACCCTACAACCCAGCAATTGCACTACTGGGTATATATCCTAAAGATACAAACGTGGTGCTCCAAAGGGGCACGTGCACCCGAATGTTTATAGCAGCAATGTCCACAATAGCCAAACTGTGGAAAGAGCCTAGATGTCCATCAACAGATGAATGGATAAAGAAGAGGTGGTATATATACACAATGGAATACTATGCAGCCATCAAAAGACATGAAATCTTGCCATTTGCGACGACGTGGATGGAACTAGAGGGTATTATGCTTAGCGAAATAAGTCAATCGGAGAAAGACAACTATCATATGATCTCTTTGATATGAGGAAGTGGAGATGCAAGGCGGGGGGGTTTGGGGGGAGGTAGGAAAAGAAAAAATGAAAAGATGGGATTGGGAGGGAGACAAACTATAAAAGACTCAATCTCAAGAAACAGACTGAGGGTTGCGGGGGGGAGGGGGGACGGGAGAGGGTGGTGGGGAAATGGACATTGGGGAGGGTATGGGCTATGATGAGTGCTGTGAAATGTGTAAACCTGACGATTCACAGACCTGTACCCCTGGGGATAAAAATACATTATATGTTTATTAAAATAAAAAAATTTTAAAAAAAAAGAAGCTTATATCATCACCACTATAAAAAGCTCTTCAAAGTGCATGGGCCTTTGAGAGAAGGTCAATATAATTTAAAGACAATGTATTATGTAGAAAAAGCTAAGTACTCAAGATCTCTTACAGGTTTTTCCTAATGCCTCAGCATACATTTCCCCACAGATCTGGTCCATATCTTCCTGAAAGGTTATATTTATACTTTTATTGTAGATCTGAATAATTATAAATTACAAAACCCAAAAGTAGAAACCACTACTTCAGAAAATCAGGGCGGAATTTAATTTCAAAATTTCTTAAATATATTTCCAACACTGTTATTGGACTGATTATCTCATTCTCTGAGATTAGTTCTGTACATATTACCCAAATAAACCAAGCCAATTTAGTTACTTAAGTCAAATAATCAGTTAAAAAATAATCAGACTGGATATTGGCACTGTAAAATCTTTTGCCCTCCAAATATTTAATAAACATTAAATTATTATTACACTGTCAAAGACACATTCTGGTGCCTGTTAGTCAAACCTTAGCTCTCCATGATTGAGAATGGAAAGCTTGAGCACCATCTATTGAGTCTCTTTTATGTCAGTTTCTTCTTAGATTTAATGATGGACCTAGAGAACTTTATCTAGGAGATACAACCAGATAGGAGAGAGCTAATAAATTACAACACAAAATCACACTTGGCAACTTAATTCCAAAACTTAAAAAAAAAAAAAAAAGTCTTTATGATAGCATGGGGACGTTGCAGGTCATCACACCCAAGCCTTTTTCAGACAGAGAAGATTCTCATGGTTCTCTCATTTTATTTTATTATTTTATTTTATAAATAGCTATGTAGCACTAACTATAGGCAATATGCTAAGAAATTTACAAATATTAACTCTTCTACTCCTCATGAAAAATCCTGTGAAATAGGGACTATTATCAGTGCTTGTTTATAGATGAGTGCTAATCTAAGTTAGTTGCACAAAAACTTGCAACTAACAAGTGATGGAACCAGGGTTTGTATTCAAGCAGTCTAGCTGTATGGTATATGATGTGAACTTTTTTTCAACTCTGCCCCTGTGCCATAGTTCCCAGACATCTAGAAGCAAAGCCAAGATATCTTGAGGGCTCCCTTCACAGTTCCCGTTAGTGAAGAGAATTAGTTTACCACTAATGACTATATATCCAGGACTTGGTAAGAAGTCAAAATTGATGTTACATGGCTACTACATCCTTACATAAAGGTCCTTTTCCTTTTAAGTCAGGGTACATACCCAGCCCTCGGAATTTTCTGTACATTAGAGTAACTTATAAGAATACAGTAGTAATTGCAATCACATAAAATTGGCCCAAACACAACTGATTCTCTAAGTTACACTTATTAGAATGTAAACATCTTTTCTCGGTCATTTCTTCATAATTTTTAAATTTGCAGAGGTTTTGAGCTATCACTGCCCTCTACTTCTGACCTTCTTCTTTTTGAATATTATCACATAAATTATTCAAAAACAATCCCTGCACTTTACATGTATTATTTAACTTCAAGGAGTTGTTAGAAATGAAAACTTTCTTCAAAAACTACCTGTCCTAAAAATCAAAGCCAGTTGTAGCCTTATAAAATCCAGAGGCGAAACTTTTAAATGGGTTTAGTACAACAAAATGGGAGCAGTGTGTGAATGAGAAGGGAGTTGTGCCCAATTTGATGGGGCTGGGTTTCCCAAAAATAATCAGTAGTTATTGCCTGAGTCTCTGGGAACTGAACTGCCCACATCTGTAGGAGAATTTGTGAAGAAGCATGCCTTGCAATTTATCTCTAAGCTGCATATTCAGACATTTCTAAAAATAAGTAAAGTCAGTGAGGCAATAATGATGTTGGGTCATACTGGTCTCCAGATTGAAAAAGAAGACTTGATGAGTCAAGAAGTGTCTCAGGACAGGAGAGGAGAGTTAACAGTTTGGTTTCTGGAAGCCATCAGAGAATTAGGAGAATTTCTATTCCTGACTCCTTTAACTACACCTCGTCTCAAAGAAATAGGTGGAAACACACGCGGAATGCACCTATGTCCTCCTAATTACTGAGAAGAGACAAAAGGGAAAAGGGAAGAGTTGACCAAGGCATAAAAATTATTTCTCAGAGTAATTTACTAAAATGATACCATTTGTCTAATAGCATGCAGTGCTAACAAAACTTATAAATACAAATATACATGACAAATTTTATGTTTATGTGTACATGGTATTAGAAGTGAATGGGCACGCATGTGCATACCTGCATACCTATTCATGCAAACGTGACAACATGACATGCTCTTAAAAAAAATGATGGCAGCTCTCAAGTAGATGGAGGGCTACCAATGGGGGATGAATCAGACATATTCTATGTAACTTGAGAGAGCAGAACTGGGATCCAAGACTGGGAATTAAAGGAAACGAATCTCATCCCCTGTGAAGACAAGAAGCTTATAAAATATTGAGCATAATTTCCTTTCCTACAAGTTTTCTCTGAAAACTTTCCATTACCTTTGCTACAATTTTCCATTTTATGTCATATCTACTAAACTTTTTGTGATTTCCTAATGCTTAAACTTTCTAGAAACTAATTTGGCAAGGCAAAAAAAAATTTTCTTTTGTTCAGTTTCTATAGCTAACGCAAATGTATTATAAATAAGTAAGGAGAGCTGAAACAAAGGTCTGATTGATTTTATGGTATTTTTATAAGGGTATTCTATTAAGTTATTTAGTGAATAGTTATCTTTTCCTTCAAGGAAGTATAAAACAATACATGTTGCAAGTATTCACCAAGTTTTCTAAATAATGATGTCCTTCATTTCTTAGCAGCCACTACCAATGTAAGACTTCTGTAAATAACCAAGAACAATGCCTCAAACCAGTCCCCTGAGGAAAGAAACAAGAATATCATAGCTGCCAAAAGCCACCTTCTCTAACCATTGACATATAATAAAAACACAGATATGCTTACAACAAAACACATACAGCTGTGCCATTCTGGAGAACCAGAAAGAAATAAAAATATTTCCAAGTGACAAAAAACTTCTCTAAATAACAGAGAAGATCCTTGATCTTCTCTCCTGTCTGTTCAGGATGCAAATCCCTTCTATTATGTGGAAAAACATAATTACAAAAGCACTGATTTGTACCTGGTTTACCTTAGGTGGAACCAAGGGTTTTTCCTAGTAAATACGTGAAAAGGAATATGAAGAAGACACATTGACACACTATCTCAGTGGAGGCCCCAGGCCTCTGGGATCTGATTCAGCTCCTCTCAGTGGGCCACATTCCCCTCTGTGGCCTGAGGGACTTCAAATATATTTATTTTCATCCCGTATCTCTTTCCACACAAGATGAATCAGAGAGCATCAAAAATTTTGTTTGGCACCTGACTTTCCTTAGACTCTGAAAAAGATTCCCCGTTTGAAAGACGAATATTTCAGGTCTCCAACCCCTTGGTAAAGCTGTTTGCAGGTATGAAAGCATAGAAATGGGCTGCTCACTTCCACAAAATTCACTGGTGCTCATCTGGGTCTGGGTTATCCAAGGGTGAGTAGGGAAGCAGAGCAAATGTAAACAGCAGCTAGACCAGCATTTAAGGAACATACACCATTTTTGCCCCTCAGCACATGCTTTAATACCTCACAGAACTAACGCTTCATGAAAAACAGTTTGACAAACACTGGTTAAGTCATTACATGCACAGACACATGCAACCACACTTGCACACACACAGCTCTAAATAGTACCAATGAAATGCCTAATATATGGAAGTCTAATGACATTTTAGGAACACGCAAATCCTTCCAGTAACAAATTCTAAATCATTAAGACAAGGTGGAAAGTTAGAATAAATGTGTATCAAGCCCAAATAATAAATATTTGCTAGAATGGCTTACAATATTCATATTCCTTGAGCCAGTAAGTCTGAATTTGGCCTTCAAGACAAAACACAAAGTTCCGCAAATATTTATGCCTCTCCAGTTTTTTATTGCACTGTTATTTATAATTCCAAAAAAAAAAAAAAACCATTCGCAACATAGATATCCAACAATAGGGGAATCAAATAAGCTGTGATATAAACATTTATTCAGAGTATAACTCAGTGATTAAAGTTATGTTTCTTAAAAAATATAATGTGGGAAGATTTTTATGATATAATGTCTGATGAAGGAGCTAGCAGATTCCAGAACTGTACAGACAGTATAATTTCAATGTTTAAGCTATATGCACATAGAAAAAGGCTAAGCAGAAACATACCAAAATATTAAAGTATGTATTTCTAAAGAATGAGATAATCCATGAATGTTATTTTCTTCTTTACATATTTGAGTATTGGCAAAATTTCCCACAAATGGCATACATTATTTTTATTAGCAGGAAACAAAAATATATTTCTCTTCTTCATGTCACTGTCAATAACCATTTCCTGGAGAAGTCACTCTCTAACTTTTTATCTTACAGCATATTGCTTCTCTGGTGACATTTTCACAAAACTTAATTGGTAATTATAGAAATGGGTGAAAAGAAAGTCAAACTGAAGGATGTGACCTCCCTAAACACCTTTCTTCTAAAGGGAGTTTTGATAGTCATGACAACTCTGGTAACTTGACCAGTTAGAAGAGAAATTTTCCCCCAGAGCAGTGAAAGGCAATCCCAGTCTTTACCTCTTGGGATCTGTGGCTTCCTCTCACCTCCTTCAAGATGTCAATCAAGTTCCTGATAAACTTGGTAAAAGTGAATCTAAAGCAGACCATTATTAGTTTGTCTTGTCAGCTCTGGGAATGTTAGTCTCTCTGGGAATTAAGGGCAAAGTGGTTGCTAGGCACTGCTGGTCTCAGATGTGCGACTTCATTAACTACACGTTACACAAGGCTAGAAATCAAGCCCTGGAAAGGACAAATAAGCATCCAAATCACAGTGTCTCTTCAGTGAGCATGAAAGGTGTCTGTTTATTGGTTTGCTAAACTGAGGGGGAGAAAAAAAAAAGACTTCCTTGCAGCAATTTGGGTAAATATGCATTTACAAATAATACAACAATTACAAAATACGTTGAGGTCTCCCCCAACTGGCATGATTTCTTCTCTCGAACCCTCTCACAAACCATAATGCAATTGTTGTATGATTGTATGTGTGTGCTTGAAATTAAGTTAAGAATAATTTTATAAGAAAGCTTATCTTCTGTGGCTTCTCCAATTCCAAAAAATGTTCATTTTAAAAACTTCTGTGGACAGCACTTCATACTAGGTAGTACCCACGAGAGAGAAAAAAGATGTGAACCATGAGTCACACTCACACAGTAGGAGAGACAACCAAATTCCTCTTTGGGGCAAAGAACAGTACAAGCCTCACTTCTAGATGCATGTATCTCTCCAGCATCCCCAGCCTCCCCATATTCCTTCATTATTTTTTTCAGCACACAACTGGTCTTATTAAATGTGAGTAGAGTGGACCTGGTTCAAGACGGTGACATAGAAAGACTCTGAAGACACCTCTTCCTCAAATTACACCGGTAATAGAATAATTTCTCCTGAAGAACTGAGGAATGACTGAACAGCTACTGAACAACCAAAGATGGAGAGGATGTCAAGAAACATTAAGAGAGATGGAAACATGGCAACAAAGGGAATTCCACCCCCAACAGTGCAAACAGCACTGGGGAGGCATAGTAATGACCAATCGGGAACAGATCCTTCTGTCCTTGGGCACAGAACAAAGGCCACGGTTTAAAAGAGTGACTAGTCAAAGAGAAAGAGAAAACACTAGAACTCTGAGAAGCAGCAGAGGAGCTGTGGGAAAGCTCTCCAAGTCAGAGGAACTGGAAAACAACATGGTTTATGATCCCATGCCTTGACCAGAGCAGGATCCAGACACCAAGACAAGTAGGTCCAGTCATCTCAGGGAGCTCCTGACTTTACTGAATCCAGGGTCCTGAAGCTCACTCCAGCCCCAGTTCTGCTGGGGCACAGAAAAGAAAGCCATAGTTAAAAGGGGTGAGGAGCTTCAGGAATGCTCTTTACCCATCCTCATCAAAAGCCCAGAGCACAGGGGCACCTGTGTGGCTCAGTGGGTTAAAGCCTCTGCCTTTGGCTCAGGTCATGATCCCAGGGTCCTGGGATCGAGCCCTGCATCAGGCTCATGGCTCAGCAGGGAGACTGCTTCCTTCCCTCTCTCTCTGCCTATCTCTCTGCCTACTTGTGATCTCTGTCTGTTAAATAAATAAATAAAATCTTAAAACAAAAACAAAAACAAAAAAAAAAAAACCCGGAGCAGAGCAGGGTCCAGCTCACAGTGGGCTTGCAACCTCAGCAAGCCCAGGGTCCACAAGCCCACACTAGCCACCCCGTGGTGCTGGGCCACAGGAAATAAGCCAGGGATTTCTGGGGGTTTTCTTTGCTTGTTGTTTTTTATTTTATTTTATTTTATTTATTATTTTATTTTATTTACTTATTTTGTTTTATTTTACTTTTTAAAATGTGCCTTGCCTTCTTTTGCCTTTATTTTTTTTTCTTTTTGGTTTTGATATTTTCTTTCTTGTTCTCATTTTTTAATTCTTTTTTTTCTTTTATTTTTTCTTTCATTTTTCTTTTTCCCCCTTTTTTAAAATTATTTGTTTTTTGTTATCCTCTCTTTAAAAACCATGTTGTAAAAGAGTACCTAGCGTATACAGCCACAGCTCCAGCCAGCCAGCAAAAGTCACCAAGTACACACAGCCTACATGGGGACCACCATACACAAGACTACTCCTTCATCTTTAGAAGTAGCTATTTCACCTAATCCATAGAAACAAACATAGAAAGTCAAGTAAAATGAGGAGATAGAAGAATATGCTCCAAAAGAAAAAAACTTCAGTGAAAAGAATTAAATGAAACAGAAATAAACAATATGCCAGATAAATAATTTAAAGTGATGATCATAAAGTTATTCACTGGGCTGGACAAAAGAATGGAAGAACTCAGTGAGACCTTCAATAAAAAGATACAAAATATTAAAAAGAACCAATCGGAGCTGAAGAATACAATAACTAAAATAGAAAACACACTAGACAGAACCAACAGTGAATTAAAGGCTGTAGAAGAACATATCAGTGATCTAGAAGACAAAGTCATGGAAAGCACACAAGCTTAACAGCAAAAAGAGAAAATAATTTTTAAAAATAAGGATAGATTAAGAGATCTCTAGGACAATATCAAGTGAAAAAACATTTGCATTGCAGGGCTCTCAGAAGAAGAGAGAGAGAAAGGTATAGAAAATTTATTTGAAGAGATAATAACTGAAAACTTACCTAACTGAGGGAAGGAAATGGACATCCAAGTCCAAGAAGCTCAGACAGTTCCAAACAAGAACCTAAAGAGGTCCACACCATGGCATATAATAATTAAAATGTCAAAGAGTAAAGATAGAGAGTCTTAAAAACAGCAGGAAAGAACCAAAAAGTTACTTACAAGGGAAAACCTATAAGACTAACAGCTGATTTTTTGGCAGAAACTTTGCAAGCCAAAAGAGAGTGGCATGATATATTCAAAATCTTGAAAGAGTTTCAACCAAAGATTACTTTACCCAGCAAGGGTAAAGTAGAAGATTTGAGAGAGAGATAAAGAGTGGCCCAGACAAACAAAAGATAAGGAGTTTATCACCACTAAACCAGTCTTACAAGAAATCATAAAGGGACTTCTTTAAGTGGAAAAAAACAGACATAATTGACATGAAAAATATTAATAAAAAGTTGCAAAATATAAAAACATATACATAAAATATAGAGAAGGGAGGAATAAAGGAAGAGAAGGTAAAAAAGGAGAATTTTTTCTTTTTCTGTTTTTTTTAAATGTGTTTGAACAAATGACCATCAAATTAATATGGACTGTTATTTACTTACAGTGTTATATATGAACTTCATGGTAACCACAAATGCACACCTATGGTAAATACACAAAAAATAAAACCAAAACAAACAAACAAACAAATAAAAACCCCTATAGCTACTCATCAATCACAAAGTAAGAGAACAAGAGAAGAGCAAAGAAGAATATATAAACACACACACACACACACACACACACACATATATACATACACATACACATATATCAATAATTTTAAATGTAAATGGCCTAAATACTCCAATCAAAAGACATAGAGTGGCTGAATGGATAAAATCCAGGACCTATCTATATGCTGCCTACAAGAGACTCATCTCAGACCTAAAGATGCATACAGACTGAAAGTGAGGGATAGAAAAATATTCACCATACAAATGGAAGTGAAAAAAAGGAAAAAAGTCAGTGTAGCAAAAGCTGTATCAGACAACATAGACTGTAACAAGAGACAAAGAAGGGCATTACATAATGATACAGGGATCAATCCAACAAGAAGATGTAACAATTGTAAATACCTACACATCCAACACTGGAGCAACTAAATACATAAAGCAAATATTAACAGACATAAAGAGAGAAATTAATGGTAACACAATAATACTAGGGGACTTTAACACTCCATTTACATCAGTGGATAGATCATCCAGACAGAAAATCAATATGAAGATATGTCTTTGAATGACACATTGGTTCAGATGGACATAAGAGATGTATACAGAACCTTCCATCCAACAACAGAATGCACATGGAACATTTTTCAGAATAGAATACATATTAGACTATAAAATAAGCCTTGGTAAATTTAAGAAGATTGAATTTGCATTTTTTCTGACCACAACAGCATGAAACTAGAAATAAATCACAAGAAAGAAAAAACACACAAACATACGGGGACTAAACAACATGATACTAAACAACTAATGAGTCAATGAAGCAATCAACGAAGAAATCAAAAAAATACATGAGATGAATGAAAATGAAAATACAACTGTCCAAAATCTGTGGGACACAATGAAAGCAGCTTTAAGCGGGAAATGTATAGTAATACATACCTACATCAAGAAATAGGGGGAAAAAACCTCAAATAATTAATCCAATCTTTGACCTAAAGAAATGAGAAAAAGAAGACCAAACAAAGCCCAAGATGAGTAGAAGAAAGGAAGCAATAAGGACCAGAGCAGAAGGAAAGAGAGAAAGAAAGAATCAATGGAACCAGGAACTGGTCTTTGAAAAGATAAATAAAACTTTGAAAAGATAAACAAAACAGGGGCACCTGGGTAGCTCGGTGAGTTGGGCCTCTGCCTTTGGCTCAGGTTGTGTTCTCTCCCGCACTGGGCTCTCTGCTCAGCAGGGAGACTGCTTCCCTTCCTCTCTCTCTGCCTGCCTCTCTGCCTGCTTGTGATCTCTGTCAAATAAATAAATAAAATCTTAAAAAAAAAAAAAGATAAATAAAACAAAGCAAAAACTAGCATACCCTCACTAGACTCATCAAGAAAAATAGAGGAAGGTCTTAAATAAATAAAATCACAAATAAAAAACCAGAAGTAACTGATACCAAAGAAATAAGAATTATAAGAGGATAGTATGAAAAATTATATGCCAACAAACAGGACAACCTAGAAAAAAATGATAAATTCCTAAAACATGCAATATCCCAAACTAAACCAGGAAGAAATAGAAAATCTGAATAGCACAATTACAATACATGAAATTAAATAAGTAATCAAAAATTACCAAAGAGTAAAAATCCAGGAACAGATGGATTCACAAGTGAATTCTACCAGACATTTAAAGAAGAGTTAATACTTATTCTCATCAAACTATTCCAAAAAATAGAAGAGGAAGGAAAGCTTCCTTTGTGAGGCCTGCATTACCCCAATACCAAAATGAAAAAAAGGCATCACAAGAAAGAATCTATAGGCCAATATCCCTGATGAACATAGATGCAAAAATACTCAACAAAATATTAGCAAACTGTATATAATAATAAATTAAAAAGATCATTCAAGATGATCATGTGGGATTTATTCCTGGGATGCAAGGATAGCTCAATATTTGCGTATCAGGGATGCCCGCGTGGCTCTGTTGGTTAAGTGACTGCCTTCAGCTCCAGTCTGATTCCAAAAGTGATTGATTAAAGTTTAGAAGATAAATGAACTAGAGACAGCTCAAGCAAAAGATAAGTTAAAGTGATCTAAAATAAGCCAAAAAGGTGGAAATTTTTCTCTAAATTCTTTATTTATTTTAAAACAAGAAGTCTTAGAAGATAACTTTGTTCTTTATGGTTTGTTTAAATTCAATTTATTATTTGAAAAAGTAAACCATGGGCACCTGGGTGGCTCAGTCAGTTAAGTGTCTACTTTCGGTTCAGGTCATAATCCCAGGTTCCTCAGATGGAACCCTACATTGGGCTCCCTGTTCAGCAGGGAGTCTGCTTCTCCCTCTCCCTCTGCCCTGCCCCCCACTTGTGCTGGCTCTTTTGCTCACTCTCTTAAATAAACAAACAAACAAACAAAGAGACAAATAAAATCTTTTTAAAAGTTTGTAAATCAATCGAGGTAATATACGATATCAGCAAAATGAAGAATAAAAATTATATGGTCACCTCAATAGAGGCAAAAAAAAAAAAAGCATTTGACAAGATTCAACATCCATTCATGATAAACACCCTCAACAAAACAGGGTTAGAAGGGGATGCCTGGGTGGGTCAGTCAGTTAAGCTTCTGCCTTCAGCTCAAGTCATGATCTCAGGGTCCTGGCATTGAGTCCCACTTGGGCTCCTTCCTCATCATGGAGTCTGCTTTTCCTGCTTCCTCTGCCACTCCTCCCCACTTGTGCTCTCTCTCTCTCTCACTGTCTCTCTGAGATAAATAAAAATCTTTTAAAAAAAAAGGGTTAGAGGGAGCATACCTCTCAACTTAATAAAGGCCTTATATGAAATCCCATAGCTAACACTATCTCAGTGGTGAAAAATTGAGAGTCTTCCCTCTAAGGTAAGGACCAAGACAAGGATGTCCACTCTCACCACTTTAATTCAACATAGTACTAGAAGGCCTAACCAGAGCAATCAGACAGGAAAAGGAATAAGCAACCCCCATATTGATGGAGGGAGGGTAGATAAACCATAAGAGACTCTTAATCTCACAAAACAAACTGAGGGTTGCCAGGGGGAGGGGTTAGAGAGAGGGTGGCTGGGTTATGGACATTGGGGAAGGTATGTGCTATGGTGAGTGCTGTGAAGTGTGTAAACCTGGTGATTCACAGACCTGTACCCCTGGGGCTAATAATACATTATAGGTTAATAAAAAATAAAAAATTTTAAAAAATAATAAATAAAATAAAAAAATAAAGAAGCACCCATATTGGTAAAGAGGAATTTAAACTGTCACTATTCACAGATGACATGACACTATACACAGAAAATCCTAAAGATTCCACCAGAAAACTACTAGATGTAATAAATTAACTCAGGAAAGTGACAGGATACAAAATTAATACCCAGAAATCAGCAGTGCCTCTAGACACTTAAAAAAAGTTGCAGAAAGAGAAATTTTAAAAAGAACACTCTTTGCAATTGCACCAAAAAGAATAAAATACTTAGGAATAAATTTAACCAAAGAAGTGAAAGATCTATACTCTGAAAACATAAAATAGTGGTAATGAAAGAAATTGAAGATGACACAAATGGAAAAATATTCCACATTCATGGATTGGAAGAATGAATATTATCAAAATGTCCATATTTCTTAAATCAATCTACAGATTCAATGCAATTCTTAGCAAAATATCAACAGCATTTTTCACAAAACTAGAACAAATAATACTAAAATTTGTTTGGAACCAACGAAGACTGTAAATAGCCAAAGCAATCCTGAAAAAGAGGAAAACAGCTGAAGGTATCACAATCCCAGATTTCAAGATACACTGCAAAGCTATAGTAATCAAAAAGTATGGTACTGACACAAAAGTAGACACAGAAATGAATAGAACAGGATAGAGACCCCAGAAATAAACCCACATTTACATGGCCAATCAATCCACAACAAAGGAGGCAAAAATATACACTGGGAAAAAGACAGTCTTTTCAATAAATGGTGCTGGGAATACTGAAGAGGTACATACAAAACAATGAAAATGGACTACTTTCTTACACCATACACAAACATAAACTCAAAATGGATTAAAGACGTAGATGTGAGATCTGAAATCAGAAAAATCCTAAAGAAGAGAACACAGGCAGTAATTTTTCTGCCATAAGGCACAGCAACATTTTTCTGTATATGTCCCTAAGGCAAGGGAAACAAAAGCAAAAACAAACTTTTGGAACTACATCAAAATAAAAAGCTTTTTACAGCAAAGGAAACCATCAACAGAACAAAAAGACAACTGCATGGGAGAAAATACTTGTGAATGATATATCTAATAAGGGCTAAGATCCAAAATATATTTAAAAAACTCATACAACTCAAGACCAGATAAACAATCTGATTTTTTTTTAATGGGCAAAGGCTCTGAATAGACAGTTCAATTAATGTTCAATTAGTCATCAAATTAATTGAATTAACATCAGAAAGATGTTCAATTAATCATCAGAGAAATGCAAATCAAAACCACAATGAGATATTGCTTCATGTCTCTTTTGAGTGGCTAAAATCAAAAAGACAAGAAACAATAATAATGTTGTTAGCAAGGATGTAAAGAAAAAGGAACGCTTATGTACTGTTGATGAGAATGTAAATTAGTACAGCCATTACGGAAAACAGTATGGAGGTTCCTCAAAAAATTAAAAATAGAAATACCATATGATCCCACAATTCCACTATTGGTTATGTACACAGGGAGAATGAGAACACTAAGTCGAAAAGCTATATGCACCCTTATGTTCATCGCAGCATTATTTACAATAGCCAAGACATGGAAGCAACCTAAGTGTCCATCAACAGACAAATGGATAAAGAAAATATGGTATATATACACAATGAAACATAAACAACCATAAAAAAGGACAAGACCATGCCATTTGAAACAACATAGATAGACCTAAAGGATATTATGATGCTAAGTGAGTTAAGTCTGACTAAGAAAGACAAACACTATATGATTGCATGGATAAATGGAATCTTAAAAAAATAAATAAGTAAACAAAAAAAAAGGTGGAATCAGAATTATAAATACAGAGATCAAACTGATGGTTGCAATAGAGGAGGATGGTGAGGGGTTAGGCGAAAGAGATGAAGGGGAGTAGGATATACAGAACTCCAGTTATAGAATGAATAAGTCACAGGAATAAAACAGATCATAAGAAATACAGTCAGCGGTAGTATGATAGCATTGGATGGTGACAGATGGTAGTACACTGGTGGTTAAGTATTGCATAATGTATAAACTTGTCAAATCACTAAGTTGTTCACCTTAAACTAATGTTACATTGTGTGTCAACTGTACATAATTTTTTTTAAAAAGTGGATAGTAAGCAGAAAAGAATTCGTCTAGGACCTCTATACAGAAGTTTCCAAATTGACTAAGACAGAGACATGAAAAATCCATACAGAGATGGAGAGTTTAGACAAATCATATTTAGACAAATCAGTAATTTTTAAATGATTTAAATAATTTAAAAGTAAAAATATCCATTTTAAGAAGAAAAATTGAGCTGATTGTGCTCAAAAATAGAAAAAAAAAGCACTAGGGATCAAAAACTAAGCATAAAATATATCATACAAAATAAAATAGTAATTATAAAGATGATTGATAAGATAAATAAAGTGATCTGGTATATAATCAGTGTTCATAATGTAGAAAACAAAACAAGTGGAATAGAGAAAAAATTCCAAAGTATCACAGAAGAAAAAATTAAAATAAAAATTGAAACTGAAGATTGAAATGGCTCACCACATATCAAAAAAAAAAAAAAAAGTAAACAGTCACTGAAATTAGGATCCCTGGGAAATTTGATATAAAAATCTGATGCGGGGCGCCTGGGTGGCTCAGTGGGTTAAAGCCGCTGCCTTCGGCTCAGGTCATGATCCCATCGTCCTGGGATCGAGCCCCGCATCGGGCTCTCTGCTCAGCAGGGAGCCTGCTTCCTCCCTTCTCTCTCTGCCTGCCTCTATGCCTACTTGTGATCTGTCTGTCAAATAAATAAATAAAATCTTAAAAAAAAAAAAAAAAAAAAAAATCTGATGCAAAAATGAGCAAAATCAAGATATATTTAGAAAAAGTTAAAAATTATAAGGATTAAAAAACAAATCATAAAGGATACAGGAAGAAAGGCAAGGCATAAGCCTAAGCTAGGAAGTAGAAGAAAATGTGAACTTGCCAATTAATTTCTTCACCTTTATGGTACTACCTAAAGTGGAAACATGTAATTAAATATCAACAAACAAAGGAATAAATGAACACTCTAACTTTAATTTTTCTCTAGTTTTAGGGAGATATTTAAAGATCCAATCAATCTCTCTTGTCCTGGGGAAACATTCATCTGCAGCCTTTTGCTTCAGATAATTTAGCAATTCTTTTTTATTTCAGAGGATTGTACTTGTGTTAAATGTAATTAAAGTTAAATTTAATGCTTAAAAATTGAATGTATAGTGTAATCTATTTTTTTTTAAATTACCTTTAAAAATGTATCTGTCTGTGTGGATAGAGAGAGGTTTGAAATGATGTTATTAAATTTTGGTTATTTTTTGGTTGATTTGAGCATTTTTTTTTACTTTACTTTCTTCTTTATTCCTTTCTATATAGCTTGAATTTTTAAAGAGAATTTTTTTATGAAAATAACAATTATGTATTAACAAACAAATAATAATTTGAAATGCTTTCTCTGGGAAAAATAAATAATTTGCACGTATTTAATGTGTCCAGCATGAGGGTCCCATCAATCTCTGTGGACAGGTGTCATGATCAGAGGCAGCAACTAAAGTGAAGACTCTAGACCAAGAACTTCACTCTAAGAATCATATCAGATGAAAGACAGCACAGGAACTTCAGGTGTCAACTCTTTACATCCATCAAAGCAAAGATTAAAAATATTTGCAAGGGTGCCTGGGTGCCTCAGTTGGTTAGGTGACTGTCTTCAGCTCAGGTCATGATCCTGGAGTCCTGGGATTGAGTTCCACATCACGCTCTCAGCTCCGTGTGGAGTTTGCTTCTCCCTCTGACCGTCCCTCTCTTTCTCTCTCTCACTCTGTCTCTCTCTCCCTCAAATAAATAAACAAAATCTTTTTTAAAAAATTAAAAATAAAATAAAATAAAAATATTTGCTACATCAATGCTTTTTATTTTGACCCTTTTTTAGTCACTTATTTATACAGTACTTGAGGTACACTGGATCATTTTTCTTTCTTTAGCTCTTTCTATTCAGAGAACTGAAGCTATCCTAGAAAGAGTCACACTTGGACATTAACCTGTACTTACAGCAAAAGAGTTACAGAATAGGGTGGAAAACCATAATGAAATATATGAGTTGATTTTTGATGAGTGCCACTAATGTATGGTTACTATCGTGGCACATCAAACAGGCATACTTTTCTCAATCTTTTAGCAAGTTTTGTGGTTGAGATCTTCGGAATTCTAGTTAAGATGGGGAACCTTCCAAATGACTCTCCTACTTTTCATCCCTTTCTCTTCCCTAAACCCTATCCCTCTTTATCTTTTATGATCTATGCCATTCTAGAATAAGCTTTCTAAAAGTCAATTCTGTTTCTTTTACCTCCATTATTAAAATTCTTTAATAAGGAGAGCCTGAGTGGCTCAGTGGGTTAAAGCCTCTGCCTTCGGCTCAGGTCATGATCTCAGGGTCCTGGGATCGAGCCCTGCATCTGGCTCTCTGCTCAGCAGGGAGCCTGCTTCCCCCTCTCTCTCTGCCTGCCTCTCTGCCTACTTGTGATCTGTCTGTCAAATAAATAAATAAAATCTTTGAAAAAAATTCTTTAGTAAATAACCATCACCTTTCCTATAAGATCCAAACCCTATGATGTCATGGAAGGTTTTGATTCCTATCTCCCCTTATAATGAAATTTTAGAGGGGAAGAATGACTCCAAGTTTTCTTTGAAGAGGGATTTGTCCTAAGCAGAGAACTAGAATTTCTCCACCTTTTACTCAATCCAGCCCTGTGGAGGTAGAAACCTGATTAATCAATTTTGGGAGAACAAATAGGAATGTGCACAGTGAGCATCATAATTCTTCCTCTAGGAACATGATTTCTGCTCCTCCAAGTCTCAGACTGTCCTGGTCCTTTCCTTCTTTGCTTGGGCCAAGAAATCTAATCCGTCTGGACTTCAAAATTATTGAGCTCATTTGGCTAGTAAACCTAAAGACAACTCAAGCTAAAATACTATGCCTCTATTTGCTCTACTTTTCTTTTCATTTCAACTTTTTCACAATCCTGGTGGGGGAGAAGGGGAATCTTTACCAAATGCCTCCCTAAATGTCTCACTGCAAGCTTGCCTTTCACTGAGGACTTATTCTTTGCCAAATACTGCATTGGTGGGTGCTGTAACGTAGGTTATGTCCTATAGTCAGAACAATCTTCACCTCTTCACCACAATCTTCACCACAGCCTCTGCCATGTGGTCCTTGGCTCCTCAACTCTCCTCACCAGCCCCCAAACTCAAGCTCCATATCATAGGGAAGGAAAGATTTCAATTTCAAGACAACCAAGAGATAGAACTGATCAAGTGTTTCACATATGCTAACTTTCCTACGGAAGGTAAAGTTTGAACAATACTTAGTTATCATATACATACCCTCTGGAACTTTCCGCCTCCTTAAGGGAAATGGTTCTGTGCCCTGAAGCTGATGTTTCTAGCTTGGTGATTAAGGACTGGATGATAGAAAGGAGATTTCCTGACTATAGCTAAACTATCTCTGGGGAATTTTTAATCCAGAGTTCCTGCCTAGGAACAAAAGAGCATGTTGAATCTTTTGTTATTTTCCCTGGAGTATGATTTTTGTGCCTTGCTAAAAAATGAATTACATACCCCACCATGATAAAATGCCTCTAGACCTTGACCTATGGAAAGATAACATTCTACGTGACTTTTGAAGTGTTCTTGCAAAGGACCTAATCTCTCCCTAAACAAATTAGAGAAAAGTAAGGCAGTGGGATTCCTAAAAAAAGAATTTCATAAAAGGATTTACTTATTATTTGTTATCCCTTAACTTACATTTGGAGACATATTGTAGGAAAGGGAGAAGTTGTGTCAGTCTATTTTGTTTAAGAATAAATGCCTATTTCATTATTATCCTGAATTCCCATGAAATGAATGTCACTGCATCATTACATGATCAGTGCCTGACAGTTCAGTTCAAGGTGGGAGTTCTCCAAAATCTCATATAACACTGTATTGCTGTCTTTTCTGATTCTTAGTCCTATTTTTTTTCTGTTCCTTTTCTGACATAGAATTGGTTAGAAAAAAATTACTCCTATCAGGTTTTGGAAACAAACATCATTAATTAACATATCTACAAAGCATTAAACATAAATTCAAGTAAGAATAAAGTTAAAGATGTCTTTGTATGTTACACATTTTTAAGCAATATTGAGTATAATGATAAATGACAAATAAAGGAGGAATAAGGAAAATTACATATGCATATCTTAAAATAACATGTGAAAATTTTTATTAATATTCTAAAATTTTTAGATAAGTGCCAGAGTTTTTCAGGTTTTACTAAAAGCTCCAAATAAAAGACCTATATTTAATGACCCTATTAAATTTTATCACAAACTTTAAACATGGTATTCTTATTTCATTAATTTTTTTAAAAACATTAAAGAGGAAATTGATAGGTATGGCAGGCAGCTAAATAACTTCTAATTTGTAATGAATGAGAGAGGCCTCTTGCAAGGAAATACAGCTTCAAAATCAAATCAATATCCCATTTTAGCTAATTTTTTTTCCATTAAAAATGAAATTAGTAGTGTCAGCCAGCATGCCAATATTTCAACTTAATTTGAAAGTGCTACTTTCTGAAAGTAGAATGTCTGTCAGTAGCACCAAAAAGGACTGGGATCTTCCTATTAGCTTAGCCATCCAGTCAGAAACTGAGATCTTTTATTTCTTCCAGGAGAAATTATATCTCTCTAGAGATACACATCTCTACAATTTATTAACTAGCATCTAACAAAAGTAATCAGATACATCTTTCTTAGCCTTAGTCAAATTACCAAGAAGTTAAATATAAAACCTAAACTTAGTGTTTAATCATACACCCACAGCCGTTGCTTTTGCAGAAAAGGGCTTCTATGCTAGACAGAAACAACAAATATGAAGCAGAGCCAAACCCATTACCTAAGTCACCTCAATCAATGACCAGGACTGCAGCGCAAGCCACAACCGCAGAACTATCAGTCTCTCAATGTGGCTCAATAAGCACCAAATAGACCACATCCCAAGCTAAGCAAATCCACGACATTTAGATCAGAGCTTACATTCGATGCCTGGGCAAAAAGGGTTTGATGATGACTTTGCAGACTTTTAACCTATTTGGTATGAACTATAATTTGCATAGAACCATGCATGATACCGTGTTGCAAATAACACATCTACATGGTGAATCTAAATTTCCGAGGTGGACTGAAAAGCTTGAGGTTTCTTTTCATTCTTGTTATTGATCTAATGTCAACCTCCCTGGGTTTCTTCCCTGCCAAAATGAGGCCAAATACTGGGCAGGTTAGGAAGATGATGTTTTTCAAACACTGAGGTTCACAGAGAAAAGGTTCTATTAAAAATCCCAAATAACAGTATTACTATTTGTAATATATTGTAATACATTACTAGAGAAATAATATTCACCGAAATTAAAGGGATCGTGTTTGAATTTGAGAATAAAAATGGTTTTCAATGGATTCTCTAATAAACCCTTGAATGTTTCTGAGGACACTGTAGGAAATACTCTGTAAGCCATACCAAAAGTTAAAAAATAATAATTTACTCTTACAAGTAATGATTTATTTTATTTGTCTTCATAGGCAGCGAACTTATGTTCCGCTTTTTACTCTCATAGATTTGCAAAGAAAAGAACTCCATTGTCCTGTTCTTACTCTTGACTCTTTCCGCCTTCATTTTTGAGTCTGAATAAGAACCTCTTCTGCGTAAGTGTTAGATATACATATTTGTGTTTTCATGACATGCTACTGAAACATTTTAATTCACCCATTTATTTACTCAAAAAACAATTCTTGTTAATGGGCACCTTCTGCCTGCCAGGCAATGCCTTGTTAACAATATTGTGTGTTTTAGAAGATGCCACCTGACTGGGGCCAGTACCTAATTTGTGGGTGCAGTTTAAATTGAACAATATGAGGCCTCTTGTACAAAATTTATTGAGAATCTTAAAAGCACTAATCAAGGGTAGGGCAGCTAAGTAGACTGCAAAGCCATGATGCCAGCCCACACGTGTTTTTAACACTAAGACTTCTTTACACTTTTCAGTATGAAAAAAAAAAAAATCAAGACCGATGTGCATTTCAAATGCTTTAGAAACTACGGGATAATCAGATGGGGCAACCAAAGCTTTGCTGGCAATATGTATGTTTGTACATTTTTACACATTTCTTTGCTTATTGAATTCAGAAGCACAAGTTTACAGGAGAGCCAATACTGCATTTGCACAATGTCGTTATTCAAATATCTCACTTTTCTGTTTACAGAACTTAATATTTACTCCAAAGATTAAGAAGGACAAGTGGTAGCCTCTAATTTTATTCCAAGGCTCATTCTGCATTAAGAATAATACCTTTCTCTGATATGGATAAACAACTAATTAAACAGCCTGCCTACAAGACCTCCAATGTCAAGTACACAAGTACTATCAACGGTATGCACAGTAGAGGAAGGTCTTTGTCTCTAGAAAAAAAAATCAGAGCCAGGAAAAGGTTATTATAAACTGCATTTGATTGGTTCAACAAATACTTGAGCACCTCTAGAGTATCAGGTGTACAGCTCTGACCAAAACAAAGTCTCTGTCCTCATGGAGCTCACATTTCAATACCTCATAGCATGAAAGATAATTAGAAATTTGACACCCATGTGTGAATGTGTAATCCTCCTTTACAACTTATATTAAAAGAATTTTCTCTTGATAGGAAAATACCTTTAGCTTCTACTTGTTTATTCACTTATTCATTCTACAAAAATTCACCAAATTAAGATCCAGGGACTATGCTGGGATTTAAAGTTGGAGATATAATTATATAGTCACAGTTGTAAATTAGGTCATTTTTATAAGAGAAGTAGCTTTGACTGTAACTAGGCTTATCTCACTATTTTCCATTCTCTATGCCTTCAAAAGACTTAATTGTCTTCTCAAATATATGGCATCTAAAATACTCTTCTCTTTTTGCCCAAGATAAAAATCACTCATGAATCTGGACTTTTTCCACCAGATTTACACACGGCCTCAAAATTCTGCAAAGGTTAACTTTTCAGCTTTCCACATCAATGCTATAATTGTCTAATGAGGTGAAACTTATTTGCCATTTTTGGTTGAGCCTATCCTTCAACCCACATTTGATTTCTGAAGGGTAGGCATAATATTTAAGAAGAATAGTAAGTCTACTAATAAGTGATATTGCTGAAGGTAACCAAACTACTATAAATAACGGTTCCAAAATCTCTGGATAAACATTGTAAAATTTAATTTTTTATTCACTTTCAGGTTCTAAGCAGAATGTCAAAGTGGGTCCATAGATCTACTCTATGCAATCACTCAAGGACAAGTTTTGTTTTGTTGTTTTGTCAGTCCAAGTTCTCTACCATTCCCTGCAGTCTTGAGCTCTTCCACTGAATCTTCCTTCAAGAGCCATGGAAATGGGGAAAGAAAGGGTGTGGAAGATGAAAAGAGAGCTTTATGTGTCAGGCCTGCACAAAGCATATTTTATTTTTGTGCACATTCCTTTGGTCGGAACTCAATCACATGACTATGCTTCCCAGCTGCAAGGAAGACTGGGAAGTGTAGTAGTCCATCTGCATGTCTAAGAGAGAAATTCAATGATGTTTGAAGAATATACAGCAGATCTCTACCACATCAGCCTCAAGCAGGATGAGATGACAATGCATTTTGTAAATGTCAACTTAACTTACTAGCAATAAGTAATTTTCAGCTTATACCACTCGGCCACTTAATAATAATTTAAATTTAGTGTTAATGACCAATACCGCTAAATATTGTTAAATCTAACTGTAAAGACACTCCATTGCCATGAAAATACTATTATTAGTTGGGCCAAAAGTTACTGTTAGAAAAGTTTTGTTTGCAGTTTTATTATAGTTATGATATTTTTATACATGTCTATTTTTAAAATTTTTTTCTGTATGAGCCCACTGAAGTTCGCAGCCCTATATAAATGTAGGTCTAAATTCTAAGAAAACTGTATCTTTCTAGGTCAACTTGGATTTCCAGATTCAATTGGAGTATTGAGAATCTGGCTTGATATTCTATTTCTGGGGCTAGTTAGGCCTGTCAACCAATAATGGACTTCTTGGAAGTCCCAAAATATTACTTCCCAATTTTCTCAAAAATCACCTTGGATTTTTCAAGGCCACCAAGATGGTAACCAACAAGAGTGAATTCCAGTGTACAGTGACACCCATGGGTTTATTCACAGTATTCTGGTGAAAATGAAAGACCCACACCTTAAAAAAAAAAAAAGGCAAAAAATAAAAGCAATAAAAACTCTGCCTTTGATATTGCATAATGAAATAAGATATTTTCAAGCTGGAAGGAATTCTAGAGATGATAGAGTATGTTGATGAACATACTGAAATCCACAGACCACTTCTGGCCCTTCTGACTCTTTGGTGTGGCTCAGGAATGGGGCTTGGAGAGGGCCAAATTCTGCTTACTGTTTTCCAGCCTTTACAAATTACATATTAATCAATGTTTTGTAGCTCTACTGCTTGGGTCTGGCTATTAGGAAGAATATTTTGATTGAAATTACCAGATAAGCAATGAAAGAAATGATCTGCTTAGTGTGGAATATAAGAGAAAAAACAGCAGGTGGCAATGTGTATGTGACAGGCTGTTTTTGTTTTCATTTTTATTTTTTTTTCAGTGTTCCAAATTCATTGCTTATGCACTACACCCAGTGCTCCTTGCAATACATGACAGGTTGTTTTTTATATAAAACATAAAATACTCTATGGGCATTGCCAAAAAAGGAGAAAAGTAACTGATGAAAATCATATGTTCCAATACAAGGGGTCTGGGGAATAATATTTTTTAGATTAAAAACATTGTTGACTTTTTCCCTATTTGCAATGGGAAAATCTGAAGAAGTATGAAGAGTCCTAATATGATAAAACACATTTTCTTTTCTTTTTTTTTTTTTTTAAGATTTATTTATTTATTTATTTGACAGAGAGAGATCTCAGTAGACAGAGGCAGGCAGAGAGAGAGAGAGGGAAGCAGGCTCCCCGCTGAGCAGAGAGCTCGATGCGGGACTCGATCCCAGGACCCTGAGATCATGACCTGAGCCGAAGGCAGCGGCCTAACCCACTGAGCCACCCAGGTGCCCCGATAAAACACATTTTCAATTAAGTGGTTGGAAGGCTACTAAGGAAGCAAAAATACCAATTTCAAAAATAAATTTTAATCCAGTCTCAATACTTCTTTATGATAGCATTTTATTGTATTTCTGAAATTTAATTCAAAAAAGAAACTCTTCACAGAGAAATAATAAAAGGAATCTTATATATAGTCACAAATTATTACATTTCCTGATAAAATATATAATTAGTAAAATTTGTTTTATTTGCATCATAGGATACTTCTTCCTAATATTTATGAAAAGTAGTGAGCTTACAACTGATCCAATCCAATGCCTTCATCATAAAGAAAACAGATAACTGGAAGAGTTAAATATTTTCTCAAAGTAACAAAATGAACTTCTACAACTGAAACCAGAAGGTAAGTCTACAGAACAGGAATCCATAGCTCTTACTCCTGAAAATAATAAGCTCAAAAGAGCTTTTTTTTATTTAGTGTTGCTTTGTGCCTGTAACCAGCAGGAGATGGCAACTAATTATAATTTTTACATACTCTAAATTGTACATCATTAACATTAAATTACATTTTAGATATGAACTTTAATCCCAGATATACAAAATAAAATGAACACCAACTAATTATATCTTCACCCCTACTGTTTTAAATATTATTGCCTACATACCTATGAAAATATGGACTAGATCATTTTAACACACAAAAAAAGTGAGGATCCTGATATTTAATAGTAAAGAATGGGATAGGTTATGCATTGCTCAGAATTCAGAGATATGATTCTAAGAGGCTTGCATGATTGAATGTAGACAATAAAAATAGTTATAAGCTATAATCAAGGTGAAAGGACAAAAGTCAATATAACAGTTACCAAAATTAGGGAAACTAATAATAATCTTACAAGTTAAAACACTTCTGTAGCACAGAATTAAATTATTAGTCAAGTACACAACACATCTTCAGGGATAAAATTGTGCAGAATGAAATAATAGAACAGAATTTCCTCTGAAGTGGTACCAACTAATGAGAAATGGAAAGAACTGAAAATATAGCTTGAGCAAACTTGTATGGTCTTCAAATCCACTCTCTTTGTTTATAAAAACATGCTCCTCACCCTTGAGGGTAAATTCTTTAAGGAGTTCATGGTCTGTTTGGGGAGACAAATATATCTGAAATAATAACTAATACTTCCCTACTTCTCCAGTATTTCTGACTCTCCCCTCCATTTGTACAATAATCTGATCTTGCAGCATGCAAGTGTCAAGAGAAACTGATTTACTGTAGAAAAAATAAATATTTTTAATTTTCAACAGCCTAACTTCTGAGGGAATTCAGGGAAAAGAGGAAACCAAATGAATTAGACCTAATTTTCCTGTCCCCATGACAGAATAAAAATGCCCCAGAATTGAAAGAGGAGAAATTAAGTCAACAGGAAGGGAGGAAGTACTTATAGGAGATGATGCATTGATAGAGACTAAGATAGTGTAACCAGGCCTCAAGGGATCCTGCTGCAAGAAGAATTTGTACTAGAGACACCTGGGTTAAGCATCTGCCTTTGGCTCAGGTCATGATCCCTGGGTCCTGGGATCTAGCTCTACGTTGGGCTCTCTGCTCAGCGGGGAGCCTGCTTCTCCCTCTCCCTCTCCAGCTCCCCTCTGCTTGTGCTCTCTTTCTCACTATCTCTCTCTGTTATAAATAAAATAATTTTTTTTTTTAAAAGAAGAAGAAGAATTTGTACAGAGAGGCCACCCTACCTCCAGTGCAGTTCCAGTATAAGTCATCTTATTCTGCAATATGCCTGGCAGCCTCAAAGGGCAGCTGCAGGCCATTGTGCTGGTTACGAACTCCACAATTCTAGGGGGTTACTATTCACACAGATACTGACATGAATGGCACCCTCTGGAGTTGTGTCACCATATAAAATAACTTTAGAAGCCTTATGGAGCCAAGGTAGCCCTTGAAGACTGCCCAGTCCCTATCCATGGTATACTGCCTGTGTTAAGAAGTCATGTTCTCTCTCCTTCCTGCTAGTATCTGGTGATCTTTTTCTTTGATGGCTGTCAGCACCTCACCAGACCATCAAATAAGCTGGCTGTGCCCTAAATATTTATTTAGCCCACCATCCAACCTACCCTCTACTCAGTATACAAGGAAACACACAAGTAACAAAATTCTGTATTACCATTCTAGAAAGGAGAACAAAAGCTTGAAATACCTGTGTTGGTGAAGAAGAATCAGGGAGATTTTTAAGAACTGTCATCTAAGTTGAGTTTTGAAACCTGACAAAGTTTTGCACCTGATACCTTACTACAATAACACTTTTTATGTGTTTTAAGTGCCAAGCATTGTTCTAAAGGTTTTTGAAAAGAGTAGTATAGGATAGTGACATACCATTTAAGATAAGAATACACATATTGATTAAAAATGAAGTCTTTGGGATCAGGCTGCCTGGATTTGTATTCTGGCATCAAATCTTGGGCAAATTCCTTATCTTCTATGTACTTCAGTTTTCTTATCTTTCTTTCTTTCTTATCTAGTGGCATGGGAGATATAAAAAAGATGCAGATCAAACTTCTAGTGATGAAAATGACTATATCTGAGGTGAAAAATACACTAGGATGGGATAAACACATAATTGGACGTTACATAAGAAAAGAATGGTGAACTTGAAGACATAGCAATAGAAACCACGAAAAATTAATCAGAAAGAAAAAAAATTCCAAAAATAAATGAACATAGTATCAGTGAGTCTGAGACAGCCTATGAAGTGTATGATATAATTTTAAGTAGAGTCCTCAAAGAAGAAGGGTGGGGACAAAAGCCATAAATGAACCAATGACTGAAAAATGTCCAAATTTGGTTAAAATTATAAGCCCATAGATCCAAGAATCTCTACTAACCCCAAACACAAGAAACAAACAAACAAAACTACTATTGAGGCACATCAAAATCAAATTTCTTAAAATAGTGATAAAGACAAAATCTTAGAAGCAGTCAGAGAGAAAAACACACAACATATAAAGAGGAACCAAGATGACAATGGCTTAGGTTTCTCATTAGAAACAATGCAAGTTAGGAGACAGTGAAATGGTATCTGTAAAGTACTGTCAAACTAAAATAAAAATATCTTTAAAAACTGAATAGGCAATAAATGTTTCTTCCTAGATCAGAAACAGGCACACATGATTATCCTTACTAGTTCTACTGAAATTTGCATTAGAAGTTCTAGGCTGGGGGGAAAAAAAAAAGAAATGATAGGCTGTGTGGTAAGGTGAGAAAAACAAATAGCATACATATTAAAAAGAAATAAGTAAATTATCCTTATTTGCAAATGATACAATGACTATATAGAAAATCCTGTGGAATCTAAAAGAAAACTACTAGAACTAATTAGTGAGTTTTGCAAGATTGAAGCACACAAGAAAATATATAACATCAATTATATTTTTAATATACTAGCAAAGAGCAACCAGATATTAAATTTTTAATGCCATTCTGAGTTCAGGCGCAAATGAAAAGAACGAAAATAGCTAAAACAACTTTGAGAATGAAAAACAAAGTTCGAGGACTTAGACTTGGGAGTTCAAAAATTGTATAAAGCCACAGTAATCAAGACAGGGTAGTATTTGGGACAAAACAATAAACTTTTCTCAATACTTCACCCACATATAAAAATTAACTCAAAAAGTGTTATAGACTTAAATGTATAACCTAAATTTAAAGACTTCTAGAAGAGTGGAGCCTGGGGGCTCAGTCCCTTAAGTGACTGCCTTCAGGTCGTGATCCCAGGATCCTGGGATCCAGCCTCCCGTAAGGCTCCCTGCTCAGTGGGGAGTTTGCTTCTCTCTCTGCCCCTCCACTGCTTGTACTCACATGTGCTCTCTCTCAAATAAATAAATAAAATCTTTTTTTTAAAAGAATGAAATTAAAAACTTGTAGAAGAAAACATAGAAGATAATATGTGTGACTTTGAATCAGGCAAAGAGTTCTAAGATACAACAGTAGCTACACAATCCATAATTTTTTTTAAAAAGTTAATAAATTAGACTTCATCAAAATTAAAATATCTGCTTTTTTAAAGACACTAAAGAGAATGAGACCATAACCACAGATGAAGAAAGTATTTGCACATAGAAAATAATTGCTAATCACATATTGGATAAAGGACTTGTATCTTGAATATATAAAGTCTTCTCAAAACCTAATACAAGAACAATCTGAATTAACTGATTAAGCAATAAACTAATTAAAGCAATAGTTTGAACAGAAACTTCACCAAGGAAGAGATACAAATGGCAAAAAGTACATGAAAGGATGGTCAGTATCATATCATTGGAGAAATGCAAATTAAAAACACAATGGTATTAGGGAGGGCACAGATTGCATGGAGCACTGGGTGTGGTGAAAAAACAGTGAATACTGTTAAGCTGAAATTTAAAAAAAAAAAAAAACCACAATGAGATACCACTAAACACCTACCGAAATTATTAAAACTGAAACACTGAACATATCAAAGGTTGGCAAGATGTGTAACTAGAACTCTCATACACTGTTGGTGTGAATGTAAAAGGCCATAATCACCTAGAAAAACAGTTTGGCAGTCACTTAAGAAATAAAAAACATACCTATCGTATGACTCACCCCTCCCACTCCCTAGTATTTACCCGAGAAAATGAAAGAAGATGTCCATACAAAGACTTGAAAAAAATTGCTCATAGAAGCTTTATTTGTAGGAGCTAAAAACTAGAACCAACCCAAACAACCCTGAATCAGTGAATGAACAAATTGCAATGCATCTATACCATAGACTACTACACATCAGGAAAAAGAGGGGAACCCTTGATACATGGGGCAACGGGAATGAATGGCAAAATAATTATGCTGAGTGAAAGCCAGATGACAAAGAATACATACTATATCATTCCATTTATGCATAATTTTTGAAAATGAGAGCAAATTTATAGTGCCAGAAAACAGATTAGCAATTGGGTATGAGCCAGGGAAGGCAAAAGGGAGGGACTACCAAGGGGCATCAGGAGACTTCTGGGGAGGACAGATGTGCTCATTATCTTCATTGTGCTGATGGTCTCACTGTTTCTATCTATGTCAAAACTTATCAAATTGTGCATTTTAAATATGTGGAGCTTACTGTGTGTCAATTATACCTCAATAAAACAGCTTCATAAAATAAGAATTTGTAATACTACCAAGATGACCCAGAAAGGCACAGTAGAGACAAGATACCTGCTTCTCAGGGAACCCAAGAATTTTCTTGTCCATTCACAAAGTAGAGCCCCTCAATCACTCTACATACATGGCAGACACACAGATACATGCAATTTTCTCTTGGAATCACCTAGCTGCCAGAAAGGTAATATAATGCTGAGATAAGCATACAGAGCCCTCATTAAATACAAAGACTTATTCTTTTTTCTCATGTTAGCTCACTGAAAATTAAACACATGCTACTGGATCTGACCTGTCATTCATTCTGCTGCTATTATGGGAATTCACAGGCAGCTGAGGCCACAGAGGGCAGAGATGCCAACAATTTACATATCATATTAAGCATGTGATGACAGAATTGCTGGCCAACTTTAATTTTTCATCTCACATTTACTCCAAAGGTGCAGATAGAAAAGGAAAGTGCATTTAATGTGTTCCATGGGGAAATATACATGACAGAACATTCCAGAAATTCCCGTGTTTAAAATAAATACATATTCTGGATAGAGACTCAAAAAAAAATGCAATGGTGTTACCTCTGAGGAATAGAAACAAGAGAATAAAAGAAAGGTTTACATTTGGGTATGGCTCTTTATATGCCTGGAAGTTGATGCCATGTGTGTAATGTACATTTTCAAGAGAAAAATAAATAAAATGATGTTTAAATGAAGCACAGCTCCACTACTGGGATTGATGTCCCTGGGTCAATCCCAAGGAATGAGTCTGGTAGTATCTGGTGCTAGAGCTTCCCTCTTCAGATCAAAATCGTTCTCTTTTTTTAATCTTAATTTAGATTTAAATTTTTATTATTTTTTAATTTACTGTTGCTTCTACAAATTCTAGGTGACATGTTAAATTGGTGTACCACTTGCAAAGATAACAGGGCAATGGTGGCTGGTAACCTTCTAATTACAAGTGGGGTGAGATATAAATTATTAATATTTAGTGTGACTCCTCTCCCCCTGGTTATAAAAGCTGTGGAAACAAAGGTTAAGCCAACAGATTGTTTTTTTCATCTGTAACTTAAGGGCTGTCTTTATCCTTGTGTGTAGTTGTAGCTAATTTACATTCACTTGGCATCTTTTGAAAATGTTCATTATATACTGCATTAATGTTAACTGCTTTCCACAGAGAAAGAAAATTTGCACTGTTACCCATCCTTAGACATGTCGTTGAAAGATATTTTTTTCCTATCATTTAGTAACTTTGCATTCTATTAGAAAAGCTTCCAAAAATGTTAGCAGGCATCCATTATCAGATCAAATACCTTTTACTTTCAGTTTTTCATATGTATAACTGAAGAATGGTATAAATGTGCTTTGTTCTATTATCTTCTGATAAACTCTACTGGAGAAAAACTGCTAATACTTAAGAAAACCTAATTAGAGATTTTACACATGTGTAACCACCCATGGAAAAGCAGCATTTGTCCTTAGTCACTAAAAAAAAAAAAAAAAAAGGAAGGGAAGAAAGAAAGAAGAAATAGAAGAAATTAAAAGAATATGAAAGAAATATGTATAATTATTCTTTACAAATCTTCATAAACTCAAGTTATTATACATAATAATGGTAAATTCTCCTTTACAGTATCTGTAAATTATTTTTAACAATTATACATTTTTAACAATAATGTATCACTTCTCTTTACTATATCATCATAGGAATCTTAGTATACAAATTAAATTGGTCAGTGCCTGAAGTTCTAAGAGCAATTATTGTGCCAAATCTATTACCAATTATTCTCAGACATTTCTCACTTCAAAACCAGACTTCATCACTGACTAACTTCGCAAATTTGAACAAGAAACATAATATCTATATCATGAGCATCTATGATATTCACTTTTCTCATCTATAAAATGGGACAGTAATCCATGCATCATATAGGTAGGTGTATTACAAGGTTTAAATTAGATGATATATGTAAGATGCTTAGTATATGGTAGGTATTCAACTTATTTTCTTACCTTACCCTTCAGATTTGTAAGCAACAGACCCAACTCAGCCAGTATTTTAAAGAGTGAAAGAAAGAAAGAAAGAGAAAGAAAATTTTCTGCTATTTGTTCAATCTTAACAAATGTATTTGGTTTCATGGGTCATTACTAAATCGCACACATATGATTGTACAGTTTTTGCATTCAGTAACTAGGGTCTTACACTTTCTATTATTAGCAACATAGTTTCAGAACATCAACCTCATAAATGTATGTATAAAACTTTCTGAGGAGTAGCAGTCCCACATCAACTACATAATAATGATTTTGTATGCTTAAAAACAGTTTTTAAGTCATAAGTTATCACTTAAATGCCATAAAACTCCTAAGACCCAGAAAACCATTCATAATCATTTAAGCATACTAAGACACTAAAGGAATATCATAGAGTTAGGCTGAGAAGTAGCACCCTGGTCAGCCAGAGATTTGTAATATCTTGGTGAAAAAAGAGACGCAGAGTGATTCACTGGCAACTAAAAAAACTCCTTGATAAAGATATTCTCCAACCAACTCTACTAAAGCATACCTCATAATCAAAACCATACCTTATAAATATTCTACACACAAAAAAAGGCATGGATACTCAACCTTAAACAATTGTAATTATGCCAACTTTGATTCAACAAACTTTTAGTAAGTGCTTATTAGGTACCAAACTTTGGAGATCCTAGGTTAGAAAGGCATGCCGTTGTCCCCCAAAGAATCCACTTTTGCAGCTAAAGCTGTCAGACATGTAGACAGGTCATTGTGGTAGCAGGTGACTTGTGCTGTGATGAGGCAGACACTAGACTAGGTAAGAAGGGCACCCGGCCTTGAGCATAGGCATTCTTTTTTTATTTCAATTCCAGTAGACTTAACATACAGTGTTATATTGGTTTCAGGTGCATTCAGTGCTCATCATGATGAGTGTACCCTTCAATCCTCATCACCTCTTTTACCCAGCACCCCCGGCACCTCCCCTCTAGAGTCCATCAGTTTGGTCTCTATAGTTAAGAGTCTGTTTCTTGGTCTCTCTCTCTCTCTCTTTCTCTTTCTTCTCTCCTTTGTTCATTTGTTTGGTTTCTTAAATTCCACATATGAGTTAAATCAAATGATACTTGTCTTTCTCTGACTGACTTATTTCACTTAGCATCATACTCTCTAGCTCCACCTCACACCTGTCAGAATGGCTAAAATCAAAAAACATGAGAAACAACAAGGGTTGAGGAGGATGTAGAGAAAAAGGAACCCTAGTGCATTGTTGGTAGGAATGCAAACTGGTGCAGGCACTGTGGAAAAGAGTATGGAGGTTGCTCATAAATTTAAAAATAGAACTACCCTATGATCCATCAATCACACTACTGGGTATTTACCCCCCAAATACAAAAACACTAATTCAAAGGGATACATGCACCCCTAAATTTATTGCAGCATTGTTTACAATAAGCATGAGGAAGACTTTAGGGACGAGAGGGTGCCTGAATTGTGTCCTAAAGGATGAGAAGTTAGCTAAGCCCAATGCAAAGAAAGAGCCATCTAGTAGACACCCCTAGAACCCCACCTAAATAAAGAGCTGGGTTCTGGATGAAATGCTATTAAACTATTTGAAAATCTGCCTTGTTGATATTGGTAAGGACGCCTTAAAAGGAAGCACAATTTCTTTGAACTCTGACAGGCTATTTCCTCACCATCTTAAAAATGTAAATATGAGCTGCTATAATCCTGACTGAAAATGTCACCATGTGCAATTCAATCTTCATTAATCCAAAATTGTCAGGTAGCACATTTCCAGAAGCCATATCAGCAACCACCAACAAACAATACGGGCAAGCAAAATTAGAAGATTTACTTCACAAAGAGAAAGCTTGGCATGTACTAACTAAGGAAAGAGTATGCATCCAAATGAACTCATTAACAAGAACCTAGCAGCTGCCAGATTACTACTAAGAAATGAAGAGCCTATTGAAATGTAAACCACAAGAGAAAAGAGTTGGACAAATGGTAAAAAGCACTAGAATATTCCCCCAAAATATTCCTAAACACATCAGTTGGCATTGCTTAATTTAAAAGAATTATATTTCCTTCAACATAGGAACTTCCCATAATAAAACAGAGGTCCACTCTTATATTTAACTGCTTTTTATATTCACAAAGTTGAGCTTTCTATATTTTATGTACCAGACGTATTTTAGACTCAGAGTAGCAACCTTCATAAAGGACCAAAGCAATCCAAGTGTTCTAACATCCCAGAGGTTTAGACATCATATTTATTAGATAAAGAATCATGTTGTTAGGATAAAACCTGAGGTTTTCCCACATCTCTAATAAATCATCGTTGGCACTTACTGTCAAATTTCAATCTCAAAAAATATGTATGTTAATGTGCAGTACTCCCAATTACCAAGGAATATTGGAAAATTCCCCTTTACCTAAAAACCACACTCTTTAAATTGGTCATTTTCTTTTAGACAACCAGATCAATAAAAAGTTCCTAAAGTCACATCATTATATTTTATAATATAGTATAATTTCAATTATATTCTGAGCATGTTTTGCCACATCAAATTTGTATATTTTTCTTCAGTATAAGAGTATTCATTATTTGCTACCATGCAGGAAAAAAAATTTAATAATAAAATCTAATATTGCTTTAAGTTTATCATTTTAATATGTTTCATATGAATTGTTTGAAGCATTATAAAAATAATTTATGTTCATATTGCCCTGCACTGAAGAATATACTATAAATAAAAAATTTCATGGAAAGGTTAGGCATATAATGAAAAATTAGCTTTTGAGCCAAGTTACGTCTATAAGCTTAAGAGGTAGATGTTCATTCTAGCTTGACATTCTATAGAGCTCAGAACTCAGTATTCAAAGGTCTCTTCAAGTCATATTTTTGGCCTTTATTATGCCTAGGAACAAAACTTTTTTTTTTTTTTTTTTTTTTTTTAAAGATTTATTTATTTATTTGTCAGAGAGAGAGAGGAGCGAGAGTGAGCACAAGCAGACAGAGTGGCAGGCAGAGGGAGAAGCAGGCTCCCTGCTGAGCAAGGAGCCCGATGTGGGACTCGATCCCAGGACGCTGGGATCATGACCTGAGCCGAAGGCAGCTGCTTAACCAACCGAGCCACCCAGGCGTCCCTAGGAACAAAACTTTTAATCATATATTCCTTACGTGAAAAAGAAAGGTGTGTTTCTGATTGTGATATAACCAGGTAAAATATTTCCCTTCATGTAATTCACAAGCATTCACTTTGCTGCCTTATATATCAGATGAATATATTAGACTAGAAATGTATGCTGTAACAAGACCATGATTTCTCTTTTCTTTGTAATGCCTCATAGCATGCAGTGCAATGGTGTGCAATTAGCAAATGATCCATAATCATTAATGGTATGTTGGCTAAACTTTCCTAATTTAAAGTAAGCCCATAATCAGTTTCATGAGGTGTCAAATGCTAGGCAGGAATACAATGTGCTCAAGCAAGAGTTGTCCAGAAGTTACCTTAGTCACCCTTCCAGAATTTCATCTTGACACTCACACCTCTGTTAAATATATAACAGAATAGGGACACTTACGGATTTAACTGTCTCACCCAAGGCTATCGGAGAGTTACCCTAAAGGTTCACAAGACACTGATTTGCAATTTTTCTACAAGACAAATTCAATTTCTTTGAAACTGTTGCAGATTTTCTGACAGCTGAGCTCTGAACTGTGGCTGTTTTATTTTAAGCTAGTCATCCTTGAATTACTTCCTTTGAAAGTATTGTGATTTGGGGATTCAGACAAATCTTAGGATGCATCCCTCATACATATCTCCTGCCTCATTTCTTGTCACCCTCTCCCAGGCTTCACCTACAACTACTACAACACATACACATGACCTCAGTCATTCAGTACAAATGACAGACCTTTAGGCTTTCTGTGTCCTCTCCTATCTACCTTCCTTTACAATAGGGAGTCATTTGAGAGATTCAAATGCAGAAATAGTGTGAACAGATTTATGTTTCATAAAGGGCACCTTGAAAGGTTAGCTTCCTATTAGGTTTAATGAAGTACTTACCTTCTGTACTCTCATTGTTCCATGACCATATTTGCCAAAGATTTTAGGAACAATAAAACCCAGATCCTCAAAATTCACATCTTCTCCCTCCAGATATTGAGCTCTTTTTTTTTTTTTTTAAGTAGGTTCCATGCCCAGCATGGAGCTCAACATGAGGCTTGAACTCATAACCCTGAGATTAAGACCTGAACTGAGATCAAGAGTCAGACATTTAACCAACTGAGCCACCCAGGTATCCCTTGAGCTCCTTTTACTCTCTGTTCTCTTAAAGATGCTCTACCCAAAATTGTATGAACCTAGTAGTTTCAATAACAAGAGAAGAAACTTTCTCTTCCAATAAAAATGAGTCACAGGAGATAGATTTATCTTTTTTTCTAAAAAAAACTTTAAATGGACAAATATATGAAATGATAATTCTCAACATACTGAACATCAGACAATAAAAAACAAGGTGATTTTTTACGAGACAGGAGACCAAGTGAGCCCTATGATTGCTTCAGCTTAGTGCCTAGAGAGTTGGACAGGTCATGATGGTTCAGGGAGCGAGACCCTACCTATGTCTGATAGATTCATAAGAGATGACACTGGGAATTCATGGAGGCCAATGCCACTGGAGTTCAGAGAGAACGGAGCTGCCAAAACAAGAGCACCAAGAGCTAAGGAGCATCCTCCTTGTGTCCTCGTCTAAGCACTAAGCAGAGCATAAGTGTGAGGAATCTATCCAAGGCCACAGAAACATCCAAAATTTGAGGGGAAAAAATTGCCAGAATTGACACAGAAACGTGAACAGTTCCTGGTCTCATCAGACAGAACTGAGAACCTCATAAGCCACAGGACATTGATTATAATATTTAGAAGAGTTTTGCCTTAATACTGGGAAAAAGCAGACCTACTAGATATGTGCAGCTCTCATTCTACTTGACAGCTTAAGAATAAGGCTCAAAAGGAACAAATGGTTTCCAAGTAACGTTAAGTGCCCCCAGTAATTTCAGGAATACAAAAATATCCAACAACAAACACGGTAAAATTCATAATGCACAGCATCCAATAAAAACTCAGCAAGCATGTGAAGAAACAAGTAAATTTCACCCATGAGTAGAAAAACAGTTAATCAGTTGGAATTGACCTAGAAATTATACCAATGATAGAAATAGCAGACAAGGACAATAGAACAGTTTTAACTGCATTCCATATGTTCAAGTTAAAAGAACTAAGCATGCTAATTGGGGACACAGAAGATAAAAAATACAGTCAAATCAAACTTCTAGACATGAAAACTACTGTGTTTGCAGACCATAGAAATCACTTAAATGTAAAGACACATACATGTATGTTAAATGTAAAAGGGCCAATAACCTCAAAAAAATATTAAGATAGTTCTCAGTTTTGCAAAATTTTTTGTCATGAGCAAAAAATAATTTCTTAAAAAGTGTATAATTCTTCAAAATTTCATTAAATTGTAGGTTTTTGTTTTCCTATTTCTCACTTATTTTCAGGATTTCAAAAACAATAAAATACTACAGGTAAATTCATCCCTTCCAATCCTAGTTTCCTTTTCTTTGTGATAGATTAGCAAATTAGGCATCTGTTTGCATCCTATGAAAATTTTCAACAAGAGAATTCAGTAGAACTAGCAAACCCAGTATCGATTCAGAAGTACAGTTTGAGCAACATTTTGGCAGATGCTTTGCAAACTAAATAGACATAAGTGAGTCAATTTCCCTTTATTATCCATAAACATTGTATAAATCTAGACACTTCAGTATTTACCAATCTTGATTTATAATTTTTATACAAATTATGTTAATTTGCATAATTCTAAACTAAATTGCAAATTTCTAATTAAGTTAGCAAACATATTATATATTATAAAGAAAAATATAATAGTAATAGCTCCAACAAAAGTATTCAAGCTTATAACAAAGATGTTTAAAAAAAGAGTATTTTTTATCAAATAATGATTTATAAAGATTTAGTATTACAGAGAGACATAGTACTATAATATAGAAGTATAAATATTATTACATACAATTTCCACATTATTTTAAAATGTATTTCTTTAGGTTTTTAGCTCCACACAAAATGCTTTGCAGAAAATGATTTAAATAGTTTCTCACTATTCTCACCACAACTTTAAGATTGAAGACTTTTTAAAATAGAGAAACTAAGATACTAACAGACTAAGTACTTTGTCCAAAGTCCCCTGAAGAATTAGTTTATTCATTCATTCATTCATTCATTCATTCATTCATTCAAACATATATTAAAGCCTGTTGCAAACAAGGCATTCCGCTAAGAACTAGAATGACACAATCAAATAAAAAATAGTCCTTCTGTAAGGTGTTGATATCTGCTGTAAACTGAACTCTTGTGTCTCCCCAAAATTTATACATTGAAATCCTAATGCTCAATGTGATAGTATTTAGAGTTACCTATTTTACCTTCAGTCTATGAATCTGACTATTTTCTTTTTAAATTTTAATTCCACTATAGTGTGCACTTGAAATTAACATAACACTGTATGTTAGGCATTTTCCTTTCGTAAGTGCAGTCATGACACATTTCCATTCCCTTCTCATTTCCATTTGTGCAGATTTGATATACTTTCTTTGTGGTTATGATAGGGGTTACATACAACATCCTAAAGTTATAACATTCTAATTTTAACAGATACCAATTCAACTTTAATCACATATAAAATCTTTCTAGTCCTATATAGCTCCACTCATCCCCTACTTTATTGATGCATGTTACATCTTCATATGTTGTGTACCCATTAACATAAATAAATTATTATTTATATGCGTTTGTCTTTTGGATACTATAGAAAATAAAAAGCAGAGTTATAAATCAAAATTACTATAACACTGGGTTTTATATTTGTCCACATAGTTACCCTTTATTGGAAATCTTTATATCTTCAAATGGCTTTAAGTTACTGTGTACTGTCCTCTAACATTTCTTATAAGGCAGATCTAGTAGCAGTGAACACCCTCAACTTTTGTTTACCTGGGAATCATTTAATTTCTCATTTTTGAAAGTTTTGTCAGATATAGAATTCTCAGTTAAAATTCTTTTCTTTCAGCACTTTAAATAAATCCTCACTGTTTTCTGTCCTCCGATATTTCTGCTAGGAAACAGATTTTTAACTTGATTGAGGATCCTTATATGTGATGAGGTGCTTCTCTCTTGCTGCTTTAAGCATTCTCTCTGTCTTGGTCTCTTGAGTTTGATTATAATGTGTCTCAATGTGGGTGTCTTTAGGTTTATTCTACTTGGAGTTCATTGAATTTATTGGATTTGTAGATGCATGTCTTTCTCCAATTTGGGAAGTTTGCAATCACTATTCCTTCAAATAATCTCTCTCCTCCTTTCTCTCTGTTTTCCTTGACTCAATTAATAGTGTCTATCACAAAATTCCTGACCTTCTGTTCACTATTCCTCCATCTATTTTCTTTCTGTTCTTCAGACTAACTAATAGCAATTGTCCTGTCTTCAAGTTCACTAATTCTTTCTTCTGCCTACCCAATATGATGTTGAGCTCAATTATACAATTTTTCAACTCCAGAATTTGTTTGGTTCCTTTTTATAACTTCTACTTCTTTGTTGATATTTTTATTTTGTTCATATATTGTTTTACTGATTTCATGTAGTTCTTTGTGCATGTTTTCTGCTAGCTCTTTAAGCATATTTAAGGCAGCTATTTTAAAGTCGTCATCTACTACATCCAAGTCATCCTCAGGGACAGTTTCTACCAATTTATTTTGTTCCCTTAATGAACAATGTTTTTCTGTTCCTTTGTATGCCTCATGATTTTTGTTGTTGAAAATTGAGTGTTTGAAAAAAACAGACACATCCGTCAGGTTTTGCAAATGGCAGCCTGTGCCTGGGAAGTTCTTCAAGCAGGACTTGCTCTGAGCCTGAAGATCTGGCTCAGGTCTTCTGTAAACTTGCATCTTACTTGGGCCTGTGTGTGGTATCTCAATCCCCCTATATTTATGGATGCTTTCAAGTTTCTTAATGTCCCAAAGAGTCCAACCCCCAGGTGCTCTTCAGGGCCATAGTCTACTGTATGGCCCTACCTGTAATCTTTTGTCCCAGGAGTCTGTAGATCTGTAGTCTCTCTGCAACTTTCACCAGTCATACCCACTGCTGTTTTCCACTTGAGATACACATCAAGAGGGAAAAAGACCAATCCTTCATGCAGCCACCATACACGTTAGGATGTTGCAAATAAGGTCTGGTCTGCTTCCTCCAGTCCAAGATAGACATCATGGACTGAATATTTGTGTTCCTACCAAAACTTATAAGTTGAAGACTTAACCCCCCCACTGTGATGGCATTTGGAGGTAGGACCTTTGGGAGGCAACTGGAGTTAGATGAGATCATGAAGATAGGGCCTTCATGATGGGATTAATGCTCTTATAAGAAGAGACATCAGAAAACTTGCTCCCTCTTTTTCTTCCATGGGTGGATAAAAAAAGAGGGCAGCTATCTGCAAAGCAAGAAAAGATTCCTCAGTCGAACGTGACCATGGTACCATCTTGATCTTTCTTCTAGCCTTCATAAATGTGAGAAAATAAACTTCTGTTGTTTAAGCCACCCAATCCATGATATTTTGTAATGGAAGCCTGAAAAGATTAACACAACAGAGAACTTGGAACTGGGCTGCCATAGGCCCCAGACCAATAGCATAGCAAGCTAGGTATGGGCTGAGACAAGGTTGAGTAAAAATGCCACAAAATTTCTTACAATTTTGTAGGTGGCTTTTTATTGGTTGGCCACTCACTTGGTTTCTGCAGAACTTTGACTGTTTTCCAGACCCTTTTAAGGTTAGGTCAGCCAAATTTTAGTTGTTTATTGATGTGTCCTTGTGGGAACAAGGACTAGGAGTTTTCTAGCCTGCCATGCTGCTGACGTTCAGCCTCAAATCTTTTTAAATGAAATTTTATTTAGTCACCACTATTACTTTAATGTATATTAATCAAAATATATTCACTAAATTAAGTATTTACAATAAGCAGGATATACCATTTTGCTTCTAAATCTTTTATCAGGTTATGGTTGCTATTAAGTACACCATCTCACTCTTTTGGAAGAGTCATTTACTATTACTATATTAACTTTTATTAATAAACTTTGTGATTTTATAATTAGTTCTTAATAAATTAAACTATAAATCACCTCAGAGCCATATGCTTAAAAAATAGAATCAATGCACAATAACTAACATCCTTATTTCTTTCCCTTTATTTTACTGTCTTGGAAGTTTTCTGATTTTCTCTCAGAGATTTATTAGCCTCTGCTACAAGAATCCCTCTGTTTATTACCTTTTATGTCACTCACTAACATTGCAATTTGATATTTTAATTAACTACTATATGTTTCCTAAATTAAGATATAATTCAACTTGAATGATGGAGATTGTTAGCTAGAAGCATAAACATATTTATACTGATCACGACTTTAGAGATCATGTAGATCAATTCCTTCATTATTCAGATGTGGACATGACTGACCAGATTAATCTTATTCAGCTAGTTAGTCCTAACATCATAAAATGAGAAGCACCTTTACTGATAATTATAGTTTCATGTTCTTTTTATTGTTTCATATTTACTTTTACCCATCCTCCCAATTACTTGGATAAAAACTGAATTGAACTGTATAGTATGATCATTTCCAGGGTGATACTAAAAATGTTTAATAACCAGAGTGGCTGGAGCAGAGTTTTGAAGAATAGCCTTATGGTTCCAGATCCTAATCCTTTGGATGTACAAGGTAGAGGTGAGCTCAGGGAAGGGAATGAGATAGTGAGGAATGGGGAACATCCATCTGGATCAGAGCAGTGGCTCTTTACCAACCAGTATGGATAGATTTCAATATCATAATAGCAGAACTAGGGCAAACTGGCTTAATGTAAAAATGAGGTCATTCCATGACTTTTTCTTTGTGACCCTGATGCTTCCAGGATAATTTTCCAAACCCTAGAACATGTTTGGATAAATCTAATCTTTTCTGAGAAACTGTAAAGCAATTTACCTAGCAACACCTCCTGCTTTATGAAGCTGATGGGCAAACTGGTCGCTAGGCAACAACTAATTTATTCTGGCAACAACAAAAATGAAGAGGTCACCTTTTTTCCCCCCCCCCCAACAAAAAACAAAGCCTTGGGTATGTAGAGAACTGACCAAAACACAGGTTTGGAGGCTTTCATTGGAGTCTCTTATGAACACTGCCCATAATTACAGAACTAAGGCTCATTCTTATTCAAGGATACAAAGGAGAAACTGCAGGAGAGCTTATCACATCACAAATGATGAGATAAACAACATTCAGACAAAACTACAAAAGATGGACAATTTAAATCACCTTATTTTCTAATACTTTGCATTTTAATAGCTATATGTTAGTAATACTATACCTGGGATACAGAGTGCTATGCCAAGAGTTATGCTTCCACAAGATAAACAAAACATATCTTTCTTAAGCATCCATTATATTCAGTGGTAGGAGAATTCTTAAATTTATTTTTGGATCAGAAGAAACAGATATATCATTGAACAGAATCCCAAATCACACAATTTTTTAAAAGGAAACACGAGACAAAGAAATTTTATAACTATGGATTGGCAGTTTGGATTTCACTTCAGCCTAGACTCCCTGCAAGTGGGGGCCATAAATCCTTGACTATTCTCTATCCTGGGTTGTTTCACTTACCTACTGCTACATAAAAACCACTTTAAAATCTAGCAGCTTATTACTTCTCACAATTTCTATTTACTACTTCTCTCAACTCCATGCGTTGTCAATTTGAGTAGTTCTTTTAATCTCACTTGGGATCACTCATGTAGGAGCAGTCATCTGATGGCTCAACTGGGGCTGGAGGGAGGGCCTGGGATGGCCTCACTCACACATGGCAGTTGGTGCAGCCTGTCTACTGGGAAGCCTTGGTTCTCCTGCATTTGGTTTCTCATCCTCAGTAGGCTAGTCTGGGTCCCTCACAGGATGGTGGTTTCAAGGTTCCAATGAGGTAAAAATAAAAACTATAAGACCTTGTAGGCCAAAGCTCCAGAACTTGCACTGGGACACTTCTGCCATGCTCTATTAGACAAGGCAAGTTACAAGTCCCGCACAGATTCAAAGTGGATAGAAATAGATTCCATTTCTTGCTTTAAGGAACAGATAAGTCACAAAGCAAAGGTACAAGGATACTAGAGTTGTGATTTGCTGTGGTCACTGTTGTGAAAATCTACCATGAGGTGTTTTTGTGAATTGAGCAGACTTTAGTGAACTGAATGATACCCACTTTACAATGTCTTTAGGAATGCAAATCCTTCACCTCAGGGAAACAAATGTCAATGATTGGCAAGGAATATACCCTAAAGCCTTTCTATATTTTTAATTTGGGAGGTAAGGCCAACAGAGGAAAGGTTTATGTAACCTAATATTTTCTTTAATAAAGGCAAGTCAGAAAGAATGCAGGCAGTTGCTAAGCTGCTCCCTGAAGTGAATATAAGCAGAAGACAGAAGCCTCAAGTCTAGTGAATACTAAATCAGAAAGGACCGACACCATGACTGATAGAACTCTCCAAGATCATGAACCATGGAAATCTGCCAATATATGCTGTTTTTTATCCTTTGTTTTCCAAATTGACTAAAAGTGTTATATATATGTATAAATATTATACACACACACACACACACACATATGTATATAGGTGTGTAGATATACATATATGTGGATAGATAGATGTGTGTGTATATATATACACATATGTGTGTATATATAAAAAACACAAGTAGGTGTGGGTATCTAAAGAGATCATTATCCATTAATAATCAGGCTTATCATTTATTGTCTTGTGCTCTGGTGCTTCTGTTGTCATTCTTCCTCATAATTCTGAGTAAAGAAAAGAGAAAAACATGGATAGTTGGCCTGTGCCCTAGAAGCAAACCCAGAGGACAGACTTCAGTAAGGAATCAGTGTCAACTAAAACTTACTGCAGTTTTACTGCCTCTTCTCATCAACTCCTCTCTCCTGCCTCTCAACAACAACAGCATCACCACAAAAATCTGATCTAAAGCTTTCTGAGGACTAGGTAGGTAACTCTTAAAACTTCATTACTGGCTATTGAATCCAATATATTAGCTTCAAGGAAGGAAAAAAAAAAAAAAACGAATAAGCTATGCTCACTAAAAAGGACCAGAAAGAAAGATTTAAACCAGAAAAATCATTATTAAGAAAATACATTTAGCAGTATGAATGTCATGGGAACCATTAACACAAAAATAACATAATTTCCTAACCCTAGGACCTTCATCCCATAAACAGCTTAAGACTTTTTACACTACAGCATTGAAATCTATAAATACAAAATAAGTAGAAACCCATTTGCTCTTGGTATTACTCAAGGAAATTTGGGGTATCATGATGTCAGTTTCACTACTTCTTTCTGTTTGAGAAACTGTGTTTTCCTATTCATCCTATGTAATATGATAAAAGGAGATGGAACAAGAAAAGCTAAGAACCTCTAAAATAAATCACTTTCTCTTTTGACATCGTGGTTTTATTTAGTTACAATATTTAAGCAACTTAAATATTTTATTGTAATGGTCTTCAAAATGGTGTGTGAGAATTAATTGACACAATTAAGTTACACATTGATCATAAAATCTTTGTGATGAGAGTCAGCTGGAGAGAACTGTGTTCTCCCTTCACTGTGTATTACAGAAACTCTGAGTCTGCTTTTATGGGGAAATGTTCAAGCCTAGAAAATACATCTTATGAGGGGGCCATATGAAATGGACATATACAAGAAAAAAAAACTGTACAGAATGTTTTGGTATTGACATAACACTGTTAGAAAAGAAACAGAAAGAGAAGTTTTAGTACTTCTTAATAATACTGGATGATGAGCTGCAAAATAGAAAAACACTTAATGCGGGAACTGCATACATGCATACAGAAAACTAAAGCTAAGAAGCCCCTGACACCCTTAAGTAGCCGTCAAAATCAAACTGGTTCCTAACCTCCACATCCATTCTCCTCTCCCCAGTGTGGATCAGTTGACTTCCCCTTATAAAATCAATTCCATCCCTAGTGTCTAAGACCAATTCAAGTCAGAGCCACAGTTCTATGGTTTGGGAAGAGCATCAAATCACTCTTGATGAAATATACTGTGGTGGTCATAAGGATGTGCTTCTCAGTCTTACAACTACAGAGAGAATAAACTGACCAAGAGTCTTAGTTTTCATGCTGTGAACCCCACTGTCACATTGACACCAAGGCCACACTTTACCATGGGCCCCTCTAAACCAATAACTGAGCCCTGCAGGTCTAGTGGGGCAGGTGCCCTCTTGTGAGCAATAGAAGGTCTCTTATGGTTGACACCAGCTTGAGAAATCGCAAACGGCCTTGTAGAACCTTCATTAGGTTGCATGGTAGACTAAGGCACTTCACCCAACCTTCTCTCCCTTTCCCCTTCAGGGCCAGACTTGCATCTAATCTAATGGCCACCCCAGACTTTTGTAGCTCCCTCTCCCCCATTGTCTCCCACATGGCCATTTCCTCCAATAAAATTCCTGAACTTTTAATTCTACTTTGACAACTCTCTCTCAGAAGTCATGAACTGGCACATGCTCCATAGATGTGAAATAGAGATTCCTAATTTTTCTCAACTCCTAATTTCCTCTCATCCATTGTCTTATGAAACCCGATTCTTCAACTTGAACTTATGTCTTAGTCCTTTTTTATGAGTTCCAGGTGCTAACCTACCATTCAGTGTGCCAATAATAACTGGGGCCTTTATATCTAAGTACAGACACACTGTGCTAAACTCATCTTCAATCTAAATGTAGCTCCCTTTCCACATAATTGCCTCTGATTGAAACAGATCCTCTTATTACAACAATACACTACCTCATGTAATCTTCCCCCTACCAGTTGATTGTGACCAGAGATTGCTGAAATCCTTGGTTATTCTGTCTGATCACCAGATTGATCCCTTAACCAGTGACCTCTTTGGATTATCAATTACCTTCTATAAGAGTTTGCTTCTTATAGAATACTGGGCAGTACCACTCTTTCTACTCAATTAGTGCTAAATTGAACTGAATCTCGCTCTGGATCACATGTGAACAAAACATGACCTATTGACTGATTCTGACCCAGGCCTTTTTTTTAATCCAGTCCTTGGTCCCATTAAGGAAACTGATAGTGTTTTTGCCTGGGGAAAAAGCCACATCATCACTAACATAATGTTTCTGAATCAATGACTGGTTTTCATGTTAATAATAATGTTGCCCTTCTGCCACAGGGTAAGGCAGGGGATGGGAACTAGTTGTTTGATGGGCAATTTTATGAAAAAAGTCACACATTTTTGGGAACTGTAGCTTAAGAGACAGTGGATGGTGATAGTCTTAAAACCTTAGCCATCCTTAAATATTGGATAAAAACACTCATGAAGGAAAGAGAACCACTGGCTCAAGTTCCCCATCTAACTTACCATGTGTGGGCCATAATGACTGGCTTATAATATGTCAAACACAAGGCAAGACACAAAGGAATCCATTGAAACCATTTACAAGAATACTATAGTTCTATGTACAAATATCATCACATGTTCCCTTAATGTTATACTAGCTGGAGTCATGTAATGTCTGAGCAGATCTGTGGATGGTTTCAAACTGATTAACACCAAACATTCACTGGGAGTGGGGATCTATCTCTATGCTCAAATTCTTCTTGACAGCTCTTTACAATACTTTTTTGTTCACTATTTTCTGGGGTAGACTTTAACAATGGTCAGATAGTTCTTTATTTCTTCAGCAGACAGTTTGTTTTTCTTTTTTCCTAAGAAGAGAATTTCTTTTGGTCCACAACTTCAAGTAGAAGACAGCCTCCCACTATTTCATAGTTGAGCAAAGTATTAAACATTCCTGGGAAAAGAAAAACTGAGCATGGAAGGGAATCGAATAATGAACACACCACACCACAGAAGAAAATAAACTAAAACTACTTTTGTCTACATAAGTACAAAAGAATTTGGATCTATAGAGGGAAAAAGAATTAAAATTGAAATATAGAGAAAAAAATCTTCTTTGAATTTTTGGTAAATAAAAAGCTTTGTAGGCCAACTAAATATTGTACATGATAAATTGTATTAGAGAGCTGAGATAATGAAAAACAAGACTACAAAACAGTCACAGACCAGAGGTCGCTAACAAAATATAATGACTAAGTACATGCGATAACCTTGAATGGATCCTGAAAAAGAAAAAAGACATTAGTGGGAAAACAGACACCCAAATAAACTCTGTGGAGTTCAGTTAATAGTAATAATGTACCAATGTTAATCTCTTAGTCTTGACAAATGTACCACAGTGGCATAAAATACTGTTAGAGAAAGCTAGGTGAAGGGTGCATGGGAACTCTCTGTGCTATCTTTGCAACTTCTCTGTAAATATAAAATCATTCCAAAATAAAAAGCTTAACTAAAAACAAGAAACTGTCAACAATTTTATTTTGACACAAGACAGAGGACCCTTTGAAATCTTAATATTAGGTGATATGTAAGGGATAATCATGTGCTTAGGAATTGCACTTTATATATTTTGAAGCAAATTTTTTGTTTCCATTACCACTTTCTTTTTAAATAGTATTTCCTAATGTTTAAAGTAATCTTAGAATTAGATTTCACTAAGATGGCCACTGTTTGAAAGAGCCGTGATAAAAGGAGAGAAGTATACAGGGAGATCCAGCTTTGGCATTCTTATCACATTCTTATCTTTTACATTGTGTAACAAAATGTGATTTCTTTCCAAAATATTGTTTTATGTCAATAGGCCATCCCTCTTTATAAATGAAAAGCAGACACAACAGAAATGTGTCAGCAAGGGTAATAAGGCTTGGGGGTGCCTGGGTGACACAGTCATTTGAACGGCCAACTCTTGATCTCACCTCAGGTCATGATCTCAGGGTGGTGAGATCAAACCCCATGCTGGGCTCCACACTCAGTGCAGAGTCTGCTTAAGATTATTTCTCCCTTTCCCTCTGCCGCTCCCCACCCACCCACTCATTTGCTCTCTATCACTCAAATAAATAAACCTTTTAAAAAAGAGAGAAGAGTAAGACTATATGAAGATGCAAGAGTTTCACTGAACAAAAGAAAGCCTTTTATATTTTCATGCCTCAGCTCATGTTCCAAAATAAAATGGAAGCACAACATCCCACCCATTACAGTGTGGCTCTCAACAAATGGCAATAGTTTCTCAATCAATGTCTAATGAACCGCGGTTATACTTTATGTGAAGCAGACTTCTGGGAAAGGATGGCTTTTCCTCAAAATCATAAATCACATCATCATTATAGCTTTTCCATAGATCCTTCTGCATTTTTAAGTGGAATTTACCACAGTGATTTTGAAGAACGTTCTTTAGAAAACCATCTGTCCATGACCATTTGAGTAAGGAACCATGGGAGGAAACCAGTGCTTTCAGATTGGCTCACATAACAACGCACGGCTCCACTTCTGGGAGCCTAAGACAAATAAGAGCTCTTTAAAATATTGGTTTTCAAGGTCCTATTGGCTCAGAATACTCACTAAGTCAACACTTACTGAAGTCTAATACCACAAAGTGCTCATGAAGGCTAGAAGCAGAGACGAATATAATGTCACCAAAGACATCCCAAATCTTAAAAAAAAAAAAAATCCCAAATAGTATGGATATCCTGTATTTCTTTATTTGTAGAACTAATAAATTTGTAGTTGCCTTGACTGAAAGAAGGATGAGAGATCCCATATATTTGTGCTCAGCATGTCCACCTTAGTCTTCATGGAACAACATTTGAAAACTAATATTTACTAGTATTTTAATCATATGTTTACTTTTTACTGTCCTCTCCACATCAGATTCCATGGTTTAAAACACAGTGTGTACCAAAGCAAATTATACTAAGTAATAATTAAAATATTTTCCCATTGTTATTAGGCAAAAACATAGTCAACTAAATAATGCAATAAGATATTCCCAAAATGCATACAGAGTGTGTGATCTATATGAGGTCATCTGGGTTACCAAAGGAATTAATATATCTCCAGCCAAAACTAAACTATGGTTCAGCCTTGCAGTCTTATAACAGGGAAGTATGCTGTTTCAGATAAACATTACAGCTGTTGAATGAATAATGTTATTTTTATGGTTACCTAAAAACTCAGGATGCAGTTTGGGAATCAGTGCTTTGGGGACAGACACTAATAGATCATCAGTAGTTGCTCAATTAAGATGAGCTGGTTAATAATTTGATGTCAACTAAATATTTTTGGTTTAGGTCCACATACCACCACCATGAATGAAGCAATATAGGTTATGGTACAGGAGTGAAAAGGATAAAAAGATGACGAAAGAGAAAGATTGGTGGGTAAGGACAAATGCAAAGGATACAAGAGAAGTTTGGCACTTACCTTAGGGAAGACAGTCATAGATGTTCTGTGTCTAGAAGAGAAGGCATAGTTAATGGGGGGAGCAGGGAGGAACTGAGAAGGATGCTAGAGAACCATTCTAGTACCAAAGGAAAAAACCTCTGTTGTTCAAGTAGGATGTCACACTAATTACTCAGTTTCTTAAAAAAATTTTTTTCCCATCAGGTGAAAGATATGGGCAACTGAAATAATTTGCAAATAATATTTACAAAGCAATATTTTCCTTTACGCTAGTTCTTGAATTCTCAAAGGCTCTTGCATTCAGTATGAATTTTGGCAAGATCATGTGACCATTCCACCTAGAACAGATATATCACCATGAAGTAAAATCAATGTTACCAGGCTTGCCTATTCAAACAGGTTTCTTTTTTTCATATACAGTATCACCTTACCCTTTAGAAAAAGAAAGGACACAAAAATTTGTCTATGGGAGTCAAAGGCATTAACAGAAGAAATTGGTATCTTGAGTAATTAACATCATGGACAGTAGCATACTACACACATAATTGTTTTGACTCTTTTTGGGAAGGCCACTCAATACTCTATTTTTGTAGGAAACAATCAGCTTTATTATTCCTGTTGGATCTTTGCACCCCAATTCTCTATAGATCTATAGATCTATCTATAGATCTAGATATATATATAAAGATCCTCTACTGAACCTGATCTATATATAGATCAGGTTCAGTAGAGTCAAAGGATCTAGATATAGATCTAGATATAGATCTAGATATATATATAAAGATCCTCTACTGAACCTGAGCAAGAAAACTATATATATAAAACTATATATATAAAACTATATATATATATATATATATATATATAAAGATCCTCTACTGAACCTGAGCAAGAAAACTCCCCTGAAGGAGTTGTTTATTCTTCTTAATTAAATGGACTATTCTGTGTGTGTGTGTGTGTGTGTGTGTATATATGTATATATGTATATATATGTATACATATATACATATACATACATGTATATATACATATATATGTATATATACGTATATGTGTGTGTGTGTGTGTGTGTATATATTATACACACACACACACACATACACACATGTATATATATTATAAATTCAATATATATTATAAATTCAAGTTCCCAGGGTTGGCATGGCCCTGGGATATCTATGAAGTTTTGTTTGTTTTTACTGAAATCCATCATAGGTTTCAGGGGTGCCTCAAGCGGATCAAAGTCCCCAGATTACTTGCATACCCATATCTCCCCTAGATACTATGGTTTGACTCAGGAAACCGTCACATGAAGACTTCTCACAAGATTATTTGCCCCAGCTGTTCCATGACCTCTGGGAGGACAATCATTCTGGACTTGAGTATAGAAACACCCATCTGAAGTGCACACATCAACAGTCCACTGCCCATTTTTATAATATTTCAAGCATCACTGACTCACAGTCATCTAGCTTCCCACTCACTTACATCTGTCAAGAATGCAATTCCTAACTTGTATGCTGTGCAACTATTCAAAAGCAACCCGGGCCCTAAATCCTCAGAAACCCTTCGCAAAGTAAGCAACACACAGACGTGCACACTAGCGTATGCATATATGCACAAATAGAAAATAAAAATAGGAAGTAGAAGAGCCTGAGGAAAAAAACAACACAAAACCAAATTATGAGAAAATCCATGCAATCTAGTCCATAATTTTGTCTTATACCTAGAACAATACCAGAAAACTGCATCCTTGCTGACATGAAACCAGTACGTTGCTTAGTCACTTTATTGGTTTCCGTTATTGTTGTTATCACTTCTTCGCTATAATCTCTCCATTCCACTTAATTTACCTGTCATTATCGATATCACTGTTGATCTACAAAGCTAACAAAAATCAGCATGAGTGTCAAGTAATTATTAGGCAACCCGACAAACTGACACTGTCATCTCTAGAGAACTACTAGGTGTTACTAAAACGAGCACATACAGCTTGACTGGAGAGGTAGCAGGGACAAGCAATGTCTGCACTGCACATGGGCCTGCACTGGGATTCCTCTGAAGATAGCTTTATAATGCACTTGTCATTTTCTTTATGTCATTGTCTGTAGTCCCTAGTGAACTCTTCAGGGTGGCCTGTCACCACCTGCCTCAGTCTTAGAATGCAGAGGGTAGAAAGGAAATGACTATTCCAAGTATGGATTTTTCCCATCTGGTGCTTGAAGAACGTGGCACAGAGCAATTTCACCCAGCCCTGAAAGTCCATGTATCTACAATGAGAAGGTCTAGGCCAAAACCAAGTTTTTATTTGTTGGGGTGCCTGGGTGGCTTAGTTGGTTAAGAGTCCAACTCTTGATTTTGGCTCAGGTCATGATCTCAGGGTGTGAGATCGAGTACCACGTCCAGCTCCATGCTCAGCATGGAGCCTGCTTGAGATCCTCTCTTTCTGCTCCTCTCTCTCTCTCTCTCTCTGTGTCTCTCAGAATTAAAATAACAATAATAATAATACATAAAATGCACACACAAAAAGCCAAGTATTTGTTAACCAGGAAAGAAAGTAAAGAACAGCAATAGACAAAACAATTCCATGTTGTACACAATGACCACCTTTAAATCCTTAACACCTATTATTTGCAAAGCACTAAGGCAGACACTGTGGGGAATACAGAGATAGTTAATGGGCTATCCTTCTTGTCAAAGAGTTTACAGTAAATAAGAATTATAAAATAAAAGCCATTATCAACCATAAGTAGGGACTGGGTATGACAAATATCAGGTACATGGAAAGTACCATGTATAAAAATTGCTTATTCCCATTGTTTAGTATGAAACTCCCAGATGAGTGGGGATAAAGCAAGTAAAGAAGATAGGGCCTGGAGGGAAGAAAAATGTAGTTCTAACTAAAAGAAATTATGGAAGCAGAGGAAGGAGAAATGTCTGGGACAGAATTAAATAGCTCAAGGGCAAGGAAAAACAACTAACGGTATTAAAATTTCATAGTGCTAAGGGTTATGTGCATTACTCCCTAAGATAAAAATTTTAAATAAGGAAATCAAGTAGAGATGCAATTTTAAGAAGCATTTGTTATAGTGAATTTATAAGTTGATAGTTTGGCCAAGATGGGAAAAGGAAAATTAGGGAAAAAAGATATCCTTGCTTAGGAATTGAGACCAGAAAGAAACCTAGGGAGTTGTTGAAAGAATATCTAATATAAGAGGGTACCAAGGAAGAAACAGAAGAAATTGAGCATGGGCCAAGAAAGCTCTAGACGACAGACTGGCCACTGTATCTAGCATTGGCGTAGGGGCAAGTCATTACAGAATGTCTTGGAAGCGCATGGCCTCTCCACCTTTAAGCAAAGGGAAACATCTATTTCTACAGTCTGTTGGGTCTAGAGATGAAGTTTCTAAATGCGTTCCTCTGCTACCCTCTAATTCGCTGGAAGAAGGGAAAGGAGCACATTCAGAGCAACAAGGATGGGGCTATGCTAAGGCAAGAGCAAGGCTTGACCCTGAGAGTGCAGGAAAGGGAGAAATTAGTTCCAATTGCTAGAATCAGTGAAGGCTGTAGGTTGAAGATGCACGTGATCTGGACCTTAAACCCTTTGTTAGATTGTAGCAGATAAAGGGGTGAAAGCAGCAGGTAAACACAGGGCATATTGAGGGAATAATGAGGAGTTTGATTTGACCTCAGCAGAGACTATATTTGGGAAAGTAGAATTGTATGAAACTAGAAAGGTAGGTCATATTATAGAGAACATTGTCTTCCCCTTTCACTTAATGAGAACTTACTAAGTGCTAAGAATTTACATACATTAGCCCATTTACTCTCTACAACAAACACAAGAAGTTTTTATTATTGTGCCTATTTTCCAAAAGTACAAAATGAACCTTAGAGAAACTATGTAATTCACCCCAGGTAATTCACCCCGTAACAACTCAGCTCAGAAATAAATTCAAGGAAAGAAACAAATCAAGAAAAAGAGCTTAATATCAGTGGCAAGAAAGAGATCATTGGGGTGGGCTTAAATTAATACTACAGATATGCAAATCTCAAAGGTTTGTCTGGAAGACTTGGCAGAGATAAAATGGATGTGGCCTGGGCACTGATTATGTGAAGGAATTAAGAAGGGAAACAAAGGAAGGTAAAGGAGAAGTAACAGCCAAATAAAACCAACATTATCAAATCTTATTGCACTGTGTGCTTCTGTGTTTACACAAGGACATAAATACATAATTCTGAAAATAAACATATAGATTGACATTTAATAAGAAAAAAATGGAACCTGGTCTTTATAGAAGGAGAATCTCTACTCCATGGATTCAGCTTTATAGGTACTGCCTCTAGAAATAAATACATGTAGTAAAAATCTATTACACTCTTTGTCCATAACATAGGTAAGAGTTCTGCCCTCATCACTAACAATATTGTAAACCAAAATCCACCAACCTAAGCAGTTTCATATATACTGAGAAATAGGGAACTGTCTCTTAAAGAAATCTACAGGTTAACAGTTTTCTTCTGTGGTTTTGTTTGTGCTTGCTTCCATAAAATAGAAAGTAAACAAAATAAACTACCATATCATAGTTACATCTTAGCCAATGTAAGCTGGTGGACAGTGGCACCAAAAGAGGATGGCAGTCATTATCTAATGGCCACGTAAATTCAGCACTAATGAGGCTTGGGAGCTTGAAAATTTGGAGATCCACTAGGTATAAATAAAATATTTGTGACATGAACTAATGAACAAATTAGCAATTTAATGATATTGACCATATGGTCGTTGACATACCCAAATGTACCAGGCTTTATGGCAAGTAACTGAAACTCTATACGAAGAACACAATAATGTAACACACATACGAATGAAGGGAAGATTATGTTTATTCATACAGATATATGTGTTTTATAAGCAGAGTTGCGGCTAACAAAATGTTGTAATTTGCTGGGTCCTGAAAAGTCATGTGACTCAAATAGCTCCCCTACTGGCCTGCTAATCACTAATAAATTTCTTCCTTACTGTTTGTTGTTGTTGTTGTTGGCTTATCTTATACTGAAACTCATTTAAGGAAATAATTTAAATAAAGCAATTGTTCATTGCACTAGAAATTCTAAGGGAAATAATCACTGCACTTTGATAGGGTATAAAAACATTTTAGTTATAGTAGCATGAGAATATCTCTGAGGGAGAGGCTTCTGAGCTAAGACCTAGAAAATAAGATGGAGGCTGTCATATGCAGAAATGATGGGAAAACATCGTAGACAAAAGGAACATCAGGCTTAATATTTGAAGAAACGAAAGAAGACCTTGAACACAGAGAGCTTAATATAGGTCTTGAGCTAAAAATGGAAAGATAGTTCTGTAATATATCATGAAGGGCCTATACAACCAGTAATTGCTTGTTTTGCCTTCTCCCTGGCTTGAACTTCAACATACAGCCAGGTCTTTATCCCATAACATTCCCCTAAGTCTTTGGCTTGCTTCCAAACTTTTAACTCCAGTGCATCTTCTCAGCTTCTGAATCTTACCAGATCTCCCAGCGTGACCCAACACTTCACACCTTGTGCAAAATTACTTCTAGTCAACTCAGCATCACCACCTCCCTCTTTTAAAATCTTCTTGGACTGCAGAGAGAAAGCTGGAAACTCTATTCCCCAGAATCCTCTTCCCTCTGTTTCCCAGTTGGACTCTGTCACTCACTGCGACTTGGAGAAAGGAGAGGCCATTATTCTCCAAAGTCAGGTTCAGCCAGATGTTGTGAGATTTCCAAGCAAGTCCCTGGGAATCTATTGAGATGTACTCATTTCCATGTTTCATGCTAAGATTGTCAGTGGCAAATCCCCTGACCTTGCTCTCCGGCTCTTCCAACATTGTAGGAGCCTTAAGTACCTTATCCTAATGCCCTTCAAATTTGGGCCATAGAAAGTGGTTTCTATATTAAATACCAGAAAACAGAATCTCAAAAGATAGAAAAGTGGGATCAAACCTATGGGCTGATTAGATTTGAAGGCAGTAATCATCTCACTGTCAGTAAAAAATGGAATAATGATAATTCATGGTATTATGTGGCAAAAGTTACTGAACAGATTAAGTTTAATTGCTTGGAATCAAGTCTGAGTTTCAGAGAAATAAATACATTGATATGGCCCTGAATAAATAATTCTGGGATCAATATTTTAGCTCAAGAGGCTGTTTCTAAAAGTTCACTTGGAATACAGACTCAACACTGGCCTACAGCAAATGAAATTAAGATGGTAGAAATTCCTTTTATAGTATACAGGAATAAATTCAACAACTTAGGGGATCTTGGAGGAGACTTATTACCTATGACCTCACCACCCACTCAATATGTGACAGTGAGGATCTAAGGAACATTTCCTTCACTAAGATGCTGACTGACCCATTGAAGCCATACCTTTCTTCTCAAACTCTACTCCTTTGACAGCTATGACACTATATTCTCCTGATTATTCCTTCCCAGTATTTCATGCTTTTCCATCCTTCTCCACTGAGCCCTAATGTTGCTGTTCCCAGGGTCTGTTCCTGGCTCTCTTTCCTTCTCACTCTGCTTGTCTCTGTATAATATTATCCATACACATAGTTTCCCCTACAAACCACAAACTGTTGATTCCCAAGCAATGTTTCTGCTTCATAGCTCTTCACCTCCAGACCCACATATCCTGCTGCTATTAAATTTATCTATTTCAGTGGTTCTCAGATATTTTCATGTGATGAACTAGGTCCTTTACATTCTCAAAAATCATTACACATTTTTTAAGGATTTATTTATTTATTTATTTATTTGAGAGAGAGAGAGTGAGCAGGGGGAAGGAGCAGAAGGAGAGAAACAGAGAAACTCAAGCACTCTCTGCGGAGCCTGAAGCCCTATGTGGGGCTTGATCTCATGACCCTGAGATCAAACCTGAGCCAAAACCAAGAGTTAGGTGCTTAACCTACTACACTACCCAGGTGCTCCTTTTTTTGCACATTTGTTAATGTTTCATTGAATAGAAAACAGTTAGATTCTCCTATCTGCTTCTTCCAATTTGCTGTGATATGTTATTGTTTTCACCGAAGTACATGAAATTCAGCCTCACACAGATAACTCGCTGAAAAATGGAGGAGTATTTCAACAGTTCTTTTATATAATTGTGAATATATGTCTTTAAAATTCAACAGGTAGTAGGTTCTTAAAAGTAAGTTTCAATGTGAAATTTAAAATATCAATACGTTTTTATAATTTTAATTTATATTAAAATCCATTGCTTTCAGAATGTAGAAAGCTGGAAAGCTGTTCCCATGTTAACACTGAGAGGCTAAGTCAGATAAAGTATAAAATCAAAACTCTTTTGATTCCATTAAATAGCTAAGTTCACAAGGCAACCACATACCCTGAATTTTAAGTTAAAACTAGTTTCTCTACGACAGTCTTCTGAACGTGTCTTACTTGTCGCAGAGCATACATGGGAAAAAGAGGTGGCCACCATACAAATGGATAAAAAGAAATTAACTAAAATTTTTTAATTAATTATTAAGTGTCCATTGTGGACTACCATGTTCTCCTAGAATAGCTGAAGGCCTCAGATACAAGGCATACTTGTACTCACCTGAGAGCTCTTTTTCTTGGACTTCCTCTAAGTGTTCATGTGAAAGAATGGAACAAACCAGGAGACCAGGAAGAACCAACCTCAAGGTTACAGGAATGTAGAAGGTGGTCAGCTACCACTGAGGGAATAGACATGAACTCTTGCTTGCTTCCCAGGACTCTTCTTTACTAAGGAGCCAAAGCCTTGAGCTACTAGGGATGGTGCAGTAATTGCTATAACTCCCAGAGAACAGGCAATGACCCACTGCATTGGAGGGAAGGGTATAAGAAAAGCTGTTTACCCTGGGGAGGGGCACCCTGGTTCCAGAAGCCTATGCATATACAGAGTACAGAAGTCTACTATTGCTAGGGTTAAGGGAGAAACTCCCACCCAAGATGAGCCACAGATACAAGACAGTTTATGTGCCACGGGGAAGAGGGGCAGGAAGGCTGAGAAGGCCCACCTCTGAGATGCAGGTATACAATCCCTTCATAAGACTAGGCTAAACTAGGGCAACAGAGAACCTCATCACCCTCCACCATAAACCTAGCACCGCGTACATAACCGGCAAGAGCACGGCGAGATCCCTTCTGCAGTGCAGGCACGCAAGGACATCTGAAAGCTGAAGGTAGAGCACAAACCCAGGAAAATCTGCAGGCACCCTAGCCCCAGACTAAACTGAAGGCAAAAGCAGCCCCATACCAGAGAAATCTGAAGGCTGTAGTGTCCTGAAGATAACTAAGCAATGGCAAGCACCAAACCCAGATCAACTCCCTCCTAAATGGAGTCAAGCCCCTATACGGAGTCCTGTGAAAAAGTCCTTATTTTCTTGCAAAAATACTATTCATCTCGGTCTCTACTGTTCTATACATCATCTCCAGCATTTAGTACCCCCCCAAAAAAACAAACAACAAAAAGAGATACCAATTTCTTTCCAAAAGATAAAAGAAAAATAATTCATTTTCAAAAGTTAAAACAAGTAACAGAACCAGAATCTGAAGAACTACTACACAAGAGACTTTCAAATAACTACAGTAAATATGCTAAGCGATCTAACAAAAAGGTAAATAGCATGTACGAATATATAAGCTCCAGCAGAGAAATGGAAACTCTAGGAACCAAATGGAAATATCTGAATTGATTTGAAAACACAGTATTACAGATAATTCTATTCAGAGGCTCATCAGTATACCTGACAGAGCTCATAAAAAAATCAGTGAACTGAAAATCTACTGGTCTATCTTGCATGATTTTGTAACATTACAGATCGGTCATTTAAAAATATTGGTTCACTCAGTTATACAGATCTTCCATATGTTGGCATGTTTTATTATACAATAGTTTTTTGACTACATTTTTAATGTTACCACCAATCTCATTAGAAAAAAACCTCTAAGTGCTGGGAAACCATTGGGCTGATGGCAATAAATTTAAGCTTTCCAAAATTCGTATTTTTGCTTGAAAGCTTAAATTTTATCACTAGCAACAAATATTATCAGTTATTTTTCTCGAAGTAATGGTTAATTCATTTACAAGAACAGAATGGCCAAGGACTCAATTCTGAATAAACATAGCTTTTCTGTCAGTTTTACTTTTAAATAAAAATAATATTCTGTGAAAACAAGTGGTTAGTTCAGCTCACAACTCAAAGACAAATTATCATTCTCCAGACAAACTTAGTAATTCACTATGCATATTTCCCATTTCACCAAGTAAAGTTTAAAAAGATAACGTACCTTACATATTTCTAAGAAGTAACTCCTATCTATGAAATACTAAAAAGAGCATTCTGAGGAAAAAGAGAAATATTGTATGCAAAATTTTTCGAGCTAGAAGTGTACAAGTTTACATAAGACGGTTTCCTATTAAGTAATTTGAATTAACCTCCCTGCCATCATATTACAATCATATACTTTTTTAAAATTTTCATTTATTTATTTGAGACAGAGAACTCAAGTGGGGAAGGGCGGTGGGGAGGAAGAAAGAATCTGAAGCAGACTCCACACAAAACACAGAGCCCAAGGCAAAGTTCAATTCCACCACCATGAGACTGTGACCTGAGCCAAAACCAAGAGTCAGGTGCTTAACTGACTGAGCCACCCAGGTGCACTTCACAATCATATTATTTTCATAACCTGCTATTTCTATCATAACAGACTCATTTTCTTAACTCTTATTCAGTTTCAGTTCATAAAAAGTAAATAAAATGTGTATCAATTAAAAAAGATATGTACTAAAGGATCAAAATTTAATAAAACTAATAATCTTTGTGCTTCATCAAGGATACTTTTAAGTAAAACTAGGCATTTTTTTAAACTGCAAGGACATGGCAATAAAGACTACAATATCATTATTCCTGTAGCTTGGCACCATTGCCTTATTCATGCTAAGGCACTAATAATTTTACCCACAATTGCTCTTCCACTATTAGTGCAAATGTCAGCACAGTTAAAAAGGCAATAATGCCTTTTTTCTTTTCCATTGAGGGATTTTATTTGCACATACATATTATATCCCTAGAAAAAGAATACCAGGATTTTCCTTCCTGTGTGTTTTCATCCTGCTTCTTCATGGTCCATTGCCAGCTGAGGTTATCAGTACAGTGAAACCAAACTGGCGGGATGGGAGCAGATTAGTCTGCCATTTTTCTAGATCTTTGAGTTGTACATCAAATCTGGGGCTGATCACTTGATACTTGTTTAACCTGCCTGTGAGGTTCACAACAATTTTCTCAGCTCTGTGATCTTCAATAATTTCAAATTTGCCAATATAATCATGCTTCACCATCACAGTTAGAAACCAGACAGTGACTATGGAGCATGACTTAATGAGGGTGTTTGCCTCTCTTTTCAGCATTGTTAATACTCTTGTGAGCACCTTCCAGGATATTCATGCACACTATTACAGTGGCACAGAAAGATGGAAGAAAGAGGAATAATGTCTTAACATTATTATGAAAATGATTTTGACTTCATTGACCTTTGAAAGAGTCTTAGGGACTCCGGACATTGACAGATCATACCTTGAAAATCACTGATCCATCCCAATTTTTCATATATCTCAAACTCAAATTGTACATATCTTGTTTGAAAACCCTTCCCCTAAAATTCAGTAATCCTCCTCCATTCCCCACTTTGAATAATTGCACCATAATCCAGCTATTCATCAAAGTCTAGAAATAACACCAGAAATAACACTAGAAAACAACCTCTTTTGTCTTTCACTAACAACCATATTCATCTTGTCAACTTCTCTCAATAAAGTGGCTTGCAACTATTTCATCTATTACCGCACTACACTTTTCCACTTTTATTGTCACAAGGTAGTCTCGAATAATCTCTTGTCCTTAACACTATAGTCTACTAACAATTACCCCTTCTTCCAGTCTTTCCCCGTCCTCCCCCAAGATCAACTTTCCACACTTCCATCAAAGTGATCCTTGTAAAATTCAAATCATTTTCTCTAGCCTATTTTCCCTTGGCAAACATGGTAGAATGATAGACAAAGTACTGCCTGATTGACGCCTACTTACCTTTATAATTTAATCTTAAACTCACTTACCTGCACACACATACATACATACTACACTCAAACCACAGGATGTTTCATTAAACCCCTGATACATTCCTATTCTTTTTTTTTTTTTTAAGACTCATGCATATATTCACCCAAGCAAAACTGGTTATCTGCTCTTAAAGATCTGAAGAAGGAGAAGAATCTGGCCATAAGAAAAATGGGGAGAAAGAGCCTTCCCAGAAGAACAGGTGCAAAGGAAAGAACATGTGCAAAGGCACAATGGGTTGCCTGAAATGTTAGTACTAGAAATTAGGACTGAAGACAGAATTACCTTAGACCATGTTATTTTAGGATTTTGTTACATGTAGTTGTTATACTTTTGGCAATAGTTTTCATCAATGTTATGTACAACTCTTAATAAGATTTACCATAATAGAGAGCTACTCAGCAGGAATGCCTTAACTTCATTTTTAAAAATAACGGGTATAAGAATGCAGGACATCATAATATACTAATGGCTATTTTTAAAAAGATTTGAGGGGTGCCTGGGTGGCTCAGTCAGTTGCTTCTGACTCTTGGTTTTTGGCTCAGGTCATAAGTTCAGGTTCCTAAAATGAGCCTCACAACCAGCTCTGTGCTCAGCCAGGAGTCTGCTTCTCTCCCCCTTCCTCTACCCCTCTCCCCGCAACACACACTCGCTTGCTTGCTCATTCTCTGACACTCAACTAAAATAAATGAATATTGTTTAAATAATTAAACATTTTTAAATAAATAAACGGAGCATCTGGATAGCTCTCTAATGAGATTTTTTAAAATGTCTTCATCTTGACCAGAATTAAACTACATATGCTATTAACGTAAAAATTAAGCAAAACAGACACTTCAGTGCAATTCACCAGAAAAAGACATTTTTTTCTGTGCAGAAAAGAAACATCTATTTTAAAAGTGCCAAAATGTCCTCCTTACTCTGTGCTGTCTTCACTTTTAAGGACAACGGGATCCATTTGCATTTCTTTAAGCAAATTCTGCTGCTCCCTTGTCTGCAGTTAATGAATGTGTCAGAGAATCTGATTGTCAGCTTTTCTTTTTTTTTCTTTTTAATACCAGTATGAAGTAATAGCCAGGCATTTAATTTTGTCACACACCGAATTCCTCTAGAAAAGTCCTCTATGCTGGGATACTAGATTCTATTATCCTTCATACTACTAACCAGAATGACTGATTAATCTACACTTCTGAATATATCCAAAACACTGATAATTATTGCTAATAATAGCATCCCCGATATGCTGTATCTTGAAATACATAAATAATCGGAGTCAAAGGAAGGCTATATTTTAGTTCTTCTTAAAAGGTAGAGCTGATCGGGGAGCCTGGGTGGCTCTAATGGTTAAGGGTCTGCCTTCAGCTCAGGTCAAGATCCCAGGGTCCTGAAATGGAGTCTCATGTGAGCCCCATGTTGTGTTCTCTTCTCAGCAGGGAGTCTGCTTCCCCCTCTGCCCCTCCCCTGCTTATGCTCTCTCTTTCTTTCTCTCAAATAAATAAAATCTTTAAAATAAAATAAAATAAGAGCTGAACGTGGTTTTGCCCTACTTAAGCCCGTTTTTATTCTAATCCATTGCTTATAGTGAATTGAGTGTTCCATCAACTGATCATAAAATTAGAAAGTTTGTATTCATCTTATAGAGTAAATGTTTTTTGAGGGGGAGGGAAAGGAGGGTAATACATCCATAACTACTTGTGTTAGAAGGTAAGACATCGAGGACCTTGGCTAATAACAAAGCTTCAGAGGAAGAGGAGAGTTGCTTTGTTTAATTTTTTTTTAAAGAAAGATTTGCTTCTTGAGTTCTTGGCTTGGGGTTTTGTTTGGTTTTGATTTGGGGTTTTTTTGTTTTGTTTTGTTTTTGCTTGCCTGTTTACTCCTGAGTTGCAAAAAGGAGAGAAGGGAAGTGAAACAAAAAAGACAGTAGGGCAAGAAAGGCTGAAATGAGTAGAAGTTCTCCACAGTGGCACAGCAAACGGTGGATATTTTTAAAATAACATCTATATTGACAATTAAAATCATGTGCGTCACAGTAATATAAACCCCTTCTCTGACTCCTTCATGAAATTCTCAGTAAATTCCATTTGCTAATGTTTTGTGGGGATGATCTGGGGTAAGACTCAAAGAAATGCAAATTTTATGTGTAGGTCACCATTAGATAACACGTTCTCAGCCTCAGAAGGAGGTAAAAAGTCATTGCAGTATAACACCTGAAAGTTAGTGTAAATCCAAACATGGCCTTTACACTTGCACAAGTCGTATTTTAGTAAGCGTTGGGTCCAGGTATGCCTGTTTGGTCCTGAACTTCAATTTGACTACTTATTAGCTACACTGCCTTGGGCAAGCCTGTTCATTTGTCGAGTCCCCATTCTCTTATCTGTAAGTTAAGAATGTATGTTTACTGAATGTAAAGAATGTATGTCTGTATGTTTATACATAATGACAGTGCCCCATTAGGTACCTGGCACTTAGTAAGCACCCATTATCTGTTCGTTACATAAACTTAGCAAATGGATTTGCTAAGAGCTGCGGCTCTTGAAGAGCTGGTATACAGTGAAAAATATAAATATTTTATTGAAGAGGCATTTTTTGAAATCACGTGAAATTTCTTTGAAAATTATGTCCGTCTTGTGTGGTAAGGCAGTCCCACTGTGACTCAGTACCACATGGAAGGGACTGTGATGCTCCAAGGATGTCTTCCTCTCCATCCCTGCTGCGCAGCCTGATTGCCACAGGCTGGTCACTCCAGGAGACGTTTGGAGAGCACCAAGGAAACCGCTGGAGCCAAGTGCTCGAGCAACCGCCACAGAATGCTGAGTTCGTAAATCAGGCCCATGGGCCGCCAAAGCATTCAGCTGCCACCACAAGGCTGGTCAGGCCTAGAGCAAGGCTGTGTGTTTCCCCAAAGTGCAAGGGAGACAGGGTACCCACTTCTAATACTAGTCCTATCTCGATGCCTATCAATCAACACTGTCCCAAAGAACTTGAGAGGTGTGTACTGCCTAGCGATTCTCCATTGCCTTTTTGGAAGGGCTCAAGGGAGTCCTCCACTCTTTAGTTCTTTTTTTTTCTATAATATTAGATCTAGCATTAATTGAGCATTCCACAGACTGATCATAAAGAGGAAAGCACAAGAGGAAGGCCTACAGAGAGAAAGTATGAAGTCAGTGGCTGACACCTTATGAGATACTTTTGCATAGAGACTATCTGATGGGATTAAATTCAGAGGCAAAAGTAAATGTCACTTTCCAATTACTAGCCTGGAGCTTTAGTTTTCACTGAACTACCTCCCGCTCCTGCATATCTTCTCTCAATGGTCTTGTCTAAAGACATGACTATTACTTTAATTAGCTCCTTTTTTTTCTATATCTTCATATTAAGGTAACTTAGCAGTACATGGGTAATCATTCTTTCTCATACTTTTGCTTAGAGAAAGTGTTGAAAAGTTTCTGAAGGTCACCTGTAAATGTTAACAACAACCAAAAAACAAAACCAAAAGCAAACAGAGAAAGCCTGAGTAGTAAAGGTGAGAGCTAGCTTTACCCAGTATTTGCAAGTGTTCTAGATTACACCCCACGTGGCTTAATTTATAAACATGAAAAGAATTTCCCACCCCTAAGAAAGTAGTAATTATAGATAGATTGCAGACTTTAGGACATGAAGAGGGATGTACAAGCAAAGGAAGAGAGCATTGGCTGAGATCTGAGGGCATCGATGCAAATTAAAAGGGGCTGGGGACAAGCAGAAATAACAGGGCTATTTGAGCTAAACTCCTAAATTCATACTTCTGTATAATAAGAAGTTGGCTTCTCTCATCCACTGGGAGACAAGTGTTATATACTGAGGCTAGAGGTAGAAGGTTCTTAAACAAACATTCTCACATGTCTTGAATTTGAATTTTTCCATGTGTTCTTCCTGAACACCCGAAGTCCTGGATGAATCACTGAGGAGGTGTAGTAAGGTTGACGTGAATACTATAGCAGTAACATCACCCTGTCCTTTTGATCTGAACTTTTCAGGGTCAGATCAAGTTCCTGGCCAATAACTGGCTTACCAGTTTGTGCTAAATAGAACTAACAGAGGCAAAAAGTTCTGAAAATTCGATGTGATTCCCAAAGGACTCTGAGCACCTGGACCTTTTCAGGCACAGCCCAAGGAAGCAGGTCTGCCACAGCATAGGCCAAAAGGTGACCCAAAAGCGGATCTTTATGAAAAGAAAAAATTATCTTCAAAATATATGATACAGATGATTTTAAATGCCTCTGGACCTTCCTAAAGTAAATCGGACTTGATCCCAAGGCTTACAAAACAAGAATCTAGTGTTTTATCCTGTGTTTGCTTTGGTGCTGTAGCTTTACAAGGTATTCTAGTTGAAAGATACAAGTCTTTACCCAGGATCTCTTCTTTCTACCCTCCCACCTCTCCCCTCCTTTTCCCCCTCAAAATTCTATAGACACTTTACCATTTGTAAGTGTACAATGATACTATGAATGTGTAAGATCACGTACAAAGGGCCATTTGTTTTCAGTCTATTCTATGACATCATCTCCCACAAATATCACAAGCCTCACAAATACCAAGATTTCTCCGAAGTCTTATTTCCTCATTGACACCAATGCTTCAGTATCTGCAGATAGACTGATGATTTCAAATCTGTATATTTAGCTCAGGACCCTCCCCTGGCTTCAGGCACATATATTCAATTTTAGGGTGGATACACCATTGTCACTTTTACCTGAACACATCCAGAACAAAATATCATCTGTCTCCCAAAACCCTGGGTTATTTTAAAGATTTTATTTACTTATTTATTTGTCAGAGAGAGAGAGAGAGAGCGCGCGCACAAGGAGGGGGAGCAGCAGGCAGAGGGAGAAGGAGGTTCCCTGCTGAGCAAGAAGCCTGATCCCAGGACCCCAGGATCATGATCTGAGCAGAATGGCAGACACTTAACCAGCTGAGCCACCCAGGCATCCCAAAACACCTGGTGTTTTTTCTGCATTTCCTATCTTATGGATTACCACCACCAGCCTACTTGTTCATCCTGGGATGCAGAAGAAATACCAGAGATATCACTGTCATGTCTCTTTAACCTGTTCCTTCTCCTCTAATCCCACCGTCACTGCTTAAATTAAAGTCTGCCTTTTTGCCTGAATATTGCAGTAATATAATAATGAGTTGGCCTTCCCTCAGTCTGGCCTTCATCCACTGCTCCTCCTAATTGCTGCCAGAATGATGTTCCTAACTATAAATACCATTTCTCACCACAGCTTGAAAATGGTTTTGTAAATCCCTGTAATTTTCATATTCAAGTTCAAAATTCTTCACTTCATGACATGAAGACCTACTCCAACCTCTTCCATCACCCCTTCACATTCTTCTACTCCCTGCCCCACATCAGTGGGTTTTATAATTCTTTAAATGGATATAGCTCTACTCATATGCTTTTTCCTTCTTTTTTCAAGCCTATTCCTACTTACTCTTTCCAAATCAAATCAAAGGCAGCCTACTTCTAGAACCATTGCAGGATCCTTCTCTCTCCAATTTGCTCTACTGAGCAGACCTCTACTATAGCCTTTATCCCAGAGGACTGGAATAGTTGATTCACAAATTCATCTCTCCCATTAGACTGAAGGTTCCCTCAGGTCTCAGTCACACCTGCCTACTTTCTCTCCCCAGTGTCTAGAACAGAACCTCACAAACTCTTTCTTCAAAACAGAGCTGGTGAGTGACTTGTTGAAAGAAGGGATACAAAGCATGAGCTTCATTCAGCAAAATCCTTAGATTTCGCAAAGCATTCTTCACATTAGGCAAATATTTATGAAAAACCTACATGACAATTTAGGCCAGGTTTCTTTCTCCTAAGAAGATAACAGCAGGGGCACCTGGGTGGCTCAGTGGGTTAATCCTCAGCCTTGGGCTCAGGTCATGATCTCAGGGTCCTGGGATCGAGTCCCGCATTGGGCTCTCTGCTCAGCAGGGAGCGTGCTTCCTCCTCTCACTCTCCCTGCCTCTCTCCTCCTACTTGTGATCTCTGTCTGTGAAATAAATAAATAAAATCTTAAAGAAAAAAAAGATAACAGCATTTAAGGACATGGGGAGAAACTTTATCAAGATTTCAGGAGACCCAGAGAAAAAAAAGAAAAGTATTTTAATTAATATATATGAAATCCAGAAATTTTTTTTAAGATTTTATTTATTTATTTGACAGACAAATCACAAGTAAGCAGAGAGGCAGGCAGAGAGAGAAGGGAGGAAGCAGGCCCCTGCTGAGCAGAGAGCCCGATGCGGGGCTCGATCCCAGGACGCTGGGATCATGACCTAAGCCGAAGGCAGCGGCTTTAACCCACTGAGCCACCCAGGTGCCCCGAAATCCAGAAAATGTAATATAACAGTCCACAGGGAAAAATAAGCATAAAAAAACAATGAAGCAGAATATCGTTTAAAATAATCATTTATATTTCTATACCCTTCCCCTCAGCCACATAAACCCAATATAATATTCAAGAGAATTAGAAACTTCGAAGGGAAAAGAATGAAAGAGCAAGTCACAACTCTATAGGATTTAAAAATATATATATCCCTGGAGTGCCTGGGTGGTTCAGTTGGTTAAGCGTCTGATTCTTGGTTTTGACTCCGGTCGTAATCTCAGAGTGAGGCCGAGCCCTGCATGGGGCTCTGTGCTGAGCATGGATCCTGCTTAGATTTGCTCTCTCTCTCCTCCCCTCCCCCTTCTCTAAAAAAATAATAAACAAATAAAATTATATTTTAAAATCCCTAAAGAGAACTCATCAACCTATGCATAATAAAATGACTGAATGGAAGTGTCCGGCTATCAGTGTAAGCTTTGGAACTCACTAGGGAGCACTGGCACTAACATTTACTTCCTAGTGATAAATGGAACCTCTGGGACATCTCCTAAAAAAACATCAACATAAGTACATTTTATAATAACAGAGCAAGCTTCTCTATTAACCTTTATTTAGATAGATGAAGAAGTGTCAAGATTTTAGTTACTACTTTAAGAGTGACCCAGGCAACAGGCGCCTTCCATAATACCAGAGTCATAAGGTTCCCATTCACTGCAAGCCCAATTATTTTAATTCAGGTGTAACAATTTATAAATAACTAAATTGCTTTAACTTAAAAATATTTTCTCATCAAATAGATAAAAGGAACACCTTTGAATGAAGCCATTTCCCTGTAAATTATAGGTGGATTATTTCAATCCAAGAGCAGCAGAAAGAGTTATCAAATAATACACATGTTGGGTATTATTTGATAACTCTTTTTGTTATGTTGAAGTCACTCTGTACCCCAGAAGTTAATTACTATCCCCAGTGGTTACTAGTAAGTTGACTTTTAAAGAGTACCAAAATCCAAAAGTGAAATGAATTTCATTATAAACTGGTGGCATGAACAGAAATTAATATTGTACCTTAAAAGTTAACTACACAGAGGATATATGGGAACCCTGTACCTTCTGCTCAATTTTGCTCTGAACCTAAAACTGCTCTAAAATAAGTCCGTTTAAAAAAAGAAAGAAAGAAAGAAAAGTTGACCACATGTTAAGTTTTCACTTTGTCAAAATGTTATTTTTTTTTAAGATTTTATTTATTTATTTGACAGAGAGAGAGACAGCGAGAAAGAAAACACAGGCAGGGGAGAGGGAGAGGGAGAAGCAGGCTTCCCGCTGAGCAAAGAGCCTGATGTGGGGCTCAATTCCAGGACCCTGGGCTCATGACCTGAGCAGAAGCAGACACTTAACAACAGCGCTGCCCAGGTGCCCCCAAAATGTTACTTTGTATGTATGTATGTTACTTTGTATGGTGAATAAAATGTTCTCCAGCAATACAAACCATAGGATAGTTAAACTATAATAATTCAATTCTCTCTCCCATTTGAGGTCTTTAGATGCTTACATTCTACTTTCTAAGCTGTAAAGAAAAATAAAAGCATTCAAAACAATCTCTTTCAAGAATAGGCACCTTTTCTTATTTCCAGATCAGTACATCTTCATTTCCAAACAAGTGCACCCCAAAATCAGCAAAAGAAACAAATGGCGGTGCCTCTGAGACAGCACATCCACAGAGTTCTTCCAATGCCTCTCACTATTGAATCAAGGAAACATGTATCAGAATGAAAAATGGGCACCTAGCCCACAGCAGTGAGGCTCCTCAAAGCCTTTTTCAGTGAATCTTGTTGGAACATGAAAACTCTCAGGCAACTTGTTTACCGCTTGTGGGTAGACTCATACTGTTTATCTTTGGTGGAGAGTTGTGTATGTGTGTACATGTATGTGCACGTGTGCATCTTGTTGAAAGAGTATACTTATCCACGAGACAATCAGAATAAATTCATGCCTTTGGGGAAATGTGGAGTATCTATTCTGGACCATTCTGTGGGACCTGGAATGTCATGGGTGGCAATGAACTCTCTTAGATATTATCCTTTTCCCAAGTACTTCAGAGAAGGAGAAATGAACTGTTGGAGGAATCGGGAGACCAATAGGTTCTGGTGTGAAACCAGTTCCTACGGTTAGGAGAAGAGGTTTCCTCAAAGGTGTTTAAAGAAAAGGTACTCTCAAGAAGGAGCTTAACAGAAGGGAGCAATAGAGAAAGGCTCCCTCTGAAAAACTGGATATTTTAGATGGTTCTCCTTGACCACGAAAAAGTCCTATTTTAGAATATAGCTTCCATTTTCTACTATCTACATGGAATTGGACATAGTTACCCAAATCGTGAGTAAAGTAATAAACCACAGAGCTTGATATGATATTAGCCTAGAGTAAGGGCTTGTCTTTCCAAGGGAAACTTCATGGAGGCAGCAACTCACTGCAGGACTGTGTCTACACATGCCAGAAGGGGACCAACAGGGAAGGAAGAGGTGGCGGACCTAGGACTCAGAGGTGGCAAGGAATGGTACCTTGTACCAATGAGCAACAGTCTGCTAAAACTTCAGGACATAATGAGACCCTCCTCCTATCCATCCTTTGGCCACAGGAAATATCAAAATATTGCAAAGCCAAGGCATGATTTTCAGCTCAGATTCTGACAAGAAAGCAACTATATTAACTAAAAGGGACCATAATAAAGTCCTGCCTTTTGTACCTGTCCTCCTGGGAACCTGCACGCAGGACAGAGCCTTGAGGTAAGAAAGGGAGGGGCAAGGCCAGGCAAGGCCACCAGAGCTATTCCTCTGCAGACAAACAGAGCCATCAGCCAAGATTTCAAAGCAGCCTAGAGAGAAGTATGGCTTTTTGTTGAAAACAAGAAGTAAAGATTTTGTACTTGAGGGGAACATGGTGTAAAACGAGGGACAATGGGTAAATAGTAGACCCCAATACAAGAACAAAGCCATATGGAGACTGTACTCTCAGGGGCCATCAACCTCTTTTTTTGTGAATAACAACCCCAGTATTGGCTAAAACTAAACAAAACACGCCCCAGCCTTCAGGAGAGCAGACAGTTGTCATGTGACTAACTCTAGAGAATAAGATATAAATGGAAGTATTGAGTGGAACCTCGAGGAAAACTGATTAAAAGTAGCTGCCCTGGGGCGCCTGGGTGGCTCAGTGGGTTAAAGCCTCTGCCTTCAGCTCAGGTCATGATCCCAGGGTCCTGGGATCGAGCCCCGCATCGGGTTCTCTGCTCAGCAGGGAGCCTGCTTTCCCCTCTCTCTCTGCCTGCCTCTCTGCCTACTTGTGATCTCTGTCTGTCAAATAAATAAATAAAATCTTTAAAAAAAAAAAAAAAGTAGCTGCCCCAAGGTTCCTGGGTGGCTCAGTCAATTAGGTACCTTGTGCTCAGGTCATGATCCCAAGATCCTGGGATTGAGCCCCCATAGGGCTCTCTGCTCAATGGAGCTTCTCCCTCTGTGTATGCACTCTCTCTGTCTCAAACAAATAAATAAAATCTTTTAAAAAAATAAAAAATAAAGAAAATAAAAGTCACTGCCTCCTTTGGAAGGAAAGTCCCTGTTACAATTCCTTTTTTCCCTTCCTTTTTCTGTGGTCTGTAACATGGACATGACAGCTGGAGCATCAAAACCCTTCTCAGACCATGGGGTGACCTTGAAAGTGGAAGTACATGCTAAGCACAAGGGGAAACAGAAACTGTGAAAAAGTCTGAGTCCCTAGTGACTATGGAACCACCAAACCCACCTTGGATTATCTCTGGATTTACATTACCATAGAGAAAAATAAACTGTGATTTAAGTAACAGTTATCTTAGGTGTTCTATAATATTTGGCTGCACCTATCCTAAATGATACAACCCCAGCACAGAGCTTCTGGGTAGTAATGCCAGAAGTGAATATCAGCGTCACTGGACAGAGCTGAGGAAAAGAAGAACACAGACCAAAAAGTAAGCCATGAACTTGGGTTTATGTTGCCGTTAGTGAGACGCTTAGTCATTCTCCACAAATCCTCTGGCCACATTTTAAAGTTTGGAGACAAAGAAACAACAGTACTTTCAGAAACTGGGACTTTGCCTATCTTATATTATCAAGTGTCTGGAACCCATGGGAGAAAAACAGACCAACCGCACTCCTTATACAATACAGACATTTACAGACTTGCTCCTAAGCATGATGCAAGCTACTTGAGTGCCACAGACAACAATACAATGTAAAAAGTTATTAATTTAATAATGATTTATTGGGCATCTAAGATTGCATGGGTCCTAAATTAGGCACTAGAAGCAGAGAGGATAATAATACATATGCCCTGCCCTCAAGGAACTTTACTGTTTTACACTTCTTTTTTTTTTTTTTTAAGATTTTTTATTTATTTATTTGACAGAGATCACAAACAGGCAGAAAGGCAGGCAGAGAGAGAGAGAGGAGGAAGCAGGTTCCCCGCTGAGCAGAGAGCCCGACGCAGGCCTCAATCCCAGCCGAAGGCAGAGGCTCAACCCACTGAGCCACCCAGGCGCCCCAGAACTTTACTGTTTAAAAAGGGACCAAGATAAGTAAATAGTGTCATGAAAGGGAAGGGTCTCAGCATTCACAGGAAGCAAACTGATTCAACCACAAGAGAGGAAGAAAATGCATCTCACAAAGCATTACAAAAATGCACATTAGCTGTCCAGGCAAAGATATATAGAAATAGTGTAATAGAAGAAGTATTGCCTTACCCAGGCAAGGAAAGTCATGTGCAAATACAGGAATATTCAAGAGAGCAATGTATGTTTAGGAATATTAAATGAGCTGCATTTGATGGGATGCAAACAGAAATATGCTTTCTCCCTTATTGCTGGGTCTATCACACTCTTTTGTGTCTTCCCTGCATCCGGCCCCTTTAATGCCATCCTGGACCAATCCTATAACATTTCAGTCATCTTCACCTTTAAAAATAGCTTCAGTTTCAGGTATTAAATATTCCAGAGCCATATAAATCAAGACTTAAGTCTCATAGCTTTCTACAACACCCACACACTGACCACTTCAGCATCTCCCTCTCCAGGCCTAGCTTCTCCCTTGAACTTCAACTGTCGGCATTGACATCTGCGCTCAGATGTCTAACGGGCATCTCTGAATCAACTTGTCCCAACCTGCTCCTCTCCCAGGAGAGCCTTCCTCAAGTAATAAGAATTTCATCTCAGTGGCTCAGGTCAAAAATCCTGCTTGTCTGCCCTGTCTCTCATTCCCCACATCCAATCTTTAGCTATATCTAGAACAGCGGCAGGCATACAACAAATACCCAATGAACGTTTATTGAAGGAATGAGTTAATCACATCCTAGTCACACTTTCTCTCCTCTCCCCAGCTCAAGCCTCCCAGACTGCAGTGGGTAGGGACCTGCATCTGTTTCTTAGCTCTTCCTGCTCTATCCCCTCCACATGGCTGTAAGCCTCCCCAAGGGAGGGAGGAGGGTCTTGAAGACAGAGGTCTTATCTGGCAGACAGGCTTATAGTTCTCTCTTGGCTGACTCCAGCTGGATATCAGACCCTCAATTATGGTGAACATTCTAATACTGGTTGTTTCATGAGATGCTAGAATGTTCTCTAGAGATTGTCCCTGGTCTCTACAAGGACCTCTGCACTGCATCTGTTCCAAACACACAGCACACTCCCTCCACTGATATTTTTAAAGATCTATTTATTTTTCTGAGAGAGAGAGAGAAACCCAAGCAGACTCTGCACACAGCCCAAGCAGGGCTCAGTCCTATGACCCTGAGATCACGACCTAAGCCAAAACCAAGAGTTGGACGCTCAACCTACAGCACCAGCCAGGTGCCCCACTCCTCCCCTGATTTTTTGCAAACTCCCTCAAGAAGTTTATAAATGACATATAGAGGGAGTTGGGTATTCCCTCCATGACATCAGCTTGGACCATAGGAAGCACCCACATCCTTGTCCTGAAAAATGTTTCTTCTACCAGCTGTCACCTGGTCCCCTTCACATTGTTACTCTCAGCTTCCCACTATTCAAATTCACATGTTTCCAATCCCCAGGGGAGACTTCTCTCAACTCTCTTTTCCAGGACACACCAGAGGGCAATGCTACAGTACAGTACATAGACAGCAAGGTTGTGAGATGTGGTTCCCTCCTTCAGACACCTCCAACCTCTGATACTCTTAATGGCTTCTTGCATGTCTTCTCTTGGGAAAGAGGATGTAGCTCCTCTGATTTCCATGGAGAGAGAGAGGGAAAATACTATAGCCTCATCTACTGCTAATAGTTCTCCTGCTGTCCAACTACCTGTCTTTTGAATTTCTGATTTTTTTCTTGTATAGGCTAGAGGAGAGTTATGGAAAATGATAGTCACAAAGTCACACTGTTATCGTTCAGAAAGTTCTCTAGAAATGTCTAGCAGCTCTCTTTAGAAACTGTAGATACCTATTATCTGCAACCTTTAACTTTGAGGCTTTAGCAGAAATTCTAAGATAAGAGTAAAAATTCCACTCCACATTCACCAACATAGGAAATATCTGTGTTCATCTCAGTATGGCAGGAGCTTAGAGTAGAATGTGGAAGGAGTTCCCAGATATTAAGCTGGATACCTAAGTGCATCAAAGGACTCTGTATGCCATGCTAAAATTTTGGAAGTTATTTTTAAAGCATTTCCAAACCCAGACACCTGGGTGGCTCAGTCACTTAAGTGGTCAACACTTGGTTTCAGCTCAGGTCATGGGTTATGGGATCCAGCCCTTCATTGGCTCCATGCTCAGCAGGGAGTCTGCTCAAAGATTCTCCCTCTCACTCTGCTCCTCTTCCTGCTCACTCCCTTTCTCTCTCTCTCTCTCTCTCTCTTTAAAATAAATAAATAATTCTTTAAAAAAAAATAAAGCATTTCAAACCCACTGAAAATTTTAAGCAGAAAAGCAAAAAGGTCACATTTCCATTTTGGCTAATGTCATTCCAGCTGCATGAAGGCAAAGAGATTAAACGTGAACAGTGAGGGATCCTGACCAGTTGTGGAAAGCTGTAGCAATAATCTAGGCAAGAGATGATGACACCTTAAGTTAAGGAAAAATGTCAACAAATGGTAGATTTGTGACACAGAGATACTGTGGCACAAGACTTTGTGTTTACACGTTGAGGAGGCAGATGGGAGAGCCACAAATGATGACAAGGTTGTGCCTGAACATGTGTTTGGATGATTTTTCCATCATTTACCAAGACAAAGGCCTGGAAGAGGAACAGATTTGGTGTGAAATTCAAACTATGAGCACACCAGCAATATGAGAGGTAAATGACATGGGCCAAAGAAATGGCACAGTCCCCAAGGCCACAGGGGTTCAAAGGAAAAGTAGATTGCTTAGGCCTCATGTGGCCAGACGTGTCCTTGGAAGGAAAAGAGATTTGTCTTCTAAAATCAGAAAGGAAGGTAATAGAAAGAAAGGATGAGAACATTAAAAGTAGGGGACGGAAATGAACTAAGTCTCAGAAGCCACAGAGAACCCAAATGTCATGGAAATGCTACCACACAAATTGGTGGAGAATGTGGTACTTGGAAAACTAGCAGAAATTAGTTAATATCAGACTTTTAAAAAGCAGATGTATTCAGAATACACAAAACACTGAGAAAGAGTAATAAAGAACCTAATCTCTCTCCTCTGGGTTGTAATTCGACATGAATAGCCTACGGAGATATACAACACTTTCCCTTACCCTCCCCTTAAAACAAGGCAAGTCTCTCTTTCCTACCTTGCAAACTAATAATATCTACTAAAGAAAAGATACCAAGCGCACACTTAAGTAGGAGCAACCTACTAACTGGGAAAGGCTATAAGGCTTTTAGAAAATACTCATGCCCAACTAACCTGCCATTATACTTAAAAGGAAGGAATGGAGCCAGGGAGAGGAGAAGGAGAGCGGGATGGAGTATGGAAGAGGCAAACAAGTGAATAAATTCACATGTGAAAACAGAATAATCTGCAGTTTAATTTCTTTGGATTACTTAGAAGTCTTTGACAGCATTGCTTAATGAAGAATGCTTTGAGAATTTAACTTGATGTGGATTTGTGGTGCAAAAGATACTTTATCAGTAACAGAGAATTTGTTCAACGTCAGGGAAAAGGTATAATGATAAATTGGCTCTCGCTCGCTCCCTCTCTCTATCTCTCTCAGTACTGAGGACTATTCTGTTCCAGATCCTTAACATAAATTCATTTAATGTCATCAGATTCATTTAATGTCATCAATTCAAGAACCTCATGAAGGAAAAGGTATTATTTGCCACTATTAAATGAGAAATATGAATGTTCAAGACCAAAAGAAAACTTCTGATTAAATCTGGGAAGGATCACATTAACTTTATAAATCAAATAGAACTTTTATGGGAAAGTAGTTCTTAAAAACCATTTGTAAATCTGGAATTATGACCTGTGAAGACCATGGAATGGTTTTACCAAAGAATGGTACATAGAAGGTAATGTTACTTCTTCTCCAAATTCAATCTGATTCTCTTTGATTTCTCTACAAGGAACGTTAACCTATAAAGCACTGACTTTTTAAAAATATAACCAATATATGAATTAGAAGATGAGATTATGAGCAGAGATATTTTATTGCCTTTTTCCTATGACGTTGCCACAAATTTAACTAAAAATAATTTTTTTTAAATCCTGCTGGCTATATCCTGTGTCATGTTATGCTTTTTCACATGGCTAAACAACGCTTTCAGTATGAATCCACATTTTTCCATCAACATGGAATAATGAGGTAAGCAGTGGAAGTCTATTCATGTATCTAAAAAGAAACAAGCAGAGTTCTGATATAATACTGATATAGTAACTCCAGTAAATCCAATTACTTGAGATAATCAATTTCTAAATTGGCTATGAGGCCCAGCTAAGACTAAGAGTTTGTTGGCAGTCCTAGTTTTTAATGTTTTTATCTAAAGTTCCCTGCAGGGCATTCCTGCTAATGGAGCTAATCAAGCTTCCTAGGCCACAATGACAACTACATGTAGACAGAACTGTGTTTTTGCTTGCAGTCTCCATGTTACGTGAGCTCAGTGAAAATAGCAATACCAGTTATAGCAGGTAAACCAGATGTCTGGTACAAATACCACAATATATTCAGTGTATCTGGTCTCAGATACATATACATTTTCTTGCTAAATAAACTTAGTCAACCCATTCATCTAACCACACTGGACCACATCTTTCCAACTTAAAAAATATAGATATTTAATACTAGTATGTGATATTTCATAAGAACTGAAAATTCTGTTTTTGGTTTTTGTTTTTTATTAACATATAATGTATTATTTGCCCCAGGGGTACAGATCTGTGAATCATCAGTCTTACATAACTCACAGCACTCACCATAGCACCTGCCCTCCCCAATGTCCATAACCCAGCCACCCACCCTCTCCCCAACCCCCAGCAACCCTGAGTTTGTTTCCTGAGACCAAGAGTCTCTTATGGTTTGTCGCCCTCCCCAGTCTCATCTTGTTTCATTTTGAAAATTCTGTTTTAAAAAAATTTCCATACACCTAAAGGAAACCTTTATCAAAATAGCATAGAAAGAAAGAAGGTCATATGGCTTCCAGTTGCTGTTAAAAAACAGGTCTCATATGATGGCTCCAAATGTATTCAAATCCAAATATAATAACAACAACAAAATAATAAAAACAACGGGAGGTGATTATTGTGACTATCTCCGATAGAAAATAAGTACATTAGATAGAGCTATATATTCCTCATTTTTATTCCTTATAAAAAAGCCTCTTCCAAGCTACTTGCAATGTATAAGGCCATCACCCAAGATCCAAACTTCATACTAAAAAAAAGAAGCCCTAAAAAAAATGAAATAAGATGGGAGCAGGGAGGGAGACAAACCATAAGAGACTCTTAAATTCAGGAAACAAACTGAGGGTTGTTGGGGGGTGGGGAGAGGGATAGGGTGGCTGGGTTATGTACATTGGGGAGGGTATACACTATGGTGAGCACTGTGAATTGTGTAAGACTGATGATTCACAGACCTGTACCCATGAAGCAAATAATACATTATATGCTAATTTTAAAAAAGCCCTAAAGAGATACTTATACTAGTTGAGCATCCAAAAAGAAGTAAATTGTTATATCCAGTCTCTCTGCTCTGTATTTCTTCTCTCTGAGCCAACATGACTCACACATTTATGCACACGTATAGAGACATATATGCTCCTTTTAACTGTCCCAATGCTATTAACCGAAAGCAATTTTATTTTAAATAAGTCTATACATTATGCCCTTTATTTATTCTATTTATTCTTCCCCTGTCCCGCAAAACTCTTCCACTGGGGGAATGGAAGTGGGTTGGGGGGTGTGGGGGGATGAATCTCAACCTGACAAAGGCACAAGGCAATCCAGGTTTTTTTTTTAATTTAATTTAATTTCTTTTGTGTGTGCTCCAAAATTCATTGTTCATGCATCATACCCAGTGCTCCATGCAATATGTGCCCTCCTTAATACCCACACCAGGCTCACCCAACCCCCACCCCCCTCCCTACCAAAACCCTCAGTTTATTTCTCAGAATCCACAGTCTCTCATGGTTTATTTCCCCCTCCGATTTCCCCCAACTCACTTCTCTCCATCCAGTCTTAAACAGACACTCGACACCAACACCAGGGGCCCTGCTCGGCACCGCCCCCTCTCTGTTACAGTGAGCATAGCCACAGGCGAGGGGAAGTGAAGACAATCATACAAAATACAAAGCACTTTCATAGTCATTACCTTGTTTCAGCCTCAAAGCAACTCTGCTAAGTCAGAAAGTCAGATGACTTTCTGACTTAGCAGAAAGTCAGATGACTTTCTGACTTAGCAGAGTTGCTTTGAGGCTGAAACAAGGTAATGACTATGAAAGTGCTTTGTATTTTGTAACATTCCCATTTTACACAAGAAAATGTAGTCAAGGAGCTTGCTCAAGTACTAATAGCTAGTAATCAGTGAATTCAGGTGCTCTCAGACAAATGCAGTGTTCTTTTACCAAATTACAATGCTTCCCTAAACCATGTTATAAGAGAAAGGATCTTAACCTGGGATATCAAGAAGTGGACTTGGGGACTGACCGTATGTGGAGGATGAGAGAAAGAGAAGAAACAAATAATCCAAATTTTTTTTTTACCCAAGTCATTTAACTGAAATGGAGAAAGCCAAAAGAAGAGCAGTTTTATTGGTAACATGAGAAATATATTGTACATCTTAATGACAGAGACTTCTATATTTTGATTTCCCACTGTTAATATCAACATTCAATTACATGTTTATGTACACATATTATATATATGTATATGTGGATTTTTCTGGTTATACAGAACAAATTTCTAGAAATAAATTGTAGGTTTATAGTGTATTAGAAATATATTAAGGTTTTTGACACATGATGCCAAATTGAGTCCTAGAAATATAATCACAGTTCTACCAGCAATGTATTAAGTTTCTAAAATTGTGCCAAACACTACCTATTATTATTTTTTTAATCAATTTACAGATACAAAATAGAATTTTTTGCTTATTTGGGGTTTCTGTAAAAACTACAGAGATTGAACATTTTTACTTGTGTTTTTAACCAAATTGTAATTTTTCTATGTTTGTGTTTGCATGGATTGTTCATATTTTTAACATTTTTATACTAACAGGGTACTAGTCTTTGTTAAATTACATGCTCTCTTCATATACTTAAAATAATAATGCTTCGTTCAACCCCCCCCAAAAGAAACAATGTGACATGATCATGTAAAAGTACTCCTGTATCTGAAAATATATATAGTAGTCATCGTCTTTCCTTCCATATATTCATCTTTTATGTAAGTACCTTTTAAGCTACTCCTAATCAGTAAAAATATTTTCCAGGGAACAATTTCCATGCAAAGAATTCCTTATAGTACTGATGAGAGAATCTCATAGATATAAATATTTACAAATGAGGAAATGTATATAAAGCTGTATAAATATGTATAAGATCACATAGCTAGCAAGCCTATGCTTCTGTCACTGCTAGAAATAAGGAAGAAATTCTTGGAAATTATAATTTATGTGAAGAGAGTGAACATTCTCAATCTTCCTACAGAACTGGAATAACTTTGTATTCACTTTAGTGTCTCATCTAGAGAAGTTCACATTGTTTGAATTTGACATCCATGCTCATTTGTTTGTTTGTTTTTTATTAACACATAATGTATTATTAGCCCCAGGGGTACAGGTCTGTGAATTATCAGGCTTACACAATTCACAGCGCTCACCATAGCAGCTACCCTCCCCAATGTCCATCACCCAGCCACCCCATCCCTCCCACCCTGCTCCCCTCCAGCAGGCATCCATGCTTGTTAAAAGCAGACACATAAAATGTCTTAATTTCTGAGTTTTTAGAACAAGAAGCTACATATGTAAAAGATTTAAATATGGGAAACATTTTTAATCTGGCATCCATTTTTGAAATTACAGTATAAAGAAGCATATGTGCCAACTGTCCTTATTAAAATGAGAGAACATAAAACAGGAAAATATCCTTTAAATACTGAGAAATCTGGCAAAGATTCCTAGTGAGTCATAGACAACTGGGTGTGAATATTGCCGATGATTCATAAATGGTAAGTCTCGGGAATACAAAGCCAGATGGATAAATAAGTGGAAAGAAGAAAAACTGGCAGACCGTAAATGATAACTATGTCCAGGAGATGGAATCTTGCCCCAGAATCAAGGATTGGTAGATGTAGTGCTCATAACATTTTGGAGGAATCATCTCTTGAGATAAGTACCATAGGAGAAATTACATCAGCTAGAACTTGAGCATAGGTTCTAAAGCACATGGAATAACTGAAAGTTTAAAAGGAAATCCTCATAAAAGGAAAGCTGTGTAAGAAAATATCTGCCATCATACAAGTCAATGGTGCCCAAGGACTTTCTTAAAAAAAAAAAAAAAAAAAAAGAATTCATAACTACCACTGTTTTAGATACACAACATAAACACAAGAGCACCGGGTTTGTTCTAATGAGTTACTTTTACCTACTAGACAACTGAGTTAAATGGATACCAGTGGAAAAACTTGAGACTGAGGGCCCAAACCCTAATGTAGCAACTTGTAGTGGTTCTAAGCAAGATCAAACAGAACTTACTAAAAGAAGGCAAGAAATGTAAGAGGGTTTTCAAAGACAGTATTTAACATTATGAATGGTGTTTAGACAATCTAAAGAAAATGCCAGTCAACAGCTAGCCACTCTATTCCAATTATTTAATGGATCAGAGAATAGGTAATAAAATGAGTAATTTTTTTAAAATTTTGGGAAGGGCACCTGGGTGGCTCAGTCATTAAGCATCTGCCTTCAGTGCAGGTCATGATCTCAGGGTCCTGGGATAGAGCCGGGCATTGTGCTCCCTGCTCAGCAGGAAGCCTGCTTCTCTTTCTCCCACTCCCCCTGCTTGTGTTCCTGCTCTGGCTGTCTCTCTCTGTCAAATAAACAAATAAAAAATCTCTAAAAAATAAAAATAAATAAAAATTTTGGGAAGAATTAATATGTTCAGTATCACCCTACTAACTCTAAAAAATAAAATAAATTCTTAGAATAATAAACTTTCTTATTTCTGCATATACTATTACAAACTTGTAGATTTAAGGAAATTTTCCTAACAAACCAAATGCCCAGTTTAAAAAAAAACCCTATGTTATCACTTCTTTACCCTAGAAACTTAGTTCCTTGAAGGCAGAGGTTCTTTCTCGTCTCTGCATTCCCAAGTAGCTGGGACAGTATCTACTTGACTAATGCTTATTAAATGAGTAATTAAATCCTTTTCAATAGAGGCAATGATTTTACGTCATCTAGAAAGGTATGCTGGTAATTCTACCAGTTTAGTTTCCTAAAAGCATTTTCACAAACACGGTTCAGTTTTCACTAAAATATGACATGTCACCCAAAATCCATATCTATACGGGACTTTATTTGTGAGCATCTAGTAAGAACTGCCTTGTATCAAACACTCTTGTGGGTTCTAGGAACATAGAAAAAGAAAGACTTTGATGGGACTTAGGTAGTTGCTGCTTCCAGAGCTCACATCCTAATGTGGACAACAATAAGAAGACAAAGAAGGAAGAGGAAAAGAAGAAAAACGAGAAACACGTACTATTCCAAGCACTGTTCTCAATGTGTTAAATCTTTTAATCCTTGAAATCATCCCATGAGATAAATTGCCATAATTCTATTGTACAAATGAACGGACTGAGGGACAGAGAGCTTAAGCAACTTGCCCAAGATCTGGTAACAGTAAAATTAAATTCGGTGGTTTCTATCTCCTGAGGCCAGGTGCTTAACCATTCTGCTCTACTGCTTCTCAAACCCCGGAACAAATAATTATGAAAGAGTATGGTATGTGCAATGGGCAAGGCATTGGATGCTCAAAAGCATAAAAAAGTACCCTAACCTGAACTGAGGGATCAAGGAAGGCCTCCTGGAGAAGATAATATCTGCACTTAACCTTGAAAACTGCATCAGGTTTGCCAGCCAGAGGATGGGGAAAGAAGGATATAGGTGTGATACACAGTAGAAAAAGCAAGGGTTCGGTTAGTTTATAAAGAGAAAATGAGACAATGCCTCCCTTTTTCTTTACCATCCACAAAAATATATAAATGTCCTATTCCCTCTAATTCAAGACACTACCAATTAAATAATGCATCTAGATGTTTCATTATAAAATGTGGGGGAAATGTACATCTTTGAATCACTGACATGCAACAGGCAAACCTCTATTAACAATGAAAGCTCAAAGAAGCACAGAAATCCCCTGCTCTCGGAATCTAGCTGTTAGGCTCCAGCTTTGTGGACGTAAAGAGAATGCTTTTAATGGAAGCCTATTATGTTTCATATGTATATTTTGCTTAACTGATTGTATTCACCCTTGTATAAAAATGACCTGAGGAATTTTATTTTTAAAAAATCTGCCCTATAAGATTTCCTAAAAATAGTAAGAAAAAGATAAAAGGAAGATCTTTAAAAAGTGAGAAACAAATTGGGCTCTGAGATTGTTAATGACTGATCCAGAAAGAGAAATACAATTTGTTATTCAATACAGTTTTCCTTACATGAAAACAAATAGTAACTGTCAAGAAGCAAAATTATCCACCCCCTACTAAGCCTTGGAAGGAATCTCTCCCCTGAATTCTTACGAAGACTACATCTTGATAGAAAGTGAATTCTTAATGGTATTTCTTAAAACCTCTTTCAGTGCAGACTAATGGTATACTACCAACTGCAATTTAGTAAAAGCAATTCAAGAAAGGGTTAAAAAATCTTCACTCTAAAACACATACCAATTTGACAATCTGGCTTAATTCAGGGATAAACTCTGATCTCTAAAATGGGGAATGGGTGGACTGCACATCATTCCTGTAATCCTGTGGCTAGAAAAATGGCCAGTCTCAACTTCCAAAAAGCATTGTGTAGGAGTAAAATCAAGAAATACTCTGACAAATACCTGGGCTGTAGCTATTGTATTTTTCCAATCAGCTCAATGAGCTTAAAACTTAACACCATTCTTTTAATATGGAGAAGCTTAATCATACCTAATATGTATAAATAAGGGTGCTCTTAGAATATTTAGCCACAAATAGTATGTCATAAGACACCAACTGCAGTGTGGAATAGGTCCCAGCAGCCTCCTACTTAGCCAAAACTTAACCCTTAATTTGATGGGTAAGTATGGATAATTCTGGGATGAGCCGCTGGCTCACAGGGGCAGCTGAGGCAGCAGACTCAGAGGGTTTAGAAGCAGCAGCTATAGACTTTCATGCATGAAAGTGCTTAATGTTTTAACAACTACTCTCCCTGTATCAAAATATGCTCCTGAATTTCAGTACTCAGTATTAGTAAATTCCACTTTGTAAGATTTGAGAACAGATAACAAAAAATCATAAAAAACCACAAACACTAAATTGAGATCATTCTTTTTCACTGATTATTCACCTCTTTCTCTGCAGCAATCGTAAGCATTCTCTGACTCCTTTGTTTCTCACTCTGTACATAGGATTCCTCTGATACTCCTTATTCCATCTCTTGCTGACCCTCAAAATAATATTTTAAAAGATATTAAAGGAAATCAGTTAAGATTATATTGCGGCCCAGAAAAGAAGATGCAGAGAAGGGCGTGGTCATCTTGAGTTCTTCGCTGTATTTTAAGCTGTGTATAGGCAGGGAAAAGCATAAGCCTTGGCAGAGAAGAGCTACTGAAGTGTTTTGAGGTCACCTAATATTCTAGAGGACACACAAGAGGGAATTAGAAAACCAAGAAAAAAGATTTAAAAAAAAATGAAACATAGACTCAGGGATCTGTGGGAAAATATCAAGCAGAGTAATGTGAATGTAATTTTACTTTCAGAAGGAGGAAATAGGACAAAATAAATAATTGCTCGTGCAACTGATTGATATGGATGGACTAAGGTCCATTATCTTGCCTTTTTTTTTCCATTTGCTCCATCTGTTCTTTGTTTCTTTTCTCTCCTTTTCCTGTTTTCTTTTGGATTAAGAAAGTTTAGTTTTTTATTCCATTTTATCTCGGCTCCTTTTTTCAGCTTTACTTCTTCATTATTTAGTTGGTGGCTCTAGAAATTACAATATTAATTTTTAACTTATCACAACCATATGCCTTTTCCTGCAAAGTGAAAGAAAATTTTAATGAGAAACTTCCATTTATCCCAATTAAAAATGGTCAAAAGGTTTATACAGACACTTCACAGAAGAAGTTATATCAACAGACAATAGGCACATTAAAATGTGTTCAACAATGTTAGCCACCAGGGAAATGCAAAGTAAAAGTACAATGAGATATCACTACACACACACTAAAATGGGGCAAAAAATTAGAGATTTTCAGTGCCAAATGTTGACCAGGACTTGGAACACCCAGAATTCTTAGCATTGTTGGTGGGAATATAAAACAGACAATAATTTTGCAAAACTGTTTAGCAATTTCTTGTAAAGTTAAACATATTCCCATCCTATGACACAGCAATTCCACTTTTAAGTATTTACCAATAGAAAAAAAATATACAACCACAAAAAGATCTGTACAGGATTGTCCTTAGCAGTTTTATTCATAATGGTACAAACCTGAAATATTCTATATTTTTATAACAGTGTGGTTACCATGGAGTATGCATTTGTCAAGTTCATTGAACTTATAATGTGCATTTCAATGAAAGTAAAGACTTATCATAATTTTAAAATTAAAAATGAGCTTATAATAAAGATAATAGCTTAAAAAGATCAGCGTATTTATTACTCTCACTTAGAAGCAAGTGAGCCGTGCTAAACTCGGGAACAAATGTTTATTAAATGCCTATAATTATATAAGAATTCAAATGCATTTACTTTTTCTAGTCCCAATCACTGAGTGCTTTCTTTGTTCTAAATTATATGAATAAATTCAAACACAAGTCAATTGGTAACCTCATCAACAAACTACAGCATGAGAATCCATATCTAAACATCATATGAAGACAAACTAGAAAAGTGGCTTTCACAACCCACTACAGGTAAAAATACTACTCAATCCTGAACCCTTACAACATGAGGAAGTGAAGTGCCTCTTAGCCATAGGTTATTTAATTTGCAGTGGGAAAAAATGAAATCATGATGGCAATCTTCATAGCATTTTACACATGAGCAATGATGACAATACTTCAATGCCCACCAAGATATTGTGCCACTTTCCATATTCTCTAATTACAAAACCCTGTGTAAGGCAAGAGGCATAAATATTCTCCACTTGCTACTCCTGCCATTTTCCCCAGCCTCATCAGGACTCAGGAATTCTGTATCCAGGTGAATGTGATTAGCTAGAACAATAATATAATCTTTCTATTCTAATGGTGCAATGATGATCAGAAGCAGTGGTCTCCTTTCCAATAGTGAGGCTTTGTTACCTTAGACATCTTGCCAGGCTATTTTTTTCTCCTGACTGTTGATGTTTGTACCATCTTTAACATAAAGTAATGACAAAGAATATCTTTTTTTCAATAAGCAGAGAAATAACAAATAGGATCTATCACAACTTAAAAATCCTTAAGCTATCTATGTTGTAGAAAGCAGCCCAGAACTTCCCCTCCCAGGTCTTGTTGCAATAAAATAATTGATTCTACTTAGGAAATGCTTTGTAGCTAGTGAACACAAAACAAAAACATTTTCTGCAGTCCTAAACCCTGTATCTTTAAAAGTAATTTTAAAAACCTCCAAAAAGTTAATATTAATAAGAAATAGTGTGCATTCTAAGAAGGTACCTAATGAAGTGGAATGTCACCAGAAAAGACAAGCAATTGCCAACAAAAGATTTCCAAGATGGTTGTCCTCTGTAGTAAGTTTACTGAAGGCATAAACTGTACAGAATACTTGTATTTGTGACCACAAATGAAAATAATCAGAATCATAAAAGAGTAACAAATATCTCAGATACTAAAATAACAATTTGGTCAAACTGGAACCTTCTTCCCCACAACCAAGCTAATAACAATACAAATTATCATAAGTTTGTCTACCAAACATAGATGCAGAACAAGCGGGGTTAGTTGATAAGATCCAGCTCTCAAATGAAGAGATTTATCACCATTATTTCTTGAGTTCATTTAGTGAATTTAGTAGGTCCCTACTATGGGCCAGTAAACAAAAAATGTACAGTTCCTGCTCTCGCAAAGTTTATCTTAAGAAACACATACCTAGTTGGCCAAGCCACTGGACACTGCTTAGATGGGCTCTGTTAACGTGCGCTCCTCTAACGGTCCTACCTCAGAGCATCCAAGACCGATCGTTGTCTCACGGGCTCCATGGTGAGCATAAAGTCACGGAGGAGGCTTCCTCTCTCCAGCTACAATTTCATTCCCCTACTTTCTCCTATAAATGACTCTGTCCACTTCACCTTTATTCGTGTTTCAATTGTTCCTTTACTCAGTTACGTATTTGCTCTTACAGTCACATTTATCATATTTGGACTTGATCAGCTTAACTCTCAGAAGACCAGCTAAATTTTCTAAATGCCTGGAAGATAATTCATTAAGTTCCCCATATCCTGGCACCAAACACAAGATTTACTTTTCCACACTATGTAAATTAAACATGCACTTGTGTCATATTTTGTCATTATCTTTATCAACCTTGACAAACATTAGACCACAGATTCCTTTTTTTTTTAAATTAAAAAAAGGCAGATTTCTCTTTTCAGAGATTAAACTATACACCACCTGGCCTAGTTCAGTTACAAAAGAACCATCATTCTTGGCTGATAGCTTCATTCTGAATTCTCTCTTTGCTCACTTTAGAGGTCACAGCAGGAAGCAGAATGTCACTGAATCTGAAAACAGTTTCCATGTTAAGGGGCCTATAGCATGCATGGAGAGTCTTGAAATCATCTCTTCTTGAATAATATTACTTGGTTATGGTTGGAAACTTTCATGAGCTACTTCCCAAAGAGTGTTCATATGGGCAGGCATTTATACTGTGCAGCCTAATCACTACCGCTGGTTTGACGGCTCGGCAGACGGAGGTAATACACCTGTAATCACAGCCTGATTGCACCACCCTTCATTGCCTTCACAGCAGCACTCAGCACCAATTCATCATTTCCCTTTCAAAAGAGGGTCTTTGCTGCTTTGTTTTGATAGGATCTTGAAAGTCTGGCTATTTTCCAACAATCAGGAGTGGAGATTTGAATTATCCTTTTGATAATAAATGACAGGACCAGTCTTACAAATATGAAAGAGCTTTTCTGCTTGAAAGAATTGTGCTTCCTCTCCATATTTAAAAAATTAATGTTCCTTTCTCCAAATCTCCTTCTTTGGCTATATATTAAAGGAAAAGACACTGGAAAGTAAGATTAGGAAAGTTGTTTTCATCTGTGATCAGATACCTTAGGGACTACTTAGGATCTTTCTAGGAATAGGAAGGGAGGAATTTGGGGGGGATAGAGCAAGAGGAGGAATTAATGGATCTCACTGGGCTTGGCCCCAGTCTCCAGTTTCAACCTCGGCAGCTTTGACTTTGGGGCGTATTTATCTTGAAATGACGAGGCTAAGCCTCAAAGACCCTCATTTGCAAAGACCCTTCTCCAAGACCCCTGACAATGTGTTCACATGGTCATATGCTTTGTAAAACATAAAAAAGTAGGAAAAAATTGACCATAATTAGTTAAGGCCTCTGTCTCTTTCCGTTCTCACTCCCCCTGGTGTTAAGTGGTAGTTAAGGAGTTATTAGTTAAGGAGTTATATAAAGTTAAGGAGAAATTTGGGGATAGATTTTGTTTAGATGTAGCAGGATATCTGTCTAAGCTTCAAGCCACCCTTGTGCGTGGTTGAGTTATTGCCAGCTATCCCAGTGTAGGGATAACTTTCTGGAAGGCTCCCGTCACCCAACGGTACCAAGTCACCTAGCATCATGTCCCAAAGGTGTAAGGCCAGGGATGCTATAGTGAGATGTGCATGTCCTATAGAAAGCACAAAGTTTGAAATGCACAAAGCCAGAAATACTTTGTAGAAAATTTCTTCCATCAACAGCCATGTAAAAACATAAGTGGACTCCAGTTCTCATGTATGCTTAGTCTAGACCACAACCTCTACACTTGCAGGCGAGAGAGGGAGGGAGAGAGAAAATCAATCAATCAATCAATCAGTCTATAGATACAAAATCAGATACAAAATCACTTCTATAAAAAATAAAGCAAGGATGAATAGGAGGGTTGAACTTTTTAAGTAGAATGATGTGAAAAATGAGGTGCCACTTGCTCCAGTTTCTTAACAATGACATGGAGTATGCCAAGTGTCAATATTTATTAAGTGCAGTGGGTTAGGCAATACTTAGACACAACTGTGAACTATGGATGAACAATCCTTGTTCAAATGGAACTTCCAGAATAGAGGGTTATACAGCCAGTAAACAAGCAATTGTAATTAGGCGTGTCACGTACTATGGGGGCAGACAGTTTAAGAAACTACTTACTTGACTTAAAGGATAACGCGAGACTCTTCCTCACAGAAAAACTTCTATGCCAAAATCTAAAGGATCCATAGGAGTTATCAAAAATGAGGTGAAAGGAAGGAAGGAGATTGCTTCAAGTATAATGAACAAGATGCAAATGCCCAGAGGCTGGAGAGAGTATGTCATGTGCAGAGAACCAAAAATGGTTTAGGAAACAGTGTAAGACAAAAAAATGAGATTAAGAGAAAAACAAGTTCCATTCAGATCAAAGCCTCATAAACCATGGAAAGGATTTTGGACTTCTGAAGGTTTTCAGCAGGGACAGACAAGGATATAATCATAAGAATCATATTTTGTATTGTTATTATTTCAGTATAGTTGGCATACAATGTTATATTAGTTTCAGGTGTACAACATAGTGACTCAACAATGCTATTTTGTTACAATAGTGTTCACCATGATAACTGTAGTTACCATCTGTCACCATACATTATTACAATATTATTGACTATATTCCCTACACTATACTTTTAATCTCCATGATTTATTTATTTTATAACTGGAAGCTCGTACCTCTTAATCCCCTTCATCTATTTCATGCATCCCCCACCAACATCCCCTCTGGCAACTACTAGTTTGTTCTCTGTATTTATGAGTCTTTTTCTGCTTTTGCTTCTTTGTTCATTTGTTTTGTTTTTTTAGATTCCATATATAAGTTAAATCATACAGAATTTGTCCTTCTCTGACTTACTTATTTCACTTAGCATAATAACCTCTATGTCTATGTGTTGTCACAAATACCAAGATACTATTATTTGTTATAGTTGAGTAATAATATTCCACTATATTCCTATATATATACATATATATGTGTGTGTGTGTGTGTATATATATATATATATATGACCACTATATACCACTGTAAATATATATACACAGTAGTGGAGTTGTGGAGTTATGGCATCATATGGTGTTTCTATTTTTAATACAAGGATAAGAATATATAAGAATTATATTTTTAAAGAAATTACCCTGGCTTTCATGTAGAAGAAAGAGAAGAATATAATACTATAGGGAAAGAAATCAGAAAAAAATAATGATGGCTGAAAGTTGGGAAGCAACAGGTAAAATTCATAGGAGTGATAAATTTAACAGATATTTAGGACATAGAAATCAGTGGTGACTGCTGAAAGTGAGACGGTAAGTCAAGAGTAATAAAAGACAATGTCCAAATTTCTGGCTTGAGTTAACTTCTTAGTATCTGAATTATTTAGCCCCCAAAATTCATATGTTGAAGTTCTAACTCCCAGTACCTTAGAATGTGCTATATTTGAAGATATGGCCTTAACTGAATCAAGTAAGTTAAAATGAGGTCATTAGTGTGGGCTCTAATCTCCTATGACTGGTGTCCTTCTAAGAAGAGGAGATAAGGACACAAACACACAGAGCAGAAAGACCATGTAAGGACAAAGGAAGAAAACCGCCACTTACAAGCCAATGAGAGAAGCCTCAAGAAGAGCCAACCCTACTGACGCCTTGATCTTGGATGTCTAGCCTCCAGAACTTTGAGAAAATGAAGGTCTGTTGCTTAATGCACCCAGTCTGCAGTACTTTGTTATGGGAAGCCCTAACAAGCCTTTAGTACCCTTCACTGAGAAAGGGAATACATAAAAGGAGAAGTTTGGGGTGGAGGAGATGATTGGATCTTCTTGGAGAAATTGACTTTTAAGTATCTACAAGACATCGGGATGAATTTGGAGCCCTTGCAGAGGCAAAATTGGAACAATGATGGCATACCTCCATCATGTAGAATACTCTTGATTTCCAGGAAAAACGCTTCTCGTGAAGACTAGCTCACAAGAGTTTGAACCACCCCTTTTTAAGGGTCATCTAAAGCAATGAAGGAATGTGCACCCAAAATGGAATGCAGTAATCTGTAAAAGATAGGAATAGAAGCCACGAGGCAAAAACAGAGAGTAAAAAAAGTAGCAATAAATCTGGAAAAAAAATTTCATGCTAAAAGTGAAAATTACAGTCATTGAAATAAATACTTCAAGGGATAGGTCGAAGAGTTGACCAGATACAGCTGGGAAAAAAAAATTAGTAAATTGGAATGGATTTAAAGTAGTTACCTAGAATACAAAACAGAGGGACAAGCAGATGAGAAGTATGAGAGGCTATCTGAGTGACATAGATGACAGAATCAATAGTTCTAAGATATGTATAATAGGAATCCCAATAGAAAGAATATAAATAATAGCAAAAAATTCTATTTAAAGAAGCAACTGAATTTTTTTCTGAATTAAAGGACAGGAACCATTCTCAGACTGAAGGACCACAAGTCCCAAGTAGGATAAACATAGACCTACATCCACGAAATGTAGAATTTCAGATATAAAGAGTACCTCTTATAAAATTTCTAGAGAAAACACAAATTATCTACAAAGGAACAACTATATTGACAGAAAATCTTAAGTTATAATACTTGTCAAAAGATAATTTCAAAGTGCTGAGGAAAAAAAACTATTAACCTATATTCAGCTAACCTATCATTGACAGGTAAGAGTGAAATTAAAGTACTTTCCTGCACAATAAGTCTGATATATTTGCCACTTTGCTGAAATAACTAAGTACAGAATGCAATTATAAGAAAATTGAACCAAGGGGGTGCCTGCGTGGCTCAGTCAGTTAAGCATTTGCCTTCAGCTCTGTCATGATCTCAGGGTCCTGGGATGGAGCCCCACATCAGGTTCTCTGCTCAGCGGGGAGCCTGTTTCTTCCTCTCACTCTTCTCTCAAATAAATAAATAAAATCTTTTTTTTTTTAAAGAGAAATTTTCTCTCTGTCTCCCTCCGCCCCTCCTCCAACTTGTGCACTCTCTCTCTCTCTCTCTCTCTCAAATAAATAAATAAGTCTTTAAAAAAAGAACTCAGAAAGAAAGAAAAGAAAGAAAGAAAGAAAAGAAAAGAAAAGAAAAGAAAAGAAAAGAAAAGAAAAGAAAATTGAACCAAGAAGAAAAGCTTAGGATGCAATCACCAAGAGTAAATAAAGAAACTGCTAAATATGAGACACCTGGTTGGCTCAGTCAGTTAAACATCTGCCTCCAGCTCAGGTCATGATCTCAGGGTCCTGGCATCCAGCCCCATGGTGGGCTCCCTGCTCAGCAGGGATCCTGCTTCTCCCTCTCCCTCTATGCACTCTCATTCTCTCTCTTACTCTCACTTTCTCTCAAATAGATAAATAAAATCTTTTTTTAAAACCTGCAAAATATGACAAAAATTTAAATAAATATTGTTAAAATACTAATAATAATCACTGATGATAGGGGATCAGAAAATAGGATACAACTAAAATCGGCAACAATGATAGTGCTGAAGTTGAAAGACAGAAGGTCGGAGTTAAAGCATTTAACTTCCTTACATTGGGAGAAGAGTAGAGCTCTTTGTCCACTTTCTCACTTATTATATGTTTATGTTATAAAGTAAGAATAATCACGAACATAAAAGAAATTGAATGTCTGATTTTCCAACCAATCAATCAGTAAGAAAAGCTTCATCTGTAGAAGATGCAGGCAATATCTCCCCTGGGCTCTACAACCAACTTGGAGAAGTTGCCCTTGACATTGCTCATTGTATGGCTCCAAGTAGCAGCCCTACACTGTTACATCCAACCTACAACCTCAAATCTTAATTTCATCAATGCTTTTTGAAAACCTAAACAAAAACAGACAAAAAGAAAAAGAGGGAGAAAATCTTCTTAACCATCTATATCTCTTCCCTAATGACCACCCTAATATAATCAATAACAAATGGCAAAGAGTCAAAAGATGGGTAGTGTAGATTAAATGAAAATGCAACAGAAGCACAGGAACATTCCCCAAGGTGAGTAATACCTTAATGATCAAGAACTGATGGCATTGGGGGCGCCTGGGTGGCTCAGTCGTTAAGCGTCTGCCTTCGGTTCAGGTCATGATCCCAGGGTCCTGGGATCGAGCCCCACATCGGGCTCCCTGCTCCGCAGGAAGCCTGCTTCTCCCTCTCCCTCTACTGCTCCCCCTGCTTGTGTTCCCTCTCTCGCCATGTCTGTCTGTCAAATAAATAAATAAAATCTTTAAAAAAAAAAAAAAGAACTGATGGCACTGCTTATTTTCATTGTTTGACAGCCACAGTAGCTATTACTGTCTTCATTTCATGAATAACTCAACTGAGGTAAAACAAGATCACACAATTTTCCTGGAATAGAAACAGAAACTTCATAATCTTTAAGTCAGACTCATAATCTCTAAATTTATCATCTAGCTTTCTATCTTGAGCATAGCCTAGGTTATAAGATCTAAAAACACTGATTCATTCTTTCATTGCTCTGGATTTTTAAATTCAAACACTTCTTCTATGTCAACTATTGGATTACATTCTAGGACTCCAAATTTTTTCAGTAAATGCTATTTTTGCTGTTAGGTTATCCAGATTTTTACATGAAGGAGTCCTTGAGTTAATTTAGCAAAAACTGTACATATTCTAAAGAAAACAAACCAAGCTGATCTTTGACTTACTCTTGCATTCTTCAATTCTTTCTACAATTGGCTACGTAATTACTGGGAGGCATAAGGAATTCTCAATGCTCCAGTTTATTTTTTCCTTTATACTCCCGAGAAGTACAAAAGGAAAACTTAAAACTAGCTAAGACCAGTGTCCTAAAGACTTACCAAAACCTTCTACCATGTTACAAAACAAATGACCTTATTCTAACCTCTTTACAAATGACCAAACACAGCTCTCTAGCAGAACTCACTTAATCGAGAGCAGACATGTAATCACATTAAAAAATGAAAGAATCGTTCCCTTACAACTTTCACCAGAACTTTTTAGAGTCCAAAATTGTTCTTTGTCATTTGATATATGAATCAATATGGATAGGACTTTGGTCAAACATTAAGACATTTATGAGACAGCCTCAAAAACTCTTTTAAAGAACTTTAATAACATGTTATAATATATTTTAACTGCCTGTGTTCTTGTTTGTATCCCTTAAGTTCAAAGTTTCTCACCATTATATCACAAAGACTTATTAACACAATGTCTGGCATATAGATAGTCAACAAATTAATTGCACGTGTAAGATGCAGTCTAGTAATGGCTTATGATTTAGTGAGGAGTTTCACTTCTGCATTTATTTATGAGCTTAAAACTCCGATTATAAACTGTTATAATTCAACAAGCCTTTGTAGGAACAACAGAAATAACTAAACATTAAATAGGCATGTTTTAACGTACTGAAAAATAACAAAGAAATGGGACTGAAATTTGGCAAATATGAAGTGCTATTCCTATTAAAAGCAATTGAATTCTCCATTCAGCTAGAAATAATCAAAAATATAATATTTAGATGAAGTATCTGCTGAAATAAAAGAGAAAACAATGGTTGCTGTGGCAAATGTCAGTGAAGAAGCTTCCAAGTACTTTTTTTTTCCTTAAACACTTAAGTTGGTTTGGTTTGATGTTTGAACCCAAATATTCCTGCTAAATATTATATTTCAATGGTTTGAATCTCTCCGATGATCAATATTTTTCCTAATACTTTAAAATTCACAAGGAATTTTATGTCATGTAAGTTGAAGAAAATGACACAAAGCCTAAAATTCAAGCTGTGAAATTAGATAATCTTGTTCTTTTTTGCCCCAAATTTGAACCAAATCAATGTAGTACATATTACATTCTACATTTACAAGTTTTTCTGGCCCTTTAGATTCAAATTTCATAATCTACTTCTTTTGAAATAGGAATAAATTGCTTATAATTCCATAAAGTCTATTGAATTACTTAATTGTTTTGAGCATATTTAATTATAAAACAAATTCCTAGCAAATAAAGTTGGGGGAAAAAAAGAATGATTAAGTCTAGAAATTTCAGCTTCCATAACAGAATAGAAAACCCAGAAATAGACCTACACCTATACAGCCACCTAATCTTTAACAAAGCAGGAAAGAATAACCAACGGAAAAAAAGACAGTCTCTTCAACAAATGGCGCTGGGAAAACTGGAGAGCCACATGCAGAAGAATGAAACTGGACCATTTTCTTACACCACACACAAAAATAAATTCAAAATGGATGAAAGAACTAAATGTGAGATAGGAAACCATCAAAATCATAGGAAAACACTGGCAGCAACTCTTTGACCTCAGCCACAATAACTTCTTACTAGACATATCACCAGAGGTAAGAGAAACAAAAGCCAAAATAACTCTTGGTACTTCATCAAGATAAAAGGCTTTTGCAATCAATAAAACTAAAATACAGCCAATGGAATGGGAGAAGATATTTGCAAATCATGTATCTGATAAAGGGTTAGTATCCAAAATCTATAAAGAACTTACCAAACTCAACACCCAAAAACCAAATAATCCAATTTTAAAATGGGCAGGGGCACCTGAGTGGCTCAGTGGGTTAAAGCCTCTGCCTTCGGCTCAGGTCATGATCCCAGGGTCCTGGGATCAAGCCCCGCATTGGGTTCTCTGCTCAGCGGGGAGCCTGCTTCCCCTCCTCTCTCTCTGCCTGCCTCTGCCTACTTGTGATCTCTGTCAAATAAATTTAAAAAATCTTTAAAAATGGACAGAAGACATGAATAGACATTTTTCCAAAGAAGACATCCAGATAACAGACACATGAAAAGACGCTCAACATCACGCATCATCAGGGAAATACAAATCAAAACTACAATGAGATACCACCTCACACCTGTCAGAATGGCTAAAATTAACAACACAGAAAACAACAGATGTTGGCAAGGATATGGAGAAAGGGGAACTTTCTTAACACTGCTGGTGGGAACGCAAAATGGGCAGCCACTTTGGGAAACAGTATGGAGGTTCCTCCAAAAGTTCAAAATAGAACTACCCTATGACCTAGCAATTGCACTACTAGGTATCTACCCAAATTATACAAAAATACAGATTTAAAGGGGCACACCAACCCAATGTTTATAGCAGCATTATCATTATCAATGACAGCCAAACTATGGAAAGAGCCCAAGTGTCTATTGACAGATGAATGGATAAAGAAGAAATAGGGTATATGTAATGGAATATTACTCAGTCATCAAAAAGAATGAAATTTTTCTATTTGCAAAGACATGGATGGAGCTAGAGGCTATTACTCTAAGCAAAATAAGTCAATCAGAGAAAGATAAATACCATTTTATTTCATTCATATGTGGAATTTAAGAAACAAAGCAGATGAACATGGGGGGAAGAAAAGAAAAAGAGGTAGACAAACCATAAGAGACTTAAAAATAGAGAACAAACAGAGGGTTGATGGCAGGAAGTGGGTGGAGGATTGGCTATGTAGATGATGGGTATTAAGGAGGGCACTTGTTACAATGAGCACCAGTGTTGTATATAAATGATGTACCACTGAATTCTACTCCTAAAACCAATATTGTGCTGTATGTCAACTAAGTAGAATTTAAATAAAAATTTGAAAAGAAACACAAATAAATAAATAAATAAATAATCAATCATGCTAGAATTAAAAAAAGTTTAATCTTTCATAAAAAAAACAAAATAGCAGTAGATCTGATTAGGCTTTATCTGAGATTTCTCACTGGGAAAAGTTTATATTTGTAAGATATTTGTAAGATATATGTAAGAAAAGGTTATATTTGTAAGATATATTTGTAAGATATTTAAAGATAACTCATATACCAAAATACTTATTTAGAACTCAATTACATTCTCATGATAATAACTTTAATCCAAAAATATATGTGAAATTATTAAAGAAAAACTGTCAAAGATAAATCCTTAAAATTAAAAAAAAAAAATAGAGGATCATAGCAGAAGAGAGGAAAAAATAAAACAAGACAAAACCAGAGAGGGAGATAAACCATAAGAGACTCTTAATCTTGGGAGACAAAGTGAGGGTTGTTGGGGGAGAGGGGTTTGGGGGGAGGGGGTAACTGGGTGATGGACTTTAAGGAGGGACCTTGATATAATGAGCACTGGGTATTATATAAGACTGGTGAATCACAGACCTCCACCTCTGAAACTAATAGAAAACTATATGTTAATAAACTGAATTTAAATTTTAAAAATGTTTAAAAAATAAAGTTACATTAAAATGTAAAGTAGTTCACTAATAAAAATAATAAAAAATAACAAAATTTTTAAAAAGTCTTTCATTCAATGGTGTCTGTATGTTCCATAGTGTCTTATGGAACATAATAAGCAGACTAATGGAATCTCATGCAAACACAACTCTTACGGTTTTTATGTTTATTGATCTGTATGTCTTTCTGTGTGTATCTGTGTGTGTGTCTACCTGGACGTTTCCACAACAGATGTTCTCTTTTACATCAAACTCAGAGAAAAAAGTAACAAATATAAGCAAACATTAATTATAATTAAAAGGCATGATAAAAATATGAATTTTCCTTTAAAAACTAAAAATTACTCAGTAAATGATGTTGGAAAAACTAATCCAACTATTAAAAAAAAGGAACACTGACTTTATACCATGTACAAAAATGGGCTCAAAATTAACAAAAGAACTAAAAGTAGGAAATGAAATCATAAAACTCTGAGAAAAAAAAACAGAGAGGAAAACTTCATAGCACTGGATTTGACAATGATTTTTTGGAGATGACACCAAAAGTACAGGTAACAAAGGAAAAAATAAGTAAATGGATTTCATCAAAATTGTAAATTTTTGTGCATCAAAGGATCCTATTAACACAGTGAGAAGACAGCCCACAGAATTAAGAAAATATATGCAAATTAGGTCTTTGTTAAGGAATTAACATCCAGAAAAACGAAGAATTCCTCCAACTCAAAAACAAAAAACAAACAGCTCAATTCAAAAATGGGCAAAGGACTTAAATAAGACATTCTTCCAAAGAAGATATACTATATGAGTAGGCAATAAGTGCATGAAAAAGTGTTCAACAGCATGTCAACAGTTTTGCAAACCAAAACCAAAATGACATATGACTTGACATCCATTAGGATAGTTATTATCCAAAAACAAAACAAAACAAACGAACAAACAAAAAAAAAACAGAAAATCATAAGTGTTGACAAGGATGTGCAGAAATTGGAAGCTTGTGCATTGCTAATGAGAAGGTAAAATGGTGCAGTCACTATGGAAAATGATATGATCATTCCTCAAAAAATTAAAAATAGAACTACCATATAATCCAGAAACTCACTTCTAGATATATACCCAAAGGGACCAAAAGCAGGTTAAATAAATATTTGTACACCCATATTCATAACAGAATTATTCACAATAGCCAAAAGGTGAAAACAACCCAAGCGTCCATCGTTAGATGAATGCATACATAAAATATGGTATAGTCAGCCTTTAAAAGAAAGAAAATTCTGACACATGCTACAACGTGGATGAACCTGGAAGACATCATGCTAAGTGAAATAAGCCAGTCATAACAGAATAAATATTATATGATTACACTTGTATAAGGTGCCTAGAGTAGTCAGATTTATAGAGACAAATTAGAATGGTGGTTGTAGGGATGGGAGGTGGGGATTAAAGGGGGAGCAAGGAGGGAGGAATGGGGAGTTAGTGTGAAATGAGTACAGAGTTTCAGTCGGGGAAGATGAAAACCTTCTGGAAATGGATGGTGAAAATACCAATGTGAATATACTTAACTCCACAGAATCATACACTTAAACATGTATGGTTAAAATGATAAACCTTATGTTATGAATATTTAACCACAATTTTTAAAAAATTGAAAATTTTTTACCCATAGCAAAATCATATCTGCAGTATTAAGTCATGGATTTTCATTTCTGCTTTCGTAGCTGAGATCACTAGGGCTATGACAAGGGACAAATCTATTCCTCTATCCCCATGCACATAAACTCTGCAAACTATGAAACAGTGCAATCTGAAAAACTGTTTAAAATAAAGGACGCTTACCTCTGCAGTCCCAGGATGCATTCTCCCACAGGAAGTTTGCACTGGTCCTTCAAAGTTTTAAAATCCTGCACACTATTCACCACCTCTCTCCATATATCCTGTTGTCATCTTTTCCCCCAAATGGAACAATATCATTTGTACCAGCTGAAGAACTTTACTTCTCCTGAGAAACTGCATTATTGGCACTTGCAGCCTCTCTCCTCACTTTGATGTCCTGCAGATTCAAACAGGCCTGGAACCGAAGAAGCTAGGTGTAGTTTGTGGCAATTACCTCATAACCTCGCTTTCACCATGCTTGGCCTTTAGCTCAGCCAGCAAACTCCGAGCCGTCTTCTGAATTTACTTGAAGTTAAAGAACATTTAACTTTCATGCTGATCCTCCAGCTTCACAATCAAAAGTTTTTGAGATCCCCGGATGGCTCAGTCAGTTAAGCGTCTGCCCTCGCCTCAGGTCATGATGCAGGGGTCCTGGGATCCAGCCCCATGTCGGGCTCCCTGCTCAGCGGGAAGCCTGCTTCTCCCTCTGCCCTTCACCCCACTCATGCGCACTTGCGCTTGCGCGCGCGCTCTCTCATGCTCTCTCTCACTCGCTCTCTCTCAAAAGTTTTCATTTCTGGCAGACACTCTTCCTCTTATCACTGGAGTGGGCCCAGCCCTTTTCACAAATAGATGATCACTTCTCGCTCTTCCTGATTGCTTCCTGTAAGGACCTATTTAGCCAGAGTGATTCCATCTGGTTAAACAGCGATTTGGTTGTTTATGCAGTAAAACTTAAACTGACCCTGGCCCCCCTCAGGGAACTTACTTAAAAGCAAGTCCAGGAAACCAGTCCCAGGTAACGAAGCCCAAATACAAGGTCCGGTCAGGCCGGGTGGAGACATCCAATCAGTGGGGCGGGCAAACTGTCTCCCTAGCTACCAAGGAGTGTGGGCCCCGCCTTTGGGGCACCAATTCTGACCAAGGTGATAGGCTAGTTCAAATATCTACTATGGGGTGAATTGTAATTCAATTGGCCACCCGTGTGTGACCTAGCATGACTGTGCAGCTTTCTCTGTGTGTTACAATCTCATTGGCCACCTGTGTGTGGCCACATGGCCTTTGCTCTATAAAAGTTAGTCGGTATAAGGCAGGGAGGGGTCGCCCTCTCTGTAAGAGGCGCCCCGAAGGGTCAGTTTGGTTCTCAATTCTAGGTGCAAAATAAAGCTCTGCTTGACCTTCGCTTTGTATCAGACTTGCTCCTTTGATCACGGACCTATTATTGGGGGACCTGACACTTCCCCTATGAAATGATTCATTCTATATCCTGTATTTACATGAAATGGTTACCTTTTATTTTTTATTTTATTTTATTTTTTTTTGCCACTTCGATCTTTACTACTTATCCCTGTTCTTACAAGTACTTACACAGCCAATAAGACAAACTTAAATGCCATTAAATGCCAGCCAGGTCCAGGCATTTAAAATGAATAGGCTATATATAAAAAAGATTGCTGGAGTTTTACAGCAAAACCTTCAGGGACATGTTCACCTGAAAGGACACAAATGGAATAAAAGGAAAAATAAAAACACTGAGTTAATGCTAACTTTGGCAGCACATATACTAAAATTGGAATGATACAGAGATTAGCCTGGTTCCTGCATAAGGATGACACGCAAATTTGTGAAGCATTCCATATGAAAAAAAAAAAGTTTGCATCCAAGGGCCATCAATTAACAACCGATATCTTACAGGAAACCATAAAAAACTGCCCAAACTAAAATGACTATGGACCAGTACTAAAACTATTTGTTGATGGTGAGCAGAATGCAAACAGTTTGCTCTGCAACATAGTTCTGTTCATAACTATGGAAGTTCTAAATGGACTATAAATAAAAAATCATTGCAATAACATTACCACCACAATGGAACAGGTTAAAAACAAAAACAAAAACTTGGTAACTACAGAAAGGTGGTAAAAATGTTGTAGACCAGCAATTTTTTTTTATAATTCTTATGCCAATTTTATTCTAAACTGGATAATATATTTGTCTGGAAACATGTATTTTCATGGTCTTTGACTTTCATTTTAATCAGACAGAGAAGAAAGCAAAAATGCCTCACTTAAGAGCTTGGATTTCTTAGAACTTACATTATATACAACATTAATGAGGAATTTATATATTGCATTTGCAAGCACCCACTAAATTGAAATCCTTCACACTGTTTTGCAGGTTAAAACTGCAGAATCTCCTTTCTAAATGGAGAATATAATTAAAACTGTGTTAACACTTCCCTGTAGTTAAGAGGCACTCCATGCTGATGCACTAATAAGATGAAACCGATGAATTGATACAAAAAAAAAAAAAATCTTTCCAGACTGTGCTTAAATGCAAATTTGCCATCTGCCTTGCAGAGTTTGTTGAGCAATAGGTTGAATACACTGAGAAAACCTTGTTGAAAAAGATGCGTAAGGTGATCTTGTAAATGAGGAAGCTGTGCAGCGAAAGGAAGGTCAGCTTTGGAACAGAGAGTTTGGAAAGGTAATTCTCAGTTAAATCTGCTGATGCTTGTTTTGTGGCTTTTATTCGCATGTGTGTTTGTTTTTTTCCTCTTTTTTTCATTTCAATAATGCGTAAATTGTGTGAGATTTGTATAATACCTGTTACCCACTCACAAATCCCAAATGATCAGCTTTTCTCTTTTATGAAAATTTCCATGCTCCCTAAACTGAGAGTTTGCAGCACAATTGGAATTCAAGGACTATGCCTAAATTTACCAATAAACAAATGTTCAACAATCCAGGAACAGGTGGAAATAGGAAGGACTATCCCCAATTTTTTAAATGATTCCAATTTTTGAAAAAGGTAAAGAAGTGCCAGGGTACTAATGAATATTCCACAAAATTGAAGGTCTCATTGTAAACCATAATCTGTTACATATGCATTTTTACTATAATATCATTTACCACACTTATATCAAAAATGCAAAAAAAAAGAATTAAGTGAGAATGTGTCATAGATTTAATACTTCTCATTATTTTTTAATACCAGGATTATGACCTTAATTTAAAACATGCTCATTTGTCAAGTATAGATTGAACCCCATGAAAATGCAGGGTTTCTACACAGTATGATATCAGAGTGATATCAGAAAAGCCACATGGAATCACTAACCTACATATCTTGCACACCACCTGAAATTCCCATGTTGCCATCAACCCCTGGGTTTATTTTTGCTTCCCAGAAGGAACCTGTAAAATACAATAATACAGAATTGTAGCAAGGCTTGTGTATACATCCTCTTTGATCAGAGCATCTAGCTGCCGTTTTGGACAGTGAAGAAAGCACCCTGGTGAGAAGAGCATGGGACAGGTAGCTTTTGAGGATGGGAGGGTGGGTGCAAAAACTGAAACCACCCAGAACCTGAGCATATCACATGACCACAAGATAACACAGTGAGACAGGAGCCGTGACAAAGCTTAAAAACCTTCCAATTTTGCCCTTCTTGCATAGAGCTATCAAAGAAGGATTACTATAGCACACAACCTCCTCCTCCCACCATTAATAAGCACGATTTTTAGGACAAGTTTGTGGGTGTTTTTATTAAAGACTCTATATGTAAGAGAAAGAACGAATCATTACATTTACCCACTCACATTGCAGTCTTAAAAACTCAAAACACCCTTCAGTCGAGTCCAAGCTGAGCAAAAACATAGCCATGTTAATATAAGAAATTTAAAACCAAATGAATATCACCTTTAAGAATTTGGGTTTCTTACTTCTTTTGTTAGAAATGACCTTATTATACTCAGAAATGCTAATTCAGCAGTATAGATAGACACAATCCAATGACACATTTTTCTATAACTTTGGGGGGGGGAGCCCTAAATATTGATTCCTGAACATAGAGGGTAATCATTTGTTTTATGACATAAGGGACACTACTACCCCATATAGCGATTAAATATGGATCTCCTGCTGTTTTTCTGGCAGCGGAGACAAATGTGTACAAAGTTACACATACACTCTCAGCTGAACTCTCCTTTAGCCAACAGTCTATATTTACAATACCATCCAAGTAATTGAGGAGAAGAGAAAGTGCGTGATTACATACCCTGGGGACACAAAATCAATACCATTTATTTATTTACCAATGTCTGTCAGCACTAAGAGAAACTGTAGCTATTTGTGTGGCCTTCTCCAACTGCCATAGTTGAAGCAAATAATACTTTTTTTTTAAGATTTTATTTATTTGAGAGAGATAGAGAACGAGCAGGGGGAGGGAGAGGGAGAAGCAGACTCCCCACTGAACAGGAGCCCGATGTGGGACCCGATACCAGGACCCCAGGATCATGACCTGAACCGAAGGCAGATGCTTAACAGACTGAGTCACCCAGGCTCCCCGAAACAAACAATACTTATATTAAAGATGGACAAGACTAAGAAGTGAAATCTTCTAAACTTACAAAAAAAAAAAAAAACTGAGATAATGAATTAATGACAAACTATGAAGGGTAATGCTATGTTTTTTTTGAAGCCCCTTCTTCAACACAAATGGATTGTTTTTTATTAAAAGACATAAAACATATTGTATTGTTAGATTTGTCTTCTTTAAGTATAGCAGCTGTCAATTTTTATCTTCTTGTCAAGTAGACAAGTGAAAGGAACTTGGGCAAAACTGACAGAGCCATCTATCTACCTTACTTGTCTTTCTAGAAAGAAAGAGAGTTAATCCATATGATTCCTGTTCCTTGTGTGGGTATTTAACCACAGTGGGAAACAGCACAGGAGTCTCTGACCATGGTTTATCATGTACTAGCAAACATTAAAAGTCAGGGCATGAAATCCCCTGGCTAAAATGTTCATGTAATTTAATTACCAAAGATAAAAAGATTTTTTTAAAGATACCAAAGATAAAAATGAATCACTCAGGAACTTAAACATCATCTATCAATCCAGTTCAGACATGTTTTTCATCTTACCTATTCACAAAATGACTTAGACCTTCTAAAGAAAAACATTTGAAAATACCTTTTCAGCAAAACTGGTTTCGAAAAAATACTAACTTTTTTTTGTTGTTGTTCCAAGAGAAGGAAAGGGTCATTCTATGGAAATGAGAGGAGTCAAAGGCAGGGCTCCAGAAGGCCTTCACACATACGATATTATTTTTCCACATTCATTGAACTTCGTTCAGATAGCACTCCTACTGAAGTGGATGGGAGCTGAGTGTGCCAGGAAAATGCCAGGTCTCCTGGCTTCAGATGGAGAACAAAATATCTCTAGTGCTTCTCCTTTTCCCTCGGGGTCATCTAATTTGTGGATCATAAGAATTAACTATTCTAACCCATCAGGAGCATCTCTAGGAAGAGCAATATGCTTTTTGATGTCTAATACCCACATCCTCAACACTGAAAGCTGCTTATAGAATCAGTGTTCTGTATTAAACAAGGCGTACATGATCCTCAGCATCTGCAAGGCATTTTACATAAGACATAGCGAAGAGAACAGAAACAATGTCTAGAAAATAAATCACCCGTTTTTTCCAAAGGTACATATTTTCCTTTATGACCCTTTTATTTATCTTCATAACCATTACTGTCTGTGAGATGTTAATTTAATTCCAGGGTAGTATCAAGAAACAACCAGAAGAGGACCGAGGGTCAAAGAATAGAGACCCAAAAATAGAAACACACAAATACAACCAATGGATTTTTTTAAAAGGTGCAAAAGAAATTCAATGGAGGACATGTGCTATTTTAACAAATGCTGCTACAGCATTTGGATGTCCGTGCATATGGACTGTGGTTCCTTGGTATTCTCTTGTGTCTCTGCCTTTACCGTAATGTAACATCGTTAGAACCTGGCATTTCTCCTTTTATTCATTTCTGATATTGGTGATTTGTGTTGTCTTTCTTTTATTTTTGTCCGTCCTGTTACATTTGTACAAATTTTATTGAATTAACTTTTATTTTCATTCATTTTCTCTATTGCTTTTCCATTTTTAATTTCAATCATTTCCGCTTTTATTTTTTTTTCTTCTTGCTTTGGGTTTATTTGCTCTTATTTTCCAGGTTCTTGGTAGGAGATGTTAAATTATTGATCTGGACTTTTCCCCTTTTCTAACATACGCTTTTAGTGCTATAAATTGCCCTTTTAACACTGCTTTAACAAATTTTGATATGCTGTGTTTTCATTTTCATTCACTTCAATGTACTTTTTCTACCTCCTTTGAGGTCCTCCTCTGTGACCCATACTTTAGAAGTATGTTATTTAGTTTCCAAGTGTTTGGAGATTTTCCTAATATCTTTCCATTTGGTTTCATTTTGGTTAGAGAATACACTGTGCATGATTTCAATTATTTTAAATTTGTTGAAGTTTGTTTTATGACCAAGTTATTGTCTATCTTAGTGAATGTTCCATGGGCACTTGAAAAAAATGTGTATTCTGCTGTTCCTGAATGAAGTGTTCTATCAGTGTCAATTAGATCCTCTTGGGTGATACTGTTGAGTTCTACAGCTCTGATGACTTTCTGTCCCGTCTTCTCTATCAATTATTGCAAGACGGGGTCTTGAAGTCACCAGTCACAATGGTGAATTTGTCTATTTCTCCTTTCAGTTCGATCAGTTTTTACTCTAATTTGCAGCTCTATTGTTTGCTACATCTTTCAAGTGGATAGACTCTCAGTTTCTAATAATTTTCTTTGTTCTAAGGTCTATTCTAACTGATACTACTATAGTTATTCCTGTTCTCCTTTGATTAATATTTTTCATGATGTATCTTTTCTCATTCTTTTACTTTCAGCCTTCCTATGTCATATATATGAAGTGTTTATTCCTATATCATATATTTGAAGTGAAACAGCACACACATTTGAAATTTTAACCCATTCTAACTAATGTCTCTTTTAACTGGTATATTTAGGTCATTTACCATAATTACTGAGATCTTAGGGATTCGGTCTACCATTTTATTTTTCTGTTGACTGTTCTCCCTGGTTTAACTCCTATGCTCACTTCTTCATAAAGTTCCATTGGTTATTTCAATTTTTTTTAAATTCTATTTTGATTTGTCCATAGTGTTTTTGAGTGTATATTTTTTTATATGTTTTTACTGGTTTCTCTAGATACTTTTATTTATGCATAGTTTATCACAGTCTACTGGTGCTATCATTATCTGTTTAAGTATAGTATAGAAATATTATCCACATTTGCATTCCTTTGTTTCCCCTCCTTATAATTATTTTAAGTATTTCTTCTACATATAATCAGAATCATATCAATGTTATAACTTTCGCTTCAATCATAAACGTAATTTAGAAAAGACAAAAGGACAGTCTATTGTACTTAACAATGTTCTTACTTATCATGTTCTTTATTCCTGTATGATCTTCTATGGTTCCTTATTTTATCCTTTCCTTTCTTTTCAGAGAACTTTTTTTTTAAAGATTTTATTTATTTATTTGACAGAGAGAGAGAGAGAGAGAGATCACAAGTAGGCAGAGAGGCAGGCAGAGAGAGAGGGGGAAGCAGGCTCCCAGCTGAGCAGAGAGCCCGATGCGGGGCTCAATCCCAGGACCCTGGAATCACGACCTGAGCTGAGGGCAGAGGCTTAACCCACTGAGCCACCCAGGCGCCCCTTCAGAGAACTTCTTTAAGCCATTCTTTTAAGGTAGATCTGCTGGCGACAAATTCTCTTAGTTTGCTTTCATGTGAGAATGTCTTGATTTCCTCCTCAGAGTGGTTTTTTTTTTTTTTTTCTGGGTATAAAATTTGGTGCTGAAATTTCTTTTCTATCACCACCTGAAAAATATTATGCCACTTCCTTTGGCCTCTGTGGTTTGCGGTGACAAATCTACTGTCTTCTGAATTGTTGCATTTCTCTTTTTTGTTTCCCCCTATAGATAAGGTGCCATTTTACTTTGGCTACTTTCAAGATTATTCATTGACTTTAGTTTTCAGAAGTTTAATTATGATGTATCTTGGTGTGGATTTTTTTGGTTTTATGCTTTTGAGGATTCACTTCAGCTTCTTGAATCGATAGGTCTATGCCTCTCGCTAAATTTAGCAAGTTTCAGCTATGATTTCCTTGGTTATTTTTTCAAGCTCACCCTCTTTCTGCTCTCCTTCTGTAACTCTAAAGATAGAAATGTTGGAAATTTTGTTGGAGTCCCACAGATATCCAAAGGCTCAGTTTGTTTGATTGACTATTTTTTTGTTTTGTTTTTTGTTTTGGGGGTTTTTTTGGTCCAGGCTCTCTCTTGTTCAGATTATATAATTTCTACTGTTCTATCTTCTAGTTCACTGATTCATTCCTCTGTCCCCTCCATTCTGATGTTGAACCCATCCACTGAGTTTTGTTTTGTTTTGGTCAGTTATTGTGTTTTTCAGTCCTAAAATTTCCACTTGGTTCTTTATATCTTCTATTTTTTATTTTTTTTGGTTGCTGAGGTTTTCTGTATTTTTCATTAGTTTCAGATGTGTTTATAATTGCTTGTTGAAATATTCTATCATAGTAAATTTGTCAGACAATTCAACAACTCTGTCATCTCAGTATTAACATCTATTGATTGTCTTCTCTCATTTACTTTGAGATCTTCTTGGCTCTTAATATGCTGAGTGTGGTTTTTTTTAATTGAAACTTTAATATTTTAATAATGTTACAAAACTCTGAATCTTATTTAAACTTTCTGTTTTAGCTTGGCAAGGGGGGGGGCGGTGAGGAGACATTGCCTTATTATTGCCAGGTGGAGGCACACATCCATGTGCCTCACTCAGCATTCACTGACATTAAGGGGGAGGAGGAAGGTTCCTCATTACTGCTAGGCAGAGGGGGAGTCCCAGCATCCCATATGGCCTACCTTAGCACTGCAGTAGAGGTGACCTCATTACCTCTGGGCAATGATGAAAGTCCTGACTTCACTAGTCCTCCTCTGATATGGCCCCAGAGGGAAAGAAAGGGATACTTACTTGCTGTCAGATGGGAGTGGAAGTCCAGCCTCCCCACACAGGATCTATATTATTTTTTAAAACCAATGTTGCATTCATTGTCATCCAAGTTCACTGGGGTTTTTTAAAGGTTAATATTTATTGTTTGAAAATTGAAGCATGTCGAATAGCCAAAGGAATATTGAAAAAGAAAGCCAAAGTCGGTGGCATCACCATTCCAGACTTCAAGCTCTATTACAAAGCTGTCATCATCAAGACAGTATGGTACTGGCACAAAAACAGACATATAGACCAATGGAACAGAATAGAGAGCCCAGAAATAGACCCTCAACTCTATGGTCAACTAATCTTCGACAAAGCAGGAAAGAATATCCAATGGAAAAAAGACAGCCTCTTCAACAAATGGTGCTGGGAAAATTGGACAGCCACATGCAGAAAAATGAAATTGGACTATTTCCTTACACCACACACGAAAATAGACTCAAAATGGATGAAGGACCTCAATGTGAGAAAGGAATCTATCAAAATCCTTGCGGAGAATGCAGGCAGCAACCTCTTTGACCTCAACCGCAGCAACTTCTTCCTAGGAACATCGCCAAAGGCAACAGAAGCAAGGGCAAAAATGAACTATTGGGATTTCATCAAGATCAAAAGCTTTTGCACAGCAAAGGAAACAGTGAACAAAACCAAAAGACAACTGACAGAATGGGAGAAGATATTTGCAAACGACATATCAGATAAAGGGCTAGTATCCAAAATCTATAAAGAGCTTATCAAACTCAATACCCAAAGAACAAATAATCCAGTCAAGAAATGGGCAGAGGACATGAACAGACATTTCTGCAAAGAAGACATCCAGATGGCCAACAGACACATGAAAAAATGCTCCACATCACTCGGCATCAGGGAAATACAAATCAAAACCACAATGAGATACCACCTCACACCAGTCAGAATGGCTAAAATTAACAAGTCCAGAAATGATAGATGCTGGCGAGGATGCGGAGAGAGGGGAACCCTCCTACACTGCTGGTGGGAATGCAAGCTGGTGCAACCACTCTGGAAAACAGTGTGGAGGTTCCTCAAAAAACTGAAAATAGAGCTACCCTACGACCCAGCAATTGCACTACTGGGTATATATCCTAAAGATACAAACGTGGTGCTCCGAAGGGGCACGTGCACCCGAATGTTTATAGCAGCAATGTCCACAATAGCCAAACCATGGAAAGAGCCTAGATGTCCATCAACAGATGAATGGATAAAGAAGATGTGGTATATATACACAATGGAATACTATGCAGCCATCAAAAGACATGAAATCTTGCCATCTGCGACGACGTGGATGGAACTAGAGGGTATCATGCTTAGCGAAATAAGTCAATCGGAGAAAGACAACTATCATATGATCTCTTTGATATGAGGAAGTGGAGATGCAATGTGGGGGGGTTGGGGGGAGGTAGGAAAAGAAAAAATGAAAAGATGGGATTGGGAGGGAGACAAACCATAAAAGACTCAATCTCAAGAAACAGACTGAGGGTTGCGGGGGGGAGGGGGGACGGGAAAGGGTGGTGGGGAAATGGACATTGGGGAGGGTATGGGCTATGATGAGTGCTGTGAAATATGTAAACCTGACGATTCACAGACCTGTACCCCTGGGGATAAAAATACATTATATGTTTATTAAAATAAAAAAAAATTAAAAAAAAAAAGAAAATTGAAGCATGTATGAAAAGGATCAGTTCTAGACAATGTCATAATTAAATTTTGAAGAAGTCATGTATGAGTATCATGTGATTTTTTTCCTTCATAAAAAAACATTAATAGCTCCCCATTTCTTATGGGAAGAACAATTTCAGCAATGGCATGCAACCTCTTCTATGGTCTGGCCCCAAACACCACTGCAGTCTCATACCCTTCCATTCTTCTACATATTCTCTACATAGTCTCAAGGACATTTATTAAAATTATTCGGAGTATTATTTTTCTTACTATATTTCTTATGATCTACAATGCCCTCAATTATAAGGCACTGCATTATTTTCTATAAACTAAGAAAGAAAAATGCTGGCCATTACATTTGTACAATACTGTGAATTTTAAGATTCAACTCAACTTCAGAAGTATTAAAATATGAAAAAACACAGGCCTAAAAATTAATGAAATGTGATAATCATTGAGTAGATACAAAAAAAATTTCTAATACATCTAAGGTATGAAGTTATAAAGAATAACAACAGTGTGATCTGAACTTACTGTAACATCTACCTTCCATATTTCATTCCCCTGTCCTCATTTTAGAGGGAACACTATTTTGAATTTTTAAAAGTCACTGCTGCTTTTCTTATCATTTTACCATATATGTTTGTACCTCTAAGCAATATGTCACTTATTTTAGCACATTTTAAGCTTTTACACAAATGTGTTCTTTCATCTTTCTGAAATGTACATTTTTTACTCTGGATAACCTTCCTGACATTTATCCAGACTGGCACTGTAACTCATTCATTTTTACTGCCATAGTATTCTACTATGTACAGTTGACCCTTGAACAACACAGATTTGAACTGTATGGGTCCACTTAAACACAAATTTTTTTTCAATAAATACATGTACAGTTCTATAAATGTATTTTTCTCCCTTATGGTTGTCTTTTTTTTTTTTTTTTTAATTTTTTTTTTTATTTATTTGACAGAGAGAAATCAGAGCCAGGCAGAGAGGCAGACAGAGAGAGGGGGAAGCAGGCTCCCGCTGAGCAGAGAGCCCGATGCGGGACTCGATCCCAGGACCCTGAGATCACGACCTGAGCCGAAGGCAGAGGCCTAAACCACTGAGCCACCCAGGCGCCCCTCCCTTATGGTTGTCTTATAACATTTTCTTTTCTCTATTTTACTTTCTTGTAAGAATACAGTATGTAATACATATCGCATACAAAATATATGTTAATCTACCATTCATGTTACCAGTTAAGTCTTCCAGTCAACAACAGGCTCTTAGTAGCTAAGTGTTGAGGAAGTCAAAAATTTCAACTGTGTGGGAGGTTAGAGAACCTAACCCACCCAACCCCCGCCCTTGTTCAAGGGTCAGCTGTACATTTACCACAAAGTTTCTGTCTCTCCTACTGTTCCTGCTGATAACAAACACTTAGGTGTTTGCTTTGCGTGTATGTGCTGTTACAAAGATGCTGCCATGAACATCCTTTTCCTTGTCTCCCTGGGCACACGTTCAAGAGTAATTCCAGGGAATAGACCCAGGAGTGAAACTGTTGTGTCGGAACAAGTGTTGAACCAATGTGATTTTATAACACAGTAAGTAGAAAGCTCTTTTCCAAAGTGTTTGTAACAATGTAACTTTTCCAAAGTTTTTGTAACTGTACATTTAAGCATGTAAATATTCCAGCTACACCCTTGAGTTCCAACAATCACTGTTCACTTAGTTTTAAGGGATCTAATTTCCCATTCTGACAAAAACAATAGTTCATCAACTCTCCAGCCATCTCTTCAAAAATCTGTAACATGGAACTTAAAGATGGAGATTTTGGAGCCAGACTGTTCGAGACTGCAATGAAGATTCGATCAGTTAGTACACATAATGTGTTTAGACTGGTACCTTGGAAATAACAAGCACAAAATATTTATTAGGTATCGCTGTTGTTGGTGTTGTTATATTGAATTATTTACAGAGCCCTGAAAACACTTAGACCTGTAGTCTCGTGTATTGGTGTATTTGTACACATTTCCTTCTTAGGCTGGCATGTCCTTTCCTCCATTCTCCATCTGAACGTCAGACTTCAAGAGCAATTCAGTAAATCACACTTAGATTCATGCAGAGTTGATGAACTTCAAGAAGGCTCCCACCACCTCTGACATATGATCTAGTGTATTGCCTGACAATCATCTATTTATTTCCTATCTCCCTTCCTGCAGTTTCAGTTTTATTGCAGGCATAACTTTTTGTGTTTATTCCTTATATCCTGGTCTTTAGTAGCCCCTTGGTAAATGTTTGATAAATAAATGAATAGACAAATGAATAACTATTAACAACTGCAACATCAGTAGGACCTGCCTACAGATATTTGTTTAGCTTTGCTAAATACACTGGAATAAATTCAACTGGGATAGAAAGAGTTAAAATGTACATTCCATCTGTTCTTCTAACAGAATCTTATTAAAGGAATTCTATGGGTTTTTTTTCTTTAACATTTCAGGATAGAAGACTCTTTAAATGTGACCTTTTTATCTGTATGCAACCATAATAACCTTTTCTACAGCCAACTTTATAAATTAATATTCTCTTTATTTTCTTTTCCTGTAAGAATGTAACCCCATAGCCTAAGAAAATGTCCAGAGCATTGGAGCACAAAGCCATCTTATGAATCTACTTCCTCCTGTTTTAGTCTTTAAATTGATGAAATATATATATATATATATATATATATATATATATGACAACACTTTGTTTCTTTTTCCTTTAGATTTAGAATAAAGAGATGATTGGCTGCTAGAACATTAATACATACCTGCAAACCTTATGCAAGCAATAAATAAAGTCCATTGCCATTAACAGGACTGCCTTCTGCTACTTCTCCTCTGTCCAGCCCTACTGTGAACAGCTCTCATTCACACAGGATAGCCCCCATTATTAGACAGTTAAATTTCATGATGTATCAAGTCTTCTTCCCTAGTGTTGCTACATAAATGGCCTCAGTTTTAACATCGGAACTGGACACTTCAAAGCAATCTTTCTCTTAACTGTAACTAAGTCCTTCAACTCTCTTGACTTGACATAGGATTAAACTTTTCTGGTTGACTGGTGCTTAAAATATAACATCCAGAATTGAACACGATACTTTAGATGTGACCTGAAAAGTTTACAATGGATTCTCATTTATGCATCTATTTATTTTATAAACATGTACTCCATCTTTGTTTTATTGTATATCTGCATTAATACACCTTAAGAATATATTTGGGAGGTAGCCAGGTCATACTATTAACAGACTTCAGGTTTTTCCATACAAATTTGTTTTTATTAAATTTCATCTCCAATTTTGTACCCTCGTTGCCATTTAAAATTCCTATTACTGAATCTAACAGAATTGTTACTCCATTTACATTTGAGTCACCTGAATATTTGTTGATACAGAGTTCTTTAAGGGAATGTCTGACAGACAATTTCATTTGTGTGCTCAGAGTTTACCACAATGTCTGGTAACAACAGGTGTTCAATATAAATTGAATGAATTAATTCTTAAAAGAGTGTATATTCTTTAGTATTAAAGCCATAAAAACAAAGTTCATCCACTTTCCTTAAATATCTTTCTTTTTTCCCTATTTCTCTGTCTCATAAAATGACATAGCCCTATTTAAGATTATCCAAATTTTAAACCTTGGATTCATTTAGGATTGTGGCTTTTTTTTTCACTGCCAACATCCAATCATTCATTCACTAACTCTCCAAACACAATGTTGATTGCATCACTCCTGCCCTTTCTATTCTAATGAGCGATGCTATTTCAGTCCTTCATTACGAAGAGTGACATTAATAGCTTTTATTGCTAATGAGACACTTGTCTCATGATATTATATAATCCTCATTATGAATTATGTCTTGACTTACTGAAAGTATGCTATTTGCCGAGTATTCCCTTTTCCAGACAAACTATCGCATCAGCAAGTATATTTGCTCAAACAGCTGCACTTAGCAGCAGGAAACACACATGCCATCACAACAGTGAACTGCCGGCCATCTACTGATAGTTTTCTATGTTCAGGGAAGAAGTCAAGAGAATTGCATATAAATACACAAAATGTTTATGCTTGTTTACGTACACACCAAATGTCACATCCATTCCACATTCATTAACTGAGAACAAATTGGGCCAGGCTCAATGCTATTTTCAAAGATGAACAAGACACAATTCTTGCCCTCAAATTCACAGTCTTGCAAGATGGACAGATATGGGGAAAAAAAAAACCAAATATCCAACATTAGGTACCAAAGGTGGTAGAAATAGGTACAAAGCATAGAAATTATTGTGCAGTTTCTAGGACCTTTGGGAATAACATTTTAGAAAAAGTATAGGAATGCAACTAATATTCATCATGTTCCTCTTCCATGTCAGGATTTCTGCTATAAATTTGTTCAAATTGTTTTATACTATAGGAAATGTATGAATAAGCAATGCTAAAATTTTCTTGGCAAATAAGAAAATAATGCTAACGCCTTTCTGCAAGAAAAACTGCAAATACAGAATCAACGACTTCCAGTCAAGATGAAACAGCAAGATATACCACCCCTGCTCTCAACACATAGAAATGATGGATAAAATATGGAAAGATAATGCTAAAGAGACAGAACTAAAACAAGGTAAATATCTAGAGTCCCTAGAAAGCATGGCCTTGGGCGAAGACTTACTACTTCATTAGGTAGTACAATCCCAGGGAGCAAAAATGAAGGAAAAAAGGAATGAGACAGGGAAGAAAGTAAAACCAGTTCAAGATACTAAGAATGACTGATTATCTCCTAAGACTGTTTTCTGAGACGTTATATAAAAGACTTTCCAACCCATGGAAGAAAGGCAGACTTTATTGACAGGCTCCCATCTCCCATTGGTTAAAGCTTCACTACACAAATCTTTAACTCTCCTCCAAACTCCCTCCCTCACACACACACACACACACACACACACACACACACACTTGCAGGATGTACATGCCTGGGGCCATAGCATCCTGTGCCAGCTCCAATCAGGATGAAGATGCTAGACATGACAGACTGCATGATGAGTGTTACTTAGCCACACCTGCATGAAGGTTGTTTGGCTTTTCCAAAGAGAGCTGGCCAATGCAGCAGTGTCTGTGGCTAAAAAGAATGGCTGAGAGTCCCAAAGACAAGTTATGACAGGAGGACTGGAAGTGCCTATGCCTAACAGGTGTCTGATTATAATTTCTATAGGCTTGAAATGTGAAATCATGAGCAGAACTAAAGTCATGGTCTACAGAGCTTGGACCTCAGCAGATAGTGACCTCCATCATACATGACAATGATAATCACAAAATACAGGATGGTGGTTATCCTTAGAGAAAGAGAGAAAGAAGGGAAACAGGATTAGAAAGAAGTTAGCAGAGATTCAACGATTACCATCCTGTTTTGATCTTCACAAGAGGTTTAGGCGAAAATGGCAAAATACTACAATTGTGTAAAACTGACTGTTGGGGACAGGGATAATTGCTATATTCTCTTAACTTTTTATATGTTTGAAGGATAGCTAAATTAAAAAATTCAAGAAATTAAAATACATATAATCATTAAACTGGTACTGATCACCTTAACAATATTAATTATTGGGGCGCCTGGGTGGCTCAGTGGGTTAAGCCTCTACCTTCGGTTCAGGTCATGGTCTCAGGGTCCTGGGATCGAACCGCATCAGGCTCTCTGCTTAGCGGGGAGCCTGTTACCCCCTCTCTCTCTGCCTGCCTCTCTGCCTACTTGTGATCTCTCTCTCTCTCTTTGTCAAATAAATAAATAAATAAATAAATAAATATCTTTTTTTAAAAAGTACTAATTATTTCCATTTGGAATGTGTTATAAGCATTTGAGTCCAAAAAGTGATGTGTTTTAGGGCGCCTGGGTGGCTCAGTGGGTTGGGCCTCTGCCTTCGGCTCAGGTCATGATCTCAGGGTCCTGGGATCGAGTCCCACATCGGGCTCTCTGCTCTGCGGGGAGCCTGCTTCCTCCTCTCTCTCTCTCTCTCTACGCCTGCCTCTCTGCCTACTTGTGATCTCTATCAAATAAATAAATAAAATCTTAAAAAAAAAAGTGATGTGTTTTAGTTGAAGATATTGCCAAAAAAAAATCAGTATGATATCAAGAATTATTTCTTGTTGACATACACCAAAGGAATCAGGCTATCTTTTTGTAGTACATTTCAAGCTTGAGTCAGACGTCACTAAAAGTTTGAGAGACTCATGGCTGGTTTAGTCCAAAAAGCGTGTGACTCTTGATCTCAGGATCAAGATTACCAAATAAATAAATTAACCTTAAAAAGGTAGGGGGGAGTGGGTGCCTGGGTGGCTCAGTGCGTTAAGCATCTGCCTTCGGCTCAGGTCATGAACTCAGGGTCCTGGGATTGAGTCCCACATCACGCTCTCTGTTTGGCAGGGAGCCTGCTTCCCCCTCTCCCGCCTGCCTCTCTGTCTACTTGTGGTCTCTGTCAAATAAATAAATAAAATCTTAAAAAAAAAAAAAAAAGTAGGGGGGAGCTTTGAAAGGGTGTCTTATCTAGATCCTAGTGCCCAGTCCTTCCATTTTTACCTAAATTGTCTGTAGTTTGTCCCATTTATTCATGCATTTATTAGTACAGAAATGAAATGAGAACCTAGAACAACTCCAAGTCTCTGCATTAATATTTACAAATGAAAGACTGCATCTTCATTCACATCTCCCCAAGAGGGCTTTGATGTCATTGTATTCAGAAACAGAAGTACAGGTGTGCAAAAGCCCCTCCAATCTTATACTTCTTCACTTCCATGCTGTACTCTAAATCTGTGGAGACCCCTTTTTTCCCTTCTCCCTCAACTATACACTTCAAAAACAAGTTGTCAGCTTTACTTACCAATTAAAGAGCAAAGAAATGTTTGAACACCGCTGCTGCACAGAACTCATGGTATAGTGACCATTTAATCTGTCCCATCTTCTTTGGACAGCCCAAATCAGATTATCTTTCTCAGTAGAATACCCATCACACTTCCCCTAGCTTTGGACAAATCAATCTCACTGATCTCTTCAGGCTTTCCCTGCTAATCGTTGACCAGGTCTGAGGCCAGGATTACTTTAAGTCTCTTTGACAACCCAGGAAAACCAGAACTATAAGTACAATTAGGACTTCTTTCTACATTTTCTAGGAGACATTTCCTGCCCTAGAGACTAGATGCAAGGAGCAAGCAAAGCAGGAGAGCAGAACAGAGAAAGGGGAAAAACAGGCACGGTAAAGGAAAAAGTCTGAGTCCCACTGCAGTGACTATCAAATGTTTTGGCAAAAACAGTAGGGCCGTGTCACACCTGGATTATTTGGCACTGAGAGGAGGGCATTTTTCAACAATCCTCTACTTTCTACAACAAAATTATTTTTGGTAATAGTCATGAAATAGAATGAGTAACAGCCAGAAAAGATACAAAGACAGCCAACTTTTCTTTTTATTAAATTTTGTGAATATACAATCATGCCCGTTTAAGTGAATGTTCATAAAACTAAAATATCTACACCTGCTAAATCACACTGAAGCAATGTTGTATTTCCTTGATTCATTCTTCAGTTTTAAAGCAATTTACAAATATAAAAAGAGAGCAAATTTCAATTTTGAAGACATTATTTGAATTCAGTAAAATCTTTCATGTAAGAACTAAAATTTGCCATTGCCAAACAAAAATACCCCATCTCTCAGTTTGTACTATTTTAGTGTTTAAATTTTAAATGCAAATAAAAACTCCAAATTGTCGCAAAGAATGACAAAGTTTAAATAATTCAAGTTCCAGTTCGTTATCTTTACACTGGCTGTGCCATCATTGTTTATTTTCAATCTATTACTTAAATGCTGGAATATGCATTCACGCAGGGTTTGGAGACAAGCCATGCTCCAAGCAAGTTAAAAAAAGTCAAACCTTCACAAGGAAACAAGGGATGTAGCTAATTTCACATATGTCAGAGGCCAGCTGTGTAAATGGGAATATTCCATGACGACTACAACACAGAATACAATGTTAGTATTACTAAAAGATAAACACAAAAACATGATAACAAGAAATTCAGGATTTGAACCAAGAAAAAAATATATATTTATTTATAAATAAAAAATATATTTATAAATATAAAAAATAGAAATATTTTTAGGCAGGAGTATTTCATCATTGACATTATTTTAGTTGTCAGTGTATGGTGATGATTTTAAAAATCAATTTTCATTTGGTTTTGTTATTGTTGTTAACTTTTCTACAAAACCTGTACCCCTCCCCCCCATTGCCTGTTTCCAGATATTCCCACCGTTCCACCTCCGTTCTCAGCCCACCGCTACAAAGGGATAGATATTCTGGGTTGGTTTTTGTTTTCTCTTGATAACAAGGAAAATTAAAACTGCAATGCAGATCAGACACCAATGGCTACACTTTAATCAATCCATCCTAATCTAACAAGAATAGAGCTTACTGTAGGCAAATATACTGACCAGTTTAGAGTTCTGAATAAACAACCAATATTAATATTAAACATATTATTTTCATCTATTTACATTGTATTTTTCCAAAGTTTTACAATGAACATATTACCTTCTTGATACTCATTTAAGATAAAAATAAGATTATAAATAAAACACCCAATCTGAAGTCCACCCAGCTCAGTCCACACTTTTAATCCTCTTCTGGTTTCTCTTTCACATTTTGGGAAACATGGCAATGTTCTTTTCCACATGAAGATAGAAGGTCTTCTCTCTGTCTCTACCTCCAGAATTCCGCCAGAGTTCTAGGGATTTCCAAAAGCCACATTGCTGAGTATAGCCAGGAAACCAGGACTCTGTTATAATTTGTATCATAACTTTTGCCTTTTTTTTAAGATTTTATTTATTGAAATAGAGAGAGAGCGAGAGTACGAGCAGGGACCAGAAGGTGGAGGAGAAGGAGCCCAACTCGAGGCTCAATCCCAGGACCCTGGGGTCATGACCTGAGCTGAAGGGAGATGCTTAACTGCCTGAGCCACCCAGATGCCCCATAACTTTCGCTTTATTAAAAATATGCAGATGTGCTCAAATTAAGGTATGGTAAAAACAGAAATGTGAACACAAATATAAATTAGGTATAGGAAAATCTTGTATAGGATTTCTATCACCCAAAAAAAAAAAAAAATGTTAAGCTTGATGGCCTCTGGGAACATTCTTGAACCAATTAGGGAACCCCTGGAGTAGGTATGAGTGGGACTGGTAGAGAGATGGGGTACTTAGCACAATGTTCAAAGATACATATGCTTTATATATATATCTATTATTTTATGCCACGCAGATATCCTTTAAACTGTAGCTTTTAACCTTGGATGCACATTGAAATCACCTGGGAATCTTTAAAAATAATGCCTAGGCTCCCTGGTGTGATATTGATTTCATTGGTTGGAGGTGCAGACTGGCCATAGGAAATGTTAACCGTCTCCTCGCCCTGACTCTAATGTGCCCCAAGATTAAGAACCACTGCTCTAGAAACTGCTTCTCTGTCCTTGGCTTTTAAGTGGCTACTAAAAAATTTCTCTTTAGGAGAAACTTGGATGAAGCAGGCTGGTGAAAGCAAAGAGACTTAGAAACCTGTCCTGAAGCTGTGTCTGCTTATCAACCTCATACATTTACTGAAGTTATATTATTTGGAGATGACAAAGGGTGTTATTTCAATTGGTGTGAAATGACTCCTGCCACTAACCCTGTAGAGAACTTTGGACTCAAGCAGATCTTGTCTTGAATCATGACTCTGGGTGGCCACTGTGGCACACTGCTCAGGTCTCCCTGCAGAGAAGCTGCTCATAAGATCAGAGTTGACTGGAAGCCTCTTGCTGTTCCCCCTGCTGGAGCTCACAGCATTTATGCTTCCTGTAGGATGCTCCCAGCCAGTGATGGAATACGGCAGGAATACCAGAACTGGGCCATTTCCACCCAACGAGGGACTCTTCTAATGGGCATCTTTGGCTCTGGGATTCCCTGATGCACTGACCTGGATGAGACTGTCTCAGAATTCCATGCAATTTAAGGTTTTTCCTACTAAGACCTCTTTCCTTTTCTCTCCTTTCCCAAGTGTCAGACTGACACTATTGTCTGAAGACTCTCCCGCTCCCTCCCTTTATCCTTCATAGCCGTTCTCTCAATAAACCTCTTGCAAATTTAATCTCATCTTTGTGTTCACATATCAGAAAACCTGAACTGACATATGACTCTAACGTCACTCAATATAGAACAGCTAATGACCTTCCATGAGCTTCAGTTTCTTCATCTGTTAAAACGGGGAGTAAAAGGGGCACCCGGGTGGCTCAGTGGGTTAAGTGCCTGATTCTCGATTTCTGCTCAGGTCATGATCTCAGGGTTGTGAAATTGAGCCCCATATCAGCTCCACACTGAATGCAGAGCCGGCTTGAGATTCTCTCTCTCCCTCTCCCTCTGCCTCTCCCCTAAAAACCCACACATATACGCATGTGTGCTCTCTTTCTCTCAAAAAAGAAAAAAAAAGTATAAACTATAAAAGATATTGTGATGATTGGATGAGATACATTATCAGTGAACAAGGTAGCCAACTTTCTGGAACACAGAAGGAAGTTAATAAATATTAATATCTCTTTTCAGCTCTTATGAATAGGTAGTATATTCCCCTCACATCATTGAACATTTTGTTCTATAATTTATGTTTCATGCAGTGTGATTGTGCATAGGGTCTGACACATGACGAATGGGATAAGGGGTATACAAAAGCAGAGGAGTTTCTAAAAAAAAAGATAAATATGTGAAGTGATGAATGTGTTAATTAACTAGATGGGAGGAATCCTTTTACAATGTATACATATATAAAATCATCATGACATAGACGCTTTAAATCTCTTAAAATTGTATTTGTCAATTATGCCTTAATAAAGTTAAAGAAAAAAAGCGGTTTCTAAAGACAAATACAACAGTAAACATCATAGTAAAGGCATATGCCAGAAATGTGATATTAGTCACCTGGTCTGAGACAGAGGCAAAACAAAAATAGAATCATGGGGAAAATGTTTTTACCTTATGTATATTTCATATGTGTATCTATTAGCTATTATATATGGAAGTTTTTGACTGCCAAACAAGGATGCATGACTGCCATCAATCAACATCTCCGAGGCTAAAGACAACCACAGGTTTCTGTCTGGATTCAAGGTATATATCTGCAAGAAATTGTTCAAGTCCAAGTAAATCCAAACTGGACAGCTTCCCACAGAAACTAGCCAGCAGACGCTTTGTAGCAATCTTGCTACAAACTAACAGCACTGTCCAAAAAAGTTTGGGGGGATGGGGAAGAGGAGAAATACAGAATTATAATACTTGGCACTCCAAAATATAAATAAAAATGAAAAACTGAATTTTAAATTTCATCAGTTCTGCTGGAACACAACATTTACATTCCTTAAAATGTCCATGCTATGCAAAACCGCACAATAAAAACTACAGGGTTTGTGAAAAAGTGAAGTTAGGGACACAACACTCAGATATTTCATCAGTGACACATTTTTTAAGAAGGTAGGATCCAATTTAAAAAACGGTAGCACAGTTTTATACATGTGAAATGGTTACAAAATACATAAATACACAATAAATACTCTGCTTTACCTTGAAACAGCTCCTTAGTTTGCAGAAGGGTTGCAACTTGCCAGTTGTGAAGTGATGGAAGAGGGATTATCTGAAATGGGTCTGAAAATTCCAAACTTACACATGGGTGGGTATGGCTTATAGTATAACCCGGGGAACAAGGTAACAGACAGATAGGGGAGGGCTGGGGAGAGGAGTCCTCCTATGAATTCCCGCAGCTGCTAGATTCGCTGGCTGCAATTGACTACATTCACCTAGATCTTCTCACAAACAAAACTGAGCAGAAGCAAAGAAAATGTGTGTCGTGACAAGTTCAAAGTTCTCTAATAAGTCACTTGTGTTAGAACAATTTCATGTTTTCAAAAGAAGCACTAGAGCAGAAGTTACTGTACCTTGTAAATTCCATAAAGAAGTTTTTTTCATTGAATGGGGTATTTCATCAGGACATTAGATAACGCATCACTGAACTAAACTTTCAAACTAAATGACAAAAAAGCATGTGTGAATTAGTCCTCTGGATAAAATCTCTACATACTCTAAATACATGTAGAAGGAGGACACAGATTAGCACCTTTTGTAATACTGTTTTTTCGTTTCTTTTTCTAAGAAGCTATTACTAATCAAATAATTTCTTTATAAAGAAAAAGAAACAAAAGTGGGGGATTAATTCCTTGTAGGTTCCAAAATATATGCGTCTTTTTTTCATCATATCTAGAGTTGATGTTACTAACGTGTTTCTATGGTCAGGTTTTCATTTTTGTGAGGTCTTATGTGCCGGTGGCTTGCATTTCACCTGAAACTAGGCAAACACCAGCTTCTGGCACCAATTGTTAAGAGAACCAAACTATCTTCTGGTCCCACTTGGCCATTCATTAAATTGGTAACCATAGACTCTTAAGACTTAGATGACTTACTACTTCAAGGCTCCTGTGTCTTTAAGAGAGAGCAGAACTAGATTTCAAAGTACCTACCAAAATTCTTATGATAGGCACAGTAGACTTCAAATTGCAATCCATTCACGCAGAGTGTAATAGCTAGAATTTTATCTTCATATGGTATTTTTCAAGTTTGCCAAGAGCTTTCACAACTATTACCTCATTTAACTTAATATAATTACATCTCCCCATACCAATGTGCACTGTGAATCATTTTCCTATTCATTCCTCTTTTTTTTTTTTTTTCCATTTGTGTTATTTGAAATCTTTCCAACCTACTTTTGGAAAACGAGACTTAACCAAGCATTTCCAGAAATGTGTTACAGTGAGTGTTTGAAGAGATCAGTTACAGCTAACATATGTAAAGCACCTGCAGAAACCTTCTGCAACGGAACTGAAATTGATGAGGCATCAGTTGAGCCATTCGACTGTTGAGCTTCTCAATTACTCAGAACACAGAGCATTTTGTGCTTATTTGTTTGGTTTGGGTTCTGGAGAGTGAAACTGGTTTCAAGAACAGGCTGTCAAAGGAGGCCACAGGGGGGCGATCCAATCAAGACCTGTTAAGGGGGAACAGAACTTCTCCCCGCCTCTGCTTTCCATGAGGACAGATTTGCTCTAAATACCTATAGTTTCTTGGGCATGAAGGAGTGAGTTACCTGATTGGTAGTTCCAGAAAAGACCTGGATGTGATTCACCCAGCTCCTTCTGCCTGCCCCTCCCTGTGATCCAGCTGACTACAGAATGTAGGCATTCCTTTCTGTTCCTCCAGATCCCATGGTTTAGAGGGCAGGCTCTGCCTCTGCCCACAATTTAGAAGTTCAAATCAAGGGAGTGTTAGGATATGCTGTCCTGCACCCAGAATATTTAGAAATAGAATACTGCATGGTGTGCATTTGAGGGAGCAAAAATAACACTGAATTCTGAGGCACTGGGTGGGATCATGCTGTGTCAGTTGTTGACTTTTGTGGTTGGCAGGGGCCTATCTTGCCCCCACACAACTGGTTTTCACAGTTGTGTGGTGTACTTATAATCAGCACAGCCTGAGTGGCAGGTCTGGATTTTGGACTTTCAAGAGATCCGTCACTATGGGATTTTGCATCTGGTGGGAAACTGCAGCTTTTGGTGGCTTGTCCACAGGTGTGTGGCTATTTTTATAGAGTGAGAGGCTCTTTTTACACAGTCAGGACTCCCCGGGCCTTAAATAAAGTCACAGGGGCCACAAAAACCTCCAGAAGCTGACTGCTATAGCACGACTTTGAACTACCTACTGTGTGCCGACAAAAGGCCAAAGAGTTTTTGTTGATTTTACTGTGTCTCTCAACCATGTATGTAGGCATTGTCTTTAAGTGCACAAGTGTCTATGTTTTAGGAGTGCTTTTGGAGCACACGTGTTTGACGGCTTAGCTTTAAATTTTTTGTGCCAGCTAACATTTTCCTGAAGAACAGAAAAAGATACCTGTCCTCACTAAACTCCTCTAAAGATACAAGCTTTAAGAAATAACGATGCCAGGGGTGCCTGGGTGGCTCAGTGGGTTAAGCCGCTGCCTTCGGCTCAGGTCATGATCTCAGGGTCCTGGGATCGAGTCCCACATCGGGCTCTCTGCTCAGCAGGGAGCATGCTTCCCTCTCTCTCTCTCTGCCTGCCTCTGTCTACTGTGATCTCTCTCTGTCAAATAAATAAATAAATAAATCTTTAAAAAAAAAAAAGAAAAGAAATAACAATGCCAGTGTGAGTTCAGAAATCTGCAGAAGATCGCGCTCAGCTGGAATAGGGATAAAGAAACGAAAGAAACTTTCTCTAGGGGAAAGAGTCTTTAGGGCTAAGCAATTGCCTAGCAGAGCAGGGGAATCACCCACCTTCTCACAGAGAGAGCAGGGACTTGTCACTGGACAAAATCCACACGAAATCACCATTAGCATGCCCCAACAAAAGACCCAACAGCATGCCCAATAAGACTGTAGAAATTCTTGTCAATTCAGTAGCTGGCCCAGCATGTCTCAAACATCTTTTTCTAACAGTAGCAACCTGTTCACAGATGGGTTTTCTCTTAAGATCCGGTAATTCCCAAAGGCCAAAGGTAATATATTTATATGTGAATTCTCCCAATTGAATTCAAGTTTCCAAGTCATGCATTCTGAAAACAGGGCACAGATGGAGTGGCATCCTAATCAGATCAAAATCAAGACAGTCTATCCTGTTCTCAGATCTCACTGAGCCTCTTCCAGAATCTTTAACATCACTCGATACTGAGTTTGGAGAACACAATTTTCCCTGGAAAAAGCCTCTAATGGGATTAGGTTTTTTTCCTAAATTTGGTGGGAGTGGAGTCAGTGCCGTAATAATCTTACGAGCCCCTTTTTGAAAAATTCGATACATCAGAAACTTGGCAATGAATTAATGCCATTTCTGAAGTTGTAAAGGAACTACACCCATTCCATGGGAAATAATCCAGGCTGCCACTGCTAAAGAAAACTGTCCTCTCCAGTCTTCAGGAAATCTCTGTGGAAGTTGATGAGAATCAGAAATTGGCAAGGGTGATTTTTTTTTCACTAATTTCTTTGCAGCCACAAAGGTAAAATAATTTGATTCTGGGTTTTAATTCATTGTAATGTTTAAATCTGAACTTTGATTTTTGTTGAGGAATTTTTAAATGGGCAGATTTAAATTTAGGATGTCCAGGGTTTTTTTGGCACGTTACTACTGGAATACCTCCATGTGGTCATTTGATATCATTGCAAAATCTCTAATAAGCCTGGGCAATGTAGGTGAATAATAATTTGGACTGGGAATAGAACGGGGAGACAATTTCCAGCTTTAATACAGACTGACCTTTTTGAACCTTCTAGGGGAATAAGATGTCCCTCCTACCAGTGTCCCAAGCAGATTCACAAAAAGTCAGAGATCAGTGAGGGCAACGGCCTCATGATGGTAGGAGCCGGCTGTCTTAGTGGGCTATGATTTTCTTCCCTAAGGCAATAGCACAGATCCTGCTTTCTATAAGCTTGATGGTTAAGCTCCACAAAGTAAGAAAACAGACCCATGGAGAATATTTTGAGGTATTGGTGGGGGAAGGAGGGAGATTGGGAATATTCTGTCCTCCCCTCACCTTTCTGTAATGAGGTTTTTCCAAGATTTCTCTCCCCAGAAAGTTAGAGTCACTTAGCAGATTGATGAGTTTAGGAGAGGAACTAGCTAAGCGTAACTCGGCTTTCCCCACATCCTCAAGGAAGCCAGCTGCTCTGAGAATGTATGCTCACATCCTGCCTTCAAATGGAGTTTGGTATTAAGGGCCTATTGTTGCCATGTCCCCAAGTCATATTCTACAACACTAATTTTATCAATCATAAAAGTTAAAGCAGAATTTTGACCTGTTGTCCATCTATCTTATCCCACACATATGGGTAAGACTGAAGTATACATGTGTACATATATACATTATTATCTAGGCAAGGAAACCAACCCTGACCCTTACTGGGCTTCCTTAAGGATGAACAAGGGGAAGTAAGAGGACTCCCTGACAATATTCACTCCAGTGAGTGATAAAGGGAAAGCCACAGAGTTATACCAAAGGAAGCTACGCTTCAAATGAGAGCATCTGAGTGAAAAATGAGAGCTTCAAGCATAGTCTTTCCAATTTCACATCCACTCTGGTTTTAAGTCTGTAAAGGGAATCCCATGCAATTATTTGAGCACCTAAGTTTAAGAGACCAAGAATACAATGTTCCTTAAAGCAGGAGTTGGGTCACATAAAAGTTATGAAGCAAGAAGAAGCAAGACCACAGCTGTGGGGTGTTGGCAGTGATGCTGTGTAGTACATGAGAAGATTGGAAACTATCTTTTTGGGGACGCCTGGGTGCTCAGTTGGTTCAGCATCTGCCTTTGGCTCAGGTCATGATCCCAGGGACCTGGGATCGAGTCCCACATCAGGCTCTCTGCCCAGGGGAGAGTCTGCTTCTCCCTCTGCCTGTTGCTCCCCCTGCTTGTGCACTCTCTCTCCCTGACAAATAAATAAATAAAATCTTAAAGAAAACAACAACACTAAATCTTAGTTATGTCCATGGTTTACTCAATGTAAAGCCATTAGTCACAACTAGAACTGGCAGATCAGACTCAGAGGGCTTGAAAATTCCACCTTCCTGCTAATTCAACATTATTTTCTGTAATCCATGCACTCATACAGCTGGAAAATTAAAACAAAAATATTTTTCTGAGTAAAAACTCAGCTCAGACTTGACAATTACCTTTCTGATATCCAGAGAAAGGTAAATTAGAGTTTCCTTACTCCCCTAATATGGACAATGAGATAACCCCATTCTATTTTATTCTTATCTTCAAATAAACTAGAATGAAAAGAAAGACATGATCTACATTAATGAAGAAGATGAAAAAAATCTGTTTCATAGTTTAGTGCCATCCAACTGTTGCTAGTCTCCAATTCTTTGTACAGGGTTTGAAGTATGGAACTGAAAATATCTCAATGGTGAGTAATAGTCAGAGATTCCTAACTTCTCCCCCACTATCCCCAATAACCACCTAACTCAACAAAATCTGTTCCCAAAGATAAACAAGCTAAAGAAGCTGCATTAACACAAAAAATTAAAATAGGGTAAGACTGAGTTCTTGACTGATGTGACCTCTTGAAGTCATAAGGAAGAGTATGTGTCCAGATTATTACACACACACACACACACACACACACACACACACACACACACCATGAGCCAGTCCCCTGACTATGTTCCATTTAATCAAATCCAGTCCAGGCTGTTAAATAGCTTCCTTGACTAAGGGGAGCTCAGAAAACCTGAGGAGCTGGGCTCTTCTAGACAATTTTGTCTGAAACTTTTTAGTTGTTCCTTTGACTTGTGCAAGCCAAATCAAAAACCTTTTCTTCCACTCATATTTCGGAAGTAATAAGCAGTGGGAAAACATCCCTCAGGAAGCTCACTCTTCTATCAGGGATCAAAAAGGCACACACTGAAAACCCCCAATTTTTGTGCAGGGTCACTTCTATTTGAGAAATAGAATTCTTTTAGGTCTCCCCATCTATTTCTTCCTCTCGTCCAATGACTGACAATCTTCTTCCATCTCTACCATTACCTCATGGCTGGTTGAATGGACAGTAGTTAATCTGCAGAAATCTTTTGACCAAACCCTGTGCTGACTGTTCTGTCCTTAGATAATTGGCTCCACAAAGATGCACTTGCTGCTGAATATGAACTGTAGACGAAGGCTCTTATTCATAATTGGAGCTGACACTTCATACAACCTGTCACCAACATAACATTAACTTTAAACCCAGAGTAACGAAAATGAAGGTCACACACTTCGTTTATCTGCACCTCTCCCCCCTGAATATATTTGTGACCTTTGGATCACTGAAATAGTATTTTTCAGAGGCCAAAAATAATACAAGAAGATCTTCACAGATCCTTATAATAAAAACTACCAAGGACAGAAGAAAATCCTTATACCAAACTTAAAGCAACAGATATCTAGTCAAAACACAACACACGTATCAAAGCCAGCGTATCTCTCATGAGAAAGTCATACAGCCTCACTATTTTGTTTGGTAAGAAATATTCACAGTTTTACCATACAGAATTGGTATAAACCTTGACTGAAAGAAAAGACTAGGATTTTATTTGAATCAACTTTTGTGGCTTACCTAAACTATTGCTATTTACTTCAGACATTAACGATAAATGAATAAATTGTATCCGGATACTCACAGCAGAGAGCTCAGTTCTGGCCCCTAACATCAGACGTGGCCGTGGCGGACTGAACGTTACTGCTGGGAGGTGCTTTTATTTTCCTAACAAAGTAGCACCCTCTAGTGGCTTTTCAAAATCATTCCAAAGTACAAGCCAAGCATGTGACATAATTTGTTTACTATCCAATTACGCAATGTCAAAACACTCAGGTGAGAACAAAAGCTTGCCCCGGGCATTACAGGAAGCAACCTCACCCTGCTTGCTCTCTAAGGATGATGGCTTTTAACAGAAAAGACGTTTAAACATCATTCCTATTTCACATCTATAGTGTGTCTCTGGGAAAAATATACCTTTCCTGGCTAATAGTTTATTAGTCTATGAAAATTATTATCATTATCCCCGTTATCACTAGTGCCACCACTGCGATTAATATTAATGGAAAAGTTGCCATGTACTGAGCATTTGTTATATACCTGAAAATGTATTCATTGTTTTACATATTATATCTCACTTAAAATTCATTATAGATATAAACCCTAGGTTTGTCCTCATCCTGTGTTATGGATGAAATAATTGAGGTCTAAATATGTAATATAAGTTGCCCAAGGTCAACTACCTGAGTAGAGGTTAAAAAAAGGAAACTGAGAATCAAAACCATCTTTATATGTTTGCAAAAACTCTTACAACCCTGATTTCAATCAGGAGAAATTATCAGTAGCTTTCATATGTATCCAATGTCATGAAAGTGTAAATTTCAAGGAATTACTCAATAACAATGAAAATAAAATTGAAAATTTGTGTAAAATGCTTTAAGTTCATGTAAGAAATATAAACATTTACCGTAGTACATAAAAGTCAAATATCAAGTCTTGGATAGCAAAGCAACAGTCTTTACATATTTTTCTTCATGTTTTAGTGCATGCATTACAAAAGGGTACAACATGTATTCAGTTATGATATTTTATAAAATCATGAGAGGTATATTTACTCAGCAAGGCATTCAACAAAACATTTAGTGAATGTGGGGCACCTGGGTGGCTCAGTGGGTTAGGAGTGTGCCTTTGGCTCAGGTCATGATCCCGGGGTGCTGCTCGCCGGGGAGCGTGCTTCTCCCTCTTCCTCTGCCTATCCCTTCCCCTGCTTGTGCTCTCTCTCTCTCTCTCTCTGTCAAATAAATAAATAAAATCTTTTAAAAAAATTTGGTGAATGCCTCTAACATTACCTCTAGTTCTGATAGCCAAAGAACCAGTATCACTGTGCTAAGCAAGTTGCTGTGGGAATATCAAGAATTATCAGACAAGAAGACCTAAGAACTAAGATTTTTTTCATGGCTGCAAGATTTATCTATTCCATCTAATGTCACGTGTCTGATCCCCAGCAGATAAAACTCTTTTTGGTATTTATTTAAGGCTAGGAAGAGCCCAGAGACGCAAACAGGAGAGAATGTTTATTGTGCATCTGCTAGGTTCTCATTAGTAGTCCATGCTTTTCACATATATCACTGTGTCAGACAATACTAATACTTCAAACTTGTTTCCTTCTCTTCCCAGGCAGAGGTGACAGCACTTCCAGCTACACTGTACTTAGGTGTGACCATGCAACTGGATTCTAACCGTCGGGTTGTGAGCAGAAGCAATATGTACCATTTCCATGCCTACCACGGGAAAATCTTCCTCTTGAGATCCTCCATGTTCCTTTGTCCTTCTGGATAACTGGAAAGGAAATAGTTCCTAGGAAACTTTGAACACCATGCATCACAGATAGCAGAGCCATAAGATGGAAGGAAGAAGGCTGAATCTTTGAATCAATGCTTAGAGAAAAAAACATCTAACCATCAGGATCACCCATTTTGCAATTTATGTGAATAATAATAAATTTTTTTTAGAAATAAACTTCTATAAATTTTAAGTCATTACTCATGTTTCCATTTAATTGTTGGTTACAGCAGTAAGCATTGCATCAACACCATTATTTAATCTTCACAGAAAAGTTAATAGTTTTAAGTGGGTTTATAGATGAGAAAAACTAAGGTTTACACAGTTTACTAGCCCAAGTATTGACAACTCATAAAATTCCATCCTGAGTCAAACCCACATCTCTCTCATTCCAAAATATGTACTGTTTCCTTGATGTTATATTAACAGTCCATCCACCTACCTTTTAATAGTAATGAAACTACCGTGTTCCTTTGCATTAGTCAGCTTAGTTATATACTGTAGTAACGAATGTCCCTGAAAATCTGACATTCTTAAAATAATAATGTCATTTTGTCTGTGTTAGCCTCAGTTCCTACTGAATGCTTTCTTCATCCTGGGAACCATGCTGAAGGAATAGCCCTTATTTTGATCTCATAACAGAGAGATCAAATCATTATTCTTTTTCTTTAAAAAAGAATAATGGTAGAACTACATAGTGGCTCTTGAATATTACTCCATGCACATTCCATTGGTATCAAGTGAATTAACCGAATCTGAGATCAATGGAATCAGGAAGTATAACCCTCAAAAAGAAAAGGGGGGGGGGGGCTAAGAAAAAGAATGTATTTGATCACACCCTCACTCTTGAAAGCTAAAAGTTAAGAGAAATGTTACGAGAATGTTAGACGAAGACAAAATGAGTTGTAACCAAATTATGAAAAAGAGAAAAAGAACCAAAATATCAATGAGATTATATACTCTCCTTGGTCACTACCCAAAAAAAGTAATAAAGCTACAAACTTAATTAAAAGATATGCCTGAATCCAATTTGCACATCTGAAGAGAAATTAGAGTTCTGAGCCATCTCAATGACTATCTTAAACACACAAAAACATACACACACACACACTTAGATATTTTAAACTATAGGCTGAAGAATAACTTATGTCTTCATAGAGAATATATTACTGACTGCAAAAAACAAGCAAGCCAAATATATGTTTGCCAATTAATAAAAGTGAAAAAGGAAAGAAAGAAGAAATAGAAACGAGGGTGGGGGCAATGACTGAGAAAAACCATACAATTCTGCTTATAAAACCATAGACAAGGAAGTCACGGTTCTGTTCTGGCAGGTGACATTCTCTATTCGTTTCCTCATCTCACAGTCCTACCTGTGTTTTAAAGGAAATTACTTTTTAAAACTATGATTGAGCTGTCTCAGGTTATTAGTGTCTTATTAGCATATTAAATCAGACATATTGATCTAAATATTTTATCTCAAATATTTGATCCAATTTTCAGTCAATAATGACCAAACAATGTCTAACTCTGATTAACTCACCTCTGTTGCCTTATAAAACAAATTAGTCTGAGCATCTCTATCTTTTCTCAAATCATCTTGTACATTCTAGTCTCACCGAATATTTGATCAATGGAAGATTGAATGAATGGAATGGAAATTCTATGCTTCCCAGAATGATTTCACTTATGTATTTAATGCTTAGAAAGTTCTACAGTAAGACTCAATGTTGTACTCTTCTTTGGAACCCAGTAAAGAAAACAAAGATGACCTATGTACAGGGCAAATAGTAATAAGCCAGCACGAAACATTAACTTTCAAGTGGGGAAAAAATAAAAAATAAATCAACAACAGAATGGACAAAATAGTCGAATTCAGCAATCATTTGCAGAACATCTATGGATTTAGTGCAATTGCATTTTTAATGTTGGTATTTGCCATCGGACTGAATCTCTATGAGAGCAAGACAGCCATGTTTGTTTTAATTGGTATATCCTTAGAATTTAGCACAGAAGCTTATATGAAAGGAGCTCAGTAAGTACTCACCAGGATGAATGAATATTAAGACAGTGTTATGATTGGGGTACCTGGGTGGCTCAGTCAATTAAGCGTCCAACTCTTGGTTTCGTTCAGAGTCATGACCTCAGTCAGGGTCCTGGATCAAGCCCCACATGGGGCTCCATACTCAGCTCAGAATCTGCTTAAGATTCTCTGCCTCTCCCTCTCCCTCCCTTTCTGTCTATCCCTCCCCCTACTTGTGTGAGCGTGCACTCTCTATCTCTAAAATAAATAAATAAATAAAATCTTTTTAAAAATCTTTTAAATGGCTCTATGATCGATTATTTCACATAAATTGTCTTTTTTAATCTTCAGAACATCCTGGGTCTGGGTTTATTGCTGTGAATTTTACTAAAGAGGGAACTGAGACTAGAGAGGTAAGATGTGTTGCCCAAGTTCTCATAACTAACAAGAAGCTGAATCAAAGGGAAAAACATTAGGTAAACATATAATTTATTATGCCCAGAAAAAGTGCTTGATAATTAATGAAAGCAGTTTCCTGGGCTAGTTAAGTTGGAGGGCAAGATAAAGAACAATAACAATGGGGCGCCTGGGTGGCTCAGTGGGTTAATGCCTCTGCTTTCGGCTCAGGTCATGGTCCCGGGGTCCTGGGATCGAGCCCCGCATCGGGCTCTCTGCTCAGCAGGGAGCCTGCTTCCTCCTCTCTCTCTGTCTGCCTCTCTGCCTACTTGTGATCTCTGTCTGTCAAATAAACAAATAAAATCTTTAAAAAAAAAAAAAGAACAATAACAACAACAACAAAACAAATTTATTTACCAAAAAAAAAAATTGGAGCCAAATATTCAGTGGATTTTTCCATGATAAATGGAGAAACTAACATGAAATAGAAAGAATGGCAAGTGAGATTACAAACACATTTATCAGCACTAAGAATGTATATCATGAATAAAGGCAGCAGACAGAGGTCCTGATAATGCCAGAAATGATGGAATAAGAGAACTAAATTTCTCTGTAGAAATGTAGAAATACAAACTTCATAATTAAAGATACTCCTTTAGCCTACAGAGCAATTCTGGCACCTGAAATATCATACGTATAAACCAACTACAACACACCTTGCAATGACAAGATGAGGCCCCTTAATTCTCGGGCATCTAGGTTTTTTATTTTTCCATTGTATTATGTCATTTCTCTGGTTTGTGTGTATCCTCTTGTGTATATTAGTCAAGACGAGGGCTTGATAGTTGCCTCAAAATGATAAGATAAATAAAATGAGAAGGAAAAAATAAAATAGTTCTCTTGCCTTTACTATAGTTTTCCAGATTATTGAAGTAATCCATAAAAGAATGTTCTTCTTTATGAATAAATTCTAGCTAATAAATACAAGTAGAATGAAAGAATTAGAGCAGAGCCCTTTTGCAACCCTGATGAAATAATGAATCTAGGCAATAAGGGGCAAAGTCTGCTAAAACCAGTCAATGGAGGGCAGCTGGGAAGTTATGATGGACGGATCAGCTGATAACACCTGAACTCACGGATCAGTTATCACAAAAAATGACAACCAGATATCGTGAGCCTTCTCATGTGATTCAAAAAGAAATACCTGAGACCACTAATCAAGTGGTCTTGCCACAATAGAAAACATGAGTCTGATTAAGCCTCTAGGCCTACCTGCTCTTTCACAGAAAACCCAGGAGTTGAAAGGAACACGGTAAATGACACCTCCTGGAACACAATTGGCTAAAACCAGGATGTAGAGAATTCTGAAAACAGTGACCTGTTTTCTTCAATAAGGAAAAGGCAAGTGAAAAAAGGGGAGAAAAAAAACCAGGAAGGAAATTTAGAACTCTTGAGGTGCACCGTAAGCATAGAAAGACAAATACCATGCATTGTGGACCTTGTTTGGGACCTGATTCAAATAATACCAACTATAAACAGACATTAATGAGATAATCAGGGAAATCAGGATACTGAGTGGACATTTAGTGATAGTAAGAATTGTTGTTTGTTAATTTGGGAAATGTAATATACTGAAATAGTCCTCGTTTTTTTTACAATGCACACTAAACTCTAACATAAAATAATATGCCATTTGAAGTTTGCTTCAACATGATCCATTAGGGGAAGGGGAATATAAAAATTACAGTTGAAATAAAATTGTCCATATGCTGGTAATTCTTGGAACTGGATGATCAGTTTTTTACATTATTCTCTCTTCTGTTTTTATATTAAATTTTCCATAACGAATGATAAAGACAAAGATCACCTGATAGAGTACCTAAAGAACCTGGTATTTCCTTATCATAAAATGAACTTTCAAGGCACTGTAAGGAGCATGGTGTAACACCATAGCAATCGGTTAAGTCCCCTTCCCTAGAAATCTAGACTTAGACTCATGTATGGTATGGCTGGAAGAGCAAAAGAAATTTCTTTCTGGAGTAACATTTTATAGCACTGTTAGTTTCCCCTGTCTCTAATACACTGGCTGATTCTGGTCTGGGGAGACCTTGTCTCCCAGCTGAAAAGCCTCCATCTGTGCTGGGGTTGGGCGTGGAAAAGCGGCCGCTCCATCTGCCACAAACCCATGACCTGCTGTCACCCACAACCCTGCACACCAGTAGGAAACTAAACACTGTAAATCCATAGCAACCCCCTTGGTGTCATCCAGACTTGCAGGAAGCTCTAGGAAACTTGCGCTAATACGGGTCACGGTGATTCACGACAAACCCGGCAATGTTTCACACACTGCCTACCTCACCCACTTCTTCTGCACGTAGTTCTAGTGACTCCAACAGGATCAATATGAAGATAAAGATATCCCTAATTATTTGGCCTCTGTTCTTCCAAGAATGTGCATTTTAGTATGGCTGGAAATGTACTTTAGTTGAAAAACCTTCCCATCCCCACCACTTTGGGGAAAGGCTGCCATGCACCTGTTCGCATTCTTCATGTGCAGTAGAGAGGATCTGGGAGAAACGGTCAGCCAGTTTGGCAGCCAGCATTAGTCAGGGCTTCCTTTGGTGCAACCCTCAGAAGGGAAACATTTTTTTTTTTAATTTGGCAAATACTTGAATGCTAGATACAGCTACAAACAGTCTTTGAGAGATTAGTCATCTAGATAACAGGGAATAAGATAATATGTGGTATGCCATAAAATTAGAAAGGAAATCATAAGAAGTTGGTTATTTTCAATCAAGTATTATGAAAATCAAGAAAACACCTGCCAGACTCAAGAATTCTTAGATCGGTAGTCAAAGAAATGAAAAAGCCACAAAGAAAAAAGAGGAAATGTATTCCTCTGGTTATATGTCAAGTGGTGTTTTTCCTGGGTAGAAACATTTACAAATGATGAGCTATTTGGGGAGAAATATTGTGTGACTTTCTACTAAATTTTAATTTATAACTATATACAATATTTGCATTTTTTTCAAAGTCAAGGTCATATTAATACAGGGCCAGACCACTACTAAATAGTAAAAATATATTTAGAAATCTAAATACATGTCTACTTGCTCCTAATATATACCTTTAAAACAGCATTAAACCACAGTAAGGAACTGCCTTTAAAAATTAATTAATTCCACAGGAGCACCACAGTGCTGGCCCGGGCTCCGCACAGGCTATGGTACACACCTCTAAAACTCCAGTCTTTGAGATCCACTGGTTGTAAAAACTCACAGTAATCAGCTCCTCTAGTTTTCTCAGGTGATGGTTTGGGGAAAGTGTGTTTCTTGTGCAATCCTCTGTGTACTGCTCTCTCAATCTTGTGCGCGCTCTCTCTCTCTCTCTCTCTCTCTCTGATCAGGGCTCCCACCCCTCTGCAGGGCCTGTGATCCTTGTCTCCCCCACGTCATGTCAAACACTTCCTACCTTCCATAATGTGGCCTCTTCCCTCCCTCTACTTGGACAGTTTGTTCTCTCAGTTCTCAGATCGATTTCTTGGGTGTTCAGGATGATTTACTTGTCTAGTTGTGTTCAAGGGACAAGGCAAGCTTAAGATCCTCCTACTATTCTGCCATCTCAGCAAAGCAGGGAAGAATATCCAATGGAAAAAAGTCTCCCCCACCAAGGGTGTAGGGAAACCTGGACAGCAACATGCAGAAGAATGACACAGGACCACTTTCTTACACCACACATAAAAACATTTTTTTTGTTGTTTTTATGATGAAATGGATAAACGGATGAAAGACCTAAATGTGAGACCGGAAACCATCAAAATCCTAGAGAAGAACACAAGCAGCGACCTCTTTCACCTTGACCACAGCAACTTCTTATTAGACTTGTCTCCAGGGGCAACGAAAGCAAAAGCAAAAATGAACTGTAGGGACTTCATCAAGACAAAAAAGCTTCTGCCCAGGGCACCTGGGTGGCTCAGTCATTAAGCATCCACCTTCGGCTCAGGTCATGATCCTGGGATCCTGGGATCGAGCCCCACATCGAGCTCCCTGCTCTGCAGGAAGCCTGCTTCTCCATCTCCACTCCCCCTGCTTGTGTTCCCTCTCTCACTGTGTCTGTCTCTGTCAAATAAATAAAAAAAATCTTTAAAAAAAAAAAAAAAAGCTTCTACACAGCAAAGGAAACGACAACAAAACTAAAAGGCAGTCTACGGAATGGGAGAAGATACTTGCAAATGACATAGCTGACAAGGGGTTAGTATCCAAAATCTATAAAGAAATTATCAAACTCAACACCCAAAAAACAAATAATCCAGTTAAGAAATGGGCAGAAGACATGAATAGACATTTCACCAAAGACCAACAGACATATGAAAAGATGCTCAGCATCACTCGGCATCAGGGAAATACAAATCAAAACCACAATGAGATGCCACCTCACACCTGTCAGAATGGCTAAAATTAACAAGTCAGGAAACAACAGATGTTGGTGAGGAAGCAGAGAAAGGGGAACCCTCTTACATTTACACTGTTGGTGGGAATGCAAACTAGTTCAGTCACTCTGGAAAATAGTATGGAGGTTCCTCAAAAAGTTAAAAATAGAGCTACTTTATAACTCAGCAATTTCACTACTAGGTACTTACCCAAAGTAAAAAATAGTGATTTGAAGGGGCATCTGCACCCCAATGTTTATAGCAGCAATGTTGAAAGAGCCCAGATATCCATCCATGGATGGATATCTGGATGAATGGGTGAATGGATAGAGAAGATGTGGATCTATACATACAATGGAGTATTACTCAGCCAAAAAGAATGAAATCTTGCCATTTCCAATGATGTCAATGGAGCCAGAGTGTTATTATGCTAAGCAAAATAAGTCAGTCAGAGAAAGACAAATAACATATGATTTCACTCATATGTGGAATTTAAGAAATGAAACAGATGAACATAGGGGTTAAAAAAGAGAGAGAGGCAAACCATAAAACAGACTCTTAACTACAGGGAACAAACTGAGGGTTCCTGGAGGGGAGGGGTGCAGGGAGGAGGGCAGGTTAAATGGGTATTGGGCATTAAGGAGGCCATTTGTTGTGATGAGCGTTTGGTGTTATATGTAAGTGATGAGCCACTAAATTCTACTACTGAAACTAATATTACACTATATGTTAACTAGAATTTAAATTTAAAAAGAAAATAATTCCAAAGACACAATTGGAAATTGAGATTTGCTATCGAACCCTAGAAACTACAATTTGCCCAATTCTGGAGGAATAGTATCTCAAACTGAAAACATGGCCAGGAAGTTAGACAGTAATACAGAACAAGTTTTTTGTTTTTTGTTTTTTTAAGATTTATGTATTTATTTGAGAAAGAGAGCATGCATGCAAGTGAAAGGGAGGGGCAGACGGAGAGAATCTCAGGCAGACTCTGTGCTGAGCTTGGAGTCCTAACCAGGGATCAATCCCATGACCCTGAGATATGATCTGAGCCAAAACCAAGCATCAGACTCTTACCAACTGAACCACACAGCGCCCTTGTAGAACTATTCTTTACTGACAGTCAAGGTACTGATCTCTAGCCCTGATTCAACAGCATATTAGTGTGAGACTAGACTAGTCACTTAGCATTTCTGAGCCTCCATTCTGTTGCGTATGAGATGAGGGATTTATAAAACCACAGTGAGATACCACATCACACCAGTCAGAATGGCTAAAATTAACCAGTCAGAAAATGACAGGTGTTGGCGAGGATGCAGAGAAAGGGGAACCTTCCTACACTGTTGGTGGGAATGCAAGTTGGTGCAACCACTCTGGAAAACAGCATGGAGGTTCCTCAGAAAGTTGAAAATAGAGCTACCCTATGACCCAGCAATCACACTACTGGGTATTTATCGTAAAGATAGAAATGTAGTGATCCAAATGGGCACATGCACCCAAGTGTTCATAGCAGCAATGTCCATAATAGCCAAAGTATGGAAAGAGCCCAGATGTCCAGCAACAGATGAATGGATAAAGATGATGTGGTATATATATATATATATATATATATATACACACACACACACACACACACAAACACACACACATATACATACAGTGGAATACTATGTGGCCATCAAAAAAGGAAATCTTGCCATTTGCAATGATGTGGATGGAACTAGAGGTCATTATGCTAAGCAAAATAAGTCAATCAGAGAGGGACAATTATCATATGATCTCACTGATATGAGGAATTTGAGAAAAAAGACAGAGGATCATAAGGGAAGGTAGGGGAAAATGAAACAAGATGAAACCAGAGACAGAGACAAACCATAGGAGACTCTTAATCTCAGGAAACAGACTGAGGATTGTTTGAGGGGACAGGGGGTTGGAGGGATGGGATGATGGGTGAAGGACATTGGAGAGGTATGTGCTATGATGAGTGCTGTGAACTGTGTAAGACTGATGATTCACAGACCTGTACCCCTGAAGCAAATATATATTATATTGTTAATTCAAAAAAAAAAAGATAAGGGATTTGTACTTTCTGCTTCCAAAACCTTGCGTGACTTAATAAATTAAAAACATCGTAAAACTAGAGAATACTAGTTTAAAAAATTCCAAAGTAGAAACATGACCATCTAAAAAAGATAAATGGATTATGCGTTATAAGATTTCTGAAAGAAACTAATTGCTAGATTGGGACATCATTATTGATGTTGTTTCCCAGGGAGAATAATTTCTTGAAAAAGAACAAATTCATCAGCAAAAACAACCTTATACCTGGAAATAAATTTAAATAGGAATTAATTAATCTCCTGCCTATAGTAGAGAGTCTGGCTAACATTGTAAAAATTTGTCATTTAATCAATTATGGCTTTTAAAGGGCACAGAAATGTCACTCAAATGCAGGTTTCAATTACAAATCCTCTCCATAAAGACAGAGCAAAGCATAAAGGGATACTAGGATGAGATACTGTGGCTTAGGAATGCAGTTCCCTGATGACTTCACCAAAGAACGGAAAGAACACTTTCTCAAATAGCAGATGTCTTAAAAGAACTTCATGCAAAGCAGGTTTGTAGTCAGCATGAATTGTTTCCTCAACCTCATTTGTATTGCTTCTAGGCTGTGATGTTAGCTGAGGTCCAAAACACATGCTTGAGACATTGGAGAACTAGAGGCAAATTCTTCATTTTGTTGTGGAGAATGCAGCAGTCTGACTGGTATTCTCCCAAGGTAGGAGGCTAACCTGCTCTGTGTGTACAGTAATAGACATGTCCCAAGGTGAGCAAATTAAACAAGGATTTGAAAACTTCCCAAACACCCCTGCATGTTAATTGTCTAGTGTGGAGCACCTACGCATGCAAAAACATATAGGAATCTTTTTATTTTAGGGATATAACCCTTGATCTATGATTTCTATTATTGCCCTTTCCAACTATCATTTGTATTTGCACTTCGTGGTCTTTTGTTGTATTAACTTATCTTTATAGGATGAAATATATCATTCTTTTCCTTTATGTTCCTAGGTTTCTGTCTTATTTTCTGTCATATTTCCTATTATCTTTAATATTTTCTTTTCTTCAATTTTGATCTATCTAGAATTTATTTTAATGAATGATGTAAGGAAGGGATCTAACTTTGTTTTCTTACAGACAGGTTGCCAATTAGGACAGCATCTTTATTCAATAAACCTAGTTTGGGATTTTATTTTAAACATAAGAAAGGACGAATGCTACTGATTTTTTTTTTTTTTTGTATTTGGTGTTAAGTTTTTCCCTGGGAGATTAGTGGCTAAGGCATCTAGGTGCTCTTTGAAACACATTCTACTTAGACAATAAAATGATGTCATAACCTTAAATAATGATGATTATCTTTATGCTTATTATAATCTAAGACCCTTAGAGACAAAAACCCTACCTTATTCATTCTATATCATACAACGGTTTGTGGGTTACTTTGCATGCTACTTCAATAATAATTATTTAAATTAACATTATGGTTGTAGAACATGTATCCAATTTATCCAAGAGACTTAAGGATATTTTGAAAAGAAAAGAGGCTCAAGCTTAACTGTCACCTTTGAAGATTCATTTTGTAGGATGTGAGAACATGTCTACCAATTGCAATTAACTGGAAAATTCCCATAGGTTTAGTGTGATTATAGTATTTGAAGGAAGGAGGCCACAACATAATTGATCATGATAGCAAATACAGAGATAGCTAATTGTTGCAAATATTTTTGATTATACACCCAACAGGCAGGCCCCATCTTCCTTCATAACAAATCAGACTTCTGTTGGGGCTTTATTCTCTTATGTAAGAAGGTTAATTCTCTGAGGTGAACTATGACTGTTGTCATAATTATGACATGACATCCCATTTCCCTTGATAGTGATTGGTTCAGGCATGGACATGTGACCCAATTCTGGTTGATGAGACTACAGACAAATCTGATGGAGGAGTTCTTAGAAATTTTCTCTACTAATAACATGGAAGGCAAGAGATGAGTCCCTCTTCTTTTTCTCTGGTTGCTGCTGATCTGTCTTGCAATTACAAATTGCTAAAAATTTGCAAAGACCTGGGTCCTTAAGGACATTGTTGAGCCACTAAATCAACCAACCCAGGAACTTTCTCTAATTCCAGACTTAATCATTACATGGAGAATTAAACCCCTCGTGTTTAAGAGGGATACTTGCAGTTAGATTTTCTTTACTTAACCGTTGAAAGCATTGTAACTGCTACACAGCGAGCAGTGAATAACAGCACAGACTTTGGATCAAAGGCCAGCTTCACTATCCACTACTTTGTATTTTGAGATCGAAGCAAACTTTTATCTAGTTTCTTCTACCTTGTTTTGTTCTGCGCAACTGAAACTAATCCCAATTGAGTTTGTTAATCACAGAATAAATAAGTAGTCTCAGTATGCATTCACATACTTTAATCAGTTGCTTAACCATATCCATCTAATCCTAGATCACTTGAATTCTTCTGATATGGTTTTTCTAAATGCTTTTATTGGTTTGTTTTTGGTTGTTGTTGTTATTGTTCACACACACACACAAAATTGCCTACAATCCTTTCCAAAGTAGCATTTTATAGTCAATAAATTTTAAAATGTTGACATCTTCAGTGAGCTTTTCTGTGTAGCATAACATTTTTTTATTCTTATTTGCTACAGGCAGTAATTTTTTCATTTACAAATTTATTAATATTTCAACCCAATATTTTCAGAAGATTGCCTTTTTGCCCACTTCAGGGCATCTTTCTTCAGTAAATATTTTTAAAAGACAAACTTGTCTGATGAGCCATCTGCTTACTGCATATGCATCCCACACCCCAGAAAAGTGGCCACGGCAGAAGATCCCAGGACCACATAGAAGTCTAACCCATTCGGACTCACTTTAATGCAGACTTACTTTAATGCAAAGAGTAACGATAACATTTTGTTTCAAGAAAAATGTTCAGTTGGGTGTGGGATACTGGGTCTCCAACCATGAAACAAACAGTTCCACACAAGTCAGCCTACCTATGAGGCAATGTCTATGATTTCAGTATGAGGTTTTTTAAGCAGGGTAAAAAGTTAAATACTTGCTAAGTATCTAAATTTATAATTTTGTTCTACAATTCCTGAATTGTAGCGCTTTAAAATTTTTTTATTCAAGTTCAATTTAGTTAACATATACTGTATTATTAGTTTCAGGGGTAAAATTTAGTGGTTCATCAGTTACATATAACACCCAGTGGTCAGTCCATCAAGAGCCTTCCTTACTGCCCATCACCCCACCCCCTTATCCACCTCCCTTCCAGCAAAACTTGTTTGTTTCCCATAGTTAAGAGTCTCTTATGGTTTGCTTCTCTCTGTTTTTCTAACTTTATTTTTCCTCCCCTTCCCCTGTGTTCATCTGTTATGTTTCTTAATTTCCACATATGAGTACTCACTTCAGTTTTCATAGGCACAACTACTATCTTATTACACTTTTACAGATTTTCATAATTTTAATTGAAGTATGAACTTTCAAAACATAAGCCTAACCAGCATAAGCAGGTGCGGGACCAAATGCAATTACTCTTGGTCATCATTGTCGAATCAGAATAGCATAAGCCCCCTGGGGCGCCTGGATGGCACAGTCAGTTAAGGATCTGACTCTTGGTTATGGCTCAGGTCCCAGTCTCAGGGTCATGGGATCAAGCCCTGCATTGGGCTCCGCACTCAGTATGGAGTCTGCTTAAGACTCCTTCTCCCTCTACCCCCTTCTCATACTCCTTCTTTCTAATAAATAAATAAATCTTTAAAAAACAAAGAATAGCTTAAGCCCCTCCTTGTGATAGGAAATACGAAAACAGAAATGTGTCTCCCCTTTAAGAAGAGAATTAGCTTTAAAGAGAAACTATAAAGCAATTACTGAATTGTTTTTCAGGAGTAATGAAACAAATTACTCCTGCTTTGGAATATCTACTGTACCTTGTGATATATAAAACTTCTTGCTTGTTAGGCTAGGACCAAAGGTTCTGACATATATTATGTTTTGCTATATTCTGTTGAGTCTCATACTCCTAATATTTCCTGACACTAAATGCCTAAGGAGAGAAAAGTCTTCAAATATATGTATTATATATTAAAATAAAAATTCTGGAGTGCATGGTTGACAGACTGGACTGAGCGTCTGACTCTTGGTTTCAGCTCAGGTGTGATCTTGGGGTTGTGAGATCGAGCCCCGCTCTGGGCTCCATTCTCAAAACAGAGTCTGCTTGTGTTTCTTTCTCCCTCTTCCTCTGCTCCTCCCCACTGCATTCTCTTTCAAATAAATAAAGTAAATCTTAAAAAAAAAAAAAAAGAAAGAAAATATAAATCCAAACTCCTCTTCTTATATATGTTTCAAGTTTTATAAAATTATGGAAATTCATGTGCACATCAGCCTGACTAGTAAGGCAAAAAGGGGATGGTTATGAACTTTGGTTCACAACAACTTAAAGGAAGAATAATTTGCAGTGAAACAACTGGGTATTTTTTAAAATTTCTTCCTTTGTGTTTTATTCTGAGTCTTCCATTTTCCAATAATACAGAAATTCAATGTAATATCTATATGAGTCCATACTGATGTGAATATACTATTGCACAAATAAATTAGTGCAATTCTCATGCAGAAGAATTCTAAATGATTTATATAGATACCCTGCTCTTAAAAAAGTAGAGTATAGCTCCCCACTCTTTTAAGTGTGGACAACACATACTGATTTTCTTCAAAGAGTGTAGTATAGGAAGGTGGAGGGCAGGTAAGTAACTTTACAGGACAGAAACCTGACAAATACTGCCTTACTCATGAAATCAAGGTCAACATCAACAGTGATAAGTCATGTTGATAAGAAGAACTCTGATATGATGTAATGAAAATGGCACTTTACCTCTGTGATCTTCCTCCAAAACAAAACAAAACAAAACAAACAAAACAAACAAAAAAATACATAACCCCAGTCTAATCTTCGTATGTAAAACAGTTTGGAAAAGTTTCGATTTTTAATGACAACATAGTTACCTTAATAATAATTTCCTCAAACTTTTGAATGGCCATCTAACAGACAGATCAGTTTATAATTCAGGACATATACCTGCATAATTCAGACCTTCTTTTCTGAATTATAAAGTCATTTTCTCCAGGATTGAAGCCAATTATTCAGTATAGATTCTAAGCCTTGTTTGTAGCAAGAGAGCTTCTCATGGGGATGTGTTCAATTTTAAAGGCACACTATGAAGGGGTGTGTTTGGTGTGGGGGGGGCAATGTTGAATAAACACCTTCTACTAGCTTCTAGGTAGGAAGGTCCTTAGAATAAATAAAATAAGAAGAGATTAATTCTAGTGAAGATTTATACTTCTCTTAATCTTCTCATCCAAGCCGTGTTACAAAAGATCAAGATAGCTAAGCCTAAAGCTTTTTTTGAGACCCATTATAAGCCACTTGGAATTTTGTTACTGCTTTCAGCTTTTGTTGGGGAAGAACAGTAAAGATGAGCAGTGCTTTCCCAGATCAGGGTGAAGTAGTGATGATAGTGGTTAAGATAATGCATGCTAATGATAACAGACAGCAGTATCGAACCACTAAGCATGTAATTTAGTAAGGGCACCTGTGTGGCTGAGTGAGTTAAGCCTTCAGCTCAGATCATGTCTCAGGGTCCTGGGATCGAGCCCCACATTGGGCTCCCTGCTCAGCGGGGAGCCTGCTTCTCTCTCTCCCTGTGCTGGCCACTCACCCTGCTTGTGTTCTCTCTCTCTCTAATAAATAAATAAAATCTTTTAAAATACATATATTTATATATGTATATACATAATTTAGTAAAGAATATATATAACAAATATAAATATATATAATATATATGTTCCTTACTAATTATATAGATATATAGATATATTATAAAGATATAATTTAGTAAAAACTTTTCTGTCCCAACCACTGTACTTGATGCTATACATTTAACAGCTCATGTAATACAATAAATTTGTGAAAAAAATATTATTCCCATCTTAAATATGAAAAAATTGAAGTGTAAGGTAATAGTTAAAACCCATACTAACAATAAGTAACTTGAATGTCTGGACCTTCTCCACTCTATGGTACTGCCTCTGAAGAATATGAATTTATTTCTGATGTATGAGTAATCCATGTATGAATGATCAGCATACATGCATTAAAAATGCATAGAACTGTCTACTTGTTGGAACAAGACTGCGGGGAAGTTATTCTTTTTATGTGGGCCAGGGGGGCCCTGATGTTAATTCTTGGACAACAACTAAAAATACAATTACTAACCCACTCTCACTTCCTCAATTTTTTTTTTTTAACTGGAAGTCATGAAAGAAAAGTGAAATTTCAGAGATGAAGAATCTTCTCATCTCACCCCTATTGCTCTATTGTCAGACAAGAACATTGATGATCAATATCTTTCCCTTTGATCCCCAACCCTGGGAATGTCATTAAGGACACTAACAGCCTTACAGAGGATACTCTCACTTGAGATTTCATGGTTATCGAGGAATAGACATGGTCAGAATTAGTTAGAGGTAGGAAGTAGTCACTGCAGTAAGTGTGATGAGCATTTCACTATTTCAGAGGTAAGATAAGAGAACTGAAGTGGAGGTTACTAAAATCAGTCATTGAGCACAGGTTCTGCCTGGACTGAGTGATAGGAAATGAGGGTCAGCCTGAGAAATAAGAATCACTAACTAGAAAGAAACCTGAAAAAAAAATTACACAAATACAGTGAGAGAAAATCCCAAATTACAAGTATGTTCATCAGGCACTGGGCTAAGAGATACAGTAACAAGAAACTATGAGTGTCAAATATCATCAGTTAAACTTGTGCTTGAGAAACAGTCTCTATTTCTCAGTGTTTTGTCTTTTAAGTAGGTCACACACACACTGAAGTTAGTATTCTTCCTGTCCTTACAAAAACATGTAAATAATATCAGGAGAAGCTCTTCAAATTGCTCCGAATTGCAGACATTAAGAAATTCCCTTACAGAACATTGCATCTTTGGACAGGAGAGGTAGCAGCCTTCGTAATTTCATGGAACTCATAAAGGGGCTCTAACCTGTAAACTGTGCTTTGGTTGTCATAGCAAATTTGTATTCAACTATAGTATATTATATCCTTGGGTAGCGTGACAGTCATCATCCTAAGGCCTTGTTGGGAACGTTTCCAAAAACAAGAACCTTCAGTTTTGTTTTCACATTCACAGAAGGGAATTAAAAAGAACCAACTGTAAAAATCCTGTCCTGATAATAAGTGGACCATTTATTAAAGCCATTCTAAAAGTAAAAGAGTATAAAAACAAACAAAAATGAATAACTTCTGTGAGATACCCCAGCCCTCACCTAAGTGACTTTCAAGAGAGAATTGCAATTATTTGTTGTATCTTTATGTTAATCTTCTAAAAATAACTGAGGATGCTAAGAAATTATATTGAGTAGCACCACTGATTCTAATAAATAGAGTAATAATAGAAAATATTTAGTGTACTAATACATGTAGGTTAAATCACTTGCTTAACATCTTATAGCTGTTAACACACATAGTTAGGTTCCAGAATCTGGACTAACTCTGAATGTCATGAAATTAAAGTGTTCTGACACTCCCTCCCAGGTATTCTGAGGCCAGATTCCTATTTTTTTTGTAAGGAAACCCCTACTGGTTTTTTTTTAAGTTATCTCTAGGCCCAACATAGGCTTGAACTCATGACCACAAGGTCAGGAGTCATATGCTTTACTGACTAAGTCAGCCAGACACCCCAAGGAAATCTTACTGATTTTAAATGTGGGGTTGTCAAATATTCCCTGAAATACTCAGACTAATCTGAGGATCTCATGGGAAGAACAAGGGTGAAGAGGACAGCCATACTTTTGGGGAAAAAGCATTATCCACTGGACTTTTTAACCTTGGAACTTCTTTAAAAAATAGAAGCAAATTAGTATAAAGTAGATATTATAAAAACAGACTCATGGGATTTGAATAGATGGCAGCCTAATCTGGTCCAACAGTATAACACCTAAGGCTAAATTCTATTTAACCCATATTTCAAGCATACCTGGGAAGTCCATTCTGTACTTTCTTGGGCAATACAAGAAGTAAAATATGTCATAATTGACAAAGTCACACAGTAGATAAGATGAGGTCCACAAGATGAGAGCCTTGGGCAAAGAGTCTCTGAAATCTTGCCTGATATTCCTTCATACGCTGACAACTCCCTGGAATTCTCCTCTAAGGTGGATGATGGCTAATAAATCGGGACAGAGGCAACAAACAGAACACCTGTTGGCTGAGGCACAATTATTCAAATGCATCACCTTCTCTTCCCTTCTCAAACTTGGATACGCAGCACTTCTATCTCAGCTTCAAATAGATGAGCTCTAAAAACCCTGAGAATGATGACATCCTGAGCCTTCATGGGAAGAAAACAGTGACGACAAACAAACAGGAGAAAAAGCCCCCTTATTTTTTCAATATATGTAACTAAATATGATAAATCATCTTCAAAGCTATACCTATTAGAAATACATTTCTCGTTTAAAAATAAAGTATGTGTTTAGGAAGTGTTAAGATGGCAAAGAAGTAGGAGGACCCTGGGCTTGTCTTCTCGTTTGAACACAGTGGTATTGAGATCTGATCACTTGGAACACCCAGGAAATCAGTCTGAGGATCAGAGGAAGGATCTCTGCGGTTGGAGGGAGAGAGCTGGCAGGTGCAAGGTGTGTGGAAGTGAATTGGGGGAGAGAAAAGATGCCCTGTTTTGGAAGGAAGGGAACCCCTTCCATGGGGAAAGAAAAGGAAGAGAGGGAGAGAGGGGTTGAGAGAGTGTGGCATCGGGTCACACAAGGAAAAAACCTCTCTGACCACAGACTAGGGACATGGGGACCTGAGTGGCACAGGTTTTTTGCCAACAGTGAGTGGAACGACTCAAGCTCTGAGGTTTTAGAAGTGCATGACTGTACCCAAGCAGAGCTGCAGTGTCCCCTCCTGGGGAGAAGGAGGGCTCTGGCCGGGAGCATACACAAAGTGGTGTGGGGATCTCCTGGTTCGCACTGGGAGAGATCAGTCCCCTTCCTGGAGTACATTTGGAAAAGGGCCTACATCCTCTCCAAGGATAAAAGACCCTGCAGGTGCCAGCAACCAGCCTCTATCCACAGGGGACAAAGGTACATAGAGAGGGTGGATAACCTGCTCACTGCTTCTCACTGTGACTTACCATAGATTTTGCACACCGCTCAGGCAGGGGACTGTTTTTCTGGGACAAAGGGCACTAACCAGAGTGCAGGGAAGCTCTAATCTGGAGGAGGGTGTGGATCTGAGTGGTGCTGGCTCCTTTAAGATTCGGAGTTTTGAATCCCAGCCGTGGGCCAAAGATGAAATGGTGGAGAGCTGGGCATCTGGAGTGCTGAAGGCCCTTATTTTTCTGCGTGGTCTTTCTGAACAGCAGGGGATGTGAGATCTCCTGTCCTGGGACTAGAGAGTGGAGTGTCACCATTTTATCCCCATTACCAACAGTGGGCCATCAGAGAGCAACACAGCAACCCCCAGTGGAGGTGGGAGCTGCTAACATTAAACCCCACGCCCACACTCACACCCACCCCATGCTTGACAGGGCTTTTTTTAACTGGGGCAGGATTGACTCTGAGCCAGCACTGCAGTGGGGGAGGGGAGGTTCTCCCCCAGAGGTGCAACACAGGCAGCCCATACCCCACACCAGGTCTACTGATCATACAGTGCTTCAGAGCGTCCCCTTCAGTTCTGGTGGAGGTAGGACCAGGCTGTATTGTTTTTTCTTCTTCTTCTTTTTCCCCCTTTGGAATCAGGCTTACAGTTTTTGCTTCTTTCTTAATTTTTTTGTTTGTTTCCTTTTCTCTTTTTTGGATCAGTCTTCTTTTTTTCTTTTCTTTTTCTTTCTCTCTTTTTTTTTTCTTTCTATTTCTTTGGAATCAGGCTTACAGTTTTTTTAATTGGGTTTGTTGTTGTTGTTGTTGTTATTCATTTTCCTTTTGTCTTTTTTTTTTTTTTGAAACGGGCATTTTCCCCTCCTCTTTTTTCCCCCTCATTTTCTTTCTTTCATTCCCTTTTTTCAGGTTTTTTTCAACAAACAAATCAAGGCACACCTAGTTAAAGGTCCAAACACTCCCCACCTACAAGCAAGCAGGGCCTCTGTAGAGGGTAGACCAGTAGGAAAGAGCACCAAAACACAACAGCACAATGCACACAGCATATGCCAGAAACACTTCCTGAAGTGCCAGGCCCTGGACAGCGTAGGACATCTTCTTTTTTTTAAAATTTTATTTCTTTTCAGTGTTCCAAAATTCATTGTTTATGCACCACACCCAGTGCTCCATGCAATATGTGCCCTCCATAATATACCCCAGGCTCACCCACTCCCCCACCCCCCTCCCCTCCAAAACCCTCAGTTTGTTTCTCAGAGTCCACAGTCTCTCACGGTTCATCTCTCCCTCCGATTTCCCCCAACTCCCTTCTCCTCTCCTTCTCCCAATGTCTTCTGTGTTATTCCTTATGCTCCACAAGTAAGTGAAACCATATGATAATTGACTCTCTCTAAGGACCTCTTCTTAATAGAGCATTACTCTGAGGTGCAGGAAACATAACAAGGTTTCATAACACATAAAAGATAGAAACTTAGCCAAAATGACAAGACGAAGCAGTTCTCCCCAAGAAGTCAGGAAGATATCATAACGAGGGATTTGCTGAAAATAGATAAAAGCAATATGCCTGAATAAGAATTTAGATCAACAGTCATAAGACTACCAGCTGAACTTAAAAAAAGCATAGAAGACACCAGAGAAACCCTTATTGCAAAGATAAAAGACCTAAAACTAGGGAGGCTGAAATAAAAAATGTTATAACTGAGAAGCAAAACAGACTGGGTATAATCACAAAGAGGACTGAAGAAGCAGAGAAGAAAATAGGTGATATAGAAGATAAAATTATAGAAAATAATGAAGCTGAAAAGAGAGAAAGAAAACTATTAGATCACAAAGACAGACTTAGAGTACTCAGTGATTCCATAATATGAAATAATATCAATATCATAGGAGACCCAGAAAGAGAAGAGCAGGAAAAAGGGACGGACGGTTTGTAAGGACAGATTATAGCTGAGAAGTTCCCTAATCTGGGGAATGAAACAGGCATCCAAGTCCAAGAGGCACAGAGAATTCCCCTCAAAAATCAACAAAAACAGGGCAACACCCTGACACATCATAGTGAAATTTGCAAAATACAAAGATAAAGAGATAATTCTGAAAGCAGCTAGAGAAAAAAAGGTCCTTAACCTACAAAGGTAGATACATAAAATTAGCAGCTGAACAGTCCAGAGACCCAGGAGGCCAGGTATGTAGGTGGGGGAATGGGATAACGGGGTGATGGGCATTAAGGAGAGCACTTGATGGAATGAGCACTGGGTGTTTTTGTATGCAACTGATGAACCACTGAATTCTACACCTGAAACTAACAATACACTACATGTTAACTAATTTGAATATAAATAAAATCTAAAAAATAAAATAAAATCTATAAAATAAAATAAGTATGTGTACAAATATATGACAGAATCTTTTCCCTTTGAGAAATATGAAGGTATAGTTTCAACTTATATGAGTTATAGGTCTCCTAATAAGCCAACACTTTTCAACAGTTCTTGAAGAAACAGGTGAAGAGATTGTCAACACTTAAAAGGCCCCATATCACACCTCTGTGACATTCTTTAACACACTTATCTAGTACGTAACTCAGAGCCCTGAAGAGTCACTCCTTGGCCCGCTGACTCTCCTTCTGCTTCCACAATAACTTCTTTAAAAGTGGCCAGTCAGGGGTGCCTGGGTGGCTCAGTGGGTTAAAGCCTCTGCCTTTGGCTCAGGTCATGATCCCTGGGCCCTGGGATCAAGCCCCACCTCGGATCTCTGCTCAGCAAGGAGCCTGCTTCCCTCTCTCTCTCTCTGCCTGCCTCTCTGCCTACTTGTGATCTCTGTGTGTCAAATAAATAAATAAAATCTTTAAAAAAAAAAAAAAAGTGGCCAGTCAACGTTCATACCTGCTCCCTTCAAAACCTTCAGAAGTATCCAAACACTGCAAAACCTAAAAGCTAAAACCTAAAATCTGCTTTATTTTTATGGAGAAAAATATCACCAACAGAGATGAAGAAATCTGGTTTGTTTTTTTGAAGGACCTGTAATCCTCACTGGCCACTAACCGGAAACCTTCTCTGATAGAAAAGACATTTGCATGCCGCACTGAAAGACTATCACAGCACAAGAAAAGGAGCCAGCACGGAGGACACAACTGCAGACAGGCACCTCGCTTTGCAGGCTAAGTGAGTTCAAGGCTTGTTAAAAGCAATAGAGAAATAGAAAGAGATCACAAGTAGACAGAGAGGCAGGCAGAGGGAGAGGGAGAAGCAGGCTCTCTGCTGAGCAGGGAACCCAAAGCGGGGCTCAATCCCAGAACCCCAGGATCATGACCTGATCTGAAGTCAGACACTTAACTGACTGAGCCACCCAGGTGTCCCAAAGCAAGATTTTTAGATAAAACAAAGAAACCAAACCAAACTGAAATCTCATAATAATAATTTAGGTCGGGGGGTGCCGGGGTGGCTCAGTTGGTTAAGCAGTTGCCTTTGGCTCAGGTCATGATCCCAGGGTCCTGCGATCGAGCCCCACTTCCGGCTCCCTGCTCAGCTCGAAGTCTGTTTCTCCCTTTCCCTGCTTGTGCACACAAGCGCTTTCTCTCTCTCCCAAATAAATAAAACAAAATACTTTTAAAAATAAATAAATAATAATAATTTAGGTCAGGACCAGGCATTCGTTCTTCATTTCGCTTATCATGTTGCTAAACCATGTTTTCTCCACCTTTCATTTCAACTAATCTTCTGGACACCCAGTTCAATTCAATTTTGTTTGATTTGGCTCATCATTCTCTCCGGCCCTCGTTCTCTGCTGCCCAGCTGCCCAGCCCCCACCACAGCTTTGGGCTGTCTGTAGTGATGCTGTGGCTATTCTGACAGGGTGCATTTTATTTATGCTCTAGGATTGAGTTCCTCGGAACACTCCGAACAAAATGCAGATGTCATAAAAATATAACCTTACAAAGTGCCACTGTAAGTAATGCTTAAGTATTGGCAATGGAATCAGAACATCGGTACAGCCGCTCAAGATTTGTGCTTTGGTTTGTTGTTGTTGTTGTTGTTTCGGTTTTTGTTGTTGTTGCTGTTTTTCTCTCCCAGGTTTAGTGAGGAATAACTGGCAAATAACTCTGCATAAGTTCAAGGTAAACAGGTGATTATTTGATGTACATGTATATTATGAAATGATTGCCATCATAACGTTAGTGAACACAAGATTTGAGCTTTTGAATGCATTTACAGTCAGGTTTGCTTTAAATTTATTCAGATTAACATATATGTCTCACTTATTGATACACCAGTCAATCAATGCATCATTATTAAAAGACAATCTACTCAGTACCATATAGAGTAACTGTGAAGTCTAATACTATATAAGTAAAAAATTAATAAATAACAAACAAGATCCTTGTTAGAGCCCAGCCTCAGTCGTAACAAAGGTTGTTACCATTTGGACTCAACCCCGGAGGTGAAGTCAGCCACTCCTTACGAGCTCCGCCACCAGGCATGAAACACGGCACATTTAAAGAGGAGACAGGCTGGGGCGGGGGGGGTGGGGGGTGGGCACAGCTAATGGAGGATTTAAGAGAAGGTCATTTACCAGAGAGTCTTAGTTAAAGAGATGAAAACAGCGATATAAAGTTAGGCAGGAATCAGAGCTGAAGACTGAGCAGGTAATCACAGGAAGAATGAGACAGAATGTGTGAGCCGTCCTGAATTCCGTGATAGAAACAGCCAGCCGTTCAGGTACTTAATCCACCAAAACTAATTAAGGAAAACAGCAGAGCATGTTAAGGTCACTAGCTCTTTAGTACCCCGCATGTTCCAGTAATTTACCTGAAATGGGAAGGCCTGATGTCACGCTGGTTATGACCATACAAGAGCCCCCCAGGGACAAAGAATCCTGTAGGCCCTGGAAGTCTCAGTGCGCCTGCTGAAGTCAGGAAGCAAGGCCACCTGGTACAAACATACCCACAATGGTCACACCTTCAGCGGAGTGATTCCTGACAGACACTCATACAATTTTAAATTAAGAGGAAAAAACAATCAGATGACATTAATTGTAATAATATTTTTATTTAATTATAGCTCCAAAAATTATCACTTAAACACATAATCAATTAAATCACTATATCACTAAAACATTAGGTATTTTACCTTTTTTTTATACTAAGTCTTAAAATGCTGGGTGTATTTACATTTATGGCCTGTGTCATTTGAACTAGTCGCATTGCAAGTGTCTAATGTGGGTAGTAGCTACCACACTGGACAGTGCAGAGCTGAACTATCATTCAAATATGCCTATCATAGGGCGCCTGGGAGGCTCAGTGGGTTAAACTGCCTTCGGCTTAGGTCATGATCCCAGAGTCCTGGGATCAAGTCCCACATCTGGCTCTCTGCTCAGCGGGGAGCCTGCTTCCCTCTCTCTCTCTGCCTGCCTCTCTGCCTACTTGTGATATAAATAAATAAATAAAATCTTTAAAAAAATATGCCTATTATAGCCTTTAAATGATATGTAAATAAAAATAAAAAATAAGGGCAACTATCACTTGGAAATCATATTACAATCTAAGGAATGCTTTCACATTTTGTCTCCTAGAATTCAAAACAATAACCAATGGAGTCGGTATGACAAATATCATTATTATCTACCTCTAACTGGCAGATTAGGGAACTTAAAACTTAAGATCTTCATAAGATCACAATCCTAGCAATAAATTTGAATTCAAGTCTTCTTCTATCCAGAAGTTAGGGTACCTCAGAGACTTTAAATGAATTGCCAAAGGCTAGCAGCATGTCAGCTGCAGAATATGAAATCTGGGGTGCCTGGGTGGCTCAGTGGATTAAGCCGCTGCCTTCGGCTCAGGTCATGATCTCAGGGTCCTGGGATCGAGCCCCACATCGGACTCTCTGCTTGACAGAGAGCCTGCTTCCTCCTCTCTCTCTGCCTGCCTCTCTGCCTACTCGTGATCTCTGTCTGTCAAATAAATAAATAAAATCTTAAAAAAAAAAAAAAAAGAATATGAAATCTGGGCCATTTACTCCCAAACCAGTGCTCTCACCACTGCAAAACACTGCAGATGCTCTCATACTTATAGATACAATTCTCAAGACTCATTTTCCCTGCAGCTGGTCTGCAAGTCAATACTAATCACATTACTAAACCTTACGTTCTTCTTACTTGAACTACTGACCAGGGCCTATTCAAAAGAGATAGAATTCTTCAGCCCTCTCTCTTCATTTATATGACAAAATTGTCTCAGGAGTGTTTTAAAGGGTTCTTTTTTTTTTTTTTTTTTTCACAACAAGAGCAGGAACCTGCAATTTAGAGAAGAAGCATTTGAGACAAATTGCTAAAAGTATCCTTTTAAATAGTGAAATGCGGGGTACCTAGGTGGCTCAGTTGGTTAAGGGTCTGCCTTCAGCTCAGGTCATAATCTCAGGGTCCTGGCATAGAGCCCCATGGGCTCCCTGCTCAGTGGGGAGCCTGCTTCTCCCTCTCCTCCCTGTTCCTGCTCTCTCTCTCTATCTCTGTCAAATAAATAAAAACCTTAAAAAAATAGTGAAATGCACAAACCTAAGCATAATGTGATTTTGTACCACATTTTGTGATTGTGTGATTGCATAATGTGTTTTGCAAAACAATCAATGACAAAGTATCCTTCTATAACTTTATATTTAAATACATATAACATGTTTTATAGGTCTTTATAATTATAATGTTTACAGAAGGAAAATGCAGGAGAAGACAAAGCAGATGGTTACTTTGGGGCTAGGAGAACTGTATAGTAATAGGTGAAGATAAGGAGGGAAGGGAAAGGCAAATAAAAAATAACAAAGTGGGATGCCTGGGTGGCTTAGTGGGTTAAGCCTCTGCTTTCGGCTCAGGTCATGATCCCAGGGTCCTGGGATCGAGTCCCGCATCAGGCTCTCTTTTCAGCAGGGAGCCTGCTTTCCCCCCACCCTACCTGCCTCTCTGCCTACTTGTGATCTCTGTCAAATAAATAAATAAAATCTTTAAAAAAATAAAAAACAAAAAAAAATAATAACAAAGGAAAAAAAGCTGCATCTACAATATGACCCAGTTTAAGTAAAATAGTAATATTGTGTGTACCTATATATATGCTATGTGCATATAAGTGTATATATTTTGGGTTTAATATTATATAAATACACAAATGTTACATTTTTAAATGATCTCTTTACAGTAATGTCATGTGAATAGTTCATAGATGAACACTGAAACAGAAGTAAAGAAATACTTAGGAACAGATTCCAGGACACTATTGCCTTCCAAAAGTACAAATTGATGTAATTTGCAATTATACACACCACCAACAACAAAAACAACAATTAAAAAAGAACCAGACCTCCTAAACCACAAGGCTGCTCTTCTCCAATAGGAATTCTGGGAGGGGGGGACAGCTCAGTCGGTTAAGCATCTGCCTTTGGCTCAGGTCATGATCTCAGGGTCCTGGGATCCAGTTGGGCAGGAGTATGTTTCTCTCTCTGCCTGCTGCTCCCCCTGCTTGCTCTATATTTCTGACTAATAAATAAATAAAATCTTAAAAAAGAAAAAAAAAAGAATTCTGGGAGGAAACTTGTCTGGATGGTGAATAAATCATGTAATTTCTCCAGCCTATATCTGTTATGACACATTTGCTGCTCACTTCCTAGACATAGATTACTGCTTATATCTAAAATCTCTAAATTCTCAAATGTAAAATAAATATCAAAAGCCTGTTAAATTTGAGGAGGCGGCGGCAAAAAATAAAATAGAATAAGCAGCAAAAAAAAAAAAAAAAAATCAGACAGAAGGGGGCACCTAGGCTCTTGGTTTTGGCTCAGTTGGTGATCTCGAGGTTCTGGAATGGAGTCCTCTCCGGGTCTCTGCCACTCATTGGGAAGTCTGTTTGAGGATCCTCTCTCTGCCTCTGCCCCTCCACCTGCTCTCCCACCTCTCTCTCTCATTGATAAATAAATCTTTTAAAAAACGAAAGATGTGGTATACATATTTTGATTAAGCAAATAATTTCCTCTAATAAAAAGTTAAATTGACCATTAATTCTGTGTATTTTAAGTGATGTAATGAAAGTTCCTATATTTATGTTGAACAAATTAGTTTTCCAAATGTAAAGGTCGTCATTTCAACAGCTGGATTTTCTGACTTTTCCCAATTAACAGAGCAATGCATGCGGAAAATAAGAAATAATAAAATCCCATTATTGTAATGTTACAATGTATCACAGGAAAAGCAAGAAAGAAGTCTCATGGGAAAGTCAATAAATAGCTTAATTAAATATTACACTTGTGTTACTGTGTAGGCAATATATTTTTTTATTTTTTATTATTTCAGTGTTTTATTTTTTTATTATGTTATGTTATTTGGAAATGGGAAAATATCTCTAAAGACAGTTTATTTTCTAAAGATTTTACTCAACGATTACCAAATAATTAAATTTACAGTGATATATGCTCATCCAAATGTTCTTAGAGGTGGAGAGGCCCACTGTCTGTCCTACACACCATTTGGAATCAGAATGGCTCTTTGGGAATCATGACGTCCACATGCTGCCAGGCTGCCCTCTTCATCAGGCAGGCGGATGACTCCAGAACAGACTCCTCCACGAGTCACAAAGGACCTGATACGCTTAATACAATCAACAGTTTGGGAGGATGCTCACACTGTAATACACCTGCACTGAGTTTTTCATATAAACAGAACTCTAAAGGAAATTTACTGAAAACATATTCAATAGTTAGTACTAGGAATATTATTCTCTTAGAGCACTAAGCCGAACATGTTTCTCATAAGTCAAGTATTGTTTTTGTTTTTGTTTTTAAGATTTCTTTCCTTTATTTGAGAGAGAGCAGGGGGAAGGGGCAGAGAAACTCTGAAGCAGGCTCCACGTTCAGCATGGGACTTGACCTCATGAACCTGAGATCACAACCCTGAGATGAACCTGAACCAAAACCAAGAGTTGGAGCCTTAACCGGCTGCATCATCCAGGAGCCCCCTCATAAGTCAAGTTTGCTACAACTCAGGTAATACCCAGTTCAAAAGCCACGGCCACATATGACATGAAACAAACTGGAGTATATTCCTTGTTTAAAAATGTGAGGAGTTTACAATACTCCAAAGGGGAGAGATAAAATCCAAGTAGTTATAAAATCATGAGATTGCAGTAGACTGGGCATTCTGTAACCATGTATTATCTTAACTGGTCTTTAGCGGGTCAACTTTATTGCTGGGTCAGAAAAACTGAAGAGAATAATGAATGTGAACTGACTATCCAAAAGGCAGAACCCCATTTGAGTGATGGAAAATGGAGGGTATTTAAAGTTTACATCCTCAAAGTATCTAAGTACAATCAGAATGCTCATGAATATGAACTGGACTTAAAAAGCCAGTCACTATCACACTCTCCATCCTGTCGTAGTCAGACAAGCGTTAGCTAAACCTACCTCTGTCTTCTGTTCCCTTTCTTTCCATGGCTGCATGTGGCCAACATGTCTCCATGATCTCCTGTGTCCAGTGCCCACTCTCAGGACTCCATCTCCAAATTCTAGACTTGACTTGGCTCAGATATCCATCCATGGTCCAGTCAGCCATAGTGTGGAGCATGAAGTCATGTGATACAGAAGACTGCCTCTTCTGGAAACTAGAGGAAAGCAGATTCCCTAAGGAAAAGGTGTGTGAGGGGAAGGAATGACTGGCATCTCTACCACAGAGGCATTCATTCTTCACCATCCCACATGTCCCAGTCTTTGCCCTCGTTCTGCGCACAGCACACCACAGCATCTGTCAATGATCAGCTCAAAGGTGAACACAGTGGTACCAATCAGCCTTGGCATTGCCTCAGGAGTGTAAGTTATAACACGCCTCCGTCATAAGACTGTGTGTTAGTTGGGATGTGTGAGGTCACAGAAAGCTCTCTTTTAGGGATGACTGGGTGGCTCAGATCATGATCCCAGGGTCCTGGGATCGAGCCCCACATCGGGCTCTCTGCTCAGCAGGGAGCCTGCTTCCTCCTCTCTCTCTCTCTCTCTCTCTCTGCCTGCCTTTCTGCCTACTTGTGATCTCTGTCTGTCAAATTTTAAAAAAATTTTTCTTTTTAAAAGAAGGCTTTCTTTTAGACTCTGCTACTGGTATGAAATTCTTACCGTATCCCCTATAATCATCTCAATGGGAAATCAAGTATCCCACATTCTCAAGTCAGCCTTCCTATAAGCAAAAATAAAAAAATAAAAAGCTCTGCTACAAGCAGAAGAAATTACACGGTTACCTATACGCAGAATAAAAACAAATAGGTGTGTGTCAATCAGTATATTCTATTCCTATATTCTTTAGTTAGTATACTGCCTCTGAATATTTCTGCCCAGGCACCTGAGGTCAATTTTTCTTCTATCATTCTGAAGTCTGCGCTCCCTCAAGACCGCCAGTACTTCTATTCTACATCTGATGCGAGCTGACTTTCTCTTTCCTGTCCCTCTTGATCTCTGCTGTTTTTGACAATTCTGACCAAGGCCTTTTCTAATTTCCAGGTCCTCATACAGATCCTTGAGTTCTCCTTGAGCCACTATTCCTAAGATCCAGAGCCATCTTCCTCCACTGCATAAACTAATCAGCATGTTCCCTTATTTACTACAACTACTATTTACTGGTGGCAATAAACACTTTATTAGCAGTAGTAACACTGGGAGTAACTAAGCACCTGATCACTGGTCCGGAGAATAACTACAATGGAGAAATTCGAATTTTGTCTTTAATTTATCGGTACCTCTTGTTATAAGGCAACATCACCATAAACGGCTCTGAAAATATTTTGTTATAACAAATGTGAGGGGAGTCTGGGTGGCTTAGTCAGATAAGTGACTGCCTGCAGCTCAAGCCATGATTCTGGAGTCCCATGATAAAGTCCTGCATCAGGCTCCCTGCTTAGCAAGGAGTCTGCCTCTCCCTCTGACCCTCCCTCCCCCTGCTCATGCTCTTTCTCTCTCTCTCAAATAAATAAATTAAATATTTGAAAAACAAATGTGAGCATCATATTCTACTCTTCTTAAACATCAAGCAACAAAATTCTTTAAACTACTGGACCAAATAAGAGAATAAGAAGATAAAATATCTTTTTTTTTTCTAAATAGAGACAATTCAAGAAAAAACATCTGAGATCAAAAGATAGGTATGGTATCAAGAAATGGCAAGTAAGAAAATAAGTTACTTTCATATGTCAAAGCAATGCTATTACATTCAGCATGTCCAATAATTGTGATTTAAAACAGAGCAGAGTCCATTTATTCATAACCACCATTTATAAATGCCTACCTTATGCAGATGCTGTGCAGGACAAATTAAAATTAAAATCATAGCCCTTGGGAACTTGAACGTCTAATTGAGAATTGAATGCATAATAAACAGAAAGGGTCACTCACCACTTTTTTATCCTAAATACATTCTATCACATTTTAACCAGCTAAAAGCATTATACCTTTTTCTCCCTGACTTGATTGACAGCTTAGCTGAGCACAGAATTCCAGATTGGAAATCATTTCGATCAGAATTTTGAATATGTCACTCCATTATCTTCTGGTATTCAAGGTGGCTCATGAGAAAATGTGTACAGTTTTGAACCTTGGTCAGTTTTCTTCTTCCTCAGAGACTTTTCTCTTTGTCAATTTTCTGGAATTTCATGATAATATACCACCATGTGGATCCTTTTCTTATCCTTTGTTCTGTGCTCCCTCATGGGTCCCTATCAGTCTGTCCATCTGTAACCTTCAGATATGGTATGTTTCCCTGATAATTCTTCCCCGTTTTTATCCCCTTCTGTGTTCTCTATTCTCTCTGCTTATTCTATTTTCTTGATAGGGGAACTCAAGAACTTACTTTCTGTTGCCTTTAATTAAACTCTAAATAGAGAACATATTCTTCTACGATTATAATACCGAAATGTCAATGAACAAAATAGATAATTATTTGGCAAATGCCTAGTAAAGGATGGTGTCAGCCAAGTTCATCCATGGCATCGAGCAGCAGCATCTACACGGCCAGGGCGTGGTCAGTGTTTGGGGATGGAGGTAAACATCCGCAATCCGTGCATCCCTTTGATTTCTTCTTTCAGAGGCTGCTTTACCATCTGGGGCTGCTGGACAGTTTTCTTCTCCTTAAACTCTTCTGTCTTGATCCGGATTTCATACATCGCCCCACAGCCTCCTGAAATGTCGGTGACTTTGGTAGTTGTAGCTCCGGAAAACCTTGAGAATTTGGGTCACTTTGGGATCCCCCTCAGTTTTCGAGGCAAACATCCGCTGGGCACAGTGGAGAAGAGGAAGCCCGCGGATCCCATGAAGTAGCCATGCTGTAGCAGCCGGGCTCCACACCACCATGCCTATCTTTCCTCAACTTTTTCACCTCTTTGGTTGTTTTACTTGTAAAGTTTCCTCAACTATATCTTTCAAAGGGTCTATTAAATGTTCGATTTCCAGTCCCATCGTTTTCATTTCCAAGAATTCTACTTTGTTTATTCAATGTGATTCAACAGTTTTTATTTCTAAGAATTTTAGTTTATTTGATGGCCTTTTTTGTTTCATTTATAAAATATATTTTCTCATCTGCTTAGTGATATTAATTACAGTGTTCATTATTTGACTTCGTTCTTTATATTTTTCATCTACCCTCTGTTCTTTATTTCTACAGATTTGTTTATGTTCCAAAAGAAACTGCCTCAAATATCTATGGGTCCTTGGTTGCTGATTTTTAAGAATGAGGCACTAAAAAACTGAGTAAATGCTGTGTGTGTAGACAGGATTTCTTGACTGCTGCATTGACGTGGATCTGATGGGGTCATCCCACTGGACCCCTAATGGCCCACATCTGCAGACATTTTCTCTTAGATGTAAATTTCAAGAGAGAAATCCTCCAGCTCTTACCTAGGAGTCTGTCGGTATCATGAGAGCTCACTTAGGAAATGAATAGAAGGGAATTTCATGGTACAATATGTAGATTTTAATTTAATACCTTTGTTTTCTCTATGTTTGTCTTGCTTTCAGTTGTGCTCAAGTCCAAAGTCTGCTTGGTTTACCTCTCTAGAAATTAAACCTCCGTCTTCTATCGGCATGGAGAAGGGGCTCAGCAAACTGCGGAAGTGAATCATAAGACCTAACTGCTTTTATACAGACTTTCAACCCATCCTTATTGGTTGGCCCTACTTATCGCACCTCCCTCTTTTCAGAAGTACCTGTAATTGCTAAGCCTAATTTTCTAGGGCTCTGAGGCAGACTCAGCTGACCTCTGCGTTTCCCTCACTGCTAGCCTGAGTTTCAGATTCCTTGCTCTAAGTCTGTTACTGTCCATATGGATAGGCAATAAAGATGGCCAGTTTTTTTGGCCCATTTGTTCTATTGAAACTACTACTTTGACTAATAAAATATGGCAGAAATGGAGCTGTGCCAACTGTAAGACCCAGGCCCTGAGGGACAGCCTCCATATCCCAGCTCTTGGACATTCACTGTAGGGGCCTGAGCTCCTGGGTAAACAATCCAACCACCCTGCAGGACAGGCAACATGTAGAACCCTGAGTGAGACTACATGGAAAGAGAAAGAGATCCAGGTGGGCTCAGACTCCAGATCCCTGCTCAGGTGCATGAGTAAAGCCATCCTGGACACACCAAATCAACCTAACTGCCAGATAAACAGCCCTCAGGGATCATAGTCAACGCCATGTGAAGTGTAGGAATTGCCCAACTGAATCTTGACCAAAGTTTTTGTAGAGTTTGATAAAATATTTGCTTTAATCCATTCACTTTTGGGATAGTTAATAATGTTAGCCACAGATTACCAGAAGAATCTGTTTTTCCCTTCCAAATTATGTTGTATTCTTCTCCCCTCCTGATCTTTCTGTCCTTAAGACTTACGGCGCTTTTTTTGATCTCTACATTGTTATTTAGGGAGCGTTCAGTGGCAGTGGTACAGAACACGCATACGCTGTCCACACGCCTAAGGAGAAGTCCCCTCAGTTATTGTTTCATCTCTTTTGTATTCTGAAGTATGATTTATTTGGGGTATATTTCATTGTTAGGTTTTTGTCAGATTTTCAAAACATAAATGGAAAAGCCTGATGGCATAAGCTATCTCTTCCATTAATTACACCTCCACAAACCAAAGTCATTCTGATAAAACAATTACATTCCTTCTGGTCTACCAACACATTTGCGATATTAAGATTGAGCCATATTTCTAACAAAGTTTAGCATTCATTATTCTTCCCAGAAAAGCCAATGACAGATAACAGCAATGAATTTAATGCCACATGTCAACTCATTTTACAGAACTAAAGAGACTGTCCTTCATTTAAATCTTTTTTTTTTAATAGTTAAGGAAATGTCTAATCTCATCTTTTAGCCCGATTCCTGACAGGATCCATCAGGACTTGGTAAAAACTGGATCAAATTAATGCTTTCTGGCATGCATTAGCAGCCAGCAAGGTCGTTCATTAGTGTGTGAAATAAACCCAGCATTATAAAGAGACAGAGGTACCATATGAGAAAAGAACACACTAGAGCTTCATCCCAATCACCCCTGCACCCCAATCTAAGTTGTAACACATGAGCCTCTTCAGGAACATGGTATTAGGTGGGAGCACAACCAACAACAGGCACTCTGATATTCCTTAGAAGTCAGCATTCTCCTGACATATGGCTAAACAGCCATTACAGTGGCATAGGGATTTACATGAGTCTGTGACTCCTGCTACCAAAAGCCGGATTATAACCGAGAATTAGGGAGTAAGGGAAGATGAAGGAAAGGTAACCCTAAAAATGTCTGTATTTCAAAGCAAGTGCTCAAAAGACATTAGTTTCCTGACCCATTCTCTTGTTCCCCTGTGGAACTATCTGATGAACATTGCATGTGGACCCAACTCAGGAGAAGAGGAAGAATAGGGATTCTGGAGAATGGGCTGTACGATGTGCTACAGTCCAGTGCTTCTCAGGCTACTGTGCATACAAATTATTGAAAACATTGTTAAAATGTAAAAATGCAGATTCTGATTCACTAGGTCTTGTTAGTGCTGAGAGTCTGCCTTACTAATAAGATCCAAAGGGGCGCCTGGGTGACTCAGTGGGTTAAAGCCTCTGCCTTTGGCTCAGGTCATGATCCCAGGGTCCTAGGATTGAGCCCCGCATCGGGATCTCTGCTCAGCAAGGAGCCTGCATCCCCCCCTTCCCCACCGCCTGCCTCTCTGCCTACTTGTGATCTCTGTCAAATAAATAAATAAAATCTTTAAAAAAAAAAAAAGAATCCAAAGGCTTCTGGTCCACAGAACACACTCGAGAAGTGAGACTACAATCAGATGTTTATATATTTCTCTTCTTTCATTAAATTTCAGATCTCATCCTCCTAGTATACCAACAAAATTGAGAAAAGATTTTACCAAGGGTATAGGGCAAAAGAGCACAACATAGCCACTTAAAAATTAGGTCTATTATGTACCCTTACATACCTCACTCTTTTAGTATGCTTTTTTTTTTAGCTCTATAAAAAATGTTATCATCTATAATCTTCTGAGACTTACTTTTTTTCATCGTGTTTCTAAAATTTATCCATAAAGTTGCAGCTTCAACAATAATGTTCTGATTCTTACCCGGGAGGTGTGTTCGTTAAGTGTTCATTTTACTACTATGCTTCAAGATTAAACATCACTATATATTTTTTATATGTATCAAGTGTTACAGTCTTTTTAAATTTTTTAACTTATTTATTTGAGAGACAGAAAGCGAGCAAGCAAGAGAGAGGGATAGAGCACACGCACAAACTAAGGGAGGGGCTGAGGGAGAAGCAGACTACCCGCCAAGCAGGGAGCACAACGTGGGGCCCAATTCCAGAACCCCAGGATCATGACCAGAGCCGAAGGCAGATGCCCAAATGACTGCGCCACCCAGGCGCCCCTCAAGCATTGCATTCTAAAAACATTTCAACTAAATATTTGTCATCTCAGCTCTTCAACTTCCTAGACCCATTGACACCACCAGCAGCACCTTAGTTCTGACCATCTACTCCATGGAGCCCAAAGACCATGTCCCTCAGCTCCAACCCCCCTCCCTCTTTCCTCTCATTTGCTTTCCTCTAATTGAAGCTCTTAATCCTTCAATCCCTATACTGATCTTTCTACCTGTATTACTCAACTTGAACTTGTGACAGACCACTGCAGTGTCTCAGCAACTTTATTCAATAATATAATATTCCTGCTCATGTAAAACCCAGAGCTGAAGTTCCTGACCAGGAGATCTTGCAGGCAGTTCTTCTAAGTGCTCAACTCTGGACTCGGGATATTTCCATTGTGTGTTCTGCCATATCAAAAGCCTTCTGTGACTGCTGTGTGGTTAGAGGGGAAAGCACAAGGAAGATTGCAGAAGGGCTTTCTATGGCCCAGAAGTGGCATATGCCACCTCCACTCACCTTCCGTTGGAAGAGCTCAGTAACACTGTCCACTGGACACAAAGGGATACTGGGAAATATATTTTCTCCTGTGTGCCCAGGAGAAAAATAAAATCATTTTATAAACAAAGACAAAAAACACAACTTACCCACTCTCCCTTCCGCCATACACAGTGCCTTAAAAACTAAATACTGGGTAACATTCATGAAATGAATTCGCAGGATCCTTACCCATGTAGGGGGATATAATCTGACTGCGTACACCTGGTTCCTTGAGTAACTGCTAAATATTTTGAAGCTCCACTTTCTTTTATTGGTTAAAAAATATGTTCCTATATAATTGAAAATCAATAAAATATTCTTTGAGAACTACCTTAGGACCAGAAATTAAATTATAGTCCCTGTTCTCCGAAGGCTTACAATCCAGTTAGGAAAAAAAGATACCAGCTGTGGAATAATACAGACTCTAGATATCAATTTTAAAATAACACAAGACCAGTTGCCAAATGGTTGTCGCAAACTCTATAGAATATAAATTTTGATAAGATGTAATAAAGTATGGCTGGGGAAATCTAGAATCCTTTGAAAAGATAGATGATTGATTGTTCGATGATAGATAAATAGGTAGATAGATAGATAGGATAGAACCTTTCCTCCAAAAGGTACAAGACACTCTCGTGATACATAGAAAAGTACAAATAGAATTCAATGTATTTTATTAGCTTGACCTATACTGAAATAGGCCCATTTATCCTATAGCTCAGTTCCTAGTATAGTTTATGTCCCAGTAAAAATAAGATACTATAATGTTCTACTCTGTTATGATTCCATTTTATATTAAACTTTCCCTTGGTAATAAGGAAACAGGCAGGTTCATTCATCCCACAGGGCCTCTAAATTCAGTAGACAACATCCTGTATTGCCCTTAAAATTAATCACATCCCAGAGTGCCTCAAAATGAACTTTAGCAAATAATGCAACTGTGATAAAATTTGCATATCAGATTTACAATGTGTTCAAGGATTCTATTTTCCCCCATCTCAGCATTTCTACCCTAAATGAAATTGCACATATCTGGTAAGAGCAAAGATGAAGTGTGCTGCAAGAAATGTCAACCTTTCTAAAAGAAGCAGATATGTGTGACTTGTGCTCTGGGACCACAGTAACAGTGTTTAAGCAGATGGCAAAGCTGCATGTAGATTTGCAGTTGTGGTTTGGAGCAGGACACACAGATTATCTAGCAAATAAGATCTTCTCATACTGACAGTTTCATAACAGGAAGTGGAGCCATTTAGAATTATTAAAGGGAATAGTTGTTGCTCATGTTAACGAGTGTGGGAAATACACCTGGCATTTCAAAAAGATAGAGGAGCCATCCCAACCCCTCTTGCACCCCAATCCAAGTTGTAAGACATAATCCTCTTCAGGAGCATGGCATTAGGTGGGAGTGTAACCAATAACAAGAGGTCCAAGGGGTATTTTCCTAGAAGTCAGCTGGCTACTGACATATGACCAATTACAGAAACTTAGGAATTTATATGAGTCATATAAATTCACTTATAAGAATTCTCACATACCCAGGACAAGCCAAAGGAAAAATCCAAAGGGATTCTCACCCTAAAGTTCCATTCACCTGTCCCATCCCCATGACAAACTTTTCTCTCCTGCCCCTACTACAGACTCCTGATGGCCTCCAGCTCTCTTCCTCCATCAAAACGTACCCTTAGAAAGAGATCTGCTACCAGCAAGCTGCCTATCAGTACCCTAGGGCTTTACTTCTCAAATAAGAAGCATGGAGAATGTGGGGCCCCTGCCAAGGAGCGGTGCTCCTGTGGGCACACAACATCTCAGAGTAAAACAGGTCATGCATTGAGAAAGTCAGATTGATTCAAGGTAGAAGACTTTTCTGTTGTTAAAAAACACACAACTAAGGTTAAATTTACGTTTAAATTAATTCTAAAGATAAACTCTCCATTTCATATGGATCCTAATTCATATGGATCTCAGGTCCAGACCTACAAATTCACCTTCTTCTGCCCTGATGGATAATTGGGAGGAAAATTTTGAGAAACACTGTCTCCACACTTGTACTATGTTTAGATCTACTTTAATTTTCAACCCAGTCTTGTTACTTTCCAATGAGTTGGGAGTTATATCGGTAGAGGAAGCTTTCTTATCCACTTTTTCCTGCATGAAAACACCTGGGGATAAGATACACTAGGATGGCTAAGACAGAGAGTGATGTTCAACAGAGTATTAGAATCTTGGCAAAAAGCTGATTATGATCCTTCTCTCAGGAGGGGATACTCTATTACCTCACCCCATACTTCTACCTTATTCATTGAGCCAATAAACATTTAAAATCAGTTCTCTGTAAGTCAAATGCTATGCAATCATTAAGAAACTTACATATGATTCAGGCTGGGGATAGGGAAGGCCATGAAACTTTATTGTAACGTACTGCAACAATCAAAACTCATGGACCTTCGAAATGGCCTTAGACCTTAGATATGTGTCTAAAAATCAAGAGAATACGAGAATAACAACCAAAGCAAATCCAGGGATGATGCAGATGTTGGAGTTAGCACTTAAGTCCCCTTCCATTCTTCACTGTTGCCTCGCTTTGTCTCAACTCAGCCATGAGCAAGTCCAGGAGACCAGGACATACAGCCTACAGGACTCAGACACCAGCATACAACACAGAGCAGCATATGCCTAAGGAGGAATCTGAGGACAGACTGTCCCAGGATTGACACAGAAATCATATAGAATAATGACTGCAGAATGGTTACTAAGTTTGGCAAATATAAAGTCAATGATGACCAATCTTTGAGATACTAAGAAGTACTTAGGAAGAGTTTGTGAGTAAGAAAACAGAGAGTAAAGCATACAGTACTAGAGCCGATAGAGAGTAGATTTAAGAATACAAATTTAAAAACTAACCTCGGTGGTGAGGATATGGAGAAAGAGGAACCCTCCTACACTGTTGGTGGGAATGCAAGCTGCTGCAGCCACTCTGGAAAACAGCATGGAGGTTCCTTAAAAAGTTGAAAACAGAGCTACCTTATGACCCAGCAAGTGCACTACTGGGTATTTACCCCAAAGATACAAATACAGTGATCCAAGGGTACCTGCACCCCAATGTTTATAGAAGCAATGTCCACAATAGCCAAACTATGGAAAGAGCCCAGATGTCCATCAACAGATGAATGGATAAAGAAGATGTGGTATATATATACAATGGAATACTATGCAGCCATCAAAAAAACAAAATCTTGCCATTTGCAACGACATGGATGGAACTAGAGGTTATTATGTTATGCAAAATAAGTCAATCTGAGAAAGACAATTATCATATGATCTCTCTGATATGAGGAATTTGAGAAACAAGACAGAGGATCATAGAGGAAGGGAGGGAAAAATGAAACTAGAGAGGGAGAAAAACCATAAAGGACTCTTAATCTCAGGAAACAAACTGAGGGTTGCTGGGGGGTAGGGCTTGGAGGGATGGGGTGATTCGATGATGGACACTGGGAGGGTATGTACTATGGTGAGTGCTGTGAATTGTATAAGACTGATGATTCACAGGCCAGTACCCCTGAAACAAATAATACATTATATGTTAACAATTTTTAAAGATTTTATTTATTTATTTGACAGATCACAAGGAGGCATAGAGGCAGACAGAGAGAGAAGGGAGGAAGCAGGCTCCCCGCCGAGCAGAGAGCCCGATGCGGGGCTCAATCCCAGGATGCTGGGATCATGACCTGAGCCGAAGGCAGCGGCCCTAACCCACTGAGCCACCCAGGCGCCCCTATGTTAACAATTTTTAAAAAGAAGTAAAAGAAAAACATTTAGAACAACACAAATGTAAACTAAATTAAAAAATACATTAATAAAGATTTTTAAATAAATAAATAAAAGACTAAACTTGGGAGAGCACCTGGCTATAGCATGTGACTCTTGGATCTCAGATTCATGAGTTCAAGCCCCATATTGGGTCATGGGTTTAAAGCTTACTTTAAAAAAAATTAAGTGGGAAGAGGGCACCTGGGTGGCTTAGTGAGTTAGGTGTCTGATTCTTGATTTCAGGTCAGGTCATGATCTCAGTGTTGTGAAATCAAGCCCCACCTCAGGCAGGCTCTGTGCTGGGCATGGAGCCTGTTATTGATTTTCTCTCTCCCTCTCCCTGTGCCCCGCCCCCCTCCCCCACTTGCTTGCTTTTTCACTCTGATTCCCTAAAAAAAAAAAAAAAAAAGATTAATCTTGGGCGACAAATATCAAGACTTGCACCCTCCTACTCAAATGTGCAAACAAATATTTTAATGTAAATTTACTTTTTTAACTAACTTCATTCTGTTTTGAGGCCCCATTCCTGAATAGTAGCAAAATAAAACAAAACAAAAACTCTCATTTGTCCATTTACAGTATCTCAGTCTTTTCTTTAAAATTAATTCAGGATCAGGCCCCTGGGTGGCTCTGTTGGTTAAGCATCTGCCTTCGGCTCGGGTCATGATCTCAGGGTCCTGGGATCAAGTCCTGCATCATGTTCCTTGCTCAGCAGGGAGTCTTCGTCTCCCTCTCATATTCTCTTCATGCTTTCCCTCTGTCTCTCTCTTTCTCTCTCTCTCAAATAAATAGATAAAATCTTTTTTTAAAAAAAGGAATCTTTAAAAAAAGATTAATTCAGGCTCTTTTAGATTAGTCTTTGTGGGCATAATCTCAGGGATCACTTACTTAGGTTCTCTGTTTCCTGCTTGACCTAAATCCTGGGGAGCTTACTTATCATTGTGGCAGCAGTGTAAGGGATGTCCGAGGTACATCTGGCCCTCTTTTTCAAATACTCATCACCTTCTTGAATATGTCACTCATTTCACATGCTCCCCTGTGACTGCCATGAGCCCAAAACACAACAAAAAAATAGAACACATACAATCCGTGCCCTCCTTAATACCCACTGGGTGTGGTGAAAAAACAATGAATACTGTTACGCTGAAAAGAAATTAAAAAAAAAAAAAGAACACAGACATATGTGACTGAGGCACAGGTAGGAATGCCTTTATTGCCACTAACATGCCTGACCCCCACCCCCACAGAATAATGGCTTCAGCGGAAGAGAAGGGCTTGAGGTTTCCTGTCTCCTCTGAACTAGTGTTCTTAAATTCCCCATAGGCAGCACTGACGACAGGATCTGTGCTGTAGCTCCTTAAGGAACAAGGGAGATATCTCATAACTGCCTACGTTCACTTATGTACTTTTCTGATGGACATCATTTACACACTTGCTTACTAGGCAACCACAGTGAAAGCAACTTTGAGCCATTTCCAGTTCATCATTCTGGCGAGTCTTTAGCTGATGGTGACTCTTATAGCCTTGCCTAGCTCAGCTTCACCCGCCACTGGCCCTCTGCCACTCCTTCTTCATCTTGCCCCTTAGCTTTCTTCCTCCTTAAAACTTCAATTTCTCAAATAAGAACTCTTCCCCTGAGCCATATCTTGCAATTTCCTTCCTGGCTTGCCCTGATCCCTGCCAGGACAACTTTTCCCTTGGATAACATCCCACAGCCTCTCCTCCCCCCCCCCCCCCCCCCGGTTTCCTAGCCTCAAAGGCAGTGCAGGCCACCTTTCTAAAGACATTTGTATCAAAAGAAAAATAATGATGCAATCAACCACCTTAAACTGAATTTCAGGAATTTCTGGCCTCAGCACGTTATAAATCAGACTATGCTTGCAATATTCTCTTATTGTACCAGTGTGTATAACTACTGTTGTTAGTTGCCTATGATTGCCGTGACCCCAAACGTGGTAGCTGAAAACAACATGAATTTATTCTCTTACAGTTTTGGAGACTAGAAGTCTGAAGTCAGTTTCACTGGGCTAAAGTGAAGCTGTTGGCAGCACTGATTCCTTCTGGAGCTCTGGGGAGAATTCATTTTCTTGGTTTTTTCCCCAGCTTCTAGAGGCTATCTGCATCCCTTTGCTCTGGACAACTTCTTAGCATCACTTTAATCTCTTGCTACCATCATCTTCACGAAACTCCCTTCACAAAACATCCTCTTCCTTTTATGAGGTCTCTTGTGATTACATTTAGGGCCTCCCCAGATAATGCAGGATAATCTTCTCATCTCTGGATCCCTTTTGCCATAGAAGATAATAGTCACAGGTTCTAGAGATTAGGACACAGATGTCTTTGGCAGAGCCACTATCTAGGCCATCGCAACTCTGAATATATAATAAAAGAAAAATGCCAAATGTCAATACCACCATGGAAAGAGAAGAGAATACTTCAGTAACCATAGGAAAAAATAACTTTTGTAACAAAACAATTACTAGTGGTAACTAGATGGCTCAGTCATTTAAGCGTCTGCCTTCATCTCAGGTCATGATCCCGGGGTCCTTGGATCAAGCCCCGCATTGGGCTCCCTGCTTAGTGGGGAGTCTTCTTTTCCTTCTCCCTCTGCCCCTCCCCCTGCTTGTGCTCTTGCTCTCTCTCTCTTTCTCTCAAATAAATAAATAAAATCTTTAAAAAGGAAACAATTACTATAACAGTCATTTTTTTTAAACTTTTGTAATATTACCAAGGGCTTTCCATTTGAATAATTTAAAGAGCTTCAAAACTTTTTCATTCAACACCCAAGTGAGGTGGGCTTCATAAAGAAATCATTTTTCTTTTTACTCTTACAAAAAAATCTAAGCTCACTCACAAAAGGATTAATGCAACAATTTCTATGTAGACCAGGTATAATTCAAATAAAGCCATGATGAAATAACAGTAGGTCAATACATATTGTCTAGGGTCCTAAAGTTTAAACCTTTTTCTTCTCCTGCTTTTTGATTATTATATAAATAAAGCGAATACATCAATAACAAAATAAGGCAGATATTATCAAAGTAAGGGTCATCAAGTAGCAAGGAAAAGTAAATAAAGTGCTTTAAATATCATTCAAAGATGTCTTTCATAAAATTCTGTGCTTAGGTAGACACATTTTGTTTTTAAATTGCATCTTTGTCTTTATAGTGGGTCAGCGTGTCAGCAAAATGTTAAGTACAAACTTTCATCACAGCATTAAAAGACATATTTCATGAACAATATTACCTGAGCTCCTACAGGGTATAAATATGTACTCTTCCTTAACAACTTGCCAAGCACTGTGAATAACAGTCCTACCTCAAGATTCATGGTGCATATTCTGACCTAAGAGCAGTACGACCATTAATTTCTCTGTGCTCCAGTTTCTTCATCAACGGTTCCTAGTGCTTAGGGTTGTTGCACAGATTAGATAATACAACACTAGATAATACTAGAGGAGTACCTGGCAGACAAGTTCCCACTCCATTTCAGCAAATTCCATTTTCTCAGCTTTTGGATTCACCACTTTAATTATTAAAAACAAGAACAATCTAGAATGACCATAAATTAGTGATCTTAAAAGTAAATTATAATGAGGCGCCCAGGTGGCTCACTGGGTTGAACGTCTGACTCTTGATTTTTGGCTCAGGTCATGATCTCCAGGCTGTGGGATCAAACCCCTTAACGGGCTCCACACTTACCAGGGAGTCTACTTAAGATTCTCTCTCCTTTTCCCTCTGCCCTTTCCCCCTCCCACGTGCATGGGTGTTCTCTCTCTTTCTCACTCTCTCATAAATCAATAAATTAAATAAATAAATAATGAATCCATGCAAAGTACATACACTCATCAAATTAGATCACAAAAAGAGACTACCTTAATAATAAACACACAGATCAATGAAACAAAATAAAGAACCCAAAATGGACCCACATAAATATATTTCACTAACTTTTGACAAAGCTACAAAACAGTTCAATGAAGGAAAGACGGCCTTTTCAACAAATGATGATGCAGCAATTGGACATCCATAGGCAAAAAAATAAATAAACCTTGATTTAAATATTACAGTGTGTACAAAAATGAACTCAAAATAGATCACAGACTTAAATAAAAATCCTGAAACTGAAACTGTTAGGAAGAAAAATACACAGGGGAAATTCTTTGGAATCTGGAGCTAGGAAGAATTTTTAGAATTGACACCAAAAACAAAAGCCATAAAAAGAGAAACTGATAAATTGGACCTCATCAAAATTTAAAATTTTGCTCTGTGAAAGCCCATATGAAGAGGATATACATACAGATGGCAAATGAGCTCATGAAAAGATGGCCATCAAAGAAATACAAATTAAGACTGCAGTGTGATTTTAGTACACACCTATCAGAATGGCTAAAATAAAAAAGGGCCAGCACCGAAGGCTGGCATGGCTGTGTTTAGAAACTGGATCATTCATTTACAGCTGATGAAATTGTAAAACGATACAGCCATTCTACAAAACAGTTTGGCAGTTTCTTATAAAACTAAATACTCCACTACTATACAACCCACAGTTGTGCTCCTGGGCCTTTATCCCACAGAAAGGGAAATTTACATTCACACAAAAACCTGTACATGAGGGGCTCCTGGGTGGCTCAGTCGTTAAGCGCTGCCTTCGGCTCAGGTCATGATTCCCAGGTCCTGGGATCAAGCCCCACATCAGGCATCCTGCTCAGCGGGAAGCCTGTTTCTCCCTCTCCCAACCTCCCTGCTTGTGTTCCCACTCTCACTGTCTCTCTGTCAATTAAATAAATAAATAAAATCTTTAAAAAAAAAAAAAAGAAAAGAAAAACTATACAGGAAGGTACCCAACAGCTTTAACCATAATAACAAAAAACTGGCACCAATCCAGATGTCCTTCAACAGGTGCAAGGTTAAACAGATCGCAGTACACCCGTATCATGGGATACAACAGCAACTAAAAGAAGAACGTACCCATACACACAACCTGGATGAATCTCCAGAGAATTATACTGTGTGAAAAAAAAGCCAATTTTGAAATCCAACTGTGCTACGTATGGTTCCAACAACATAACGTTCTGGGAAAGGCAGAACTACGGAGACAGTGAAAAGATCCCTGGTTGTAGGGGTTGAGGGGAGGAAGGACTGAACAGGCAGAGCACAGAGGAATTTTAGGATAGTGAAACTATTTTGCGTAATAATGTAATGATAGATATATGTTACCATAAGTTTGTGCAAACCCATGGAATGTAAAACACCCAAAGTGAACTTGATATAAAATATCGAAACTATGGACTTTGGGTGATAATATGGTGTCACTGTGGGTTCATCAATTTTAATATATGTAGTATTCTGGGGGCGGTGGGGGGAGGCCATGCATGTTTTAGAGCAGAGAGATATGGGAACTCTGTATTTTCTGTTCCTCTTTGCTGTGAACTGAAAACTGCTCTAAAAAAATAAAGTCCATTTTTTTTAAAAGTTTACCTCAGGCATGATTCTTTTTATACAACTGTACTGATATGGCAAAACGTAGCAATAGGAAACAGATTAGTGGCTGTTTAAGGAAAATGTGGAAGCAGGAGGAAGGTAGGTGTGGTTATAAAGGGATAACATGGGAGATCTTTCTGCTATCAGACCTGTTTAGAATCTTGACTGTGGTAGTGGATACAAGAACCTCAATGATGATAAGACTGAACAGAACTTAACATACACCCATACATAAAATATACACACATACACACATGCATGAGTGTACAAGTAAAACTGGGCAAATAGGAATGAAATATGTTGGATTGCATCCATGTCAATATCCTGGTTGTTTTCACACAACAGTTGCTACCACTGGGGGAAACCAAGCAACGGGTACAAGAGATCGCTCTGTATTATATATTACACTGGTATGTGAATTATAATTATTTCCATTTTAAAACTGAACTTCCTATCCAGCAGGTTTTGAGGCTGTCCTAGAAACTTGCCGTACCATTCTTAGTTTTGCTATTTATAGCCAAAGTTCACGCCCGCTATGGTCATCAGCAAATGAACGTAACATGCTTCCTCTCTTTAAGAACTGAAAGCCATTCTAGCCTTAGAAATTGTCCAGTGTTGTGGCATTGGGGGCTTGTCTCCCCCTGCCTGTGAGGTTGTGCAGCCCTACCTTCCATAGATTAAAGAAACCACAGTCCATGAAGTCAGGCCCTGACAGTATTCAGTAGCTCACAGGCTTTGTCGACGTCACTGAAACATCTGTGAAAATGATCTGCTCAAATGGATTAAAATGGCAACTTACTGGCCTGGGGAGAAGAAATTTATGCCACAGAAAATTATATTATAAAGATGTAGCCAGCCACCAACAAAAATATTATGGCAGAAGGCAGGGGGCAATGAGAATATTGGAAAGACCTACAAAGAGAACTTCTTCCTCTTCAGCAACCATCAGGGTATACTTCTGGCATTTTCTCCAAAATAAAGAGGATCAAACTAGCTGCCTGTAAGCTTATCACTGCTCAAAACTTAATTTCATTTGAACCATGAAATCGTATCTTCTGTGTAAAGTTTAAAATGCAAAGATTTTGTTGGGTTCTAATTGATACCATCTGATAAGAAATATCAGATTTTGATACCAAGAGAAGGGAAATGTTAAATATTAAACAAAGTAACATCAGAGTCAGAGTATTAAAAGACCACATACTGAGCAAGGGATGAAAGCAGACCGGGAAACTGGTTTACAGTTTGCTTTTAATTTTTTTTTTTTTTTGCCTTTCCTTTTTCTTCTACTTATCCCCTACCTCCTCTTCTTCTTAGTGTTTGTTTTGTTGCATTTTTTAAAGATTTTTCACTCAACTTGATCTCCCAGCTTCTAAGTAGTTCATTTCTGGACTTCTGACATGTCTGAATTTTTCTGATGGGCTTAGGAAAAGGGGTGGAGGAGGGAATATAGAAATACATTTGCATTCAGAACTGAGAAGCAAACCCCTCAGGAAAGAACGTATCCAAAGAATATAAATAACTTGGCCAAATGACCTTAGTCACCAACAAAGAGAAAGCGAAGTATTTATCATAAGCCATCTGTCCTGACCCATTCACTCAATCCTAGTTAGGTTTAAATCATTATATATATGTGTGTGATCTTTTCACTAAAACCTAAGGCATCTAAATAAGGCAGCACTATTTTGGTATCCTCATGACAAAGCAAAACTCAGCATGGGAGAGGGACACCCTCCTACCTCTGCAGGGAGGCGGGCCAGGTGTGGCTGAAGGCCCATGTTTCACTGAAGGTCCCACACAGCAAGGGAGTGCGTTAGGACATCCAAAGGCAGCCCTGGCACTGGATGGTGGTGCCCAATGGCTGTGTGTACTAGAAAGCTGTGGACACCAGAAGAAGCTAGGAAAAGGCTTTACAGAGCAACTAAAAAGACATCCTTGTAAGAGCACAGGAGACAACCCTGCAGATGCCCAGAAATGTGTAGAAGAGATATAAAGGATAATAGGCTAATAGAAGTAATGAAATAGTAGATGGTTAAAAAAAATCCAGAAAAAGAAAAACACACAGTTTACTATAATTAATAGAAGTACATTTTTAGCCTTAAATTGGTATAGCTCAGGGAAATCCAAGTTTCACATACATACAGTTTGCTATCATTTAACGAAGAAAGTACTCAATTGGAATCAATTGATTTCTGGTCTTCTCTCAGATCTACCTGAGTAGACCCTATATATGTCTTTTTATTCTTTATATAATTAGTTAAATATAACTTCCTCCAATGACAAGTTTTTCTTTAAGATGTTATTTATTTATTTATTTATTTGAGAGAAAGAGAGTGCACAGGTGTACATGAGCTGGAAGTGGGGGGTGGGGCAGAGGGAGAGGGAGAAGCAGGCTCCCCACTGAGTAGGGAGCCCAACACAGGGCTCTGACCCAGGACTCTGAGATCATGACCTGAGCCAAAGGCAGACACTTAACCAACTGAGAAACCCAGACACTCTCCAATGACAAGTTTTTACACCAGCATATAAATAATTGAAAAAATGATTATTATCATTAGCTGTCAGGGAGATTCAAATCAAAACCACATTGAGATAACTACCTTATACCAGTTAGAATGGCGAAATTTGACAAGGCAAGAAGAAACAAGTGTTGGAGAGGATGTGGAGAAAGGGGAACCCTCTTACGCTGTTGGTGGGAATGCAAGTTGGTACAGCCACTTTGGAAAACAGTGTGGAGATTCCTTAAGAAATTAAAAATAGAGCTACCCCATGACCCTGCAATTGCACTACTGGGTATTTACCCTGAAGATACAGATGTAGTGAAAAGAAGGGCTATCTGTACCCCAATGTTTATAGCAGCAATGGCCACGGTCGCCCAACTGTGGAAAGAGCCAAGTTGCCCATCAACAGACGAATGGATAAAGAAGATATGGTCCATATATACAATGGAATATTATGCCCCCATCAGAAAGGATGAATACCCAACTTTTGTATCAACATGGACAGGACTGGAGGAGATTCTGCTGAGTGAAATAAGTCAAGCAGAGAGAGTCAATTATCCTATGGTTTCACTTACTTGTGAAGCATGGGGAATAACACAGAGGACATGGGGAGATGGAGAGGAGAAGGGAGTTGGGGGAAATTGGAAGGATAGACAAACCATGAGAGATACTGTGGACTCTGAGAAACAAACTGAGGGTTTGGGAGGGGAGGGGGATGGAGGTTGGGTGAGCCTGGTGGTGGGTATTAAGGAGGGCACATATTGCATGGAGCACTGGGTGTGATGCATAAACAAATCTTGGAACACTGAAAAAATTAACTTAAATTAAAAAACAAAAAATTACAACAAAGATTTGATCATTGCAGAGAATGTTTAATATATAGTTAAACATTATGAAATAAAAATGCTAACACATGAAATGCCAAAAAAATACTTGTAAATAAAAATTTCAAAATGCAATTTCATGTATACAATTGATTGTCAGCAATGAACTAAATGCAGCATATAACATACTATCAACTGCCCAATAGATGTGATCATTTACCTCTAAGCAAGCTAACTTAAACATATACTCCAAGATACAAAATAAAAGTTCTTCATGAAGGAACATCTAGGTCACACTTGCAACACATTTCAATTTGTTCTGTGATTTTACCTAATATCTAATAAATTCCTTCTTCCTAAATGGAAAATTCCATGGCCACCTCTGGTCATTATTTCCACATCTGAACTTCATTCTCTCAATAATATGCTTTAAGCATCAGTCCCTTCTTTGTTCTATTTCATGCCCTCTTGCTTTTGAACTATTATATCCTTGAAGAGTTTCCTTTCATGTATCTTTTTTGTCTTCCAAACTTTATCTGCATTCGTCACGTTCACCTTTCATTTTGCTCTCAAGAATAAGCACTGACCTGATATTTTTAGTCTTCACAAGGTTCTATGACCTAAAGATCCTTTATCATCACAGATGTCTTTACTGATGCTTCATTACCATTCCTGTCATATGAGGTTCAGAATCACGCACAAAGCTCCAAGTGGGGTGGATTCCCATCCTTTGAAATGCCTTTATAATGATGTGAACCTGAGTTCCATTAGCTTTCCTGAATATTAAGATGCTATTGCTCTCATTTTTTCATCTCACCCAGAAGTCTTATTACTAATATACCCTTTAAAAATGTTATTCTAACATATTTTCTTTGCAAGCCTTGGCCTAATTCTTTTCTCCATTTTTCTAAAATTCTTCTGTGTGGTTTCTTTTTTTTTTTTTTTTTAGGATTTTATTTATTTATTTGACAGACAGAGACCACAAGCAGGCAGAGAGAGGCAGGCAGAGAGGGAGGGGGAAGCAGGCTCCCTGCTGAGCAGAGAGCCCGACGCGGGGCTCAATCCCAGGAGATCATGACTTGAGCTGAGGCTTTAACCCACTGAGACACCCAGGCACCCCACTTCTGTGTGGTTTCTAATATGACATACAAGCTTTGTGCAGTGGCAGTATCATAGCCAATGAGGCTTATCTAAGGTGTGATTACTGTTAATTAAAAACTCTTCCAATATGATGTACAACAAGTGCCATGACAAACACATTCTTTAGTACAAAAATCAATAGAGTAAATGTGTTTTCCTAATTAAATCAATTTACATGAATGTTTTATCTCACCAAAATACCACTTAGTGGCCTTCTCCATGGTATTTGTCACAAAAAGAAAGGAAGCCAGGTGAAAAGAGATGAATGGAAAGAGTAGTAAGAAGTAATTATTCCTGCCGCTGAAAAAGGAACCCACGAACACGTATTACCTATTGTGGACTAGCTGAGTCAGCTGTTTATGAAGAGAATATTTCCGTGGAATTTTCTGGAAGTATTTACATGACTTGAAAGTATTGACAAAGCACATAAAAGACAACACTTTCAACAAAACAATAACCTAAAAACTCAGAGAACCTATACTTTTTTTATCCGCTCTGGTTTTCGCTACTTTGATCGACTCCATTTTGGTTTTTCTTTTATTTTGTAATTCTGAGATTGGGTCGTAGAAAAAATGCCCAAGCACCAATTGTTCAAGTCACCTACAAAATGATTATACAACTGGAATGAGGGAACAGAGCAGCCACGTTTACCCTGCAGATAATCTTTTGCCTTATTACTTTACAACACTCCGCATTTTTTTCTTTCCCTATTTCACATTCCATGAAAAACGACAATTAGTGAACTCTGAGATGTGCCACTTCCTTTTTCCTTCCTCACCAATTTCCCAGAAACTAACATGTTCAAATGTGTCTATCACATCCACATCTTATCTGCAGTGTCCAGAGCAGAGGAAAAAGAAATCCTTCGATATTGTCCCAGAAAATAGAAATAGGCCACCAGTATAGGTAAAATAGGAATAAATCAGTAAATGGTCAAAACGATTCCTCTCCCTCCTTGCTTTCTTTTATATATACTTCTCTTTTTCACTTACATTTTCTGCCCCAAACTGTTTACCTAAGAAAGTTCCATGTCTGTTCAATGGAATCCATGTCTACCATTCTGGGAAACTTTGTGCTAGACTCCAGAAGTGAGAATTGGAGGAAGGAGAGCATGTCTAACTTGTATTTTTTCCCGCTGCATGTAGCAAAATACTTACCACATACATACACAGTACATTCCGTACTCAGAAATGTCAAATAAAAAAAATATAACGTGAGCATGCTATACTCTACTTCTGGATCGTGCATACATTTGAGATCTCACTGCCAAATTATAACAAATGATACCAAATATATTATGATTTCTCATTTCTCCCCTCAGAGTTGACTATCATGTTTTGTCATTAAGGTTTTGATCACTTGGGAGACAACAAACTCCAGAGAAACACAAGGTGAATTATGCATGGTCTTCTGGTTAAAAAGACTGACTCTGGAGCCAGGCTGTCTGGATTCAAATTCCTCCTCCACCACTTTACCAGCTGCTGACATTAGGCAACTTAATTAATGATTCCCTGTCTCAGTTAATCAACCTGTTATAACACTACCTAGTTCATCAAGTTGTGGAAGTATTAAATGAGCTAATATTTTAAACCTCTTAAAATAGTGTCTGGCACGTGATAAGGATTATATAAATGTTTGTTTTGAAAAAGTTGTCTTCTGGGATACTACCATCAGTTGGTCAACTAAGAATAATTTACTATTATAGGAAAAAAATGGTGGTCTATATCTCTGAAAATATTCCCTGCTAGCTGTAATATTTTAATTGATAAAGCCTATCAAGACCTCAGAATAAAATTGATTGCATAATGATGATGTAAGTCATAAAAACTTTTCCATCTTCCTCTCCCTGTTAATATGTCCCAAAAAATTTTAGAGTAATATTTTCTCCCCAAATCTGGAAATCTTTAAAGCACATTGTTTCTCCTTGACAGATGGAGGAGGCTTTGGCCTCTGGCAATACAGAGGACAAGCTATCCTGAAAAATCCTTCCAGACAAAACACCAACGTGAGATGGCTTGCAATAAAGAATAAAGACTCTTTAATAAATAGCTAAAAATACGAAAAGTAAAAGAAGTCCTCAGGGGCCACAGAATGAAGAAGAAGCAGGAGTCAGTGTGATAAATTGGTACTCAAATGACTCCTGCCTGAAGGCACGTGCTGGCTCCTGGAAACTAGAGTCTTCCAGCTTAAGGCTACATTGGATGGATCAAACGGAAAACTCGCCACAAGACAGCAACACTTACTATAAAGCTAGAGTAAGTATGACTGTTTAGTCATGCTTCGGGGATAGACAACCAGATCAATGGAACAGAAAAGAGTGGCCAGAAATAATACACACATATATGAATATGTGATACATGACAGAGGAATTATTACAAATGAAGGGAAAGGGGGAGTTGTTATAGATTGTAAATAGATGATCTAGGGTAATTGAGTATTTCATCTTTTTTTTTTAAAGACTTAATTTATTTTAGAGAGAGCAAGCACACAGGCTGGGAGGTGAGTGAGGGGGAGAGAGAGAGAGAGAGAACCTCAAGCGGACTCCCCATTGAGCACGGAGCCCGATGTGGGGCTTGATCTCATGACCCTGAGATCATGACCCTGAGATCATGAGCCAAGCTGAAATCACGAGTCAGACACTTAACCAACTGAGCCACCCAGGAACCCCAGGTAACTTCATTTTTTAAAAAGCCCTGACTCCTACCACAGAATAATGTCCCTTCAAAGTAAATTAAAGACCTTTGAGAAGAGCAAACCATAAAGCTTTTGTAAGAGAATATAGGAAAATACCTTTGAGATTTCAGGGGAGGGAAAGAAGATATTTGATATGTAAAAATCACTAACCATAAGGAAAAAATGATAAATTTAACTACAATAAAATTAACTCTTCATCAGAAGACACCTTAGAGAAGGAAGTGAGTGACAAAGTGGAAAACAACATTTGTGACACATATAATTGACAAAGAACTGGTACAGAGAAGATATAAAGAACTGTTACCTTTGCACCCCTCCCAGGTTGCCCAAATGGTAGAAGCCAAACAATACCAAGTTTTGGTGAGGATGGAAAGCAAAGAAAATTTTCATGCACCACTGATAGGAGTACAAATGTTAAAGCCATTTTGGAAAACAGTTTTTTATTGGCTAGAAAAATGATGATGTACATACTATAGATGAAGGGAAAGAGGAATCTTTTTTTAAGATTTATTTATTTGTTAGAGAGAGAGAGGGAGAGGGAGCACAAGTGAGAAGGGCAGAGGAAGAGGGAAAGAGAGAATACCAAGCAGATTCCCTGTTGAGCGAGAAGCCCAGTGCCATTCTTGATCTCGCAACTCTGAGGTCGCGACCCTGAGATCATGATGTGAGACGAAACCAAGAATCAGTTGCTCAAACGACTGTGCCACCGAGGCACCCCGGGGAAGTGAATCTTAAAAACCTTTACTTCCTCAAAAGAAGGTACAAAAGTGGAAAAAATCATATGTAAGGACAAAATAAAAACTGTAAAATAAGATGGAGGAACTAAACCCAAACATGTCATAAACCGCATTAAGTATAAAATTCAAATTTAAATATTTAAATTTACCAATAAAGAAATATTATCCTATTGGATTTATAAAAAGTATTCAGCTATATACTACTTACAAGAACATCTATATGAAACAAAGATAATACAAAGATACAAAGTTTATATTAGTAAAAAATATATAGCAGATGAAAACCACACAAAAATAGGTGTGAAGGCCAAAAGAATGATCAGGATTCACTATAACAATAAATTTTTTCATCTAAAACATTTCCAAATATGTATCCTCCTAAGAACACAGTTTCTTAGGGCAGACAAGCCAGCTAGTCAGCAAACATGGGACTGAAGTTTGGCTTTATCTCTTATCCTCCCCTTAAGCAAGACCATTTACCTAGATCTCACCAGTGGAATATGAGTGTTCAGTTTCCATATCAAAGGGATAGTCCTATACATACACAATCATTTATTTAGTAATTCACATTTATTCAATGATGACTTTGATTGTTTAGAGATACTGAGCTATTAAGACAAAGTCCCGGGACACCTGGGTGGCTCAGTCATTTAAGCATTTGCCTTCAGCTCAGGTCACCATCCCAGTGTCCTGGGATCGAACCCCACATCAGGCTTCCTGCTCACGGGGAGCCTGCTTCTCTCTCTCCCTCTCCCACTGCTCATGCTCTCTCTCTCTCTCAAATAAATACATAAAATCTTAAAAAAAAAAAAAAGGACAAAATCCCAACTCTCAAAGAGTTTCAAGATTCTGAGGACACGAGTATAGAAAGAAGCACATACAGTGTCAGTAGGAATTGCTATAACATATTGGAAATATGTACAAAATACCAAAGAGAAAGGAGTGCTGAGTTTACTGGGGAAGTCAGTCATGGCTTGCCATCACAGAGGGACTGACACAAGCTGACTAACGAAGGCAAGTACCATGGCTAGTCTGAAGAAAAGCAAGGAATTCAACATGACCAGAGCACATGACCGTGTGGGGAAATGATCCATTCTAGGGCAGTGGCAAACAGTACGGAGAGGAGAGACTGATCAGCAATGTTGAAGAAGTACGTAAAAATGGATGACTTACTGAGCAGTAGGGAGAAGGTGGCAGGCGGGATCGCTCACAAGTAGACTGCATTGGCATTACCTGAAAAGGAGATCAGAAAAGCGGTTTATGAAGCAGTTGGGTTTGAATCGGACAAGAATGTTTCAACTGAGGATCATTTATATATATTTGGTAGCCAGAACAATGGGCTTACATAAATTTCCTGGAGATTGTTTAAAGTAAAAAATACAGCATGAAGGATAGTCTAGTTTTGCCCCAGATGCTTAGTGACCTGGTGCTAAATACCAGGAGAATTTGAGGGTCTCAGTTAGGTGACCAAAATTCTAATTATTTGTAAAATTTCTCCTCAGTAAACTCGTGAGCAGTCTGGAGAGGTAAAGCATTTCTAAATCTTTGCTACCAGAGTCTCTGGGGACATGTTAATCTTTTCTCATAGAACAATCTGGACCAGGGAAAAAGAAAACGCATTTTCTGTTTTAATTTTTACTTAAGACCCAGTGTAGCAGAACTGTCTACTCTCTGCAGAATACTGAACTGTGCTTGGGCTCAATCCTTTGTGGAACCTTCCAAATCAAGCCTGGGAGATGTCCTGGCCCAGTTCCTCCTCACTTCAGCCCCTCTCGTGGCCCATGTTCTTCTCCTCAGAGGAAAGTGCCAGAACCATTTTGCATGGAAAGAAAAAAAGAACTAACCTATCAGGGAGCTCAAACAGCTCTGTCACCTGAGCAAGCTTGAGATATAAAATCTAAATCTGAGGCAGGCCTCATTTTATCTTTTAATGGTTCTTGTATCAGAAGAAGGAACTGAGGGAGGCCCTCTGACAGCTTCCAGGAGCAATGAACCCCCAAATGAAGGTACGTGGTGAACGTCTTGAGCTCCCCGCTTTCTCACTGTCTCTGGAGGTGGTGGGCAAGTCCCTTTCAGAGTCCAGCTCTGCAGCTTTTGTGTTATGAGCTTTCAGACTGTATCTGACCATTTCTTTTTTCGGACTGGGTCCAGAAACTGGCCTGAGTCAGACTGGGTCTGGCTTCCACCTGGACTAGGCCCAGGGTCCGACTGGGTCTGACTTAGAAACTGCACTGAGTCTAAGGCGGGACTAGGTCTCATTTAAGCCAGCAGTATAAGGCCTCGGTGAATTTTAAAAAAAAAAAAAAAAAAAAAAAAAAATTAAGGCTGAATAAGCAGGTTAATCTTATCGTAGATAATCTTGAATTGCAATGACCACCGTGGAGAACTTTCAACCTAGATAAGCTTATCCATTTATGAGGAGTCCTAGAGAAAAAGGGGTGTCAACGGATCTCTCACCATAAAGGGTAGAGAGAAAATTACATCCCCCCTCTCTAGCTTCTGTTGACCAGCATGAGATCTGCTGGAGGACCTCATTCACTCCAGAGCCTACAGACAGGATCCTGGGAAAACTGGCAAAAGCCAGAAAGGGGTGAGAATTCTTACCCAATTTAGCTCTCCCAGATCTCTGTCTGTAGGGCCTGGTTGAGAGGGGAAAGTAGAATTTTGCATTTTTCCTTTTGCATTTTTCCAAAATGCATTTTGCATTTTGCAATTCACACTGGCAGGCCAAGAAACATTTGTAAGAATTCTGTCTTTGAACTGTGACTTGTAAATTTGCTTTTGGCTACCCATTGGTTGCTGATTCTTACTCTCCCAGGGCCTGCTATTGCCTTCTTATTTGTCTAATGTCGTGTGCGAAGATCTTGGCTTGGCAACCCTCAGATTGGGGCCCCAAAACATAGCTAAATAGATATGCAGGTTGCACCCCATTTGGCTGGACAGAAATGTGGGCTGTACTCCATTTGCTCCTAGTGTCCTACCACCATTGCCTGCTCTCAGGGCAATTGTCTCAGTCTGTCCCTCTTTGGTTATCTTTGGGAGTGGCTCTGGTTCTTGCGAGGGGAGTATCTTTTGCACCCTCTTTGGGGATGCCTCTTGAGTCCAAGGGGTTTTGTTCCATTGCTGCCAGGAGTATTTACTATTGTTAGTGGAAGCCTGACCAAGACACTTGAAAAAAAATTTTCTGTTTTTGTTTTTTAGGTGAAGTAACTCTATGGTCAGAAGTTGGACAAGTTGGAAGCTGATATTCAGAGCCTAATGGGAATTTATTTTAGACCTTTTCCCCTAAACTAAAATGAAACTGCGTACCCAGTGGGAAACATTCTGAAACGCTTGTGGAAGGATTTATCAAAACATTCTAAGACACACAACTCTAAATCTAGAACATAGGATCTTTCACTTCTCCATTAATATAAAAAAGCAAACTGAAGATAATATAGTTGGATGGGTGGTGGGTCAGCCTCTGGAGATCCTTCCGTTGGCAATCCAGTTCTTTGAGGAACTAAAAACAACTGTACTTGTCTTAACAAATCTAGTCTTTATAGGAACAGAAATGTGACTCCAGAAACAACTCAAAGCCCACCTGTCCTATTCACCAATCTCGAACCATCCCTCTTCATTTCAAAAGGCCCAAAGATACTGCAAAAACTCCAGGCTTAGGGAACAAAAATCATCTTGGTGGAACTTGCTTCTTTCTCTGTGCTTTTTGAAATGGAAGCACTCTATTGGTTTTCCTAGGAACCAAGGTAATTCTTATCAGAAGGAGAAAAAAGGAAAAAAGAAAAAGTAAGGTTGTTTTAACAATGAGGGCTACAAAAAGTCTTAAAAATCTCTTGCACAAATACTAGTAAAAATCTTTAGCCATCTGTCATCTGAGGGAGTAAACTTAACTTATTCCATCTGCCAGAAACACAATTTGAATCCAACTGTTCTTTTACCAAAAAAAAAGAGTATTGCCTTATTGAAGCTGTCTCATGGCTAAAATTTTTAAATAAAAGCTATATCTGCTTGCATTTGTCTATATGTTCACATATGTATGTATGTTATAAACATGATTTTTTTTCTACCTCCAGATTGTATTGCCAAAATTGATTTGTAAAGACCTCTATTTATTTGGCTTAAATACAAACAGGTATTTATATAAATCAAGTATATTCTCAGAAATATGGAAATTAACCAAAATATTTTCCAATTTCATTTGATTGAAGATAATTTTCAATTTAAAAAATTTTAAAAGCTAGTTTAACTTCATTAGTTTAACTAAAACAGGCATGTTATTAGCATTAATAATAAATTTTTTCCTACCTAGGTTTACTAAAAGTCAAATAAGCTCATTATCTCTGTTACAGATTTTGTCAACAAGAGAGATAATTTAAAATAATGGTTAGCTATTAAATGTCTCATAAAATTTTCATGACTAATCTAAACATAATTGTTAAGAACAAGTGAATTAAATAGAAATTAAGATAAAAGCTTATAAATGAACTTTCCAATGATAATTATGTTTTATGGTATATCAACTTAAAAAGTTTCCATAATTTTTTTGGTAACTTGAAACTGTAAAGTTATACTGAGATAAGTTAAATGATGGATATTTATTGAATATCTAGATCATTTCCAAATAAGATAAAGTACTGAAGCATTAATTATTGAATACAAATTTATATTCTTTTGGTTTCTCATTACAAAGGAACTAAAGATATTTGGGTCAATCAGTTAACATATCTTGTGCTACACTGAGTAATTTGAGAAAGAACATAATTCTAGAAATTATGAAATGTATTTATAACTACACCAATCCAGAGAATGCTAGTGTAACAGACCTCCACAATTGCTTATTTTTTAGTTTTCACTAAAAATAAAGGATTCTAAGTGTAAGGAATTATAATTTACATATGTAATTAGAACTACTTAGAAATAAGTGTGAAAGGAAAAAATGTGTATGAAAAGTAGGTAAAGATAGTAAAATGAATGGCTGTTCCAGAATGAGAAAAAAAAGAAAAACTACAATAAATCTGAATGGATATAAATAGTAGTAGAAATTTTGTTGGGAAAAAAATTGTGCGTGTAGTCAAGCTGGCTAAGATGAGAATGGACTTAGTTAAGTTTTAAAATGAGTTTTTAATATCAAAAATACACGGGTGCAAAATTAGGATTTGGTTTTCTCTCTGTTAGAAAGACAGTTTTCTTTTTTTTATTATTGGTCTGCTCTTGATAAGAGATTGTGAAAGGTTTTGTTTTGTTGTTTTATGGGTGCATGTTATTGATAATAAATTATCTAAAAAATTGTATGAAATTCCTAAAAATCTGATATGCCCTGATATAATGTTAACAGTAATATTACAGTTATTATCTTAAAATATTATATATCACAGAAATAATCAAATTTCTTTGTCAATTCCCTTTTAATGAACTCTCGTTAGATCTTTAACCCTGGGCATTTTAAAATCTTTCGTCATTTATAGTATACTCTGATACTGTTTTTTAAGTGACATTCATAGAAAGGACCCTACCAAGGACTCCTGACCACTGACAATGCTGCCAAATTACAAGGTGTCAAAAGTCGGGTCAGTATTTCACTATTGGGATGCCTGGGTGGCTCAGTCTGTGAAGCGTCTGCCCTCTGCTCAGGTCATAATCCCCGGGGTCCTCGGATCAAGTCCCGCATCTGACTTCTTGCTCAGCGGGGAGCCTGCTTCTCTCTCTGCCAACCGCTCCTCCTGCTTGTGCACTCTCTCTCTATCTCTCTCTGTCAAAATAAATAAATATGATCTTTAACAAAAATATTTCACTACTGAAGGAGGCTCCACTTGACATCTGGTCTCATGCAAATGCTGAAGACCTTGAAATCAAACTCACCAGGGAGAGGAGCAGCTGACCTTGATGCAGACTTCTTCCTCCCAAGATGTGGAATAAGAACATCTCTTCCTAGTACTCCTTTCCTCTCTGACCACGCTTTTCCCAATTCTTATACAGGAAGATCATTATGATTCTTTTGTCTACCTTTTCCTTACTCTGGCCTGGGAAGAGAATGCCACTGTTCGCGTATCTCGGGCCATTTGCAAAACGGGATAATCCAACTTCGAGACGAAGTTGGATCTGCCACAGTGCTGGTGATCCAGTAGTTCTGCCCATCACAAACTTCTCCCTGATTTCCAATACTTCAGTTTCTCCAGAACAAACTCAGGCCCATCTCTACCATGTCCAGCTCCCGAACCCCATGGCTCCATTTCCTTATCTGTAGTTAACAATCCCAAACCTGAGAAACTTGGCATCCAGGATCTATACAATGAAAGGGACACAAGGCAAGGGTAGTCAAAATAAAACCATTGTGTGGTCTACAGCCCCTTACATTTTACAGGCCTCCACCGCCATCTCCTTTTCAGTAGTGAACCACAGATCCAAATGGGAATGGCCAGGAGACATTTATGATCAAAATCCTTTTTTTTTTTTCCCCTAGAACTGTACTGCCTGGCTAGAGTAAGTTCAAATGAGGCTAAATGATCAGGAACTCAAAAGATGTTGCAGAATCTGCTGCTGAAGAAAGAGCAGCCCAACAAAAATCCCCACACTCCGGCCAAAGTTGCTCATGATAATAGGATAGCCCTTAATTGTCTCTTAGCTAAGCAAGGAGATGTCTGCTGTGACCAAGAGCATTTGCTGCACTTAGATGAACATTTCTGGGGAAGTTGATACCCAGCTCCATAAGATCACTGACCAAGCCAGTTGGCCTAAGAAAGTGACTCCTTCAAAAAGGTTTTTCTTTGATTTATTTGAGTCTGATTGGTTTGAGTCTTGGGGACCATGGCTGTAAAGTGCACTCCACACACTGGGAATGATCCTGCCCATAATAAATAGAGTGGTCTCCCTGGTGCACTGTATTCTCTCAAAAGAATCAAATGCACGTTCACAGCTGCTAACCACCAAACACATGACCTCCCCAAATAGAACATCATAAAAGGAACAAAGAGAATGACCAACTTAAAGAATGTGAACCCAACAGTGTGACCTGGCACTGACACAGATTTAGCAGAAACTGCAAGAACTCCAGAGTGGTAGCTGAGAATAGAGCTACGACCTTGGGTTTTTATCAAGTCTCAGACTGAGTCCAATCAAAGGTATGGAATTATTTAAAAAAAAAAAAAAGACCCAAAATAGAATTGTTTATGTTAAGCCCCACATCACCATACTAAGACTTAATTATGGTTTTGGCTCTCCCAGAAATGGCATTTTAAACCGGTCCATCAGGAATCACCTGATCAGCACCAGGCAGGTAATCTGCCAGACAGATCCTTGCCACCCCCTATAGGAAAGTAACCTTGCAATAATCAACCCGGTTTTTGTCAAGTATAACCTGCTCCTGCTGCCTTCTGCCTACAAGTCTTACACTTGGTAAAGCTCCTCGGAGTTTCTCTCTATTGGCTTTATTGTATGCTGTCTGATTCAAATCAATTTTTGCTCAAATAAGCACTTAAAAACTTTAACATGCCTCAGTTCATCTCCTAACTGAAACACATACACCACCACCACCTTGAGCTGCCTGGAGCTTTAAATTTGTAGTGACTTCATTCTTCTACTTACGTCCACAGCTCTTCACAGGAAGCACCTGCCACGCAGACCCATGGCAAGGGGTGGTAATAGTCTCCCCCTGGTTAATAGGCCCAAGGGGGTTCCCTGCCCCCAGTGAATGTTCTCTCCACCTTCCCCACTGCATATACCTTGTGTTTCCTGCTGAGATCTTGAGCAATAGAACCTGTGTGAAAATGCACTTCACCAAAGAGAATGAAACAAAGCTGAACTAGGTCTCTGTTCATGAACAGGCATGGTTCGTCTTCTTCACCAGCCAGTGAATAGAAAGAACTCGAGCTTCTGACTCCAAGAGGATGAGACATAGAATAGGCATGTTTTGATGAATGCATCAGTAAAATGAGTTTGCTGAGTGCTCACGGTGGTGAACCTGGAGCAGCTGGGGATAGCAAAAAGAGCAGCAGCTGGGAGTAGGGACTTCCCAAAAGCAAATGGGAAAGTAGAGAACCATTTATTTTGATTCCCGCAGAATACCAAAGACAGGAATTAATTCACCACTCTGCAGTTAGTTTTGCCTGGGGCTAAATTTATTTATCCCTTAATACTTCCTAACTTTTTAAAAAGAGGTATTTATTTATTTGCAAGAGAGCAAGAGAGAGAGCACTGGGACTGAGGGCAGAAAGAGAAGCAGACTCTTTGTGCTGAATAGGGACCCCAAGTCAGGTGTTTGATCCCAGAACCCTAAGATCATGCCCTGAGCTGAAGGCAGACACTTAACCTATGGAGACACCCAGATGCCCCTCCACTAATTTTTTAACTCAGTATCCAATGATTTCAATTAATAAAAATTATTGTTTTTTTAAATTAACATATAATGTATTATTTGCCCCAGGGGTACAGGTCTGTGAATCACCAGGTTTACACACTTCCCAGCACTCACCATAGCACATACCTTCCCCAACGTCCATAACCCAATCACCCTATCCCTACCCCCCCCACCCCCTAGGAACCCTGTTTGTTTTGTGGGATTAAGAGTCTCTTATGGTTTGTCTCCCTCCCACTCCCATCTTGTTTCGTTTTTTCCCTCCCTACCCCCCATGACCCCCTATCCTGCCTCTCAAATTCATCATATCAGAGAGATCATATAATAGTCTTTCTCTGATTGACTTAAAAAATTATTGCTCTTTTTAAACTACTTTATTTTTTTCTTAAACTAAGAGCTTAATGTTTTATTATATGTATTTCCTAAGTAAAGATCAAAATTCACATTTTCCCCAGCCAGTGTTTCCCAGATTAATATACCTACATAGAAAAGTAAGCTAGGGTATAGGTATATCAGCTATTACACATTCTACCTGATAAACTATTTTCAACTTGCATCTCATGCCACCTAGTGTTATAATTTGGTTTTACAACTTGACACTACTAAGGATTAGGATTTCACCTCTGAAAAACACAACTTCAAATTTTTGGATTCCTATTTAATGATTCTAAGGAAATTTGTCATATTATACCATCACGTGGTAAAAGTTTTCCACAGAGTGGTACTGGATGAATATCTGCATTTTGTTTTTGTTTTGTTTTGTTTTGTTTTAAGAATTAAAGCTTAGGGCGCCTGGGTGGCTCAGTGGGTTAAGCCTCTGCCTTCAGCTCAGGTCATGATCTCAGGGTCCTGGAATCGAGTCCTGCATCGGGCTCTCTGCTTGGCTGGGAGCCTGCTTTCTCCTCTCTCTCTCCGCCTACCTATCTGCCTACTTGTGATCTCTCTCTGTCAAGTAAATAAATAAATTTTAAAAAAAAATTAAAGCTTATTAGGGGCGCCTGGGTGGCTCAGTCGTTGTGCATCTACCTTCAGCTCAGGTCATGATCCCAGGGTCCTGGGATTGAGCCCCTCGTCAGGCTCTCTACTCAGCGGGAAGCCTGTTTCTCCCTCTTCCACTCCCCCTGCCTGTATTCCCTCCCTCTCTCTCTCTCTCTCTGTCAAATAAATAAATAAATAAATATCTTTTTTTTAAAAAATATTAAAGCTAATTAAAAGTAAATGAAAAGTAAAAACAATTGTGGGGCGCATGGGTGGCTCAGTCAGCTAACCTTCTGCCTTAGGCTCAGGTCATCATCCCAGGGTCCTGGGACTGAGTCTCACATTGGGCTCCCTGCTCAGCAGGGAGTCTGCTTCTCCCTCTGCTCCCTACTCATGCTCTCTCTCTTGCTCTCTGTCTCTCTCTGTCCCTCAAATAAATATCTTTTTTAAAAATTCCATTAAATTAAAAAAAATTTTTTTAATTAATAAAACACAAACTTTTGTCTTAGGACTCTATCTACCTCCTTTTTTCCCTTAGTGTAAGACCAAGAGCCATTCAAGTAAACTGAAAGCAAACTTGTTTGAAATCAGCATTACAAATGTCTCTGAGCTGCCTCTACCACAATTTTCTTATAACAGTGAAGAATTCTCCAGGTCTCCTGACAAACTATTATCAGCCACCTTTCATTTCATAAATTACTAAAAAGGTTTAAATCTGATTCTTTAATTGAGAGCAGAAGCCCACAATTTCTTTTTCTATGTACAACAGCAATTTTTGAAATTTAACAAATACTTATTTCATGCAAGGTACTGTTCTAGCTTAATGAATTCAGATGGAAAAACAGACACAATTTCTGCCTTATGTTATTAATTATATTCTTGAATACTCTTAGAATTATAGACTGGTGGGGCGGGCTCAACCATTAACCATCTGCCTTTGGCTCAGTTCATGATCCCACGATCCATGGATCCAGCCCTACATGGGGTTCCCTGCTCGGCTGGAAGCCTGCTTCTCCCCTCACACTACCGATGTTTGTGTTCCCTCTCTTCCTGTCTCTCTCTCTCTCCCTCTGTCAAATAGATAAATAAAATCCTTACAAAAAGAAGAAAAAAAGACTTGTATAGTTGGAAGATATCTTAGAAGTTCATCCAACCTAGCTGTTTTGTTTGTAATTCATTACTTAACAAACAGGAAGACATACACACAACTGGTGAAAATAGAAATGCACAAAAGCCTATCTCTGAGTAGTCACCATACTTTGAGTTTATAACAAAATTATACTTTTAACCATATCTGGTCCTTATTATACAAGAATAAACCCTGAATGTGGGACTCCAAGCCACAGATTGCCAATTCCCATCCCTGCCTTACACTGGTCCCATCCATATTGGACTCCTGCCAGCCACCACCTAGGTTCTTCCCTGTGAATCTATATACTTTCCTAATCTGTTCCCAGCACTAGGGTATTGTGCTAAAAACCAACCCGCCTGAGTAGGGCCCTAATGTCCCTGTGATTCCTGCTAGTCCTTCCATAGTTGTGGGGTCAGATTCTGCTTCCTATGAGACTTAAGGGGAGCTCCTGATGAGCCAAGAAGGACTTCCTACAACTCCTGAGTTTGAATGATACTGACCTACTCAGCTTGTGAATTCATTTACCAGATCCTAATACTGATAATTCACAAACCACACTGTTTCTTGAGTTTTCCCCATCAAGACCAGCCATTGCACTTAGAGCAGTAACTTCAATTCCATTCAATTTTCCAGTGGCTTTTCAGTGTAATTAAGCTCAATCATATTATGAGATTTGCAAGGCATCAGCATATGGGTGATAACAGAAGTTAAAACAGTGAGCACCATAGCCCAGGGATACAATGTAAAGAAACAGGAAGAGAAAATGCTCGTATCTCTTTGGGAGCCCATCCTTCTCCCATTCTCAGGCCATGCACTTCAGAAAGAGATAACGTCCAAAATCCCAATTCCAGGAGTGGGTATGTGAGCCAGGCCCGGTAATTCGAAGTCCTCCCTTCCCTTGGCCATAGTGATTGACTCAAGGATGATGACAGAACCCAGGCGAGCCAGTAAAGTATACCTCAGACATCTACAAAGTTATCAGAAGAGAGACATTCTTTTTTCCCCAGGCTTGTTAGCCAAAGTGATAATGTAAGCCTAGAACTGTGAGTGGTCAACTTTGCATCCACATGGGGCCCACACTATGGAGGAATATAGGGCTGACAGAGTCTAATGACAAGATTAACGGCTATGAATCTGGCCCACTGTTATGTTCTTGTTATTGCTTATATTGGTATGAGTTGGGTTTTGGTTCCCAGGAACTGAGTACAGAAGCTCAATTAGCACCCATTTTGTTGTTGTTGTTGTTACATATGAAAAATAAGAATCAATGAAAGAAGTAACATAGGGATGGCCAAAAATGTATAAAGAAAAGCAAGGAAGCTAAAGGGAGCTAAGAAAAATGAGATAGGGTTATGAAATATAGGATGGATCAGCAAAGTCAAATGTCAAAGAAAGGTCATGAGGTCATAGGGTATGAAGGTAAAGAAAAATTAATGGATTTGATAATGAGAAGATAACAGGTTACTTCTGAGGTAAAAGAGCTATGGAGATGAGACAGTAGGAGAAGGGTTTGGAGCTCTCCTTCTCTGCTATAAGAGAAAAAGAAAGTTTACATAAAAATTAAATACAATTTGGGGCACATGGGAGGCTCAGTTGGTTAAACGTCTGACTCTTGATTTTGGCTCAGGTCATGATCCTGGGATCCAGCCCCAAGTCGGTCTCCACACTCCGTGGGGAGTTTGCTTGAGATTCTCTCCTTCTTCCTCTACCCCTCCGCTCCCCAACTAGTGCGTTCTCTCTCTCTCTAAAATAAATGAATAAATCTTTAAAAAAATTAAATACAATTTGAAGTTTAAAAAAAAACACAGAGAACATGAGGCAATTTACATTTAAGAGGGCCTATATTTTCAGTGAATGAATCAGAAAATATTCTACTAATTAAAGAGCATGTTGGATGTGAAGGAATTCACAAATATATGGGTTTGATGCATTGATCATGGATAATGAAAGAAGGAACAAAAGAGAAAATCATTAGAGATTATGAAAAGAACATAATTGCATGTCCTTAAATTCAAAAGATATATTAATGAATCAAAACCCATTGGAGCAAAATCTAGTATCTTGCATAAGAATAAAAAGGGAGAGCAGGTTGTGAAGACATCAACCTGCTGAGCAAACAAACAGGGGCAGACTCAACATTCAAAAATAATTAGCACCAGGGTGCCTGGGTGGCTCAGTGGATTAAGCATCTGCCTTCAGCTCAGGTCATGATCTCAGGGTCCTGGGATCAAGCCCTGCATTGAGCTCCCTGCTCAGTGGGAAGCCTGCTTCTCCCTCTCCAGCTCCCCATGCTTGTCTTCCTTCTCTCACTGCATGTCTCTCTCTTTCTCTCTCTCAAATAAATAAATAAACAAATTCTTTTAAAAAATCCATATTCACACAAAAAGTTGGTCTAAAGAGCCTACTATATGCTAAATACTATAGGCAACTGGGGATTCAACGGAAAACCCACTAGAAACATCCCTACTCGGGGCGCCTGGGTGGCTCGGTGGGTTGGGGCCTCTGCCTTCGGCTCAGGTCATGATCTCAGGGTCCTGGGATTGAGCCCCCCATCGGGCTCTCTGCTCAGCGGGGAGACTGCTTCCCCCTCTCTCTCTGCCTGCCTCTCTGCCTACTTGTGATCTCTCTCTCTCTCAAATAAATAAATAAAATCTTAAAAAAAAAAAAAAAAAGAAACATCCCTATTCATATGGAACTTTCATTCTAGCAGGGGAAACAGACCATAAGGCATACAAGGCAATATCTAATGTAATGTCAGGTAGCGAGAATCCTGGAGTTCAAGGATGAAAACCACATCTGTGTAAGAGGATAGAAAGTGTCAGGAAAAGGGAAAGTTTCTCCAAGATGACAAAGGAGTAGCTAGCTCAATAAGTAAGGTAGAAGACCATGTGAAATCTGGAAATGTGCAGTCTATGCAGAACAAACAGCAAATAACGAAAAGTGCAGAAATAGGGAGGGACTTGGCATGTTTGAGATGCAGCTAAAAAGTCATGTGGCTGCAGTACCTAGAAAAAGAGGTTGAAAACGTAGCCAGAGTCCAGGTCACAAAGAACCTTGTAGGTGAGAAGTTTAGTCTTTGTATCACATGGAGGTTTCCAAACAGAAAAATGGCATAGTACCCGTCATGTGTCAAAAGACTTGAGCTGCTGTATGTATGCAGAGGTAGGAGATACATGGAAAATCTCTGTCTCTTCCACTCAATTTTGCTATGAACCTAAAATTTAAAAAAAAAAAAGTCTATTTAAATGTTTATAAATATATAAAAATACATATACATTTTCTATATAAATATATATAATATATTTCATATTATATATATAGGGGGGTGTGTGTGTGTGTGTGTGTGTATGTGTGTGTGTGTGTGTGTGTGTGTGTATATATATATATATATATATATATATCTCTAAGATATAAAGTAAAATAAAGACAGGATGGGGTGCCTGGGTGGCTCAGTAGGTTAAGTGTCTGCCTTCTGCTCAGGTCATGATCCCAGGGTCCTGGATTCAAACCCTGAGTCAGGTTCCCTGCTCACCCAGGAAATCTGCTTCTCCCTCTCCCCCTGCCCCTGCCCCTGTTCCAGTTCTCTCCCTCTCCCTCTCTCTCTCTGTCTCTCTCATGTGCACGCTCTCTCTAATAAATAAATAAAATTTTTTAAAATAAATAAAGTAAAATAAAGGCAGAATTAACATCCTAGAAAACAAAAACAGGAATGGATTTCCCTGGTCACAGCGTGAAGCAAGGACACCAATTAGGAGATTGCTACAGAAACTGAGCAGAGATGGAGGTTTGATATGTGGATGTGAACCCAGGCAATAAGCAGCAATGGGATATATACATTATTACCATAGAGATGATGTTGAAAACCATGGGACTGGATGAGAAAGTGTAGAGGGAGAGAAGGTCTGAGGACCGGATTGGGGTAGTCCATCATCTGAGAAGAAGACCTCTGAGAGTAACAAAGGATTAAACAAAGATGGGGAGGTGGGGAGGGAATGCAAAAGGAATTCAAGTAATTCTAGTCTTTTATTTCCAATTAGCAAGTCTCTTAAGAAAACCAGCAGTTGACTTTATACGCTATAGCAATCATATTATCACTGACAGAAAACCATTGGGATCTTGTCTTATGACAGTGGTTATAAAAGTTCAAATGAACTATATGGTAAGAAGTGATGTATAATTGAGTTGTGCCAACTACGCCATTAACCACAGTTCTTTGCAGTTGCTTCTCTGTATTTGTTTTGAAAGTCCTCTTTCACACCTCCAGCTGTTTATTCACCATAGTACTGACAGGTGTTTATTATATGTCATTATTCCTGATGTGAAAACTTAAATGGATCCACTGCCCTTAGGAATAATGGACTCTTCAAAATCGCTTCATGATATAAACAGATAAATAATCCCCTTCACAATTAGCTCTATTCACAATGGCCAAGAGGTGGAATCAAGCCAAATGTTCATTGACAGATGAATGGATAAATAAAATACGGTATATATAAATATATATGTATTATGCAGCCTTAAAAAGATAAGAAAATTTTGTCACATGTTCTAAAATGGGTAAACCTTGGGGCATTATGCCAAGCCAAGAACAAATATTATAGGGATGCCTGTGTGGCTCATTCAGTTAAGCGTCTGCCTTTGGCTCAGGTCATGATCTCGGGGTCCTGGGATCAAATCCCACATCGGGCTCCTTGCTCAGCAGGGAATCTGCCTCTCTCTCTCTCTGCCTGCCCCTCCCCTTGCTTGTGCTTTCTCTCTCTCTCTCTGGCAAATAAATAAATAAAAGACTTTTTTTAAAAGAACAAATATTGTATAATTCCACTCATATAAAGTGCCTAAAGTAGTCAAAATCATATAAACAGAAAGTAGAAAGTTGGTTGCCAAAAGCTGGGAAGAAGGAGGAGGAGAAATTAGTGCATAGTAGGTGTACAGTTTCAGATTTGCAAGATGAAGTTCTACAGATCTGTTGCACAGAGATGTGAATGAATATACTTAACACTACTAAACCATACACTTAAAAAGGGTTAAGATGGTTAATTTAACATTATGTATTTTTGCAACAATATAAAGTAATAATAACCCCCTTCACGCTGGCATTGGTTCTTAGAATAAAACAAGATTACAGGTTTCCTTGCTTCCAACATTGACAGGTAAATTTTTTTATCCATCGGCCCCTGTATTAGTCTGACCAGTCTGCTATATCAAAATACCACACAACAGGTGGCATAAAAAAAAACAAATTTATTTCCCGCAGTTCTGGAGACTAGGAAGTTTGAGATCAAATTTCCTGGGGATTTGGTTCCTGATGAGATCTCTCTTTCTGGATTGCAAAGAGCCACCTTCTCACTAAGTCCTCACATGGCAGAGAGAGGAAGAGAATGAGATTTCTGGTGTCTCCTCTACTAAGGACACTAAATCTATTGGATTTAGGCCCCAACTTTATGACCTCGTTTAACCATAATAACTTCTGTACCCCAAACAGAGTCACACTGGAGGTTAAAGCCTCAACATATGAATTTTGGGGAGACGCAACCAGTCCACAGCAGCCCCATTGATTGATACATAAAATTCTCTTATAGGTGTGTACACACACACACGTAGTGTTTTGGGTATATGGTTGCAGAACAAATATAATTCCTGGAGCTGAGGTTTTAAATTTGCTGATACAAACACCAACAAAATTTATCATACAATCACAGATAAACTAATTCATGACAGAAATTTTAATGTGACAAAGAACTGAAAATGGGGCTCCTGGGTGGCTCAGTCAGTTAAGCGTCCTGCTCTTGATTTCCACTCAGGTCATGATCTTCCACTCAGCCCTACGTCAGGCTCCGTGCTGGGTGTGGAACTGGCTTAAGATTCACTCTCTCTCTCTCCCCACCCCTCCATTTTCTCTCTTAAAAAAAAAATAATAATAATATTAAGGAAAAAAGTAAGATAGACCTGTTTGACCCTTCCCTTTAGAAAATGAAGTTCAAGTCAATAGCCACAGAAGATGAGACCTTAGATAAATGACGAAAGAAATAAGCAAAAAACTTCATTTCATTCAATAATTTGTCATCATCTTTTCTATGGACTTCCACTTCTCTTTGATGAAAATGGCTAATCTTCCCAACAAAACTGTTTTTAAGAAGGTATAATGAATGCTTATTACAGCCATATTTTGAGTTTTCTCTGGTCCACCCACTAAACTTTCAATAAACCACAAAATGGACAGTGTATGAAGGAAAACAGAATTCACAAAACTTGACTGTACAGTCTTCTAAAGAAAGGATAAGTCTTGTTTAGCACTGTTGTATTTCCATGGCTAGCAGCATGCCTAGTAGATGATGGTAGACTCAGTCTACATCTATCTATCTATATATACCTACATACATGTATTTATTTATGACATCAATTAAGGAATGAAAAAAATGAAGGAGATACTGATAACTGATTCATACTGGTAACTCATTAATTAGATAATCTACCTCTGTTCGAAATTCAACTATGATACGGCATCACAATTTTAGGACCATATTTTATGAAGGTTATATCCGTTAACTCTCATTTGTTTTTATATTTTCACTTTGTTCTAAAATGTGTCCATGACATACCAAAGATAAACATCGGGGTGAATTAGAGCTGAAAAACATCAGGTGATGAGAGGTTATTTAGGTGAATTAGAGCTGAAAAACATCAGGTGATGAGAGGTTATTTAGAAATCTGGCAGTTTCCCAAGGATTCTGAGTGCGTTGAAATGTCCTGTGTTCCCAGGAAACTATTAGCATCACAAGAATTAAAGCACTAATCTGTGACATTTGACCCTCACTGACTCTAGTCCATCAATGCCAATATGCATCATAATGCTTTAATTGAGCCCAGAATGCTCTAGAAAATAATAGACTCTTCCATGCTCAGGTGCTTAGAAAATATAAACTGATCTACTTTGGAGTTTTACAATACCTGTTAGCATAAAAAAAACTTAAAGAAATCCCAAATTAATTTTTTAACTTGTGTTTAATTTTGTTAACTCCTGTGATTCAGATTCTCTGTTAGCAGCTCAGTACCATGCTTTCCTCTCTTGTGGAGCAGGGACTAAGAGCCGGGGAATACTATTCCCAGAATCTCTATAATCTACCAGGGAAAGGCACTCACATGAGATTGGCAAGGCAAGAGAGAGGAGTAACTGTCTTGCTCTATGATCAGTGTGGGCAGATGCATGAGCACTGAAGATATAAATCCCTAAGAGTTTCACTACAAATCACCCATTTCTCTTTGAGGGCCTCAGGCAGTAGTAAAAGGAAACATCATCATCATCATTATCATCATCATCATCATCACATAAAACATTTATGAGTCTTTACTATGTGCCATTATTTTCTAAAGATTTTACAAGCACTAACTCATTTAACCCTCACAACAACCCTTTGGGGTAGGTCTTATTATTTAGTTGATAGCTACTGATATTTATTATAATGGAAATTAAAACTGAAAATTTCATTCATTTTAGAATGAGTGTTTTAAGAAATTCATGTAAAAAATGATAAAGTTAATAAATATAAACACAGGGGCACCTGGGTGGCTCAGTCAGTTGAGCATTTGCCTTGGGCTTAGGTCATGATCCTGATGAAGTTCTAGAATATAGGTAAGGTTCAGTGGGGAAAGTTCTGGAGCCGATGACCAAGAAAGAATTCTTAAGACATCTTTGGTGCAAAATGGTGGCTTATTAAAGCACGGGGACAGGACCGGTGGGCGGAAAGAGCTGCTGCCCCGAGTTGTGAGGGGTAGCAGGTTATGTACCACGGGGGTGGGGGAAGTAAGGAAAGGGAGGTCTCAATAGAACTTTCATATGCTAAAGAGGACCTACAAGATACTGGACACCAGAGGCCTTGCCATTGCCAAGGTCGCTTCACCCTCTAGCAAGGTATTAACATTAAGATAGTTGGGAGAGTCCTAAAGAATGTCATATAAGTCCCACCCAGGAGTAGGGGTGGTGGAAGGCTGTAGGGTGTTAGCTTTTGCTTTGTCCTCAGCCAGCCTTCTGTACCCGCACCAATCCCAGGTTCCTGGGATCAGCCCACATGCAGCTACCTGCTCAGTGGGAGTCTGCTCCTCCCTCTACCCCTCTGGACTTAACCCCACCCCAACTCGTGCTCTCTCAAATAAATCAAATATTTTTAATAATAAATAAATAAACACAAATTACACACAATGTATAAAAATAATTACATTTTCCAAACAAACAAAAATGTAGTGAGGTGAGTGCTATTGTTTCATGTTTTTTACAAATCTCTATAGTAGATGACTTAGTAAAAGAGAGTTGTAGTCTCACATCTATTTCTGCATTCAATCTGTTGCAATATGCTGTTAAGATTGAAGTACATGAAGAAAATCCAGCCTCACACAGATATGTAGTTTGAAAAAGGGAGGAGTTCTTTAACAGCCTTTTCAGATAATTATGGATACTCTTCCTTAATATTACCAGCAAAGCACAACCAGTTTATTTCTTTTCCTTTTTTTACTTTTTTTTCTCAAACCAAAGGTTACTTCTTAAAGGTTGGATACAATATGGATTCTGAAACCATATCAGTGATTTTTCTGAATATAGGTACATTAATTTTCATTGGCTTATCTCAAAATTTGAATGGATTTTCTTTTTACACCTGCATTATTTTGTAACATCATATATTGTTTACTTGGAAAGTATTACTTCAATGAGTTATACAGATCTTCCAAATGTTGACAAATTTCATCCTATTAAAAAAAAAAAAAAAAACTCGGGGCGCCTGGGTGGCTCAGTGGGTTAAAGCCTCTGCCTTCGGCTCAGGTCATGATCCCAGGGTCCTGGGATCCAGCCCGGCATTGGGCTCTCTGCTCAGCAGGGAGCCTGCTTCCTCCTCTCTCTCTGCCTGCCTCTCTGCCTACTTGTGATCTCTCTCTGTCAAATAAATAAATAAAATCTTTAAAAAAAAAAAAACTCATTTCTTTGTATTAGTACTGATCTCATCAGAAATATCTCTAAGTATTGGAAATCTATCAACCTCACTGTGGCAGATAAAAGTTTTCCAAAATTCTAATTATCATCTGAATGCTCAAATTTTCTCATTGGCAATCATACTGTTAGCTGTTTCTTGTGAAATAAAAAACCAAACTCACTTGGTTTGTTTTTGATCAGATTTACTTTATTTTTTCCAGCTTTACTAAAGTGTAATTGCAAAAATAAACATGGTACAGATTCAGATTTAAGGCATACAACATGTTTTGAAATATATATATATATACATATATATTTATATGTACACACATTGTGAAATTGTTTTTCCAATGAAGCTAAGTAACCTGTTCATCACCTCTCATATTTACTTTTTGTGTCTGTTGGGTAAGACCACTTGAGATTTACTATCTCACTGAATTTCAAGTACATAATACAATATTATTAACTAAAGTCACCATGCTACATATTAGATCTCCAGGATCATTTATCTCTGAGAACATGTCTACCAAACACTTAATCTGAATGACCACAAATAAAAATGATGTTTCATTTATTTTTTAAAGTGGCTAGGTCAGATTACCACAAAATAAGGGCACTTCCTTGAAAAAAAACATATTTCAATATGTAAAAGAGTGTTTTACGCATACTTCCTATTTTGTCACAAAGAACACTAAAAAGATGTGTACTCAAGGGTTGAGATTTAACAAAATTAAACATTATTACCACCTCATAGGGACATTCTTTTTTTTTTTTTTAAGATTTTTATTTATTTCTTTGAAAATGAGAGAGCACAAGTTTGGGGCAAGAGACAGAGGGAGAAGCAGACTCCCCATTTAGCAGGAAGCCTGACAGGGGGCTCTATCCCAGGACTCCTGGATCCTGACCTGAGCTGAAAGCAGATGCTTAATGAACTGAGTCACCCAAGTTCCCCCATAGGGACATTCTTAAGCAAAACTGGCCCTGCAAATGTGTGGTGATAATCTGACTTCTAGTTCAGTGCTGCCACTTTGATTCACAAAGAGGACAATAGTTTCACCACCATTGCTTTATATCATCAATGCAAATATCAACATGGTGAAGCAGGTAAATAATATTTTAGCATTATTATGAAAATAGTTTTGACCTCACAGATCCTGAAAAAGATGTGGGGGATGCCCAGGAGCCTGTGGACCCGACTTTGAGAACCACTGCTCTATTCTTCCTGTCTGTTACAATTACATTTTCCTAAATGATTGTTTTCCCCCAGGTGGATGGTTCTCCATCACCTACAGCACAGAACCCAAGCTTCGGAGCCAGGTTTTAAAGGACATATCATTCTCTGGCATCCGTTTACCTTTCCAACGACATCTCCCCAAATCCCTCTACAGTCACCAAACCTTACTCTAAAAGCAGGTCTGATCTATTACCTAGATTTCCACTTTCCTTCACTTTAATCTTGCCCACACTATTTGCTTTTGTGAAACATCCCACTCCTTCCTCACTGTCCATAAACTCACAACCAGCTGAAGAGTGTCTTCCTCAATAATGATGCCCCTCTGACTGCTCCTCCCCACAGTAATTGGTTCATCCTGTGCACACAGCATTTATGTTCTGTATCATTCCTTCAGCACTTTCTGCACTGCTTTGGTTGAAGACATCCTTTGTGGTTCCTTTTCACAAATCAGTCACACTTTTATAGGCCGAAGCCTTGGCTCCCCAGGTCCCTCAGGGGTGAGACCCTGTGTAACAAATCTTTGTACCTAGCACAATGGGAGCTATCTAGGCCCCAAAATAGGTTTTAGGCGAAAAGCTGTGGTTGCCCGTTTAGTCTACTGCGAGCCAACTCCTAACCGTCTTCAAGAAATAATCCATGACTATCTTCCATGGAATGTCAAAATAGAAAAAAAAAAAAAGGATCATAAACTTCAGCTACAATTTCATAGACTCCTCTAGTGGGGTCCTTAGGACTACACTAGTTGAGAGAAACATTTCTTTAAAATTGTAAGCTTGACAAAAAAACATGCACATGTTAATGAAATTTCCAGTGGCCAATCCTCTTGATGACAATTTGTATTGTCCTTGCACAATGGGGAAAAAGAAAGAGACTAATTGGTGCTGATTGTGGTTTGTGTGCTCTTGACTACAGATCTTGTTACTAACTGGATGTCTAAAAACTCTGTTTCTGGGTACAGGCTGACAGTTTCCCCTCTGTCTGAAGGTTTATTATAGAAGAAACAAAGAAAAGGGCGTTCCAGCTACTGTGAGTGCTGAAAATGTTTTGTCTCTCACTTTCCAGGCGACAGGATTGCACAGTCTATTAAGCAAATTCTAATGAGAAGCCTGGAATACTTGGAGGTTCTCATCATGGCTATTACACTGAACACTGGAAGTGTGTCTTTGAGTCATCAAGAAAATGTTTTGGGGGAACCTCGGTGGCTCAGTGGGTTAAAGCCTCTACCTTCGGCTCAGGTCATGATCCCAGGGTCCTGGGATGGAGCCCCGCCTCAGGCTCTCTGCTCAGCAGGGAGCCTGCTTCCCCCTCTCTCTCTGCCTGCCTCTCTGCCTACTTTTGATCTCTTTCTGTCAAATAAATAAACAAAATCTTAAAAAAAAAAAAAAGTTTTTATAAGCCTAGGTCATAAAGTGAGCAATTGAGGCAGAGATAAAAATTCTCCAAGCTGATTTTTGTTTCTCATAAATGAGCATTAGAAAATCACCATGACAAGGCGCTGGGTGGCTCAGTGGGTTAAGCCACTGCCTTCAGCTCAGGTCATGATCTCAGGGTCCTGGGATCAAGTTCCGCATCAGGCTTCCTGCTCAGCAGGGAGCCTGCTTCCCTTTCTCTCTCTGCCTGACTCTCTGCCTACTTGTGATCTCTCTCTGTCAAATAAATAAATTTAAAAAAAAATTTTTTTTTAAATCTTAAAAAAAGAAAATCACATGACAATGGTTTGTAATCTCCATGCAAGGTCTAGAATCCTGTGAGTGAGCAAGATTGAGTTCATGGAAGGCCTGAATAGGTACTGAGGGTAATAGGAGGGAAAGTATTGAGACAAATCTGGAGATGCAAACTTTACATCTGTCTGAATGTAATTTAATTTCCCTGGTAAAGTATATACACATATCTATACCCTTTTTTGTATAGCTACTATGAAACAGACAGGGGTTGGCGGTGTCAGCAAATCTTTACCTAGGCTTTTAGTCTTATGTGTAAGAAGCTCCTGACACAGAATTGAGTTTGGCCCACTTCTTAATGTCATGATCAATTCTGAAGGATGGATTGTCCAATTAAATAAAAATATCCCATTTAAATATATACAATTATCTGTTATTTAAAGACATACTTTAGGGGCGCCTGGGTGGCTCAGTGGGTTAAGCCGCTGCCTTCAGCTCAGGTCATGATCTCAGGGTCCTGGGATCGAGCCCTGCATCGGGCTCTCTGCTCCGTGGGGAGCCTGCTTCCTCCTCTCTCTCTGCCTGCCTCTCTGCCTACTTGTGATCTCTGTCTGTCAAATAAATAAATAAAATCTTTAAAGACATACTTTAAAAAGGGTTAATATATAAATCTTAAAGAAATTATATTAATCTGCAAAGAAACCTAAAAAGTCCTCATAGATTATTTACTCCAAACCATGTGATTTCATAAAGGGAAAACCAGAAGTTCAAAGAGGTTGTGATTTTCCAAAGCCATATAGGTGATTATAAATAGAGATAAGGCTAAATCCCAGGCTCATGGTTCTTGGTCCAGGACTCTCCAGCACACTGTCTCTTTCATATCATATTTGCATAATCACATATGCCCAGGGGTGATGGTTATTACAAATGCCAATATTTATTAACCACATTCTCAGTTATTTCCTAAATGAATACAAATTTCAAAAATGGGACTACTGCAAAATGAGGAACTATCTCTCCTCTTTAGCAAAGTGATACCTAAATTAGACTAAACTGGAAGAAATATTTGTCTGAATTAATAAAAGTCTGAATTATGAAGTATTTTGTTTACAATATGTCTCATTCCACACAGCATTTGGGGCTTTTTATAGAAGTATAACCACTTAATATGAATAAAAATTTATCATGAGAACCACTGAGAGAGATGGACCAGAAAAACAATTACAGACTCTGGGGGTATAGAGGAGGGGGGTGTGAAAGAATTAGAGTATTTATGGTAATGAATTTCTGACTATTGCTTAGCTATCGATTTGATGCAAAGCCGCCTGACTAAGAAAATGGAAAGAAAAGCATGGTCAGTTACACATTTGACATTAAGCAGTGGGATAAAATATTCTAATTCTCCAGGGAAAGTAAACATATCCTACTCATGCTAAAATTAATTTCTCACATGGATCCTATATCTCCCCTATACCAAGAAATAGCTAAGGTTATCCTTAAGTTTGTAATTTTCATAGTAATTAATATAATTAGATTGAGTTTGTAGTATTAGTAAATGCCACATATATAAAATCTAAAAATGAGTGTTTCTCAAAATATGGTTGAGGTGCCACCATCCTCAGAACCACGTGTTTGTCAAAAACACAGATTTCTAAGCATGTACCTAAATCTAAAGAATCTGAATTTCTCCAGGTAGCATCAGGAATCTACATTTGACAAGTTCCAAAGTTGCTTCAGACGTACTCTAGAGTTTAAGAAACACTGACCTATTCATGGGGGGAAGGGAGGGAAAAATGAAATAAGATCGGACCGTGAGGGAGACAAAGAATAAGAGACTCTTAATCTCAGGAAACAAACTGAGGGTTGCCAGGGGAGGGTGGAGGGATGGGGTGGTTGGGTGATGGACATTGGGGAGGGTATGTGCTATGGTGAGCACTGTGAATTGTGTTAAGACTGATGATTCACAGACCTGTAACCCTGGAGCAAATAATACATTATATGTTAATAAAATAAAAATAAAATAAAATAAAATAATTAAAAAAAAGAACCACTGACCTAACCCACCTAGAGCTTTGATGAGCAACTCTCATTCCATAGGGCTTCATGGAGAATCCCCAGCATGACCACATGGCTGCTAGCTCATTCCAAATGTGATTTTCATGTCATTAAAAATAGAGGAGTCTAAAATCAACAATTGATCAGTTTGCCAATGGGAAAATAGCAGATTATCACTGTAGTTCAAACAATACCTCTATCAACTGGGGCTTGGGAAAGTGTTGCAAAGTAGACCATTCTAGGCTATAGAACGTAAGCTCATAAAAGCAGCAATGTTGTTTGGTTGACTGCTACTCCCTCCATGCCTAATACAGGGTTGGGCCCATGGAAGACACTCAGTGAATATTTGTTCATTCATTCTTTGTGAAGGACCCAGCCAATAAGTATTCAAGGTTGTCGAATGTATATTTTAGCAATCAATTCCCTTTTAGAAAATATTCATTTTTACAAAATGGGATTGGGAGGGATACAAACCATAAGAGACACTTAATCTCACAAAACAAACTGAGGGTTGGGGATGGGGGGCAGGGAGAGGGTGGTTGGGTTATGGACATTGGGGAGGGTATGTGCATGGAGGGTATGTGCTATGAAGTGTGCAAACCTGGAGATTCACAGACCTGTACCCCTGGGGCTAATAATACATTATATGTTAATAAAAAAATAAAAAATTATAAAATTAAAAAAAAATACATTCATTTTTCTTTTAGGAAATTCTAGCACCACCACGTGAAGCCAAAATATAATCCCTTACAGTGAAACTGTTTTTTGTTTTTTTTTTAAGATTTTATTTTTATTAATTTGTTTGACAGAGAGAGAGAGAGAGATCACAAGTAGGCAGAGGGGCAGGTGGGGGGGGGGAGCAGGCTCCCCTCTGAGCAGAGAGCGGGATGAGGGGCTCGATCCTAGGACCCTGAGATCATGACCCGAGCCGAAGGCAGTGGCTTAACCCACTGAGCTACTCAGGTGCCCCACAGTGAAACTGTTTCTATTTGAGAACATGAAGTAGAGAAACGAAGGTTAAAGCAATGGCTAATAATGATTTGTAATCAGCATTTTAAGATCATCAGCATAACAAGTAGATATTTCTAATTTTATCCTTATAATCTTTACACTAAAATTGATCCTAAAACAATGTGTTGCCTTAGATAAATACCTCATTACGATCTTGTTTTAGCCTAACATTTTATAGCTACCACAAATGTCAAATTATAAGAGATCTTAGGGGTGAATTGTGAAACAAATATATCGCATATAAATTACTGAGTTTTTTTCTCATAGTTTCTCTTTTATGTCTGAACAAAATAATGCTAATTAGATGCCTAGGGTTTGTTATGAAACCCCTTGACAAAATAATGATGACTGCTGATACTAATGTTATTATCATTTAGTTGAAAAACATTTTGTTTTTTCATGGAGATAATATTAAAACCTCTCAGTTAAAGCAAGAAATTAAAGCAATACATAAACCACGATACCATTTTGGAGCATTATAAAAGTTACAAGCAAATCCTAAAAGGTACTGTCGCAATGTACCAATGGCAATATGTCTTCTGCCACCTCTAAACATCCCAGCTAAAATACTCTGCAGGTCACATAAGGAAATAAAAAAAGAATCATTCACAGGAGCTATTCATATTACTGTTAAGTGTAATCCTGAGTGATTGCAACCTTTATAAACTGATGACTGGATATAACTCCAGTTTACATTCCAAAATGCACGCTCATGGCCACAGAAACACAAGCAGCTCCATCAGGCTAACAGACACATGTATGGGAGCAGTCAAGGACAAAGCAACCATCACTAAAATCACAAATCGAAAGAAAATGTCAGCTGCTGGGTGCCTGGGTGGCTCAGTTGGTTAAGCAACTGCCTTCGGCTCAGGTCATGGTCCCAGAGTCCTGGGATCGAGTCCCACATCGGGCTCCCAGCTCCATGGGGAGTATGCTTCTCCCTCTGACCTCCCCTCTCATGCTCGCTCTCACTCTGTCTCTCTCACAAAATAAATAAATAAAAATCTTTAAAAAAAAAAGAAAGAAAGAAAATGTCAGCTGCTCATGAAACCAAATGAGGCAGAGCAACTACTAATGACCAACAAAAATGGGTAACATCCCAGAAAGCTCCATCTCAGTAACGGTGGACTTTATCCATCATCACTATTATGGTAAGATTACAATCAGCCCTGATAGATAATGATAAAGAATTAACACAATTCTCTAAGATTTAGGACTGTTTTGAAAATAGTTGTTAGAAGATGTACTAACTACTATTGAATTGACTGATGAATCTTGGCCAACACACGAAGAGTTCTGGGATTTAGTAAAATAGGTATGAAAAGCATTGCTCTAGTTCCCCCACATAGCCTAGCTATAACAAGTGAAAAATAATAATCTCTAAAGTAGGTTTGGAATTGAGTATTTATCATCTTTAAGCAAACAGTCAAAGCTTTTACAAACTTGCATTTTCATCTGGAGATTTCTTTCCCAACTACAGATTATTGAAGTGTGTTAAGGTATTAAGAATTAAAATAACTTAACAAAAGCAATCCTGAGAAAGAATAGCAAACAATCACAGGGAGGTATCACAATTCCAGATTTCAAGGTATATTACAAATCTGTAATAATCAAAACTGTATGGCACTGGCACAAACAGACCACATATCATTGGAAGAGAATAGAGAACCCAGAAATAAACCCACAGTTACAAGACCAGTTAATCTCTGACAAAGGAGGCAAGTCTATACAATGGGGAAGACAGTCTTTCCTATAAATGGTGTTGGGAACATGACACAGCTACATGCAAAAGAATGAAACTGGACCACTTTCTCAACACCAGACATAAAAAATAAGCCCTAAATGGATTAAAGACCTAAGTGTGACCTGAAATCATAAAACTCCTTGAAGAAAACATGGGCAGTAATCTCTTAGACATCAGACAAGGCAAAGGTATGTCTCCTCAGGCAAGAGAAAGAAAAGCAAAAATAAAATACCAGAACTAAACCAAAACAAAAAGTGTTTTCACAATGAAGGAAACTATCAACAAAACAAAAAGACAACCCACTGAATAGAAGAAGATATTTTCAAATGATACATCCAATAAGGGGTTAATATCCAAAATACATAAAGAACTTATGCAACTCAATACCAAAAAAAAAAAACCAAAAACCCCAAATAATCTGCTCAAGAAATGATCAGAGCACCTGTAGACATTTTTTCCAAAGGAGACACACAGACAGACAACAGACACATGAAAAGGTGATGAACCTCACTAATCACCAGGGAAATGCAAATCAAAACCACGATGAAATATGACCTTACACCTAGCAGACTGACTACAATAAAAAAGACAAGAAATAATAAATGTTGGGAAAGATATGGAGAAAAGGGAATTTAACAAAAACAGTTCCTGGAGTGTTCTCGCAAATAGCATTTTGAGAGGAGAGTAGCTAAGTTGACTATGCACCAGTATTTTGTGAGGCACTTTCCATGTTTTTCCTAACATTAGTCCTGAGAGGTAGGTGATGATTACACCATATTATATAAACTAGCTCTGAAACCTTCAGAAATGGTAAGTTCAGTGCTTTCTCCATTGACCTGCTGCTTCTCAAACTTTAATCTCCACAGTGCCCCTGAGGATAGAAGACAGGAAACATGGACCCTGAGGTCTAAGGTCCCAGTTTACCTTTCCAGCCTTGTCTCTTTCCACTCCACCATCATTAGCAACCACAATCTAACATCCCACAAAGACACAGCAGGTCAACACACCAGATACTGGAAGCCGTTCAGATAGTCCAAGTTCACACATACTCAGGTCATCTCATAACTCTGTGGTTCTGACCTCCTATCCCTTCTGCCCAGTGCACTATTTGTTACTTCATTCCCCCCAAATTTCTTACTCCTCCCCTCAAAACCCAAATTAAATGTCACCTCCTGAATAAAACCTGAAAGCTTTTTTGACTCCTATAAACAGTGACCTACACATTTTGTTCACACACATAAAAGAACATTTACTGTGACTTACTTCCTGCCTCTTACATCACTAGATTTGAGTTCTCCAAAGATGAAGATCTCTTTGATTCATTCTGATATCTTTAGTGCCAGTCACAGCTCCTGGGACAAGACAAACTGTCAATACATTTTTGCTGAATAAAATGTCCCTCATTAGAAGGTGAAGTAGAAAACCCTTTTAACCACCAAGTTGTTTAATGCGGATAAGCTTCCAAATTACTTCTAGGTAGACAATGAGTGAATAGTTAAAAACTGCATTCTCATTATTTTTTTTTTTGAAACATTCTTTCTACAGTCTTGTTTTCTCAACCTATTTGCTGTACCATTGATTTAAGACCTGGCTAGAAAAGTTCCACTCAACTCTATGTAAACTATAACATACTATCAATTAATATCATCCAAATTAATGAGTTATGGTTTTTCTAAAGGGAAAAAGATACTAAAAATTGGAGTGCCCAAAAATACATAAGTAGCTATTTTCTTTTAATAATCAGAACAATTAGGGGTTCCTGGGTGGCTCAGATGGTTAAGGGTCTGCCTTCGGTTCAGGTCATGATCCCAGGGTCCTGGGATCAAATCCTGCATTGGGCTGCCAGCTTGGCGGAGAGCCTGCTTCTCCCTCTCCTTCTGCTGCTCTCCCTGCTTGTGCTCTCGCTCTCTTCATCAAATAAATAAATAAAATCTTTTTTTTAAAAAAAGATTAAAAAAATAATAATAATCAGAAAATCAGATTTAACTATTCAATTTTTTTTATCCTGTTACCATGGAAATACGTTTGAATAGTCTTGCTCAAGTAGAAGCCCTGATGTCATTGAAATAAATTTTTATAAAAAGTTTAAAAATTGGATGTTTTTAAAATTCCAAACACCAGTGTGTATCTTTTACAAATTTTTAACAAAACATAGCCAGAAAAAATAAAACAAAACAAAAACTGTACCAAGTAAAACTTCCATTAAAAGGAAGAAAGTGTTATCACTGTTCTCTCTTCCTCCTTCATCTCTGCTAGCCTTAGGAAAATATGCATTCTCATGGAAATTACACACATTTTCAAAAACTACAAAGCAATGACAAGGTAGCAAGATAAAAAAAGTTTCTCTCCTCTGCTGAAATCAAAGAGCAGTTGATTGCCTATACTTCCATAATTTTGTCTACCTAAGATCATTGCTCTAATAATTTCAACAATAACAACAGCATTAATAATGTGTTTCAAGAGGCAGCTCTGACCTCCTATCCCTTCTGCCCAGTGCACTGGAGACTGGTTTTATTAGAGGGCTCCTCACACCAAGAGCAGCAAATGATCTCCGACCACCCCTAAAACAATCGCAGTTTAGGAACCAGTCAGCAAGGACCACGGGGGCTCAGGTGGAATTGGCAGGCTTCGTTTGGCCCTCGCCGTCACTTTTATGACAGTAGGTGTGCAAACATGAAGAATGAACTGCCACTAAACCCATGAAACCCACAGGAAATGTTGCAAACTAGTCAGAGAAAATACTTACTGATTCCTGAGTGTGTGTGGCTAAAAGCAGTGGCCACCAGCATGTGTGTGGCTAAAAGCAGTGGCCACCAGCCCTGGCAGAGAGGCTTCTGTGAGGGCGGAGGGAAGGGGTCAACATGACGGGCATTGACTAGCAAAATACAAAGGACGGGAGAACGGGAAAAAGCAGCCCCCCTGGAATTAATTACAGTAGAAATAGCATCCAGTCTCCAGCTTATGAAACGATTCCTGTAAACCCACCTGCTGATTCCCCTCCCTTCCACTGTCAAAGAATGGGAAAGCAGCCAATCAGGAGCAGTTACAAGAGGCCACCCACCCCATGTCCATCAGTTGTATGTTGGCAAGAGAACCAACCCCCCTCTCCTGACTTTGAAGCCGGGGTTAATACTGATCATTATTTGGTCACTGGCCAAGTCTTATAATTGCGACCTCTTCCTTCTCTCTCACATTTGCATTTCAATTGCCTTCATCCTAACACTGAAATGGCCAAGCTTTGTGTTGCCTGACCTTGCGCAGATAACACGCACTTCATAGTCAGTCGTTACCTACCATCTGGGTCTTCCTCGGAGGCTGCCTGGGTAATGTCCTCCTCTCCTGACAGATGTTCTAAAAATAATCGGGTGATTTTTTTCTCGGATAAGCATGAGTGCTTATAATATCTACATATAAAATACAGTATCTACATATATGATTATAATATCAACATGTAATATCAACATGCAAATATATACGAATATCTACTGTAACATACATGCGAATGTATATGTGTATATACATATATGCCTGCAATCTGATTTATATGTGCCTTTTTTTTCAAGCTGTTTGGTTGGTGATCATTCAGCTTTAAATGGCTTTACAAACAGCATATTCTCATTTTGACTAAAGAAGAGAATGTTAGTTCCATCTGTAAAGAAAGCTCTCAAACTGCAGCATATTTATATGTTGAGGCTCGATAGCTGGGAAAGTCAAAGTGTGGGCTTCACGAACAAATGTGATTTGCCAAGTACTTTCACAATATTTGAGACACTAAATCAGGCACTTCCTTCAGCCAGAAAAATGGCAGTCTTTTCCCTTATCGGGCTTACAGTCTAACAGATATCACCATCTGCTATTTAGTCTTTATTTTGAACACGGTATCACAGAGACACAACAAGTTTTAATGAATTTGTAAGATAGTTAACTTATTCCAATCCAGGGAGCTGGGACATTTTTAGAGAAAACGAGATATTTCAAAAATCCACTTTCCTTGGAAGACATTCTCTCATTTGCACTGGGGATTAAGAGCATAGACTCTAAAAGCAGATCGTCTGAGTTCAAATCTTACCTAGCTCTACCACTTGATGGCTGTGGTAGCACCCTACTTAACTCTCATCTCCTACTTAACTCTTTGTGGGTAAGGTTCCTTATAAACAAAGGGAAATAATAGCTGTCACTACTGCTTAGAGTCCAAGTTAAGGGTTAAAAGAAAGAATACATACAAAGAACCAAATTCAGGGGCACCTGGATGTCTCCCTCAGTTAAGCATCTGACTTTGGCTCAGGTCATGATCTCAGGGCCCTGGGATCAAGCCCCACATCAGGCTCTGGCTCAGCCAGGAGTCTGCTTCTACCTCTGTTCCTCCCACCACTCGTACTCTCACTCACTCTCACTCATTCTCCCTCTCTCTCAAATAAATAAATAAAATCTTAAAAAAAAAAAAAAAGCATCCTACTTTTGGTTTTGGCTCAGGTCATGGTCTCATGATTGTGGGTCAGGCCCCATGTCAGGCTCTGTGTTCAGTGTGAAGTCTACTTCAGATTCTCTCTCCCCTCACTCACTCTCTCTCAAATGAATAAATAAAATCCTTAAAAAAATAAAATAAAATAAAATAAACAAAGGACCAGATTCACAGTAAATACCCTATCAACATTAATCATTGTCCACGTGCTGGGAAGCCACCCAAACAGTGTATCTTCTAAATCCAATGTTCAGGTCTCCATATCCACCATTTCTGTATATTTTTATTTATAATATACAGAAATTACAATTGGAAGCCTAATGTAAGCGTGTGTACAGCAACATTTCCTGAGTACACGTTGTGTGTGCCTTTCCCACTCCAACAGTTAGTTGCCTATCCAATATCTAACCCCCACTTTTTCTTACCAGCCTAATCCTCTTCATTTTTGGTGACAGAATAGATAACCCTATTGAGAGGAGGTTCATGTGACACCATTCTGGCCAATGAGATATACGTGGAAAGTTTTGGTCGAGACAGAAACCTCCTGAAAGGGAAGCAAATCATTCTCATGGAAGGTTTGCTTATACTCATCTTCTTCCCACCTGGAGAGTGGATGCAGTAGCTGGAGCTCCAGCACCCACCGGGTAACCACAATAAAAGGTACACTCCAAGGTTGACGAAAGAAAGGATAGAAAGAGCCTGGGTCCTGATTTCATAGACCTGCCACACAGCTCTGAATGACCTCTCTTTCAAGCATCTTTTCTTTAGGCAGTGAGAGAAAAACCCTTACCCTATTTGAATTGAAAGTGACCCTTGTACAATGCCAGGGGCTTAGGGATACCACCCCTATCCCCATGTTGTTCATGGATCAACTGAACTCCTATCTGGGTTTTCTACACATACCTCCAAACTTACATCCCTGACGTATCCACTGATGTAAGTGGGCATAACTGTCTCCATTCACAGATAAGGTTAGGGAACGGCATGTGATGCCACATCCTGGAGAGGACAAAACTAGATTTGGAGCGTAGGCAGTCTGGGTCTTAATTATACACTGTATATCTCTCCAAAGAATACCAGTATGATTATGTTTGGGAAACAAAAATTGACTTTTCCTCGCATCTGTACAAGCCCTTTTCTTGATCCAATTCTTTCCTTTGGACGACCAACAACCACTTAATCTATTAAGTGCCAAGCACAATAGGGCAGGCACTGGAAACCGCTCACAGAAAAAGCAGACAAGATCCCTACCCTCACAGAGGCTACATCTGTGGGGGGATATAGATAAGAACACTTAAGTGCTGTAAGCCCAATTGTGTGGGTGATACAAGGCACTGTAAGAGAACAAAGGAGGTGGCCTAACCAGGCCCACTTTCTCTCCCTTCCCCAAAATACTCAGTTGCTGATGTGCAGGGAAAATTCCGCAATGTTCAACCACTATACTTGAGTAGTCTCGGACATGATTCTCTATCCAAGGGGAGGAGGGCAGGCTGAAGTACTTTCCCCTTGCACCATCTTGACTTGACATGGGGATCCCAAGGCTTTTTCCACCCTAACTCTGCATTCAACCTTTCTCTTAGAATCATTCTTACTCCTGACGTGCAAAGGTGAGAAATGTCTCCCTGTTCTCCCACACGTCCATTAAATGGGCTGTTACTCAGTTACAGGTTAGTCGTGTGCACATCTGTCCACAAGCTCTGTTCTTTTTTTTTTTTCCTAAAGATTTTATTTATTTATTTGACAGACAGAGATTACAAGTAGGCAGAGAGGCAGGCAGAGAGAGAGGAAGGGAAGCAGGATCCCCGCTGAGCAGAGAGCCCGATGCGGGGCTCAATCCCAAGACCCTGGGATCATGACGCGAGCCGAAAGCAGAGGCCTTAACCCACTGAGCCACCCAGGTGCCCCCACAAGCTCTGTTCTTGCCAGCACTCAGAGGACATCCCTCCAGTCTAGTCTGTCACAGATCACTCACCACTACACTTGCTTTTGATCATTCCTGTCATTCCCGGACAGGACGGCAATTAAAATGGAACAGTGAGGAGCTGCCTTTTAAATCTTCAGTGTCAAATCCAAAGTAAATAATTCCCTTCTCTGAAACGTAGAGCCTGAGCTTTTCTTCTGACTCCTGAGATCTCAGACTTTGCCTAGGGTTCACGTACATAGTCTAGAAAGACCTCCCTTTGTTAATCATCACGTTGGGACATCAATTAATATAATAAACTAGTCTCTTTTGTTCTCACCTTCAATGTCCTTCTCTCAAAAGAGAGCAATATATCTCCTAAGATTCTAAAAAGGAAGGCAGAATGACATTGTTAAAACCTCGACTGTGTTTTGATCTTATTTTATCGGTTAATTAGCCACTCACCATTTGCCCTCTGAGTAGGAAGCATGAAAACATGGAACACCATGGGAACACCAAGCCCTACCTAGGTCATTTCTACCAATGACAAGAGCTACTGTGGAGTCACTTGACAAACCTAAAAGCAAGGTCAGTGTCCAGGCAATAGAGGCAACACAAATAACAATGATGAAAAAAGCAAATAGGTATTTATTTCACTGGTCCTTAGTGGCTTAAAAGCATGGCACAATCTGTGTTTGTTGCCTCAATAATGGCCCCTTTTGCCTTCAGCTTTTTGCATCGACAGACTTCTATGCTTGCCTCACTTCTTAACACATTATCCCTGGTCATTCTATATATCACTATAATTATGTGACTCGAAGGGCAATAATCTGGTGAAACAAGGACTGTGACGTCTTGTCCTAAGCCAATAACTTCTCTTGTGACCTTGTAGGAATTACCCAAGCTCCACATTCTCATTGTGAGAATGGCAATGACAATAACCCACCTCACAGGTTTATGTAAAAACAAGTAGATTTTTCAAATTATGATAAAACATTTCATAAACAAAGGGCTTTGAGGCGGCATTATCATTCTCAGACTTGTGCTGCATTTCCAATTACAGAGTGAGTCAGTTACTGATTAATCATGACTGAAGCCATAGTCCCTTTCCATCAAGTACAGCCACAGGGCAGAAGAGTGTCAAGATAAAATATGTATTCAAACATTGCTCTCACAACTTTGAATATCAAAAGATGCCATCAGATTTTTTTCATTGTCACACAAAGCACCGGAGTTCTTTGCGTCCTCACACAAAACTGAACCTGGGGAGGCTCCAGAGAGGGGAGTCAAGGATGAGAACATTGATTTCCATCATTTATCCTTGCCACCTTGGAGGAGAATCCATAATGAGCATGAAATTGAGGCTGCTCTCTTCCAGTCTACTCACCTGTGCTCAGTGTCTGCCAGTAGCTAGGTTTAGCCTGTCAGACAGAAAATGCAGATTCAGGGGGCAAAATTGTGCTCCTCGCAAAACCCTGGTTTGCCAACCCTTTTGAATCTCCTTTTCCCCTCCTTCCAGCATCCCTGGCTCATTCGTGACTCACTGACTAGATTTTTATACACGGTAATTCTTGCTCAGCTCCCAGGTGCTGAGCCTTTTCCCTAGCCCCAGAGTTCCAGGAGACATTTCCATTTATAAGAGCTTTCTTTATGGTAAATATTTACATTTATTCAAGGCAAAAGATAGTAGCAGCCATTAAACTTAAAACTCCATTGGAATACTCAGAACTTTTCTGTGCTTTCTGCCTCAATATTTCCTGTTTGTTCTGACCTGCCCACTTTTGTGAGCTCCATTCACTTCTCTCTTGATTCATAATCCCTTCAGAATCTCGAGGAAGAGCTTGGGGTAGGATGGACAAATTAGGAGCATGAAGGACAAATGCCAGGCTCATGTGTCCTTGCTTCCACACTTGGCCATCCCCGGCCATCATACTTTTCTCCATGATGCCACTAGGGAAAGACATATTAGTACCGACTTCATAGCATTCCTGTGAGGCATAAGAACATGTTCTATGTAAAGCAGTTAGAGCAATGCCTGACATTTACTAGGTACTCGGTGAATATTAGCTGTTCACAACAGTTGAAATATGGAAAGGTCTCTAGTAATTGTCATTACTGGGGCCATAGTCATCTCTATTCTTAACCTGCGTCTACTGTAGTGGCCAAGTCTCTAAGAACTGGCATCACTGATATTTTTATTACATTTCAAGAAAGCTTTTTTACAGCTGCATACTATATATCCCATTTCAACTAAACAAACTCAGAAAAGCATAAAATTCATATGTACAAATTATTTCAGAGTAAATATATTCCTTGGATACATTTTGCAAACCTTTGATTTGGAAAATAGAGATTAAAAAGGAGGAGGCTCTTTAAGGGAGAAGTTCTCATATCTGAGCTATATATAGCAGGCAATGGGAAAGAGGGAATGTGGGGATAAGGGTGTTACTTGAAGTCGGTCTCCTTGAGAAGGTAATATTTTAGCAAAAAACTTAAAGAAGGGGCAGCTGAGTGACTGGGATCGAGCCCCAAGTCAAGCCCCTGTGAGGAACTCTGCGTTCAGCAGGAAGTCTGCTTCTTCCTCTCCTGCTACTACTCACCCCCACATCCTGCTCGCTCATGACCCTGCTTGTGCATGTTCTTTCTCTCTCAAATAAATCTTAAAAAACAAACAACAACAAAAAGGACCTTAAAGAAACCAGCTGAACATCTGAAAGAAGACAACTCTAGAGATCTAAAGAGAACAGTTTAAAAAAGCCTCTTGTATAGAAGATGCCTGATATGTTGGAAGGACATCAAGAATGCTAGCTGGCATGACTTTCTTCATAGAGTGGAATGGGACAGTAGGAGCGTGGGTGGGTCAGGATGGTAACAGAGCCCAGAGTGCTTAGGGCCTCACAGACTATTATAAGGACTCTGGGTCCTAGATATATTCGAAAGCGAGCCGAAAGATATCTTGATGGGTTGGATATAAACTCCCGTAGCAAAACGAAGTCAAAGATAATTTCAAGAATTTGGGTCTGAGCATCAAAGTCTGAGGGTAGAACTTCCGTCAACCTAAATGGAAAAGGCTATGGGTAAAGGATGAGGGATTAGTAGTTTAGTCTTTAACATGATGATGTTTAGATGTCCAATAGACATCCAAATGAAGATGTCTAGTAGGAGGTTGTCTATATGAATCTGGATTTCAGAAGGAAAGTCTGGACTTAAGAACCATGGGCTTGATACTAGATGACAGAATTGACTGAGTATAGATAGAAAAAAGAAGATCAAGGAATGAAGAAAAGTACTCAATCCTAGAGCACTCTAACATGGCAAGCTCAGAGAGAAGAAGAGTAAGAGACTGAGAAGGAGTTAACAGTGAGGTACAAGGAAAACCAAAAGAGGATGATGTCACGGAAACCATAAATTCAATCAAAGAAAATGGTGTGATCAACTATGTCAAAATAGGTTGATAGATATGAATCACCATATTATAACCCCCCCCAAAAAAAATGTGCTGATAGATAAAATAAGATGGGAGCTAGGCATTGGCCACCAGATGTAGTAAGTAGTAATATGAATATCATTGGTTACCTTGACAGTGGTCAGTTTTTTAGAGTGCTGAGGAATCATCCTAATTGGAATGAGTTGAGGAGAAAATGAGAGAAGAGAAATTGTAGATAACCCACACAACAACTCTTCACAGGAGTTTTTCAATAATGGGGATTCAAGGAAAGGGTAACTTGTGAGAGAACAGCCAAGAGAAGACTTTATTATAGATGGGAAAAAGTACAGTATGTTTGCATGTTGATCGGAAAGATCTAGTAGAGAGCAAAAAATATATGTAGATGATAGAAGAATTGCTAAATGAATGCCTGTGTAGCAAGAGGGAAAGGGATCAAGTGCACAGGAGGAAGGATTGACTCCAGATAGACCATGGATAGCTAATTCGTACTAATAGGCAGGGAGACGGAGTATCAATGTTTAAATACCGGTAGATATGGTGATGGATGAAAAAAGTTCTCTTTTCATTGGTTCAATTTTTCTGGTGAGAAAGTTAAGAGTGATGACAGGGAAGAAAGGATTATGGGTTTGAGGGTAGAGGAGAAATGTTAAGTAGTTGTAAAGGACAATGGGAGACTGAATGGGTCACTATGACAGCCTGGCATCAGTAAGGGCCCACTTGAGGTTTATATATTGAATTTAAATGAGACCAGTCAGCGTGGCTCCAAGTTCTTCTCCAGCAATACTCAGCTGCATGGCTATCAACCTAGAAAAGGAAGAATTTAACCCAGCTATAGTTTCATGAAGCAGTACAATGAAAGGAGAGGTGGGGCAAGAGAGTCAAGAGTGAACATCAAGGAGATGATTATGATTGAGCCTGAATGAGGCTGGTTAAGAAGCATTAATGAAGATGTCACAAGGAGAGAGACAGTTTAATGTGGTAGATCAATGAAATGTAGGTCCCAGTGGAGGTAAAAGTTGGCTGGAGGGGACCTGAGGGGAGGCACTGGTTAAGGAGTAGGATATAAGAAGTTAAGATTATGCAATATGATATACCACATTAATAAAAGAACAGATAAAAACCATATGACCCTCTCAATAGATGCAGGAAAAGCATTTGACAACATATGGCATGCATCTTTTTTAAGATTTTATTTATTTATTTGACAGACAGAGATCACAAGTAGGCAGAGAGGCAGGCAGAGAGAGAAGGGGAAGCAGGCTCCCCGCTGAGCAGAGAGCCCAATGCGGGGCTTGATCCCAGGACCCTGGGATCATGACCTGAGCTGAACACAGAGGCTTTAACCCACTGAGCCACCCAGGTGCCCCTATAGCATGCATTCTTGAAAAAAATCCTCAACAAAGTAGGTATACATGGAACATATCTCAACATCATAATGGCCATATACAGAAGACCCACAGTTAAAAGCATCCTCAATGGGGAAAAATTGAAAGATTTTCCTCTCCAGTCAGGAAGAAGACAGGGATGTCCATTCTCACTGTACTATTTAATATAGTACTGACATGTTAGCCTCAGCAATCAGACAACAAAAAGAAATAAAAGGCATCCAATTAGCAAGAAAGAAGTCAAACTTTCACTATTTGCAGATGACATGATACTCTAAGTAGGAAACCCAAAAGACTCCACCAAAAAATTGCTAGAACTAATACATGAAATCCGCAAAGTCTCAGGATATAAAATCAAAGTACAGAAACCTGTTGCATTTCTACACACCAATAATGAAGTAGCAGGAAAAGAAATCAAGGAATTGATCCCATTTACAATGGCACCAAAAACATCAGATATCTAGTAATAAACCTAACCAACGAGGTAAAAGATCTGTACTCTGAAAACTATAGAAAACTGGTGAAAGAAATTGAAGAGGACACAAAGAAATGGGAAGACATTCCATGCTCATGGATTGGAAGAACAACCATTGTTAAAATGTCTTTATTGCCCAAAGCAATTTATACATTTAATGCAATCCTTATGAAAATGCCATCAGCATTTTTCACAGAGCTAGAACAAACAATCCTCAAATTTGTATGGAATCCCAAAAGACCCCAAATAGCCAAAGCAATCCTGAAAAAGAAAAGCAAAGCTGGAGGCCTCACAATTCTGACTTCAAGCTACATTACAAAGCTGTAGTGACAAGACACTATGGAACCAGTGCAAAAACAGACACATAGATCAATAGGACAGAACAGAAAACCCAGAAATGGACTCACAACTATATGGTCAACTAATTTTCAACAAAGCAGTAGAGAAGACCCAATGGCAAAAAGTATCTTTAACAAATGGTGTTGGGAATATTGGACATCAACATGCAAAAGAATGAAAATGGACCACTTTGTTACACCATACACAAAAATAAATTCAAAATGGGTAAAAGATCTAAAGATGAGATAGGAAACCATCAAAATCCTAGAGGAGAGCACAGGCAGCTACCTCTCTGATCTTGACCTGAGCAACTCCTTACTAGACACATCACTGGAACAAGGGAAACAAAAGCAAAAATGAACTATTACGACTTCATCAAGATAAACTTCTGCACAGCAAAGGAAACAATAAAAAGAAAAGGCAGCCCACGGAATGGGAGAAGATATTTGGAAATAGCTGATAAAGGATTCGTATCCAAAAATCTATAAAGAACTTGTCAAACTCAACACCCAAGGGACAAATAATCCAGTCAAAGAAATGGGCAGAAGACATGAATAGACATTTTTCCAACGAAGACATCCAGATGCTTAACAGACACATGAAAAGATATTCAACATCACTCATCATCAGGGAAATGCACATCAAAACCGCAATGAGATATCACTTCACACCTGTCAGAATGACTAAAATTAACAATACAGGCAACAACAGATTTTGGCAAGGGTATGGAGAAAGGGGAGCCCTCTTTAACTATTGGTAGAAATGCAAACTGGTGCAGCAAACTCTGGAAAACAGCATGGAGGTTCCTCCAAAAGTTAAAAACAGGACTACCCTATGACCCAGCAATTGCACTACTAGGTATTTACCCGAAGGATACAAAAATACAGATTCAAAGGGGCACATGTACCCCAATGTTTATAGAAGCATTAGCAACAACAGCCAAACTATGGAAAGAGCCCAAATGTCCACTGACTGGTGAATGGATAAAGAAGAGGTGGTAGGGGGGCGCCTGGGTGGCTCAGTGGGTTAAAGCCGCTGCCTTCAGCTCAGGTCATGATCCCAGCGTCCTGGGATCGAGCCCCACATTGGGCTGTCTGCTCAGCAGGGAGCCTGCTTCCTGCTTCCTCCCTTCTCTCTCTGCCTGTCTCTCTGCCTACTTGTGATCTGTCTGTCAAATAAATAAATAAAATTTAAAAAAAAAAAAAAGAAGAGGTGGTAGAGATACATGCCATGGAATATTACTCAGCCATCAAAAAGAAAGAAATCTTGGCTACTATGCTCAGTAAAATAAGTCAATCAGAGAAAGACAAACCACATGATTTTACTCATATGTGGAATTTAAGAAAAAAGCATATGAATTATATAGGAGAAAAAGAGAGAGAAGCAAAACATAAAGACTCTTGATAGAGAACACACTGAGAGTTGATGGAGGGAAGTGGGTGGGGGATGGGCTAAATGGGTGATGGGCATTAAGGAGGGCACTTGTGATGAACACTGGGTATTCTATGTAAGTGATGAATCACTAAATTCTTCTCCTGAAATCAATATTACAGTATATGTTAACTAACTAGAATTTAAATAAAAACTTGAAAAGAAAAAAAAGAAATTAAGATTATGGAATAAGACTAATGACAAAGTCTAGGATATAACCATGAGACTAAGGGGTTACACTACGCTAGAGTCAAGCTCATTGAAGAAGAGTTCGGGGAACTAACAGGTCAGGATGATGGAAGGATTCTTTGTATCTGTATTAAAATTATCAAGAATTATGAGTGTATTAGAGGAAAACAAAAATAAACCACAAAACCATAGAAAATAAGAAGAAACGCCTAGAGAATCAGTAAATGATGGCAACAATAAGGGACTATGACAGATATATAATGAAAGCATGAGAATCAGTATTGAGAGGTCATAGACAGGGAAAAGGGAGAATGGTCGGAAAGCAGCAATAAGGTACAAAGAGACCTTCTCCAGTCTTCGGCCCAGCGTGGAGAAACCTGTTGAACAAAAACAGCCATCACTTGAGACAGATGTCAGGAAAGCAGAAACTTTGGGAGAGAGCCAGGTTTCTTTCAGAGCAAGAAGATGAAAAGAATAGTCTAAGAATAGGGTGAAGAACAGGAGATTTTACTTCTAATAGAACTCAAATTCCAAAGGGCACCGTGGAAGAATTTTAGAAGTTAGATAAAGGCAGGGAAAAGAACAGAATGGGGGTATTTGGAACTCAACGGGGATTAGAGTGTAGGAGTCGAGAGGTGACCTGGATGTCTGGAGACTCCTTTGGAGGCTGACATAAATAGGCATAAATGGAATAATAGAGTAGTCCATGGAGATATGGTACTGATGCTGTGCTGATAGGCTGTATCAACACATAGAGGAAAATGGATTTCTTGGGCTTCCTAACAATGAAAATAAAAAGTTAGAAATAGGTGCGCCTGGGTGGCTCAGTCTGTTAAGAGTCTGCCTTTGGCTCAGGTCATGATCCTGAGATCCTGGGATGGAGCCCCTATTGGGCTACCTGCTCAGCGGGGAGTCTGCTTCTCCCTCTCCCACTGACCCTCCCCTACCTCTGTTCTTGCTCTTGCTGTGTCTCTCAAATAAATAAATAAAATCTTAAAAAAAAAAAAAACCTTTGAAGTAAAATGGTCTGAATCTAATGTACCATCTCTCTCTCAGCTTCTTCTATTGGGGAAGGAGCAGTTATATTTTAAGCATACGTGATTCATCTCGACCCCTACCAATGGACTCAAGGCTTTTGGAGTACTTACCACACCAAGATGTACCTGGTCCCCCTCCTCCCCTCCTCCACTTCATTATCTTACCAAAGTAATGACTTGAATAAAGAGAATTTTGAGAGAGTTAGAAAACAATGTCATGACAGACTAGCAAGGGTAGAAGTTTAGACCAGAGAGAGCAGTCTTGTGGATCCTTCGGTCCTTTGTGACTATGCACTGAACTTTCTGGTAGGATGAACCCTGACTTATCCTTCTCTATAAAGCCTCTGGGATCCCTTACATCTTCTCAAGACACATAAATTCCACTCTACTTAATATTTCCCTAAATTAACCAGAAGAATACAAATCTAGTGTGTATCTTGCCCTTTAAAATGTGTGTATAGGGGCACCTGGGTGGCTCAGTGGGTTAAAGCCTCTGCCTTCACCTCAGGTCATGATCCCAGAGTCCTGGGATCGAGCCCCACATTGGGCTCTCTGCTCAGCGGGGAGCCTGCTTCCTCCTCTCTCTCTGCCTGCTTCTCTGCCTACTTGTGATCTCCATCTGTCAAATAAATAAAAATAAATAAATAAATAAATAAAATGTGTGTATATTTATATGTACTGTTAATTATGGCAGATGCAATAATTAAATTTTTCAGCTAAAGTTTTCAATATAAATGACATTATGTTCTATAGATAGTAACAATAAACTTTGAAGGTACAAAAAGCTGACAAGCATCAATCCAAAATCTCCAAAAACTGAAATTCCCCTACTTCTAAATGAAAAGTTATCTAACTAATCAGTTATTTACTTAGTTTTATTCAAGATCAATAAGCTGCTTAAAAAAATATATCCTATAATATTGTTTCAGGTAAATTCTCTAAATGTGCTCACATTCAGTTGATTAACTTCTTAAAGGCAGGTTGCTAATAGAGGCCCAACAAGATAGGTAAAAATGCAACTTGTGCTCCAAACACAATTTTGGGTCACCTTATCCTTAGTCCATGTTTCAAATAGCACCTATATTCTTTTTTTTTTTCTTTGAGATTTCATGTATTTATTTGACAGAGAGAGACACAGCGAGAGAGGGAGCACAAGCAGGGGGAGTGGGAGAAGGAGAAGCAGGCCTCCCCGCTGAGCAGGGAGCCTGATATGAGGTTCCATCCCAGGACCCTAGGATCATGACCTGAGCCTAAGGCAGACATTTAACAACTGAGCCCCCCAGACATCCCAGGACCTATATTCTGATTCTGATTCACCTATATTCCTAACTACCAGTCATAACAGGAGATTAAGCAAAAGTATTGATCTCTGAATGCAAATATTCATTTACCAAGAAGAAAATGACGTGGGGGCCTGTATCAGTCTGGTTACTCATAGACACAAAATAGCACCCCCAAAATTAGTGTTGAAAAGAGCTTAAGACACAGATAATTACAAAAGTGTGGTCAGTGATAAGGGGAATCCAATAAGAAATAAGGAGCCACCCTGAGTCTAGGAACCGTGGGAAGCAACTACTATCCCTAAGTGTGAAAGGGCAAGAATAGGAGCAGTTCCAAGAACCTCCTTGTTAAGCTTTATCAATACACCGTAGAAGCTGTAATTCTCTGTAGAGAATTTCAACCACTGCCCAGGCATGGCTCAGCAGGGAGGTTTCCATAGGAATAAATACATCAATTTTACCTGCCTCCCACCTTCCAATATGATGTCTTCCACTGTTTAAACCCAACTACTGGAAGCCAGAGGGCAAAGAAAGCATATTTTTGTAGTCCATAAAAGCATCCTCCTGGGGATGAAGGGTGGAAGTGTATCCAGAGAGACAAATGGAGATTATCCAGCACAGAAGCCAACACAATGAGACAGAAACAGCGGGCTTAGAAAACAAAGATCTTAAACTGGCAAAGGAGAATGGAGACCTCTAAGAGGGAGGTCTCTAAGAAAAAGGGATGGGCAGGGAATTCAATATTATATTTGGTATGGATGAGGGCTTGAAAACCTCAAGACTGCGTGTATTTCTGCTCAATGATACAACTAAACAAAGAATGAGAGACAAAACAACACTTACAGGAGAAAAAGAAACAGAAAACGCTGTAGAAGAAAGGCAGCTTAAATTTGACCTAAGCTAAAACACAGCATGAGTTTGGGTAAATGACAAAAAAATTCTTCTGAACTTGACACTGCGATTATTCTTTTTCGGATGACACCAAATCCTGACTGTAAACGTAAAAGAAGGACATATCCTCACAGGGCATTATTTGGCTCAATAAGCAATTTTTTAACAGCGTGGAATATGAATGTTATTTGTTGTCCTTTAATGTTAAGAATTTACCTATATGTGATTCATTCTAGTTTACAGATTAGATTGTAAATTTTATCAAATTAAAAAAAAAAATTGGAGGGAGGGGGTAGAGAGAGAGAGAGGATCTTAAGAGATCTTTTAAGATGTCTCTGAGATCATGACCTGAGCTGAAATCAAGAATCAGACAGTTAACCTACTGGGGCACCTGGCAAGCTCAGTCGGAGGAGTGTGGGACTCTTGATCTCGGGGTGGTGAGTTCCAACCCCATGCTGGGTACAGAGATTACTAAAATAAATAAATAAAAACTTTTTAAAAAATTAAAATAAAAAATAAATTTAAGAAAATAAAAGCAGAACCGATACATATAGGGAGACGAAAATGGGGTGAAAAGGTGGCGCAAAGGAGGAAAGGGATAGTGTTCTCACTTTACAAAGTTGTTGACCAAAAATACATATGTGTGTTCTTTAGGCACTAGAATAAAAAATAGGGATTAGGTATGTAATTTGAAGTTGCAGGGTGACCAGCAGAGGAACTTAGAGAGATACTAGTTTCAAGGAGAGAAGGAAGGGGTGACAGGAGAAAGGAACGGAAGTAACACGAATAGTACAAAAATACACTTAGTCATCCTTTATCTTAGAACAGCCAAAAGGAAATCAGGAAAATTAAAACAATAAATAATTAAAAATAGCAAAAACAGGGGTACCTGGCTGGCTCAGTTGGAGGAGCATGTGATTCTTTTTTTTTTTTTTTAAGATTTTTATTTATTTATTTGACAGAGGTCACAAGTAGGCAGAGAGGCAGGCAGAGAGAGAGATGGGGAAGCAGGCTCTCCGCTGAGCAGAGAGCTGGATGTGGGGCTTGATCCCAGGACCCTGAGATCATGACCTGAGCTGAAGGCAGAGGCTTTAACCCACTGAGCCACACAGGCGCCCTGGAGCATATGATTCTTGATCTTGGGGTCATGAGTTTGAGCCCCACATTGGGTGTGGAGATGACTTAAAAACAAAATCTTAAAGAATTGTTTTAAATTAAAAAATAGTAAAAACAAAAAATAGTGAGAAGCGATTGCCTCTGGAGAATGGCAAGAGGTCTGTGAAGGGGTAGAAAAGATGACTGTATCAGCTAGACTCCAATCAGGAGAAACACTCCAGTAATTTGAAGATGGCAAGTTAAAGTGCTACTAACTATAACATAGGTTGAAGTAAGAAAAGACTGACTGGTAAGAACTCGAGAGTAGTCTGAAGAACAAAGGACTAGCAGATGAAAAAGAGCAGCCACGACGTCTAGGGCTGAGCTAGAGTTCCTAAGGAAAGTGCACATTACAGAGCTGGGATCCACACCTGGCAGAAGAGGGCACAGCTGTGGCTCACAGGATGACAGAGGAGTCACTGTGGAGCCATGCCACGGAATTTTCTGGAAATCCATCATCTGGAGTTGGCTAGGAATTCACCCTCTGAGATGCCAGAAAAGCCATTCATAGGAAAGTCATGTACAGAGAGACTCCAAATCTAGGAACTTGCTACAAAGCTGCCAGAAGAGACATCCAAGGAAGCCGTGGGCCCCTGTGTGTTGCAGGAGCCATGCACAGCCCCCAAGCCAGCAGCTGGGGAAGGCGCTCCTGCTGTTAGCTCTGGCCCCGACAGAAGCCGTCCAGGCTGCAGGAGCTGACTGGAGACACACACAGGAATCAGTAAGAGAAATCTCTTCCTCTTCCAGTGCCCTTCCAGCACCCTCTAATGGGAAAGCTTGACAGAGTCCTTGCTCCAAAGCCGAAATGCTCAGAGGGCCCATGCCCATTCCTGCAGAGCAGGCATTGAGGGCGGACTTGTATATGAGAGGCAATACACTGCTAACTGCTCCACCATGATCATGATTTTTCATGTTGGTAACTACGGGTGCCGTCTTATTCTGACAAAATTTTGTTTTCCAAAATCCTGTAACTATAAGGTAATTCCTTGATTTTCAGGCCTACCTATAGAGTATTTCCTTTTAGATATCCAAAAAAATGTTAAATTCAGACATGAGCCCTCCTCTCCCACTGCTCCCCTCCAGAAATCCTGTTTCCTCCAGAAATCCTCTTCCCGTCTCCCTTATCTCCCCTAGGAGCCCTAAGGCGTAAAAATAGGAGTTAATTTAGACACCCCCTACAGAGTTACACACACTGCCCCCCATACACAAATATACTCACCCCACACAGCCAGTTTGTCACTAAGTAAAGTCATTCAGTGTTCTCTCTCTAAATTGTTGCCGCCTTTGCTTTACTACTACCTTATTTCAGGTCCTCATTATCCTAATAGCCTCTTAATGGTCCCTCTCTCATCACCCCCACACACCAATCTGTATTTCACACTGCAGCCGGGGTGGGGGCTTCGCTAAATTCACATCTTACGCTATCGCGCTGCCTTCCCTGAAATTCATTAATCCATCACCCTGTCTTGGTTGCAGAATGAAATTCAAATCCCTTAGCTTGGAACACAAAGGCCTCCAAGGATATGCCTTCACGTCCAGCCTCACTCCCAACACACCCTTATGCTCTAATCACACCAAATTTCAGGCTTTTTTCCGACAGAGCAAGCTTTATACATGGCAATCAGACATAATGCAATCAACTAATTATGAAACCTGCTTTTACTGTGTAAACTACTATTGATCATAAATCAATCTCTCCTGGGAATTAATAGCTCACTAATAGAGGGAGAAAAAAAAGAATTCATGCAGACAAAGCATGTTAACACTACTTTGAGCACATGGCCGGATGCTCTGCCAACATTTTCCTTTGGACCTGTAATCCTGGGCTCTCTTCCTCACCTTTGACACCTTCGACAAACGTAAGGTCAGGACTCCGCATCAGAAGGAACTGAGGCTGCCTGGACCAAAGGGTAAAGAAGAAAATGTTTAGTTTTGATTTTGCTTATTTTGATGTTTTTGTTGTTGTTTGTAATACAAGAAAATAAAAAATTAAACCTATAACAATAGAGATATCTTTGTCATTAAAATTTCTGCATAAGAAAAAAAACTCCCATTACAATCTTGTAGCCCTCTAGCCTCTTCCCTGTCTTTCCCTATTGAAGCATATCATGTTTTATAATGTGACTTCTTAATAATAGGATGTTTTTTAGGAGGGCAACCAAACAGACTATGTTTCCTCTGTCTGGCTAACTCTGCTGGTCCTTCCTGACTTAACAAAAATATCATCACTTTTGGAAAGTATTTTCTGCTTCTTTAAGCCTAAATCCAATGTTCTTTATTCTTGCTGCCCTGGCACTCTACACAATATTTCTTCTGTTGAACTTAGCACCCTATGTTCCAGTTGTTTCTTTAATGCTCTTTCTCTCCTGCTTGTTTAAAGTGGGACTTGAGAGCAGAAGCCTTCCTTCATCTGTGTATCACTGTGGCCCTAATTGGTGCTTTGTGCACAATATGTTGACAATACATGTTTGTTAAAAAGAAGTGACTGATTGTATGATAGCTATTAACTGATTGTACAATTGCTATTCTTCTTTATTTACAAATTATAAACGGTTCAAGAGCCCCTTCCTGAAAATCTTCCCAAGGGCTTCAAATTTCCAAGCTATAATAATTTTCTCCCAACACTTACTACTATAACTGACACACAAATTGGGACACCATCTTATGGAAATTTCTATTTATTTCCCATCCAGGGAGCTGGACTACACTTAAACCATTATCCATCCTACCTAATAAAAAAGATTAGCTGGCACTGTCCGCTAAGATCTGATTCTCTTGCCAAACTGGGAAGACATTTAGAAATCAATAACTCATAAAACAGGCTAATAGCTTCAAATAAGCTTCTTTAGAGCTGTACAATTAGTGCAAGTCCCTGGATAACGTGTACTCTATCCAGCCTCTCCCACACACGTCAAACATTAAATCACCAACAGTGTACATCTGTTCATTCATTTGCTTACTCGTGACTCATACTCCAACTTCCTTAAAATAATGTTATAAGAGTGACTAGCTTGGAATACCATTAATAGCTGTATTTCAAGGACCTTATGATTCATGGATGTGTGGCAGTAGCTAATAGTAGCTTGGGTCTAAATCAGTAGCTTAGTTTTATGTATGCTTCCCCGGCCTTCATATCAGCAATTTTTCAAGAACAGTTTGTGGATCAAGAATATTCTGGTATCACATAGCTGCGTTTGGAAAGTATGGAGTGACTCTCCGTGAGTTTGTATGCACACAAAACAAAGAGAATTCATTCACTGCTTTCCTATATGACCAAATGACTAGTAAGAGCGTTCAAGAGCAAAACATTATAGAGACAGTAGTTTTACTTTGTGAAAATCAATGGCTCTAGAAAACTGCACACTTAAAATGAATGCATTATCTTGTATGTAAATTATGCCTCAGTAACTTGAAAAAAAATCAATATCTGTGGTGACAGGAAGTAGATTAGTGGTTTCATAGGGCTAGGGAGGTGAGGATGTTATAAAGGTGCATGTTCTATATTTTGACTGTGGCTGATGATTATTTAAGTGGATATAGTGCCAAAACTTACCAATATAAAAAAGGGTTTATTTAATTTTATGTAACTTAAACCTCAATAAAGTTGAGTAAAAAAAAAATTAATGGCTAAGCAAAACAAAATTGTTTTTTATTCAAGCTGCACTAAATTCCTATCTTAAAGATTTATAATAAGTTAATAGTAAGTACTATATCTTTATGGTGACTTTTCTTTGCCAGATAGCTCACACACAGAAATTATTCATGTAGATCTAATTAAATGAGTAACACCATAAAATGTCTTTCTCTGAGAAGAGTAATTATTAATTTTCAATAATGTAAGGTGAGTGAATTACACATGTATATTAAAATGTTTATAACGTTCCACATCTATAACAACTTACCATCTAATTCTTAGGCCCACTCAAAAAGAAATGCAAATAGCTGATAAACTCATGAATTCACAAATACCTCACCCTATGGTATATTTATGTGGAGAAACTGTCACTTCAGAATGGAAGAATTTGACAGCAGCTACCATCGATTAGATGCTCTCTGAAGAAGAAACCCCACCTCCACCCCCCAGGTGATGGCGAAGTGCCGTCATTGCTGGGTATACACAGCACATTATAGTGGAGATCGCTCATGCATGGCCTCCTACCACCTTTGGAATATCTTCCACATTTTATGAGCTTCTCTACTGTTAGCTTTAGCTTCTCAAGAGAAAACCCAGAAAACCCATTCCACCCCCCACGATCCTTGGCAACTGGGATGCAAGCAGATAACCTTGGTTCCAGCATGCACATGCACCCACGTGAGGTTTCAGTTCACAGCGTGAGGAAACAGGCTAAGTGTTGAGCAACTACCTTCCCAGTACAAGTGGCAGCTGAGAATCTTGCTTTACTGGGGGAGCCACAGAAGTTGCAATAAAGTCGGGTGCCTGGCATCTAGAGCAATTTGAGAGAAGCTGAGTTCCTGGCACCTGAAGGCTGGCTGTGACAGCAGTGACAGTGACGGTTCCCACACAGGCAAGTCCTGCAGCATGCTTCTAGGGTCTGGATGTGGTTCCTGCTGATTTCACCTGATAACAAGGATTTGGTGAGCTACCTGATATTCTCTACTAAAATCTTTGCCATCTTAAATGAGCTGGAATGGGTTCTGTTTGCCACTCTGACCAGTATGCACACTTACACAGAGGTTTGATAAGGAAGGAGTACTCCCAGTCTTGGCAGCTTCCTGGGAAGTTAAGATCATATGGAGAAAATTCTACTCCAGTTTATTCTGAAAAGTCGACTTTACTACAGTGGCCGGAGTGGAAATGATCTCACAAGCTCTCCCAGGGAGATATCTGCCCTATCCCTAAGTGGGCAGTCTTAGTGTTTATTTATTAGGCTAGATTCTTTTTATTGGTAGATTATCCCAGTACTCTGGGGCACACATTGAACCCCAATGCTATGTGTAATGATTATAAATTGTGTCCTTCATGACTTGCCCAATTCTATTCTCTCTCTCTCTCTGAGTGACCCCATCAAGGCCCAGGGTTTTAAATATTATCTATATACTGATGACTCGCATTTCTACCCAATGTGATCTCTCCTTTCAAGTTCAGATTCACAAACAACTGACTACCTGCTATCTTCATTTGGATATCTAATAGGTAACTAAAATTTAACCTGGCCATTTCTTAGATAGGACTCTAAAAGCAAAAGTGACTGAAGAAGAAAACAAATTAGGCTATATCAAAATTAAAATCTTTGTTTTGCTAACAATACCATCATGAAAGTGAAAATCCAGTCCAAAGAAAGAGAAAAAAATATCTGCAAATCATTAGCTGACAAGGGGTTTATATCTGGAATATATAAAGAAGCAATACAACTCAACAATAAAAGGAACAATAGGGTGCCTGGGTGGCTCAGTCGGTTCCGCGTCTGCCTTCAGCTTGGGTCTGATGCCAGGGTCGTGGGATTAAGTCCTGCATCAGGCACCCTGCTTGGTGGGGAGCCTGCTTCTCCCTCTGCCTCTGCCCCTCCCCCGCTCAAGTGCAAGCACCCACACGCACACGCACTCTTTCTCTCTCACTTGCTCTTGAAGAAATAATTCGAATAAATAATCTCAAATAAATAAAAAATCTTTAAAAAAAGGATTTTAAAAAGGGAACAATAACCCAACTTAAAAATGGGCAAAAGATTTGAAAAGACATGTCTCCAAAGATATACAAATAGGCAATAAGCACATGAAAAGACACTCAACATTCTTAGCAATTAGGAAAATGCAGGCTCAAGCCACAGTGAGGTGACACTTCATACTCATGAGGACAGCTACAATGAAAAACAAAGACCATAACAAGGGTTGACAAGGGTGTAGTGGAATTAGAACCCTTATTCATTGTTGGTGGGAATGAAGTATAACCACTTTCAAAAACAGTTTGGCAGTTTCTCAAAATGGACATAGAGTTACTACATAACCCAGCAATTCCACTCTTGGTTATATGCTGAAGAGAAATGAAAATATATGTCCCAATAAAAACGTACACATATTCATAGCTGCATTGTTCATAATAGCCAAAATGTAGAAACAAATGTTCATAAGCTGATGAATGAATAAATGAAGTATGGTACATCTCTATAGTGGAATATTATTTAGCAATAAAAAGGATTAAAATACTGATGGATAAGATTAAGTTAAATAAAAGAATCCACTGAAGAAAGACAACATGTTGTAGCATTCCTTAACATGAAATGTGAAGATTGGAGAAATCTATAGAAACAGAAAGTAGGTTAGTGGTTGCCTAGGGCCAGGAAAATAGATTCAGGTTCTTTTTTAAGTGACAAAATGTTCTTAACTTAGATTGTGATGATGATTGCCTAGCTCTGTGAATATACTAAAAAAAAATCCCTGAATTGAACACTTTAAGTGTGTGAATTTTATGCTATGTGAATCATATCTTGATTCACATGTTAAAAACAAAACAAAACACTGGGGCACCTGGGTGGCTCAGTTGTTAAGTGTCTGCCTTCAGCTCAGGTCATGATCCCAGGGTCCTAGGATGGAGCCCCGCATCCGGCTCCCTGCTTAGCGGGGGGCCTGCTTCTCCCTCTCCCACTCCCCCTGCTTGTGTTCCCTCTCTCACTGTGTCCCTCCCTGTCAATAAATAAATAAAATCCTTAAAACAAAAACAAAACAAAACCTAACAGAGCTAAAACTAAACTTGTAACTTCTTACTCCCTCAAACCCAAACCTGTTTCTCTTCCAATTTTAGCCCCTATGTTTGTCCAGGCCAAAACACAGAAGTCATCCTTAATTCTTCTTTATACATTTGCTACATTCAATCTATCCACAAATCCACTTGTCATGACCGCAAAATCTATCCAAATTCTGACAACTTCACTCCTTCCCAGCTCTCATCCAGGTCACCATCATCTGTGTTCCAGTGAAAATGTGTTCTAACTGGTGTTTCAGTTTCTATATTTACCTCTCTCTGTTTCCTCATTATAGCTAGCCGACTTTTTTAAAACTGTGAATCTCCTTCTGCACAGCAAGGGAAACAATCAACGAAACTAAAAGGCAGTCTATGGAATGAGAGAAGATATTTGCAAATGACATATCTGATAAAGGGTTAGTATCCAAAGTCTATAAAGACCTTATCAAACTCAATACCCCCAAAAAATAAATAATCCAGTTCAGAAATGGGCAGAAGACATGATTAGACTTTCCCCAAAGAAAACATAGAGATGGCTAACAGACCCATGAAAAATGTTCAACATCACTCATCATCAGGGAAATACAAATTAAAACTACAATGAGATACCACTGTACACCTCTCAGAATGGCTAACAACACAGAAACACAGATATTGGCAAGGATGTGGAGAAAGGGGAGCACTCTTACCCTGTTGGTGGGAATGCAAACTGGTGCAGCCACTCTGGAAAAGAGTATGGAGGTTCCTCTAAAAGTTAAAACTAGAACTATCCTATGATACAGCAATTACACCACTAGGTATACACTGCAGATTCAAAGAGGTACAAGGTTTTAGCAGCATTAGCAACAATAGCCATGTTATGGAAAGAGCCCAAATGCCACTGACAGATGAATGGATAAAGAAAAAGTGCGATATATATAGAATGGGATATTACGCAGCCATCAAAAAAGAAATCTTGCCATTTGCAATGGCGTGGATGAAACTAGAGGGTATTGTGCTAAGCAAAATAAGTCAGAGAAAGACAAAAAATACCATTTGACTTCACTCATATGTGGAATTCAAGAAACAAAACAGATAGACATATGGGAAAGAAAAAAAAGAGAGAGAGAGGCAAAACACAAGAGAGATTCTTAACTATAGAGAACAGACTGAGGATTGCTGGAGGATGGTGCTCAGGGAGATCAATCAGTGGTTGATGGGTATTGAGGAGGGCACTTGCTGTGATGAGCACTGGGTGTTATATGTAAGTGATGAATCACTAAATTCTTCTCCTGAAACCAATGTTACACTAGATATTAACTAACTAGAATTGAAGTAAAAACTTTGGGTGCTTGGGTAGCTTAGTAGGTTAAGTGTCTGACTCCTGTTTCAGCTTAGGTCATGATCGCCCTGTCGGGGAACTGAGCCCGCACGAAGCTTCACATGCAGGCAGAAGTCTGCTTGTCCTTCTCCCTCTCCCTCTGCCCCTTACCCACTCATGGGCATGCACATGCATGCACTCTCTCTGTCTCCTCTCAAATAAGTAAAATCTTAAAAAAAAAACAAAAATGTGAGGGATACCCGCGTGGCTTAGTTGGTTGAGTGTCTGCCTTCAGCTCAGGTTATGATCCCTGGGTCCTGGGATCAAATCCTGCATCAGGCTCCCTGCTCAGCGGGGAGTCTGCTTTCCCTCTGCCTTCTGCTCCCCCTGCTTATGGGGTTTCTCTCTCTCTTTCTGGCAAATAATTAAATAAATAAACAAGTAAAGTTTTGGGATGCCTGGGTGGCTCAGTCGGTTAAGTGTCTGCCTTCGGCTCAGGTCATGATCCTGGGGTCCTGGGATCGAGTCCTGCATTAGGCTTCTTGATCAGCAGGGAGCCTGCTTCTCCCTCTGCCTGCCACTCCCCCTGCTTGTGCTCTGTCTGTCTCTCTCTCTCTCTCTGACAAATTAATAAATAAAAAAAATTTTTAAGTGTAAAAAATAAAAACTTGAAACATAAAAAAACAAAAATAAATAAAATTAAAAACTGTGACTCAGATCCTATCATCCACTACTTAAAACTCCAATGACTGTCTATCGTAATTGAATAAAATTTAATCTCCTTTCCAAAGCCCACCAGTCCCTACAGAATCTGCCTGCCTTTATCAGCAAATTAACTGATGCCCTCTGAATTGCCTTCTTCTTCTTTATGTAGGACAGATTTGTTTCTGTCTCATGACCCTTGCACTTACTATTCCTTCAGACTCTCATGACTAATTGATGACATCTGTCTGGTCTCAGCTCAAAAGCCACTCCCTCGGAGGGGCTTTCTAAAGTAGCATTGCCTTGGAGTAACTCTGCGATGTTATTCTGCTTTATTTTCTTAATAGCACTTACGATTATCTGAGATTAACTCAACAATTTCTGTTACTTATTGTGGTAAAAAGCACATAAAATTTACTATCTTAACCGTTTTTAAGTGAATAGCACAATAGTGTTAACTACATGTACATTGTTGCACAACAGACCTCTAGAACATTTTCATCTTGGGAAACTGAAACTCTATACTCATTGAATAACAACTTCCCTTCTCCCCTCTCCCCAAGCCCTGGCAACTGCCATCCTGCTACTGAATTTGACTACCCTGAGTACCTCATACAAATGGAAGAATGCCATATTCCTCTTACTGTGATTGATTTATTTCACCTAGCATCATGTCCTCAAGTTTCTTTCATTTTGTAACACATTGTCATATCCCCTTCCTTTTTAAGGCTGATTGATATTTCATTGTGTATATATATACCAAATTGTGTTTATTTCTTTGTTCATCTGGTTATTACAGTCTACAAGCTTACAAGCTTCATGAGAGCGGAGCCATTGTCCACTTTGTCCATTGCCATATCCCCTGCACATAGAACAGTTACAGGAAGTTCCACAGAAGTGGCAAGACAGGAGTTGAAACCTGGGGCATATGATTAAATAGGGAAGCAGTAGTTCCCAAGAACAAAGAGCAGGGAAGTTGACAAAGATGCTGAAGTGAATATGGCCTATTTGCAGACAAAGAGATTTGTGTGATTAAATAACAGAGATTAGTGGAAAATAATTTGATATGGGTAATTACAGCTAAACTCTCATGATCTGGAATATCAGTGTGAGTCTCTAGATTTTATCCTGGAGACGATACAACGATGAAAAGTTTTGCAGGGAAATGCATTAGTAAATATCATTTACTAAGCATCTAGTATATGCTACATACTCTTGCATACATTAATTCTTTTAAAACTTACAACCCTACAACAACCCTACTATTACCTTTATTTCCCTGAAGAATATTTTAGGTAAGTAATTAATTAGTGAGGACAATTCAGACAAGAGCAGTAAGAGTGCAAGTCTTTAACTATTTAACTTTAATTTTTAAGTATTTCTTTTTTCCTTTTTTTAAAAGATTTTATTTATTTATTTGACAGAGAGAACAAGAGAGCATAAACGGGGGGCGAGGGTGGAAGGGAGAAGCAGGCTCCCTGCTGAGCAGGGAGCCCAATATAGGCCTCGATCCCAGAGGATCATGACCTGAGCCAAAAGCAGATACTTAACCATCTGAGCCACCCAGGCGCCCCTATATATTTAACTTTTCAAAGGAAAATTACTAAGACAAGGTAATAGACTGTGAACAGAGAAAGAAACAGAAGGGGAAATTATTCCAAAATTTATTACCAGGATGTCAGTTGATTGGGAGGGTGCAAAGTTGGTTGATGGAAGAGAGGAAAAATTTGGCAGAACAGGGCGCCTGGGTGGTTCAGTTGGTTGAGTGACTGCCTTCTGCTCAGGTCATGATCCCGGAGTCCTGGGATCAAGCCCCACATCAGGCTCCCAGCTCCAGGGGGAGTCTGCTTCTCCCTCTGACCTCACCTCTCATGCTCTCTCACTCTGTCTGTCTCTCTCTCAAATAAATAAATAAAATCTTAAAAAAAAATTTGGCAGAACATCTAAGTAGAGAAGCTTGTAGATATGCAAAAACTGTGGCCAAAAAAAAAAAAAATGTATTCACAAAATATCAAAGCTGGAGATGGAGAATTTGAGTATTTTCCTCCCACAGGATGGTGAGATCTTAAAACTGAATAAATGATTTAACAATATTAAAATGTTGCCTTCTTCTTGTTTGATTTTTATAACAAAAGCAAACTCCACCATACTCAAAATGATTCCACAAAATTCTAAGTGAGGTTTAACTTAATTAAGGCTCAGCCTCCTAAACCAACTGATGTGAGACACCCACTGAGGAGGGAATTTATCCAGAGTGAGATCACATAATTGTGGAGGAAGTAGGAGAAGGATGGTATGGTTTTAAATTATTGTTTTACAAAGCCATGCTCTCCCATTAGCTCCAAGATTGAAATTTCCAAAACCAAACAAAGCAGAAATGTTCAGGTGTCCCACAAGCCATTCTGTTACTGAAACCTTCAGTGGTATTTCAAAAACTTCAGACCCTGAAGTCTAAAAAGAATTATCTTTTTATTATTTTGATCATTATTACTTTTCTTCATTAAGTCTTTTTTGTATCTGCTACCACTGGGGCATTGTTTCATGCTTGCATTCACATCCAGTTAAATGCTAATTATTCTTCAACACCATCTTTCCAATTTTCTTCCCTAAATTATTATAGTACTACACTAAAGAATGTGAGATTTTAAGGAAGCTGTCAAAAGGCTTAACAGCATCGAATAAAGATAAAGAACAAGCTTTGTTGAATTTGGCTTCCCACTGGGTTTTTCCCAAGTTAAACTTTGAGTCGTATGTGAATATATTTGAATACATTGAACTTTCAATATTTTTTGCCTATTTATCATTTACTGGTATAATCAATGTGAGTATGTACATACACACACACATAATGTACACTTTTCGTTCACTTTTTAATTAATTTATTCAACATTTCTGGAATCCCTTTCTGTGCACTAGGCACTCCATTCAATGTTATTCCAGAAACTTTGTTCTTCCTTATATTATTATCTAATTTAGAGTTAATCATTCTTCAGTATTCCTGTATATTTTCTTCCCAAACCTAGATTTGCTACTAAAAATAAGAATGTTAAGACATTAACCCATCTGTGATTCTTAAGGAAGTTCTATTAAAATTTTGTTGTCTTGCCAGAGTTGATTTCCCTTCCATCTAACAAGCACTTACCAAGTGCCTAGGGCAGACTAATTTCAAAGTGTGGGGTATTCAACAGCTGAAAGCAACTCTATTCCAACAATGTGTTCATATAGGCCATATTACAGGCTGGCCCCAATCTACCTTTTCAACTACATCTTTATCCTCTACACACACAGGGACCTCTATTTCAGCCATAGAGAACTGTTTCCCCATTTGAGTTCATAGGAGACTTAAAGCTTTAGATCTTATATTCAAGCTCAAAAAGGACAAGACCTTTAAATCTTGTATTTAAGATTGTCTCTATTTCTTTTCTTTTCTTTTTTTTTTTTTTCTTTTCTTTCCTAAGAAAGCTTTTTGCCTAATGTAGGGCTCGAACTCACAACCCTGAGATCCAGAGTCTTATGCTCTACCTACTGAGCCAGCCTGGGGCCCCTCTATTTCTAATTCAAATTAAATGAAAGCTAATGTCTAAGGCCTATCATGTATTCCAGAAAAAAAAAACACAGAGAAATCCCAGAACGATAATTTTGTATAGATATTTAAGCAGGAAAACTGTAGAACTTTCTTCTCAGTAGGGGAAAAAAAAAATTTTAATTATTTTTCACAAGTTTAATATCCAAATAGTACCACACTAACAACGAGTTCTAATGAAAGCGCATAATCATGATGCAAATATTTGGGAAGACATTTGTCCAGCATAACAATATTTTTGTAACAGAACCAAATATTTAAACTAGACAATTATTCTATACTGATATATGTATATACCGGAGGCAGAACAGGATAGCAAATAGGCAGGCTGGCTCTGGAGATTCTGAGAAAGAATGTCTGGCTGTTACTTACTAGCTGTATGACCTCCAAAATCTTAACATCTTAAAGTCCCAGTTTCCTAATCTTTAAAGGTTAGCCATACAGTGTTTAGGAAAATTAAATACGAGTGTGATAGGATGAATAGCACATACAAAATATTCCATCAATGTTACCCAGTATTTTGTTTTTGTATCTTCACTGAGAGTACTGAAGTTTGATCAAGTTAACCTGATGACTCGCTTTCAGGGAGAATGTTCCTTATATATGAGCAGTGTCAGCGTTCAGCTTTAGGGAAGAAATGGAACAACGGTGTCAATACTGAGCAGGAGAGACTTGTTTCTTCTCTCTAGAATGGGATATATTAAAACCTCATATACCAGGATTGCAAACTCTTCATTAGGTATATTTGACACGCCACTGACTTTTTATCCCAGGATATAACAGTACTTTTTTACCAGATTTGCCCCCGGGTAGAGGGAAGGAGCTCAACTGTACATGTTATAGTATTTTCAGGGTGTTTGTGTTATGGTTCAGAGTTCACTATGTTTATTTGTGTCGGGTGCTGTTATTCAGATGACATCTAGAGTAAAGAGGGCTGGCCTGCAGTGAAAGAACCTTCTTGGCATGCCTGGCGGGGCTCGGTCGATTAAGCATCTGCCTTTCGCTCCTGATCTCAGGGTCCTAGGATGGAATTCCACATGAGGCTCCTTGCTCAGCAAGGAATCTGCTTCTCCCTCTTCTTCTCCATCTGCCCCTCCTCCTCACTCGTGTTTGCTTTCTCTTTCTTCTCTCAAATGAATAAATTCTGGAAAGAAAGGAAGGAAGGAACGAATGAAAGAAGGAAGGAAGGAAGGAAGGAGGAAAAGGAAAGGAAAAGAAAGAGGAAGGGAGGGAGGAAATAGAGAGGGAGGAGAGAAAGAAAGAGAGAAAGGAAGGAAGGAAGGAGGAGGGAGGGAGGAAGGGAGGATGAAGGGAGGGAGAAGGAAGGAAAGAGGGAAAGAGAGAAAGAGGGAGGGGGAAGGAGGGAAGGAGGGAAGGGAGGAAGGTAGGGAGAGAGGGAGGGGGGGAAGGAGGACCTTTTCTTTACCTGTTTGCCCCACCCTTATCTATCCCTCCTTCCCTTATCAGACTGCATGTTTACTGTCTGGTTTACTGTCATCACAGGTTTACTGACTGGTCCATTACTAAGGATGAAATTTCTACTAACCCCATATGCTTTCTAATCCCCTTTTTCTCTGAAGAAAATAAGACCTTTTGTTAAAAGAGTAAACATTCAAGACTCTGGTTTGGGTTTAGAGGTAAAAACAGAGAGAGTGGGCTTACTTTAAGTCTACTTTAGTATACCTGGTATGATAGTCCACAAATACTAAAAAATATTTATTGAATGTAGATCATTACAATGACATCATGGTAATCTTTGCTAGGACATGTAAATACCCATACCTGCCTTAGTCCACCTCTCAAACTCCCATAATAAGCCTCAAGTTTCTAGATTAGACAAAGTAGAAAACTCCTCTCTACCCTAGATATGCCTAAGGAGCTCTGAAATAGAAGGTGTGCTCTGTTATTTCCACTGCAAAGCCAAGTTTAAAACCCAGATCTTATTTTGTCAATGCTATATAGAAATCCAGAAAAGGGAGGATGAGCGCATGCTATCCCATCTACCCCACCATGCATAGGTTCCACTCCTAAAATAGCTCGGATGATGTGATAAATCCCATTCGACACCTCCGCTCCCTGGAGTGGAGTAGAGAAGGGTAGCAAGGGCAGTGGGAACTGGGAGATAAAGAAAATGTTCCCAGGACACCTAAGTGGCTCTGTCGGTTGAGCATCCAACTCTTGATTTTGGCTCAGGTCATGATCTCGGAGTCCTGGGGTCGCACCCCAAGTCGAGCTTCAGATTCTCTCCCTCTCCCTCTGCTCCTTTCCCAAGTCACGCTCCGTCTCTCTAAAATAAATTAAGTAAAATCTTTAAAAAAGAAAAGAAAATGTTCTGCCCAAAAGTCAACAAGAGATCTTTCTTCATAACTTAAGGTGTTCAATGAAATAAAATTATGAGGACCTACAAGTATCAGCATACGTGAACTAGTTTTAATATGTTTATGACCATTGCATTTATCAGAAAAAAAACAGAGAAAGATTATTATCTCTATATAATCTAAAACAGTAAAACTCCAGGGCTATTGATGTTAAGTATCAATAAAAATAAAGTCAACTTGCTAGAGTAAAGAACTCACTGAAACCTTTCTATACCCAGTCATGATAATCTCATGACTTAGTACCGTGCATTCCATAGTCAAGCATGCTGGAAATGACTTGGCAGTTAATTGATGGCCTTTTCCAAAGCAAAGAATAGTAGGGTTAGTGCGGGAAAACTGAATACAATGTTTCTCTTTAAAGAGAAGGAGAGCCAGTTCATATGTCATGTATAAGACCTAAACTAGGTCATCACTGACTGGCCTAATGTGAGTTCCTTTTCCAAATACCCTTGTGGGCTTTTATAATAAAATATTCTATAACTAACACTTCACTTAAGTACGAAGATAAAGCTTAATAAAGTTTTTCTTCTCATCGGGTAACTTTTTCTCACAAATAATGTTCCAAAATTTTCTGATACCCTGATCTGATAATCGATACTTTCTGAAGGAAAAATGACAAGAACCAGTATGAAATTGATCTGTTCAACTAAAGAATTACAGATGGTAAAAATTAATCATACTGACTGAAAAGGAAAGACCAAGCAGGAAGATTTCAGTGAAAACCATACACTTTTAGAAATCAGCAGCTATTAAGTCGTTTCTGAAGAGAGCCCAGATCTTCAGCTTCATCAATACAATTACATTAAAACAAAAGTAACTTTTGAAAAGGAGTAGAAACATGGGAGAGTAGTTAAGGCCCATTTCAGTGCAGGGGCAAGGATAAATGAGATGTGTGTGAAGTCTCTTTTTAAAGTTCTAAACAGGTGCTACTTACCCATCTTTCACATTAGACATTCACAATTAAAGTTTTTTGAATGGATGATTGCTAGTTAATGAAATAATTCATTAAAATAAATGTTTAGTGAACCAGGGACATTAAAAATAAGAAGGTACTACACCGTAGAATGACTTGTGTGACTCAATCAATTTTTCTCTTTTCCTAGGGTACATAAGATCATGATTCCCATTCTACCTGATTTTCAGCATAGCTCTCTTGACAACATTACTTTTATGCTCATAATATGACCTAAAGCAATTAAGTCAGAAGAGCCAAAAACCTATATTAATACTTTCCATTAATCAGAAGGATTAACTTAATTGACTCGATTATTTAAGGCAGCATAGCAACACCTCTATTTGGAATATTTGTCACTCGAGGATCTCAAGTCACTTTATAAAACGTTGGTAAGACCTATCTCCTCTCTACTTCAAATGGTAAGAAGCAGGGGCACACTTCATTTTAATGAAAATTTTCCAATGGAAAAACACCTTTGCTCTGAATTTAACACATTAGGATGCAGTTGCCCCTAGTATTTCAAGTTAGTATTAAATGAAACATTGACAATAATGAAAAATTTTTCTTTGGGAGGTACGACACATTCTTCCCGCTGAACAGTATACTTCGGAGAGAAAATTTCCCCAAAAATCTTGTGAAGAGCAAGAGCATATCTGGGTTTAAATGGCAGGACTGACCCTTACGGACTGTGTCATTAGGACAAGTTACTTAACTCTACAAGTCTCATTTTCCTTCTCTAGACAAATGAAGATAGTAGCAGTAGTTCCTTCATAGGGTCATTGTGAGGATTAAAGAGTGTAAACTGGGTAGCTCAGGGCCTGCCACATGGTAAGCATTCAATATAGTGTACACATCATCATCATTATCATCACCATCATGACCATCAACACCATCATCACATCATGACCATCATCATCATCATCACCATCATCATCACCATCAGCTCTAAGCACCTCTAACCAGTGATGGTTAATGTTACCTGTCAGCTTGAGGCTATTTTTGGACGAGATTAACATTTAAACCAGTGAACTGTGAGTAAACAGATTGCCCTCCAGTTGGCTTCATCTAATCTAAATAGAACAAAAAGACCCACCTCCATAAGCAAGAGGGAATTCTCCGGCAGATTGCTTTTGGACTTGATCTACATTCTCAGTTCTCCTGGGTCTGCATCCTGCCAGTCTTTGGACAAGAACTACAACTTTCAGGAGTCTCTGTCTGTCGGTCCACACTGCATGTGAGCAAAGCCTTATAATAAATATCTTTGCCTAGGTAGACACATGTTACTGCTTCTGTATCTCTGGAGAACTTTAACTAATACAATTATACAAGCCTGAGAATCTAAATCAATGGTAAAGGGGCACCTGGGTGGCTCAGTCGTTAAGCATCTGCCTTTGGCTCAGGTCATGATCCCAGGGTCCTGGGGCTGAACCCTGCATCGGGTTCCCTGCTCAGTAGGAAGCCTGCTTCTTCCTCTCCCACTCCCCATGCTTATGGTCCCTCTCTTGCTGTCTCTCTGTCAAATAAATAAATAAAATCTTTTAAAAAAATCAATCAATCAATGGTAAAAAATAGGGCACGAACATCCTCACTTGGAATGTAAGATCCTTGAGGGCAAGGATCCATGTTCAAGAATTGACCATGCAACAAATATCCAGTAAATGCTCTAAGAGTAAATTAACCAATCAGTATATTTTATCACAACCATGTAAATCCGGGGCCATTTTTTTAAAGTGTATGTGAACTGATACCATCCATTAGACAAGCCTCAGGATTATCATGTTAAGAAGGTGTCAATAAAGACGTGGTCAAATCACCAGTGATGCCAGATGGCTGATAGAGAATATGTGCTGCCCTAAATGACATCCTAGGGAACAAAATGTCCCAAAGGAAATAGAAAACTAGGGAATGGATGAATCCCATCTGCCGTTGTCATGGATACCGTTCATCTTATCCGTGTGAACTTGAAAACTGAAAGCACTACAGAATAGAGTGGCTAGCTGTCTAATTGAGGCCTCATCTGTTACTAACAAAGTCCAATAGAGTCCTCCTTAATGTTTAATGAGTGTTCCAAGTATAGTTGGCCTCGTGCAAATTCTGCAAAATGTACACAGTTTCTGTTCTCTTGTCCCGTTGTTCTCTACTTTGGGAACTCATGAGAATCCTCTGGAGAACTTTAAAAAATATCTTTAATAAAAGCCTGCCTCCAGATATTCTGACTTGGTGGTAATGGGCTGTATCCAAATATGGGTATTTTTAAAAGGTCCCCAGATGATACTAATATTATGCATCTGGTGTTGAGAACTGTGCCTCTGGGCTCCTACAGTCTCAGCAAGGCACAGAAACACATGTAACATACACACACATAAACCCTTTCGCATATTAACATTTTTCATAATCCTTCACATCTCCAACTCGAATATTCAGGAAATGATTAGCCATGACAATCATGCTTAATTCTTGTGATATTACACATATTTGATCCTCATCCACAGTTCCCAGCTCCCAGCTTCTGAAACCTTTGGAATTTCCACTGACAAGGGCAATAAAGGTGTCTTTTGTTATTTTAATGAGGTGACTTTTGGAAAGCCCTTAGGGTAACCCAAGGATGGGTGGGGGCTGGTTGCCAGGGGAATCAACCAGGTGGTGAGAAAGTAGGAAAGTTCAGCCCCAGCCTGTCCCTCCCACCCCTCACCCCCACCCTCTGTCCCACAGGGAGTGTGGGAGAGGGGACTGGGCTTGAATCAGCCAGTGGCCAGTAACTTAGTCAATCATGACTAGGTAACGAAGGCTCATTAAAAATCCAAAAGGGCCATTTAGAGGACTTCCAAGATGGTGAACGTAGAAATGTGGGGAAGGTGGTGCCCTGGAGAGGGCATAGAAGCACCACAACTTACCCATACCTTACCCTACGTAACTCTTAATCTAGCTGTTGATTCATATCCTATATCATATCCTTTAGTAAACTGGTAAACTGGGTGTTTCCGGGAGCTCTGTGAGCCACTCTAGCAAATTCATTGAACCTAAGGAGATCCCTGAAACCTCCAATCTGCTGCCAGTGGTAATGATGGGGGAGCAGAAAGCCAGTGGAGAACAAAGCACAAGCTGACACCCTATAAGCCCCATCCCCACCAAAGGTTACCACCACTCCTGGGTGGGATATGTGTGACATTCCTCCAGGAAACTTCCAACTATCTCAAAGCTAATGCTTTGCTAGAGGGAAAAACAACCTTAGCTTGATAATAACAAGGCCACCAGAATCCTGTAAGTCCTAGCATATGAAAGTCCTTTTGGACACCTCCCTTTTCCTTACCTCCCCAAACCCCGTAGTATATAATCAGTCACCCCTCACAACCCTTGTGCCCACGCGTCCTGTCCCCAAGCTTTAATAAAATCACCCTTTTACACCAAAGACATCTCGAGAATTCTTTCTTGGCCTTCGGGCTCTGGACCTCACCAACATTCCAAAACCACATCGGTAATAGCCTAGGGCTTGTGGCTGGATCTAGACACCCTGTTGGTGTCCAAGAACTGCTTGGTGTTGGGGAAGGGGGCTCCCCTCATGCTGGAATTTTCTAAGAACCCCAGTTTGGTGCTTGAAATCTCTATCTTCCAGTTATTTCTATGCTTTTCATGTCCCCTTTCAGAGTCTACCAAGGTAGGAATATAGGCAAAAGAAAAGTAACTGATGTTAGTATTGACAAGAAGCTGGAGAGAACAGGCACTTGAAGCTAATGATTAAAATCAATGATTCTGTTAACCCGTGAGTTTTAAAGCAATCACATAAAAGTCAAAACACTAATAAAAGACAGAGAAAAATTCAAGTGATAAATTATCTGAAAATAAACTAATTTGTGAACATACATTTATAATATTATAAAGCTCTGGAGCATCTACATTTGTAGGGATTCACCAAAGTTTCAACGATTTTGGACAAAGTTGTCTCATTTTAGAAGTTTTAAGTTTAATTTGTGGAACAAGGCACCATAATATCATGTAAAAATACTATCTAGAAAATTTTTATGTGTATATCTAGTGATTTGTTTGCAATGAATTTTTTTTAATTTAAATTCATTTCAGTAACATATAGTATATTATTAGCTTCAGAGGTAGAGTTCAGGGATTCATCAGTCTTACATAAACACCCAGTGCTCACTACATTACGTGCCTTCCTTAATGCCCATCACTCAGTTATCCCTCCCCCACCCCCCTTTTTGCTATGTATTCTCTACTAAAGGGACTGCTTGCTTTTGAGCAGTTTGGTAAACTCACAACAATTAGAATAGGACTTCTTAAATTATTTTCACTTTTCAGAAATAATTGACAGCGAATAATTCCATTTCTAGGTATATACCCAAAAGAATTGAAAACAGGGCTTCAAATGGATATTTCTATATCCATATTCATAGCAACATTATTCATAATAACCAAAAGGTGGAAGCAACCAAGTATCTATTGGTAGGTGAATGTGGACTATTACACCCTGTGTTATACACATAAAATGAAATATTACTCAGTCTTAAAAAGGAAATTCTAATACTACAACATGGATAAACATTATGCTAAAGATGACAACATTATGCCAAGTAAAATAAGGCACTCATCAAAAAGAAAATAAATAAAGCTTGCATTATTTCACTTACATGAGGTACTTTGAGCAAGCAAAGTCATAGAGACATAAAGAATGTCTGACTGCCAGGGAAGGGGGTTGGGGAGAAGAAAGTGTTGTTCAATGGGTATAAGGCTTCAATGTTGCAAGATGAAAAGAGTTCTGGAGATGGACAGTCATGATGGCTGTACTTAATGTGAATATATTTAATGACACTGAACTGTGTACTTAAAAATGGTTAATAAATTTGACATTATGTGTATTTCACTACAGTTAAAGATAAAAACACCAGTATCAGTTGATGTAGGAAACAAAGGCAAAAGAAAAAGTAAATTCCCTTACTACTTACAACCCACTGAGGTCCTTGAGGTAGGCAGACTGACATCCCTCTAAGAACTCAACTGCCTTGATGTTAATACTTTGCTAAGGGCAAAAGGCAATCTTAGCCCAACCCCCCAGGATCCTGTAAGTCTACTTTCACATGTAAAAATTCCTTTGGAAACTTCCTTTACCTCTACTCCCAAGATACATGTTGTCAATCATCCCCCAAGTATATGGACCCACCGATATACATCTGAAGGGCCTCATGACTGAGACTTTGTTTTTACTAAACAGTAATAAATGACCTTTTCCTAACAATAGCTGGCCCCTCAAGGTCCTTGTTTTCAAAATACTTTGAAGTCTTGTGCTACCCCTAACCCCCTCCCAACTTGAAAGTATATAATAGGCCTCTCCTCATGACCCCACTGCAGCTGACCCCACTGCAGCTCCTTCTGCCCAAGGTCCTGTTCCTGTGCTTTAATAAAACGACCTTTTTGCACCTAAGATGTCTCAAGAATTCTTTCTTGGCTGTTGGCTCCAAGCTCCAATAACTCTCCTACATCACCAATCATTTATTTTGCTCATGAACCTGCAATTTGGGCGGGGCCAGATATAGATGACTCTATCCTGTTCATGTGGTGTCATCTGGGACCACTCAACCGTGCCAAGAGGATCATTTCTATAATGGGTTACCCACATGACTGGGTTATTGGTGCTGCTTTTGGCTGGGAACCCATTTCAGGTTACTGAAAAAAGAGAGGGGCCTTAGCTCTCTACATGGGCCTCTCCATGAGACTTCTTAGTGGCATAACATGCTGGCTTGTTTCCTAGAGTAAGTATTTAAAGAGACAGAAATTGGATGCCAGCAATCTCTTGAGATTGCAAAATAGCACAGGGTTACTTCCACTGTGTTTCACTGATCAAGGAAAAAAAAAATTCCACCCAGATTAAAAGGAGGAGATAAAGACCTCACCTTTGCATAGGAAAAAGTGTCTAAGAATTTGTAGCCATCTCTAATTTACTACACCAACCGGCCCAGTTTTTTTTCTTTTGGTATTCCAGAACTCTCTGTCCCCCAACCCCATAGCTTCTGCTTAGAACTCACATTGTCCTGGCCTTTCACAGACTTAAATCGAATCTCTCATAATGGCTACAGATTTGTCTCAAAGGTTTCTTCCTATGCATCCTCAGCTTCAAACCCAATATTCTGATTCTTTCTTTTCTCAATTCATGTAAATGGCAGTAAGAATGTGATTGGCCCAAATCAGCATTTCATGGTAAGTCATGCATGTCAGAGGTTACAGACAGACCTGTGTATTGGTTGCCATTATCAAGAGCTCCTGATCCTATACCAAGAGCCAAAGGGGCAGAGTCAAATAATATAAAATGTGGCTGGTTGATTCATCTTTCTCATACATCCTGTGAGTATAAAGTGAGGGATGTAGGTACAGTAGTGTACAGGTCATGAATGCAGCAAGCACTGTAATTCATTTTTCTAGAATAAAGTGGAGCCCTTAGTGGCTCTGAAAATACCACTGCTTCCCAGGTCATTAAGGTATAGAAGATAGAACTGGTTTATTGCTTCTCCCTTTTATGCCTTCTTCAAAAAAACATATGTGGTTTTCCTTTAACATTTTATTTTCCCCTTAAGACTTCCCTTAATATCTGCTTAACACTACCGCCTCTAAATAAAAATCATAGTGTGATTTTCCCTGGACCCTGCAGTCTACACAAGATTAATCCTCCTTGTACATGTTAACAGTGAAGAGGTAACAATACACAGGTGATTATTTCTTCCTTGTTGACCAAGACCTCTCCTTGACCAAACTTCAGTTATGCTCCCCTGAGCCCTCTTCTCAGTTAGGCTTCAACCTTGGGCTTCAGTGCCCACACTTGATGGGACTGAATCGCCCAGCTCGTCAAGAATCCTGGCAAGTCAGTTTAGCAACAATCTCCCTTACACCTGATGTTTCCTCTTAGCAATTTTTTAAAAATATTTCTTTATTTATTTGAGGGGGCAGGGGCAGAGGGTGAAAATGGATCCTGAGCACAGAGCTCAACATGGAGCTCGATTTCAGGACCCTGATATCACAACGTGAGGCAAAATGAAGAGACAGATGCTTAACCAACTGAGTCACCCAGGTGCCCCACCTCTTAGTAATTTTCTATACACTAACCCCCACCCTGCTTCTTGGCGGTAAATCCCCCACGTGTCCTTATTGCATTCAGAATTGAGCACAGTTCCACACCAAGATCTCTTTTCCCCTATCACAACAGTTCCTGAATAAAATCTGTCTTTACACCGAAGCTTGGGTTTTTCTTTAACATGGTTTATTATTTCACTTTATACATTACATTTTATTTCTCACTTTCATCTCTACCTATTCTCACTTAGAGGATTTAATCTGCATAACAGACTTTGACAGAAGGTTTAAAGAGAGAGAAATCCTTAACAAGCAAAATGTTTTCTCATGTAGCTGAGATTCAGGGAAATAAGAAACCTCAAGAAGGAGAAGGCAGACAAAAGAGTAGAAAAATGGGTGAAGGCATCCAAAAAAGTCACATAAGTGTTCATCAAATATAACAGGTACGTGTTTAGCATAAACCTAATTTGGTTGAAACAAATCCTAGCTAACAACCGTTTCCAGGTTTTCAAGAATGGAAAAAGGCGTGGAGATCCTTATTTTCCCTGTGCTACTTCCACCTTTCCCCCTCATGATGCAGAAAAATGAGTTTCCAAAGCATTTACACCACTCCTCTCTCCATTTTCCCCATGGAAACCAGAGTGATCTTTTTCGAATTCATTAGACTATCTCTCCTTCTCTCTCTCCTGTTTAAAACTCCTCAGTGGCTTTCAATCACAATTGGAATAAAAAACAAGTTCCTCACTGTGGCCCACAAGGCCACCCATGGTCTGGCTCTTGCTTATCTCTCTCTCCAACCTGATTTTGTACCATTCCCTTAATCCAGCCATACCGTTACTTTCCTGAATTTTTGCACCCCTTGTTTTCCTTATTTTTTTTTAAGATTTTATTTATTTATTTGACACAGAGAGAGAGAGATCACAAATAGGCAGAGAGAGGGGGAAGCAGGCTCCCCGCTGAGCAGAGAGACCTATGCGGGGCCCGATCCCAGGACCCTGTGATCATGACCCAAGCCGAAGGCAGAGGCTTAACCCACTGAGCCACCCAGATGTCCATGTTTTCCTTATTTTTTTTAATCTGAGCTTTAATGCCATTTTCTCAAGAAACGTCCACTGGCATTCCATCAAAGTCATCCCAATCATTCTCTGTACTATGCTTCCCAGGGTTTTTACAGGACTTAATGCTACCAGCATTATCATATGTTTGTGTGTTCCTTTGTTGTCTTCACCTATTAGCTTCATAACAGCCAAGACTTTTCTTGTATTACTAGTTACTGGTTCATTACCTAGCATGTCATTTTCTTATAAAATATTTGGTGAATGTATGAATGATGAATGCCACATATCACAACTATCAAGCTTTCCATCAGAAAGCTCTTTCCCTCAAATGCCTAAACTTCTAGCAATACAATACAGGTAATAAGTTTCCTGTCCTTCAGGGTGTTTTTAAGTTACAATACAAAAAGGGTCACAAAAAGAGCCATAGAGACACTGACCCTAATCAATACTGATGTCTAGGTTTAACTTGAAATAACTAACTAATGCCTCAACTAAAGTGAATTCAGATATTCACCTTTTGTTTTCTGCGGCTGTGCCCAGATCTGTTAATATTAGTTTCAATGGTTAAGATATATATTTACCTTTGGAGTGCCTGGGTGGCTCAGTGAGTTAAAGCCTCTGCCTTCGGCTCAGGTTATGATTCCAGGGTCCTGGGATCGAGCCCTGCATCAGGCTCTCTGCTCAGCGGGGAGCCTGCCTCCTCCCCCCTCTGCCTGCCTCTCTGCCTACTTGTGATAGCTCTCTGTCAAATAAATAAATAAAATCTTTAAAAAAACAAAGATATATATTTACCTTGAAAAATTGGCCCACCTGGATCGAACAATAATGAAAATTCAAACAGGTATACTGACAAGTAAACTATTTAAAAGAGATGGTTTTTTGATGAAAGCAATATAGAGAACATACTAAGCATAGCAATGATGTGTTATTATAAAAAGTCTTGAACACCAAAACAATGTATTTGACATTAATAACTAGTTCCCAAAGAACTTAGAAACTTGAATTAATAGTATCCACTTAGAAAATTCCAGTAATCTATAGCTAAAGAAACAAAACCATTAGGAAGCCACCAAACAAAGAAGAAACAATGAGGATCAGATAGAGTTCCCAAACAATTTCTTCAAAATTCCTAATTTATGAGGTAGACCAACTAAGGTATAAGCCAAGGAAATAAGCAAAATGTGAGCTATACATCTTATATAATGATAATTAAAATATGGTCCGACAGGAATGGTAGAATTTTAATATACTCTGAAACTTCGTAAGTATGGCAGCAAATCAGGCCAGCCTCGGTCTTGCATTAGCTTTTATTATGTTCACGAAAAAGCAATTCATTCTATTTCCTGCCCAAAAGGATGACCTGCATGTTCTACATAATAACCTAATCTTCCCTATAAGAGATAAGAGGAATAAACATCAGCACAGAGCACCTATTTCTGACACTTGGAAGTCACGCCTGGTAGCAGCTGCTCAGATGATTGCAAATGAGACCCTGTAGTGTATGCACATCCATCCTTGTGCTGTGATACATTTTGAAATCAAACTTTCGTAGTTCGTAGAAAAATGGTAAAAGCAACATGTGCAGGTACAAATATAAATAATAAACATAACTTCAATGGTAGCAGTAACCCAACTTTGGGGGAGGAAGTAGCAACTACAACTGAGATTCTACAGTATGTGAATTTCTCTCTTTCTCTGCTCTGGTGAATTCCAAAATCAAAATGTCATAGTTAATGGAAAACTGGTAAAATCAATATGTGCCGGTATAAATATAACACCAACACTAGTAATCTTAACTTGGAGAGAATTTAGCAATAGGTACAATCTCATGACTATGGTTTATGAGGTCAAGAAAAATTATCTTCCTAGATTTTTAAATATATATTGTTATCTCTTAGCAAATCACAACAAGCTGGCCCCTGGGATGCAGCAGACCAAAGTATAAAGACATCACAATCATCAAAGCTACCCAGGCGATTTACAGCTGTTACACGGTAACAGAAATTTCTTCAGGCTACAGAAAGTGATCAAATATATACAAATACAAGGAGATGATCTAAGGTAGTTTTACCCTGCAGGTCTCAAGTTGCACAAGAACAGGTCCCATTTGCCACCATCATTCAGGTTCTCCATTTACTCTCTTTCAACCAGTATTTATTGAATACTTACTAAGTTCGAGGCCCAGTAGAACACTGCCCTTAGGGAGCTTACATTCCAATGAGGGAGAGACAGACAGTAAATACGTCCATTACATGGTATATTACATACACAAGCAACTGAGAAGAAATCAGATCAGAGGTGGGAGAAAGGCTATGGGGATTTAAAAAAAAAAAAAAAAGCAGTTTAAAATAAAGTGGCTGTAAACAGCTTCACTGAGAAAGTAACATTTGAGAACACTTAACATGATAAAGAATCCAGCTGTGTGGATATCTAGGAGAAGCTCGGTCCTGTCAGAATTAGGTGCATGGTTAGACTATTCTAGAAATAGCAAGGAGGCCAGGGTAATCAGATAGAGGGAGAGGGGAAGATAGTATGAGTTCAGATTGTAGAGACCAGACTGTATGGGCTCTTATAATCCAATGTTGAACTCTGTTGAATTACTGGGAGGTTGAGCAGAAGGCTGATATAACTATTAAAAATTGCAACTCTCCCTTCATCCCCATACACACTTGAGGTGTGTCTTACCCTATACAATTTTACTCCACAGTACGTATCATCTTCTTCCATATGTTATTTTAATTTATATATATGTTAATCACTTACTGTCTGTCTCCCCGTTATAATTTACGCTCCACAAAAACAGGAGTTTGGGGGCGCCTGGGTGGCTCAGTAGGTTAAAGCCTCTGCCTTCAGCTCAGGTCGTGATCCCAGGGTCCTGGGATCGAGCCCTACATCGGGCTCTCTGCTCATCAGGGAGCCTGCTTCCTCCCCTCTCTCTGCCTGCTTCTCTGCCTACTTGTGATCTCTGTCTGTCAAATAAATAAATAAAAATCTTAAAAAAAAAAAAACAGAAGTTTGGCTTTTTTTTTTCTATCTTGTTTAGAAATGTGTCCCCAAGTGCCTGGCAAACAGTAGACATTCAATAGTAAATATTTGTAGGATGAATGATGGAACTTTTATTTTATTAGGTTACTCTGAGGTAAAGCTGAAGACATAGGGAGGAACCAAAACATATAAGCATAGAAGAGACTCTCCAGGAACCAAATTAAAATATTAACAGCTAGTTGCCCTAAGAACAGAGCAGAAATACCAGATGCTACAGGGTAATGTCCTGGTTGCTTAACAGGGTTTAATACTGTAACACAAGGGCCATCAGTCAATTACACTTCCTGCACTAGGAGACCTGAGTGCTGCATTTTCATGACCACAAATGAGGAGTAGCTACAAATGAGGCCACAAAGTAGGTAGGGGAGGGTCAGGCCATAAAATGCTTTGTATTCAGGGCTACAAAGTTTAGAATTTATCCCTAGGACCCATAGTGTAAGAAGGGTTGGAAAAAAGAAAACAGAGTCAAGAGATAGCTATGAAGTAGGATTAACTAGATGGGATGGCAAAGTAGACTTGGCAATAAAAGAGAGACCTGACCCTCAGATTTCTGTTCTGGGAATAGATTACATATGCTGCATGAGGTTAATATTTTGCGGGCAAGATGAACTGAAATTCATCACTTACTATTAGGAGGAATTGTATACGCAGGCTTAAAACCTTGGCTCCAGGACCCAATCCAGCATTATAAAATGCCTACAGAAATAATACACCTACCTTCCAACGGTTTGTTCCCTTAGCACAATACTAATGGTACACTATTAATACTAACAACACACTAAATGTTAAAAGATAAGCTGAAGTACATTACAGTTTTCAAGAGTGTGAGCATTCAAACTGAGCATTCAGCACCCAGCTGAAAGTGGTTTGCAGCACCCCACCACCTGAAGAAGGGGGAGAGGCCTTTACTGAGCAGAGGCAGAAGCAAGGAAGGAAATTATTCGATTGGGTACAGCTTAAGCAGGTTCTGGTTGGGAAAGTCTTGCTGGCTGTTTGGTTGTTCTTGGGTTGTGCTTTCTCCACCATTAGACACGAATAGGCATTGACTCCGGTTTCCAGAGTCGTCTTTGTTTACATAGGCTGCGACGGTATTAAAGCCAGCTGGGTGAAAGGGCCTCCAGGTTTTGCAACTTTAAGACTATTATTTCCCAAAGCTTAGTTTTGGAATCACAGTCATAGGAGGAACTGAAATTCTGCATGTTGAGAATAGACCGGTTTTCAGAAGAAAATTAAGACAGGTATACTTGGGCACAGGCAAACTGAGGAAATAAACAGCCCCGTCTTTCCTGGTGCAGAGCCCGAAGCCAAGTCAAAGCATCCACCTGCTCTCAGTGCCAATAGGGAAACCCGCCTCCTCCTATCCCCTCCAACCCGGAGGCTCCTGGGCAAGTGCAGCCCTCCCAGACAAAACCCACCACAGGGAAACTGATGGCAGGTGTAAACAGCTCTGGGGCCAGGACACTCTCAAGATTCTTCTGTCACATGGAGAGAGCTTACCCTCTCCCCAGGGAGGGGTCAGACACTAGGAAGGAAAGCTTGATGAAGGGACTGAGGTAGGAAAGCCATGAGAATGAACATGAGAACGGGTCTCAAAAGGCTTCGTCGCTTTCCTGTAGAACATGGGACCAAATCAATTGATTAAAGTCAGAACTCCTGCTTTCCAATTTTATACTGCTTTAGGATATTTATCTGAACAATTTAGTTAAAAATAAATAAATAAATAAAACAATCCAAAACTGTCTTACCACCTGTCAGTTCCAAACCTCGGTAGTCCCTAGATGAAAATCCTGAACTGGCGGCGGGTTGTGGAGGGCAAGGACAGACCCAAGAAGGAGGCAAGCGGCTCCAGGTTGGTGGGTGGCAGGTCTCATAAGCAAGGGAACTTGTTTATACACAGGGCTTGCCATGGGGGGCTGGCACGAGGCGCTCTGCGCATCAGCGCGCCAGAAACCCAAAGGTTTACAAAAGCCTTCCTCGGGTCCAGTCACGTGTATCCCCCAGACGTTCTCAGTAATACATTTCTATCTCATTTCTATGTCCTCGAGGGGGTTCCTAGTGCTGCAACAGCGGAGAAATGTACATTCCAAACGGGGGAGGCGGGGAGGAGCCTCTCACTGATTGCCGGGGTCTGGCTCGGGATCAAGGGGTGGTGGGTCCTCTGGGTTACCTCCCCAACACGGCAGAGCACAGAGAGACGGCATTCCACGAGAGGCAGCCTGACTTTCTGCTTGCCTGCTGTCAGGTTATCCTGAGCCTCGCCCTTTGGCGTGAATAGGTTTATAAAGTTTGCCTTCTGCCCAAGGTACCGAGGAATAATTGCCATCCTTCTCCTGTTACATGACGGGAGAGACTAGCTGCCGATTCTGGTACTGAAGTGCAGTGATCGTTGTAGATGCTCAATTAAAATAACTAATCAGACAAAATAGTGTTTGCCAAAGCTTGCTTGAATTATAGGTTTGATTTAATTCAAAAAGCTAATAAACTTTTAACCTTTTTTTAAACGTCACACACTGTGTCTTAAAATAATTTGGGGCTTTTTCCTAGAGATTCAAAGAAAATAATATGACTTTATATTATGACAAGAATAAATTATCAGTATTTACATTAAAATTACGAATCTAATGGACTATAAAATGATTATTTCTAAATGTTTTAGTGCCAGTCTTTCTTTTTTTTTTTTTTTAAGGTTTTATTTATTTATTTGACAGAGTGTGAGAGCACAAGATGGGGAGCAATGCAGGGCTTGATCCCAGGACCCTGGGATCATGACCTGAGCTGGTCTGAGCCACCCAGGCACCCAGTTCCATTATTTCTAAAAGTATTTCTAAAGTATTTCTGAAAGAGTTACATTTTTGTAATTTTTTTATATTTACATTACAAACCCCTTGAGGGCAGAAGTGATGTATTATCTGTATATCCCTTCCATTCCCTATGCAGTGCCCTGCATACTGTAGACAGTTAATAATAATAGGAACAAATCAGAGATAATGCTGATTATGTTAAACCTAACTGAGAGAAACAAGGAAGATGAAATTGACAAAAGGAAATAGTAAAGAAAGATGATTTTAGATGAGTTGAGACTATCTACAATTGAAAGTCTGCAAACAAATCATTATTCCCTAGTAAAATACATTTTATACCCTCATAAAGTCTAGTAAACAATATTGTTAATTTGTTCTGGTAATTCTTTCAATCTGCTCTTATGCGTTGTGAGGGCTGTGTTATGCTGCTCACATGGGATAATGGTGCTGATATTTTTATATATTCTAAATTTGTGGTGCTGATAAAGAATTTATTGTGGAGGCTGAAAGTCTAAGACATGATTTATGGGGCATCAGAGGCAGAATTGCTACTGAAGTTGCAAAGTGTTATGGCTATTTTTAAAAGTGATTTTTATATAACTTAATCCTTACCTATCCTAATTGTGGTTTTTGTGTTGTTGTTTCTTTGCCAAAACACAGCATGCCACCTCAGTTGAGAGGCTCAAATTATTATCTTTATTAGAGGATTCATGCAGATTGTGCAAAAACAATGTCTGCGTTTTGTACATATGCTCTTCAGGTTTAAAGCATTCTCACTATGTCTTATTCTTTGAGAATATTTCCCTCTGTACTTTTTTAATATTTTTTATTTATTTGACAGACAGAGATCACAAGTAGGTGGAGAGGCAGGCAGAGAGAGAGGGGGAAGCAGACTCTCCGCTGAGCAGAGAGCCCAATGTGGGGCTCGATCCCAGGACCCTGAGACCATGACCTGAGCCGAAGGCAGAGGCTCAACCCACTGAGCCACCCAGGCACCCCTCCCTCTGTACTTTTAACAAATCCAGGTACAAATGCTACATTGATTTCTAACTTTTTTTTTTTAAGAGAGAGAGAGAAAACGTGCAAACGTGCAAGGGGGAGGGCAGAGGGAGAGCAGCAGGGGGTGAGAGAGAATTTCAAGCAGGCTCCAGGCCCAGCACAGAGCCCATGGGACTTGGTCTCAAAACTCTGAGTTCATAACCTGACCCAAAATTGAGAGTCAGACACTTAAGGGTCTGAGCCACTCAGGCGACCCAATATCTAATTTCAGGACACACCTCTCACGTTGCCTGGGTGGCTCTGGCTCAGTCAAGGTTAAGCAACTGATCTTGATTTCAGCTCAGGTCATGATTTCATAGGTCATAGGTTAATTACACCCCACCTCCAGGCCTGGTGGGGTACCGCAGCTCAGCCTAGAGTCTGCTTTTCCCTGCCCCCACTCCCCCACTCCCCACACTCACGTGAGCATGCATGCATATGCTCTCATGCTCTCTCTAAAGGTGCCTGGGTGGTCTCAGGTCATGATTGCAGGTTCTTGAGATTGAGCTCCACATAGGGCTCCCTACTTCTCCCTTTGCCTGCCACTCCCCCACTTGTGCTGTCTCTCACTCTCTGAAATAAATAAATGCAATCTTTAAAACATAAATAAATAAAATAAAACAAATAAATCTAAAAAATAAACCTTAAAAAAATACATATCACACCTCCTTCCAATTCTCTTTATTCCTTAATCCCACCTTGAGGATTATAAAACCAAATTAGATTAAAATTTATAAATATTCAATATATTAATGTCTTCAATGAATCCATAAAATGCAAAGCCTGTAATTTCCCATATGGTGATTTTCCAGTTGCTCCATACTGGTAAGTTCTGCCTGAGCTTCTCATGGGAGTGATACCAAGAAACAGGGACAAACTGATGTGCCAAAGGATAGCAAGGTTACCCAATACCGATTTTTAGAATTTTTTGTCAAATTCTAAAAAAGTGCTATTCATTTTTTTTAAAAGAAAAAGAAAACCTAATCATTATACAAAGTTCAGAGAACACAGGTTAATAGAAGAAAATAAAAACCAACTGTAATACTACCATCCAGAGATATTCATCATGTTTCAAGTTTTCTTTTCCTTCAGTGCCCGCAGTTCTTGGTCACGCCACTTCCAGGAATGAAGAGGTAGACCAGACAAAGAGTGGTGGGCAACAAAGCAAAGTTTATCGAGCTATAGTATAAAGCTCCCAAAGAGGGAGGGGACCCGAGAAGATTGCCACCAGAGTTTCTAAGTCTAGGGGTTTTTAGGAGATGGTTGGTGACCATTTTAATCTGATTAGCCCTCATCTGCCTGTCACCCGGTCAGGTTTTTGTCCGTCCATGTGCTCATCCACCTATCAGGTAGTTGTTCCCATGGGAAAGGGTGGAGGGCTCCTTCCAGGGTGTAAAATCCTTGTAAGGGTAGTTTCCTCTTAGGATAGGGGCTCCTTGTCCCTGCCTACCTTTCTTCCAACTATCCTTCATTAATTGTTGTCGGTAATACAAACTGTTTTTGATCACTTGTTTTTTTGAAAAGAGGAATCATACTGTACACATAACCTAATTGTTTTCTTTTTTAGGTAAAAATATATATTTTTTTGAGATCATTGAGCTGCAAGAAACAAAATATTCAAAGAATCTTAAAACAAAAGTAGAATTTATGGAGAGAACATGAAGATATGCATTCAACTCAGACTGCGTGTACCTCCTCTTACAACCCCAAATTCCAGTATGATATGACTACTCTGTGCATCTTGGTTCAAAATATTGAGAGAAAATATATTTGAGATTATTTCTCTTGCAAACAGCAATAATTACTACGTAGCATCACTTGATGTGAAAATGGCTGAAATTTAGTTGGTTAAATAATTGTTAGCTGGATGAGTACCTCTAACACTTCTCTCTCTTTAAATTATTGAAGTATAACTGACATACAACATTATATTAGCTTCAGGTATATAACATATTGATTTGACAATTCTATACATTACTCAGTGCTCACCATAATAAGTATAGTCATCATCTGTCACCATATGATGTTATTACAGTGTTATTGACTATATTCCTCATGCTAAACTTTTCATCACTGTACCTTATTTATTTTGCAACTAGAGGTCTGTGCCTCTTAATCCTCTTTGTCTACCTGGCCCATCCTGCCTCCACCTACCTCCCCTCTGGCAACAACAAGTTTGGGTTTTTTTTTCTGTATTTAAGAGTTGTTTTTTGTTTGTTTGTTCATTTGTTTTGTTTTTAGATTCACTTATAAGTAAAGTCCTATGGCATTTGTCTTTCTCTGTCTGACTTATTTCACTCAGCATAATTTCTCTAGGTCGATCCATGTTGTCTCAAATGACAAGATCGCATTCTTTTTTAAGGCTGAATAATATTCCAGTATGTAATGCATGTTTGTGTGCTCTGTGTGTGTGTGTGTGTGTGTGTATTTCTTTATCCATTCATCTATTGATAAACACTTGGAATGTTTCTATCTTGGCCATGTAAATAATGCTGAATAAACACAGGAACATATATCTTTTCAAATTAGTGTTTTCATTTTCTTTTGGTAACTACTCAAGTAGTAGAATTACTAGATCATAATAGGGTAGTTCTATTTTTAATTTTCAAGGAACTTCCATGCTGTTTTCCACAGTGGCTGCACCAATTAACCTTTCCATCAACAATGCATGAGTGTTTGCTTTTCTTCACATCTTGGCCAACATTTGTTATTTCTTGTCTTTTGGACACTAGCCATTCGGACTGGTAAGATGAGATATCTTATTGTGGTTTTGATTTGCATTTCCCTGATGATTAGTGTTGTTGAGCATCTTTTCCTATGTCAGCTGGCCATCTATGTGTCTTCTTTGGGAAAATATCTGTTCAGATCCTCTGCCCATTTTATGACTGAATTGTTTGGTTTATTTTTTGTTTGTTTTTTAATGTTGAGTTATGTAAATTCTCTCTATATTTTGGATATTAACCCCTTATCAGGTATATAATTTACAAATATCTCTTGTCATTCAGTGGGTTGTCTTTTTGTTTTGTTGATTGTTTCCTTTACTGTGCAAAAGCTTTTTATTTTGGTGTAGTTCCAATATTTTATTTTTGCTTTTTTTTTCTTGCTTGAGGAAACATATCCATAAATTTTTGCTCAAGACAATGTCCAAGAGATTATTGCCTATATCATCTTTCAGGAGTTTTATGATTTCAGGTCTCATATTTAGGTCTTTAATCCATTTTGCATTTCAAACATTTCTACTATAGCATTGAAATTCTTTTGTCATTAAATATTCAGTACATCATTTTTAAGGGCTACAGAGTATTCCTTCATAATAATGCATAGTAATCTATTTAAAGAGGGGCACCCAGGTAGCTCAGTTGGTTGAGTATTTGACTCTTGGTCTCAGCTCAGGTCATGATCTCACAGTTGGCTTCATGCTCAGGTCAGAATCTGCTTGAGGTTCCTTTCCTCTCCTTCTGCCCCTCCCCCTGCTCTCTCACTCTCTCTCTCTCTCTCTCTCTCAAATAAATAAATAAAATCTTTAAAATATGTATGTATATATATATTCTTTCTCTCCCTTTTCCTTTGTCTCCCCATTGTAAGTCTGTGTGCACTCTCTCTAAAGAAAAAAACTAACGAATTCACTGTTTTACACATTTGTGTTGATTCTGGTTTCTACAATTATACACATAGCTGTGATACTTGCAGGTAAATCTTTGGGAACAGTCATAATTTTTAAAGTTAAATTTTTAGAATGAAATTACTGGGTCATAAGTATAGAAGAAATTATGAGGTGTTCAGAAAAATCTGTTTTCTCCTTACACATGGCTGAACAACAAATCTAGATTGCCCAGCTTTCCCTGAAGATTAGTGTATAACTACCTATAACTACATTTTCACCATATAACTGCATTTTCATTAATAGAATATGAGTGGATAGGCTTGGTCTTGACAACACTGGACATGCCTTTTCATGTTTTTCCCCCTTTCTGTCACCAGGAAGTTGGATCTGGTGGTGACCCAGCCTTTAAAATGCACATGATGACAATGCCTCGTATTGCGGCAGTCTTCCTGCTTACCTGTGCCCTTGAATGACTCCATGGAGGAGAAAGAAGTAAATCTCTCTCTTATTTAAATCATCGCATTTAAAGTTTCTTTGTTACAGAGGAGGGAATTGTTTAAAGTTTCTTTTTTTTTCTTTTTAAGATTTTATTTATTTGTCAGGGGGAGAGAGAATGCGCAGTCGGGGTTGGGGGGCGGGCAGCAGGAAGAGCAGGCAAAGAGACAAGCAGGTTCCGCACTGAGCAAGGAGCCTGAGGCAGGACTCCATCCCAGAACCCCTGGGATCATGACCTGAACCAAAGGCAGACACTTAACCCGCCCTAGCATCTCTAGTTTTAAGGTTTCTGATGTAATTTGTTAAACTGCTGTCCAGAAAGCTTACACCAATCTGTATTCACTTCAGCACCATATGAACATTCTGTTTTGCTATAACCTATTCCACAATGGGCAATCATGTTTTTAAACTTTACTTCTTATAATTTGAAAGTTATGGTGAAATTCAAATATCTTTCCAAGTTTTCTGACCATTTGTGATTTCTCATTTATGGAATTTTACTTCCTGTCCCTGTCCTAGATATTCAAGAGCTTTTTATAGAAAGTTGGGAACTAGATAAAATAAGATAAGCAAAACACAGATATCTGTTGAAAGTGGAAGATAGCACATGAGGGATTTATTATGCTATTTTCTCTACTTATAGGTATGTTTAAAGATTTTTGTAATAAAAGGTTAAATTTTCTGTAATAAGATGTTAGCTCTGTCTACTGAAAATGTCTAAGCAATGACTATACCTAGTGACAGATGGTGAGTTCTAGATATCATTCATCAATAAAAGAAAGTAGGGCATCTTATAAAAAATGGCTGGATTCCAGTCCAGGTCAGGCAATTTATAAGAAAGCCTTAGACATCTTGTGGTGAAAGACAAAGCAGACATCAAACTATAATAGGGTCTTATCAGAAGGTCTTGTCGAAAGAGCCAGCTTGGTCAAAGAAGGAATAATCTGAGCATAAAAACAATAATTTCAATTCATTGAAAATAATTTTATAAAAAGGCATAAGTGATAATGATATTCCAACAGAGAGAGATAGCCAAAAACAAAAAATTAACAAGAACTTATCAGAAATCATTGAAGGTAGTAAGAGCACTGACTCGTGACTTTTAAATGGTAATAAATAAGAAAGAAATAAGCTTTTATCACATCAATTCTGTGTAAAATATTTAAAATCATCCTCATTGATTTAAAAAAAAAAAGTTACTTAGAGAAAAAATCCAGAAAATAAATGTAAAAGAATTAATGGGCTGAGAAAAATGCATTAGGGGGAAAATTGATAGGACCCCTTAACAATGGGAGGACTGGGGTACTTGAGTGACTCAGTCGGTTGAGTGTCTGCCTTCAGCTCAGGTCATGATCCCATGATCCCAGGGACCTGGGATCGAATTCCGAATTGGATTCCCTGCTTAGCAGGAAATCTGCTTCTCCCTCTACTCTTCACCCCCTGCTCATGATCTCTCTGTCTCTCAAATAAATAAAATCTTTTCTTTTTAAAGATTTTATTTATTTATTTGACAGACAGAGGTCACAAGTAGGCAGAGAGGCAGGCAGAGAGAGAGAGGAGGAAGCAGGCTCCCTGCTGAGCAGAGAGCCCAATGCAGGGCTAGATCCTAGGACCCTGGGATCATGACCTGAGCTGAAGGCGGAGGCTTTAACTCACTGAGCCACCCAGGCGCCCCTCAAATAAATAAAATCTTAAAAAAAAAAAAATGGGAGGACCAATTTACCACCACCAAAAACCAGTGATCAAACTTAAGCATCAAAAAAAGTTGGATAGCCATATATCATGTGCCTTCAGGTATGATGCAATGTGGAGTACACAGCACAAGTGGTCTTGCCAAAAAAGATCTGAATCTAACTAGAACTTTCAAACAAATTCTAGCTTAAGAAATATAGGGGCTTGAGGTGCCTGGGTGCCTCAGTCTTTGTTAAGTGTCTGACTCTTAATCTCAGTTCAGGTCTCATTGTCAAGGTCATGAGTTCAAGCCTCACACTGGAGCTCCAGGCTGGGTGTGCAGACTACCTAAAAAAACAACAACAACAAAAAAAAAAAAAAAAACAAGAAGAAGAAGGAGAAGGAGGAGAAGAAGAAGAAGAAGAAAAAATAATATATATCTGTATCTATATATATCTATATCTGTATCTATATATTGCCCCTCTAGGGGCTAGAGGACGAGTTCAACAATACCACAAGGAAACAATTAGACAACTGGGTCATTTCTCAAGACTCAAGACAAGTGTCCCAGTTTCACCAAAAAATCAATGGCAAGTTAAAAAAAAAAAAAGTGAGACTTCTAAAATAGAGCATATAATATATTAAGTGTGAATCTTGTGTGCATCTTTAGTCTAATAAACCAACCAGGAAAAGGGAGTTTAGATACAATTAGAGAATTCACATATGAACTGTGTATTAAATGGATATTAAAATATGTTAGCTTTTATATGATGTTGATAGTTTGTGTTAGAAAGAAACAAATTCTTATTTTTTAGTGGTACATATCAAAGTATGTATAGATAGATAAAACGACCTAGTGACAGGTATTTATCTTAAACAGAGCACATTTAAGGGGGAAACAAAAAACAAACAAACAAAACAACACAGAAAAAAGAAGGGGGAAAAAGAATAAACTAGTAGATAAAACAAGGATGGTGAATATTGATAATTGTTCAATCCGATGATGGAAATATGGTTCATTATTTAACTCTCTCTGCTTTGGGGTAACTTGGAAAAGTGTAATCTTTTTTCCTCACCTGATACCTGCCTTGGTTTTTTGAAGTTTGATATAAGTAATAAAGTGCTTAATATAGCTTAATTCTATACCAAATAAGGTGGATGTTAGAATTTTCTTAATGCCAAGAGCTTCCAACAATGCAGAATTAGAGACCTCTCAGGACAAAGGCCAAAGAGTTCAACCTCACTTGGTAACATTCCCTCCACTTCTCAAAATTCTTTATCAGGTAGAGTTTAAAGTATTTTGTGAAGACAGTAATAGGGGAAGGTAGGAAAATTATCTAAATATATAGTGAATTTTCTATAATTAGAGAGGGAGAGAGATAAATAGATAAGAGACAGAAAGAACTTGAAGTACTTCCATTTCGACCTCAGTCTGCACTTTCTGATTAAGTTCTTCTTTCCAGCTTATCTCTTGACTCAGGCAAAAGACCATGTGGGCAAACCATCCCCTGATGGGAACCGAAACTACCCCTTACACAATAAAGTCTGCCTTTATTACTGAGCCAGCAACACTGCTGGTGACAGATTGCAAGACAATGATCAACCCGACCTTTACTTCCCACCTGCACAAACCCATCAACCTTTGCCCCACATTTTCCTTATTTTCCTTACATAAAGCTGGAGACTATTTTCAGCACTCTGAGGAGGGTCTTTGAGAGACTAGTCTGCCATCTTCCCCATTGAACTAAATTCCTTTCTTGTTTCACCAACACTTATTTCTCTGCTTTTGGATTTTGTTAGCAGCGAGTGGATTGAATCTGGTCTGTCTGGGACCCCTGAAGCCAGGTCCTCTTGTAACCCTGCACCCCAGTTACAGACACTCAGACAGACAGACAATTATAAGGAATTTGCTCATGTGATTAGGGAGGCTAAGAAGTTCCAGAATCTGTAGTCAGCAAACTATAAGCCCAGGGGAGCTGATGGTGTATGTTGTAATCCAAGAGCAGAAGACCACTGTTGTAGCACAGGTAGTCAAAATGGCTAGTTACTTAGCCTTATTGTTCTATCTGGGTCTCTAATTGATTGGATAGGGCCCAGCCACATTAAGGAGGGCAATCTGCTTTACTCAGATTCAAATGTTAACCTCATCGAGAGACACCCTTACAAACACACCCAGAATAATGTTCGACCAAATCTTGGCACCCTGTGGCCCAGTCAAGTTGACACATAGAATTAACTATCACCCTCTTGATCTAGAATATTGCCTGAATTCCAGGGTGTGGAATACACTATGTGGGTGGCAAAGAAAATCTCCTGAGAATCTAACCTCCTGTGATTTTAGTTTATGCTCTCCCAGGATAAGGAAATGTGTTCTGGTTACTAAAATATAAACTTTTATTTCTGCATCCTCTCATGTTTTCTCTGTTCATCTTGCCCATTGTCACAGGTCTTTTTTCTTTGAATATCAAAGACTGTGCATGGTGTACTACAATGATGACCAAAAAAAATTTTTTTTTAAGATTTTATTCATTTATTTGACAGAGAGAGTCAGAGAAAGAGAGAGGGAGAGAGAGAGCACAAGCAGGGGGAGTGGGAAAGGAAGAAGCAGGCCCCCTGCTGAGCAGGGAGCCCCATGCAGGGGCTTGATCCCAGGATCCCAGGATCACAACCTGAACAGAAAGGCAGATGCCTAACAACTGAGCCACCCAGGTGCCCTGATGACCAAAAATTTTAATGCTTATCCATATTGTGTCAGTGAAAAATTTTTAAGTACTGCCCAATATACTTATAAATTATATACATGTAAACAAAATATGTTGGCAAGATGAAATAGAATTTTTACAAACAACTTTTTATTTATTGAACATATAAATCATTTTTTGTTCTCACCGGTAGTAATTATTATAGTGAGATAAATTATTTCAGTGAGATAAATGTTTTTAGAAAGAATAATGTGAATATTTTGTTATTCTTAAAATCATTGTTTTAATACTTGGTAATATACCAGTCTGACTGTCTATATCTAAGTTCATTTTATTCAAATACTCAGATTTAATAGTTTTTTGGCTGAAAAACATACCATATTCAAATATATAAATCTTAATCCATAAAATTCATCATTAATTCTGCTTATTAAAGTAATTCAGTTTAATTTTGATCTTCCATGATTTTGATCACTAAAATCCTACAAATCCATCAAAAGTTAATTTTTATAATTTTTGTAAATATTTTATTTTTTATTATTTTTGGGGGGTGGGGCAGAGGGAGAGAGAGAATCTCAAGCAGGCTCCACACTCAGCATGGAGCCCAACATGACGTGGGGCTCGATCTCACAATCCTGAGATCATGACCTGAGCTGAAATCAAGAGTCAGACGTTTAACTGACTGGGCCACCCAAGCACCACTTTGTAAATATTTTCAAAAACATTGGAACTCTTCATAAGGAAGATTTTTTTAAAAAGTTAAGAAAATCTGTTTCTAACTTTATAGGTGTGCACAGAGTTTTACTAAGTGATACTTGTTGCAGTTTAGGTTCTCAGAAAACAGACATTTCTGAGTTTGGGGACAAGATGTTTTTCAGGGACCAAAGAAAAGAAAGAAGAAACAGAGTGAGGCAGAGGAAGAAGTCAAACTCTGATAGAAGTCAACAATGCTTAGATTACCCCTCAAACAGGGAAGTCAGGAACTTTTAACCTGCATTGGTCAAAAAGGGTTGAGCCTTCATATCCCTACATCAGTTGGTCACCATGTATCCCAGGAAGGGTAGCTCTGTAGCTAAGGCTAACCTTGAAGCAGCTGACCTCAGTCCCCATAGCTGGGCAGGAAATCTGATCAGCTCATCTCAGTATCTCCCATACACTCCCATCACAGAAAGGTGAAAATATTTCTAAATATCCATTTTTTAATATCCATTTTTTTAAATGTTCTTCTTATAATACAACTTCCTTTAAAAAAAAAAAAAGTACTAATTTTCTCTCATTAAAATGCCACATTTGGGGACACCTGGGTGGCTCAGTTGGTTGACGACTGCCTTCGGCTCAGGTCATGATCCCGGAGTTCCCAGCTCCATGGGGAGTCTGCTTCTCCCTCTGACCTTCTCCTCGCTCATGCTCTCTCTCACTGTCTCTTTCTCAAATAAATAAATAAAATCTTAAAAAAAAAAATATGCCACATTTGCCTCCAAAGGACAAATAAAGTGTGATTTTCAAATTATTATTATCTGATAGGTGGCAGGTAATGCAATAGTTTAATAAACAGCCCTGTTCATTATATTAGAAAAGGAACATTTATCTTTTTTTAAAAAGAAAAATGTGTGCTTGTACATAAATTCAACTTTTAAAAAAAATTTATGTACTTATTTGAGAGAGAGAGAATGAGTGGGGAAAGGGACAGAGAGAGAGGGAGAAGCAGGTACCCCCTGTGCAGGGAGCCCAATGTGGGGCTTGATCCCCGGACTCTAAGATCATGACCTGAGCCGAAGGCAGACACTTAACCAACTGAGGCACCCAGGCGTCCATAAATTCAGCTTTTTCAAAGTGTTTGGTACAAGATAACCAACTAGACTCACTGTGGTATAAAAGATCTTTATGATCATGGCATATGTGATTGCAATATTCATAGCTTTTGTTGTAGATTTAAATTTGTCATTTTTATGAAATTAACTGTATTGGGATGCCTGAGTGGTCCAGTCTATTAAGCATGTGCCTTCAGTCAGGTCATGATCTTAGGGTCCTGGGATGGAACCCCACGTCGGGTCCTTGCTCCACAGGGAGTCTGCTTCTCCCTCTTCCTCTGTCCCTCCCCCTGCTCATGCTCTCTCCCTCTTTCTCTGTCTCTCAAAATAAATAAATAAAATCTTTTAAAAAATAAATTAACCATGTTGATGACACCCTTTGTACATGTGTGACTTTAATTTCACTTTTTGTTTTCCTGATTGATGGAATGAACAAATTTGAATTGTTTTCTCTTAAATTTACCTGTAATCTAGGAGTACTTTTGAAATTCCAGGCAATACAACTTGGTTATATAAATAATATTTGTAGAAAATATTGTTTTCATTGAGGAAGTTTTTGAAAGATATCTTTTCTAGTTCATGTTCTTTAGTGACTTACACAACAGTAGTGCTTTTTTTGTGGACTTTATTATTGAAGTAGAATCTAACAAAATACCACCAGCTTATACTTTGAAGAAACATTGATACTATACTGTATAGCATACCCTATTTTATTGTGAAATTTATTTTAACATTTTTCAAATCCTCAGCAGTGTTCACGAGGCATCTTCTGACACTTTGTTGTAAAAGGAATGACTGTTGGTTTGCTACTATATTGGGTGTACTAATTCAGTAATTTTAGTGTGGCATCGTGAATGACTACATGCTGCCTTTGCAATTATATAAGAAATTTTAAAGGAAACTCAGAATTTTCATTAGTTTTTAGAAAAATTTTATAAAACATTGGGATGAGTTTTACTTCAAACAGAATTTGTCATGTTAGGTACTTAGTGTTAAAATGGCTTACTAATCACTAGCCAACATCTCTAGGGAAAATATGCACTTCATGTGATATTCATGAATAACAACAGTGGATATAAAACTATATTTTAAATAGTATCCTTGTCAATTTTTTTTTGTTGTTGTTAACTGCTCTTTAGATCATTATTTTATCTTATACTATGGTTGATAAAAGTCTTATATTATGGTGGTGCCTGGGTGGCTCAGTTAGTTGGGCATCTGCCTTCAGCTCAGGTCATGATCCTGGGGTCCTGGGATCAAGCCCCATGTCAGGCTTCTGGCTCAGCAGGCAGGGAGCCTACTTCTCCCTCTCCCCTGCTTATGCTCTCCTTCTTGCTCACTCTCTCTCAAACAAATAAATAAAATTAAACTTAAAAATCTTACATTATGAGTAAGGGAAGTGACAGTTCTGCCATTTTGTAATTTACTTGCTTACGCATTGTTCATCATTATTCCAATGTTCATCTTTGTTACAGGAATCTCTGTATGTCATTTCTTCATTTTGTGGGGTTAAAAATGGGTCATCTAATCCATAAATTCTCTCAATTGGGCCACATGTAAACTACTCTGTGACATGATACACTGAGAGTAAGCACACAAGAGAGTGGACCCTGTGAAGTCATCTATGTGTGGAGCTCCTACACTTCCATCCAGACACCTCCTGTATCCAGAGTGCCAGAGAGTATGACCACCGGACATACCAACTGTTCGGCATGTGAGGGTCAGTCTGTATATTAATATCAGCAAAATTTAACGTCTATATTTTTAAAAATTTATGTATTTATTTATTTATTTATTTGAGAGAAAAAGAGCACTTTTGTGTGAGCCAGGGAAGGAAGGGAAGGGAAAAGGAAAGAATCCCAAGCAGACTTTGTGCAGAGCTGGTTTGTGGGAGGGGGCTCGATCTCAACACCTGGAGATCATGACCTGCGTTAAAACCAAGAGTCAGGCGCTCAACCAACTGGGCCACCCAGGTGGTCCACTATCTTATTTTTATATTTAAAATATAGAAGTGATTGTTGTTTCTTACATCTATTGGATTTTTTGCACCCTTTTACTATATTGTTTCAAGACCACTAGGGAGCCCATGTGCCTTTAGAGTAAAAAGAAAAATAGAAAGAAAAAAAAAACTTAGGAAAGTTACTTAAACTCTCTGAGCTTCATTTCATTCATCTGTAAGATGGCAATTATAATGATAATAACATACTGCCAAATTTACTATGAATATCAAATTGAACATTATATACAAAGTACAGAATAAAACACTATATAATTATTGATTAATACTAACAAACATTTTGGTGGGAGTTACAAGCCTGAAGGGTATTGAGACGTAAGATGAATAAAAGAATTGTGTGAGACTATCTGCATAATGTTATTTGTTTAAAGGTTTTACTGTTTTTAAGACTTTTTAGAAATTTAACATTAAAATGTCCTATTATCACAATAAAACTGGAGAGGGAAGGTAGGGAGATGCTCTGATATTATAATATTATGGAGTGCCCAAAACTGACAAATAATAAATTTCTCAAAGGAAGTTACTATTATAGTCATATAAACTATGTATAGGAGCAATGTGAAATAATAAGGAAAAATATCATCCCTGTCTACAATTTTAAATATCTCCTACTTGGAAAACTATGAGGGTGGATGGAATGCCTTTAATCATCGTTATTTCCACTAATACAGCTTAAATCAATTTGAGACATTTATTTAGAGAGGTTACAACCAAATTAATTTGTCTGGTAAAGTACAAAATAATTATAAACAATAATTTGATTATCTTATTTTTCTATGTACATTGTCCACGAATAACTATATTTAATATAGATAATCCCAAAGTTTATTTTTTATTACTACTGTTCTCTTAGTATCTCTCTTAGAGATTTTTTCCATTCTCTAAAAAAATCAGCTATCACCTTTATATAGATTACTACCAAATGTTTATTTTTGATACAGTTTTCTTCTCAGAATTTTAGTCCTTCATCTTAAACTATGTGTAAGATATTTATATAAACATTTTCTCAATCTCCTTAAAATTAAAATTTCTAACATTCATTTCCAATACCTTCCCCTTCCCACATGGCACCAGGCTCCTATCTTATTGGCATTGGGAACTAGAGGTGTTTTTGTTATCCTGACTCTGAAGTTGAAAGTCATATTTCACATGGTTCTCTTTTGTTCTCCAAACCAGAACATAACAAAAGTCCTGATGATTTTTTCCTTCAAAACATTTATTCCATCATCCCTACCTTGCTACTCTGGTGCTAGCATGCTAGCTCAGGCCTTACTTTTCTTTATAGTTAAGCCTTTTTGCTCACCTTCCAACCTCCAATCCTTCCCTAATTTAGTCCTTCTAGCATTCAGCAGATAGATTAATCTTCCTGAAGCATTGTTCCTCCATGACATTTTTCTGTTACACATAGTTCAAACTTCTTACTATCTATAGATTAAAGACACAAACTCCTAAATGTAGCATTCATTCTAGTATTCAAATCTGAACACTTTCGAACTTTCCTAGCATACATATTATACCTTTCCACCAAGGTAGGGAAATGTTTTTATTGTAAATATCCTTTGCTTTTTTTTCCCCCCTCCTCTCTCTGTTTTATCACGTCATAAACCATACAAACGCCTTTTCTTCTCTTCTGTTTCCGACTCTTCCATCCATAGCCACTCATTTATTAACCATATATATATTCTGAGCATCACCAGTGGTCCAGACTATATAAATAAAGGTGAACAAGTCAAGGTCCCCTGACATTTTAATCTGGTGAGTTAAAAAGACAGAAAAACAACTAATGTAATAATCCTGTGATAGAGACATAAATAAAAGGAACAATGCTCACATAAAATCAGCTACTCAGTCTATTTCATTATATTTCTAAAATTTGAGAGGAAGGCCTCAATCTTCTGAGTTGGGAGTCTTCTTGGCCCGCCATGAAGCTATGGTAAGCTGGGGCATACAATTCGGAAAGGGGGTGAGTGAAGCCAGTCTACCATCACTAAGAAAAAGCCAATGAATTAAAATGGATACAAAAGCCAGATCTTCACATATCAAACATGGTGGAGCCCATGGACCATCTGTTAATAGAATAGAAGTGGGTTACAAGGTAGTCTGGCGCTAATATGACTGCTGATCTTAATGCTGCCAATGATCCCTTATGCCCTGATGGAGACCCACACCAACCATCATTTAATGCATCTGCAACCACTGTTAGGAGTTGGGGTCAGGTTAAAAGAACACATTATTGATCCAATGGACAATTTTCATTCTTCCTTTTGACCAAGATGGTAAGTTTAAAAACAAGAAAAAAATGATTGTTTATATAATAATGATTATTATAAGTCTAAGCAGTGTTTATAATTTAGTTGATGGTGGTAATTTATCACTTGTTTCATTTGCATCTTGGTGGAAACAATCTAATAAGATAAAGTGTTTATTTTCTGGATTTGTCATGCAAGAGTTTATCTATTCCCTACTCATGCTTGCGGGAAGATACAATTCTCATTATTTTTTAAATAGAGTCAGTAACCCTTTTGTATTATGCAGAACCAACCAATCAATCAATAACGATTTAGAGAGGAAGGGCAATATGTTGGGAATAATAACAAAGGAGGAGATTGAGAAAAGATGAGAGGTGAAGCAGATGCAGTGTAGGAGCAGATGTTTTTGTAGGGCCCTCTTGGAAGGGATTAAAGGAAGCTGAGGCAAAGTGGAGTGGACCCTGAGAAGGTAAGCTCTGCTCAGATTCGAGAACCACACGCTGAGATCTATGTGAGACGTTAATGCAGTCAGAAGAGAGACCTCGTAGGTATCAAGAATATTGCACCATATTGCTCCCACCGATGGGAGCCGTGAAAGGTGAGGAGAATGGCCAATAAGTTCTGACAACAGATAAGGAGTCCTCTTCAGTTAGCATCCCTGAGTAGAGAGACTAAGTTGCTATGTGTTCCCATCTAAATTATGAAGTCATTCTATACCTGGAGCTGTTGTAGAAGCTCCCACTAAGCATATGATATATACAAAGAACTATAAATATTTAGTCTGTGAGCCCCAAGGAATCCATAGTCCAATTAGAAGAACTTCATGTTGACATGAGAAAACAGCAACAACATAAATCTTTCAATGCAGCACAGTTATCCCTCCCCAATTTCAAGTTCATTTTGTGAAAGTTTCAATATGCATGATTTTACTTCTGTATAACTTTTAGCAAGAAGTTTATCTCCATTTTATATTGAGTGTGCCTTGATGTGGATAACAGAAAAGAATCCAGGGTCTGAGTCTAGAAAATGAAGGTAGTGTAGACGATAAAAGGGTTGATCCGTTGTGCAGCGATGTTTTGAGAGAGAGAAAATCCAGAGAAAGTAGACTGGGACTTAAACTGCACGTGGCAGATAACTTTGGGGGAAAGTTGAGCTTACAGTCAACTAAGAGTGTTGACGGTTATTAACCCACAGGTCAGCAAACCCTTTTCCTCCTTTAACTTCCTATCATAGTGGAAGCAGAGGAACAGAAGCATCAGATTCTTAGTTTTGAACATCAAAGGTCCAAGTCTAGGTTTAAGAAAGAAGTATTTTGACAGGACATATAAATAAGTACAATGAGTCTCCTGACCACCACATGCTTAACTCTAAGTTTGTAAAGAGCTTCCTGTCAGGGTGGCCTCTCCTTCTGTTTTCTCTCTATCCTCCATAGAAATGGAGAAAAAACAAAGCATGGACACTGGTACAATCTCCAAGGAAAAGCCAAGTGCTCCCCCACTTTTCCATGTCTGCCCCCATTCTGACCCTTTAGCTCCTAAAGGAGAGAGGGGATGGTGATGATGTTGCCAGAAGTATTGGGGACCTGGAATCAGGAGAGACCTGAGCTTAGCTTCAGGTCTCGTTGTAGCTGCAAGCTGTTGAGTCCAGAAGTGTTCCTCAACCTTACACAGTGTGGAATAGCTGAATAAAACCTCTGCCCAACATTTAGGAGTCCAGGTGTGAGAAAGACCCACGGAAAGTTACTTTGTATCCTCAGAAGAAAGGACAGAGGAACCAAATGTTTTTCTTCTTGCTTGTTTGAACCCTGTCAAGACTGGAGAAGTCTCACCGGTAAGAGAGGGAATTGGGCAGTAGACAGTAATGAAATTAAATGACAAGAAACCAGATAAGGTCAACCAGGACTCAGCTGATGACACTGAGGAGAGGTGGCTAGAAATGAGAATTGAAGACAGCTCACCCCATCATACTATGACTACACTTAAGCCCTTTGAAGGTAAATGCTGTCCCAGGGAGATGAAGAGAGAGAAAAAAAACAGTCAAGGGACTTATGTCTATAAAAATATTATTTTTCTGTCCTGAAATATGTGGGGTTTATTTAAAAGATATTTATTTATTTGAGAGAGAGAGAGAGAATGAGCTAGAGATCATGAGCAGGGGGAGGGGCAGAGGGAAAGGAAGAAGGAGGCTATCCCTGAGCAGGGAGCCCAACACGTGAGCGCAACAAGGAGCCCAAGCAGTGGGGAGCCTGCTTCTCCCTCTTCCTCTGCTGCTCCCCCTGCTTGTGCTCGCATGCTCTCTCTCTCTCTCTCTCTCAAATAAATGGATAAATATTTTTTTTTAAAGTACTTAAAAGGGGCACTTGGGTGGCTCAGTTGGTTGAGTGACAGTCTTCGGCTCAGGTCATGATCCCAAATTTCCAGGATCGAGTCCCGCATTGGGCTCCCAGCAACTTGGGGAGTCTGCTTCTCCCTCTGACCTTCTCCTTTCTCATGCTCTCTCTCACTCATTCTCTCTCAAATAAATAAATAAAATCTTTAAAAAAATAAAAAATAAAAAAATAAAAATACTTTAAAAAAACCAAACCTGTCTGGGTCTTATACTTTCTGGGGAATAGCTATTTTTTTACTGTTACTATTATACATTGACATTTCCAAATTCATTTTTACATCAGTTTGGGACTATTATATTCTCTTAGAAATATCTATTTCAGGGGCGCCTGGGTGGCTCAGTTGGTTAGGCAACTGCCTTTGGCTCAGGTCATGATCCAGGGTCCTGGGGGTCACACATTGGGCTCCCAGCTTAGCGGGGAGTCTGTTTCTCCCTCTGACCTCTCCCCTCTCATGCTCTCTCTCACTGTCTCTCTCAAATAAATAAATAAATAAAATCTTAAAAAAAAAAAAAGAAACTTCCATTTCATTAGAATTTATGAATATAATACCATCAAGGTTCTTCTGGTACCATCATGTAATATTTGTCATATTCTCTGTCTCAGTGGTAGAAACCCTAATTCCTAATAGCGTACAGTTGGTTTTTTCTCTTCTTTTTTCTCCACTAACTTTGATGGAAGTTTTAAATTTTTATTGATTTTTTAAAAAGATTTATTTATTTATTTGAAAAGAAGAGAGAGTGCAAGTGGGAGGAGGAGCAGAGGGAGAGAGAATCTCAAGCAACCTCCCCACTGAGCACAGAGGCAGGTGCAGGGCTCACTCTCATGCCCCATGAGATCATGACCTGAGCAGAAATCACCGGTGGGTTGCTTAACTGACAGAGCCACCCAGCACCCCAAATTTTTATTGGCCCTTAAGAAAGAAAGAAAAAAACAATAAATGTTGCATGTAACAATATAGAGTGCAAGTTCTAGTGTCAGAGCCTGACTTACTTGAATCCTGACACAGCCCTTCACCATGAAACTGGGCATAAATTACTTGATTTCTACCTGCATGTTCCTTGTCTGTAAACTAAAGGTTAATAATTGTACCAAAAACTGTAGGCATGTTTTATGCAGATTAAATCAGTTAGTACATGTCAAATGCTGAAAACAGTGCCTGGTATTATTGCTCAGGAAATCCTAGCTATTATGGTAGATGTAGGTAACTAGTACCTATCATTCATTTCAGCCTGCTCTTAATGTCACTTTTTGACTGAAGCATGTGAAAACCTAAAACCACATTTTCCAGGTCCATTTGAGGCAGAGTTCTGGATGCATTGACCCCAGCTGCTGCTGCTGTCACCTGACCCAGTGGTAGAAGTAGGGGTGTTTTCTGCAAGAGCAAAGCCTAGTCATGAGTAGCAAAGAGGCGATTGCAGTGATGGCTGCAGGAGCTTCTGATCCAAGGTTTCTGATACCTGTATAAAATCTTTGATAATTGTGTTCTTGAACTCAGCCATTCCGGTTGTAGTGTCTTAAATCTCCACCTTCTTGATATGGCATGGGTGAAACCGGCAGTGCAGTTCAGCAATCCTTTCCAGCAATTCCTGAAGGCCCAGCCAAAAGCTTTAGTTTCCAGCCCTTCTAACTATGTTGTAGGTATCAGATGCACTGAACTAAGAAGAGGATTTACACTTCTACTGAAAATAGTTGGAATAGTTTCTATTTCCTAAAGTTACATATTTTTTATATATTACTATTTTCTAATTCATTAATACCTGATTTATCTTTATTCATTCCATTTCCCTATATAGCTATCGTTATTTTTCTTGGTTCTTGGATTCATTCCATTCTTTTCCTTCTTTTCCTCCTTCCTTCTTTGCTGCCTATCTTTCTTCCTCTTTAATTCTTTTTCTTGTTAAAGAGTAAATATATTGGAATTCAAATAAAAACTTGAGGGGTGCCTGGCTGGCTCGGTCTGTAGAGCACTTCACTCTTCATCTCTGGGTTGTGAGTTTGAGTCCCACATTGGGTGTAGAGATTAGATAGATAGGTAGATAGATACTTGGAACTTTAAAAAAAAAAAAGGATCAAATACATTGACAACTATGCATTTTTCTCTGTGAATAGTTTTGGGTCCAACCCATTTTTTGATATGTAGTATTTTTGTTGTTAATATCCAACTTGTGTATAATCGCAGGTTTCATTTCTTTTTTTAACCAATGATTCTTTAGCAAAATATTATTTTCAAGGAATTGGATTGTCCTTTTTTGTTGTCATTACTTTTTATTTATCTAATTTTATTGCATTACGGTCAGTGAATATGGCCTTCTACCTTTCAGAAATCATTGTGTATTTTTTTCCACTCAATATGAAATCAAATTTTATAGATGTTCTTAAGCACTGAGAAATCATATTCTTTGTTTATAGGATACAAACTGATTTTATTTATATTTTGTATATTTTAATTTTTTTTTGCCTACCCTAAATTAAATTTTCTCATGTGTATTTCTGCCAATTTCTTCTTTTGTTCAAATAGCTTTTGCATAATACATTTTAATATACATAATATCTCATTAAGTTACATTTGTGAATTGTATGTATGTATGTATGTTTTTAAGAGAGACAGGTGAGGGGAGAGGCAGAGGGAGAGAGAAAGAGAATTTTAAGCAGTCTCCACTCCTAGTGCAGAACCTGCTGCAGAGCTCCATCTCATGACCCTGAGAACATGATCTGAGAAATCAAGAGTCGGATGGTTAATCAACTGAGCCATCCAGACATCCTTCCTTTATTTTTTATAAAATGTGTTTAATGCAGGTGCCTTTTTTTCCTGAAATGCATTCATTTCTTACAGCAATTATGCTTTCTTTTGCTTGTGCCTTCCTAATATTTTCTTGCACAATAAACTATAGGCTTATTAAGTCATTTTGTTCCATATATATCTATAAATAGCATATGGTTGAATTTTGGACATATATATTTAATCAATAATTTGTTTTACCTTCTCTTTCATTTTATTAGGTATATATATTATGCTTTTAATTTTATTAATAATTAACAAGACTTATTTATAAGCAAAGTTATTTTTATAAAAATATACACACATAATCTTTTTTCCTTTATTTTTTTAGGGGGGTGAGGGATAGAGGGAGAAGGAGAGAAAATCTCAGGCAGGCTTAATGCCCATGCAGAGCCCAATGCAGGCCTTAATCTCAGGACCCTGAAATCATGACCTGAACCAAAATCAAGAGTCAGTCATTTAAACTAACAAAGCCACCCAGGTGCCCCATGCATATCTATCATTTAAAAAAATTTAAATAAACAATTCACAAAAATACAACGGAGATAGGCACAATTTATCCCAAGTCTTGTTGCCCAAAAATAGCTGTTACTAAACTTTGGTTAGCATAATTTCACTTTTCTATATTCAGTTATCCAAATAGAATCCAAATGGGGATTAAAGGACTGTTTTTGATAAATTATTCAATTAAATTTTAATTGAACAAAAGGAGAAACTGAAGTGAAGCTGGAGGAATTGGTGAACTTGACGTCAGTGTTTCTCTACTACTAATAATCCATTTTTAAAAATTTTCTCTTGAGTTAACCTAACTGTTAGGAGGTTGGACTCATGACTTCATAAGCCACATGTTGTGACTTTGCAGAGTATCCACGACCTTCTTGTCTGGAGGAAGGGGAGGTTTATGAACCTACAGGTTCTTCCACAACCCTCTCCCAGATTTGCATTACTCATCACATTAATCACGTAATGTCAACATTAACAACATTTACATCTTTTTCTGCAGTCAAAATTCTTGATACTTTTCAGTGGTGGCTTTATACCTAAAGGGATTCAATGTTCCTTATAGTTTCTTTAACCTCAGTTTATTTTTTCTTGATTTCTATAATTCTCTATACCTCTTAGTTGACTAAATTTCATTGACCCAACTTTTTTTCAAAAAGGTCTATGGGCAATGTATCCCCTGAGTTTCTATACCCTTAAGAATATGTTTCTTTCTCTTTATAGTTGAAGGATAACTGGGACAGGGATAAAATTTGCAGTCACACTTTCTCTCCTTCAGAAATGTATAGACTAGTCATTATTTTTCCTCTGTTTTCTGACATTCAAGTATTGCTATGGAGAAATCCAAGGAGAGCCTGATTTTTTTTTTTTCAACTTTGAATGCTTCTTGCTTTCCTGCATATAATTTCCATAGAATTCTGTCTTTATTCTTAAAATGTAACAATTTGGATATTTTGGGTACTGGGATACTTTTTGGTGCACTCATTTGGCATCAGTTTTTCTCTTGGATAAAGTTTACTCTTTCGATCTGCAAATTCTGCTCTGTATTTCCTGTAAGTATCATGTAATTACTTTTTTGGTTATTTATTTAAGTGTACTTCTTCTATTTTCTTCCTCAATTTCTATGTCTTCCTCAAATCTATTTTCTTCCTTATGCCTATGTTACCTTTCTTCATATCAAATCTATTGTTATATTCCTATACTTTTTTCATTTTGCATCATGTGATTTCATTAGATTGTATAGTCAGTCTAATTTTTTTCCTTTCTTAAAGATCTGAAAATTGGCCTTTATTTTTGAGATGAACAAACATATCCAGAGGGAATAAAAGATTTAAAGGATGAGCACCAAAATGTTAACTGCATGTTTCTGGGTTTTTCTTTACTTTATTTTTCTAATGTGGCTTTTATCCCTTTTGGTTATTTATTTTATTTTATTTTATTTTTAATTTTTTATTTCTTTTCAGTGTAACAGTATTCATTGTTTTTGCACCACACCCAGTGCTCCATGCAATCCGTGCCCTCCCTAATACCCACCAACTGGTTCCCCCAACCTCCCACCCCCCGCCCCTTCAAAACCCTCAGGTTGTTTTTCAGAGTCCATAGTCTCTCATGGTTCACCTCCCCTTCCAATTTCCCTCAACTCCCTTCTCCTCTATATTATTTGTTATGCTCCACAAATAAGTGAAACCATATGATAATGGACTCTCTCTGCTTGACTTATTTCACTCAGCATAATCTCTTCCAGGGGTATTCATCCTTTCTGATGGAGGCATAATACTCCATAGTGTATATGGACCACATCTTCCTTACCCATTCGTCTGTTGAAGGGCATCTTGGTTCTTTCCACAGTTTGGCGACCATGGCCATTGCTGCTATAAACATTGGGGTACAGATGGCCCTTCTTTTCACTACATCTGTATCTTTGGGGTAAATACCCAGTAGTGCAATTGCAGGGTCATAGGGAAGCTCTATTTTTAATTCCTTGAGGAATCTCCACACTGTTCTCCAAAGTGGCTGCACCAACTTGCATTCCCACCAACAGTGTAAGAGGGTTCCCCTTTCTCCACATCCTCTCCAACACACGTTGTTTCCTGTCTTGCTAATTTTGGCCATTCTAACTGGTGTAAGGTGGTATCTCAATGTGGTTTTGATTTGAATCTCCCTGATGGCTAGTGATGATGAACATTTTTTCATGCTCTTGGATCGGAAGAATAAACATTGTTAAAATGTCTATACTGCCTAGAGCCATCTATACTTTTAATGCCATTCCGATCAAAATTCCACCAGTATTTTTTAAAGAGCTGGAGCAGATAATCCTAAAATTTGTATGGAATCAGAAGAGACCCCGAATTGCTAAGGAAATGTTGAAAAGCAAAAATAAAACTGGCGGCATCACGTTACCTGATTTCAAGCTTTACTACAAAGCTGTGATCACCAAGACAGCATGGTACTGGCATAAAAACAGACACATAGACCAGTGGAACAGAGTAGAGAGCCCAGATATGGACCCTCAACTCTATGGTCAAATCATCTTCGACAAAGCAGGAAAAAATATACAGTGGAAAAAAGACAGTCTCTTCAATAAATGGTGCTGGGAAAACTGGACAGCTATATGTAGAAGAATGAAACTCGACCATTCTCTTACACCGTACACAAAGATAAGCTCGAAATGGATAAAAGACCTCAACGTGAGACAGGAATCCATCAGAATCCTAGAGGAGAACATAGGCAGTAACCTCATTGATATCACCCACAGCAACTTCTTTCAAGATATGTCTCCAAAGGCAATGGAAACAAAAGCGAAAATGAACTTTTGGGACTTCATCACGATCAAAAGCTTCTGCACAGCGAAGGAAACAGTCAACAAAACAAAGAGGCAACCCACGGAATGGGAGAAGATATTTGCAAATGACAGTACAGACAAAAGGTTGATATCCAGGATCTATAAAGAACTCCTCAAACTCAACACACACAAAACAGACAATCATATTAAAAAATGGGCAGAAGATATGAACAGACACTTCTCCAATGAAGACACACAAATGGCTATCAGACACATGGTTATTTATTTTTTTTATAAAGTTTTTTTTTTTTTAAATTTATTTGACAGACAGAAATCACAAATAGGCAGAAAGTCAGGCAGGGCGGGGAGAGCAGACTCTCTGCTGAGCAGAGAGAGCCCAACGCGGGGCTCGGTCCCAGGACCCTGGGATCATGACCTGAGCCCAAGGCATAGGCTTTAACCCACTGAGCCACCCAAGTGCCCCACTTTTGGTTATTTTCTGAGGTCTTCCATCTCAATATTCCTCTCCTCTAATGCCTTAAATTGTTATTTTAAACTCTTGACAATCAATCAGTCAGTAAACAAACAAACAAACAAACAAACTCTTTACTCTCTTCTTTGAGTTCTTCCGGCAGAGAACACTGTTATCTATTGCTGCATAACAATATTACCACAAACTTGGGGACTTAAAACAATATATACTTGTAATCTCTGTGAGTTAGGTGTCTGAGCACAGCTTAGTTGAAATCCCACAAAGCTGTGATCAAGGTGTCAGGCTGCTGTTTCATCTGAGGCTTGACTGGGGAAGGATCTACTTCCCAATTCAACATGGGTGTTTGCAGAATTCAGTTCCTTGAAGGCTGCCAGACTGAGGGCCTCATTTGCTTGCTGGCTATTGCAACCCTCCCCTCCTTGCTTTGTGGTCCTCTCCAAATGGCATAAAGCTCACAAGATGGTAGCTTGCTTCTTTGAAGTTAGCAAGGAAAGTTCTCCTAACAAGATGGGTCAAAGTCTTATGTAATGTGATCATATATACAGTTGACCCTTGAACAACCTGGCTTTGAATCACACAGACCCATTTACATGTGAATTTTTTTCAATAAATACAGTACCGTAATGAGTTTCCTCTTTCTTATGATTTTCTTAATAACATTTTCTTTTCTCTAGTTTACTTGATTCTACTAACACACTATATAATACATATAACATAAAAAATATATAGCATTTGGCTCTTCATGTTTCAGTAAGGCTTCCTTTCAACCATAGGATATTAGCAGTTAAGGAGTCAAAAGTTTATGTGGATTTTCGACTGCACAGGGGTTGGTGTCTCTAACCTCCATGTCATGCATATAGCCATATACCTCCTATCCCATTTACTGAATTCTATTGATTAGAAGCAAATTATGGGTCCTACCTATACTGAAGGAGAAAAAATAATATGAGGCATAAGCACCAAGAAGTAGGAATCATGGGAACTACCCTAGAATGTGTCCACCACATTCATGCTGTATTTAATGTCTTGGAGAATCTATTAGTTTCCTAGGACTGCCATAACAAAGTAACATAAACTGGGTGGCTTGGAAGAAAAATTTATTGATTCATAATTCTAGAGGCTGGAAGTCTGAAAGGAAGATGTCAGCAGGGCTATGCTCTCTCTGAAGATATGGAGAAAAGTCCTTCTTTGTTTCTTCCTAGCTTCTGGTAGTTTCCTGATATCCATGACATTCTTTGGCTTGTAGATACATCACTCCAATTTCTGCCTTCATTCTTACATTCCCTTCTTTTCTATATGTGTCTCTGCATGTCCTCTCCTCTCCTTATAAGGATATCAGTCATTGAGTTAGGGCCCACCCTAATCCACCTCGTCTTAACTAATTACATTTGCAAAGACTTATTTCTTGATTCGGTTACATTCTGAGGTTCTGAGTAGGCATGAATTTTGGGGGGAACTTATTCAACCCACTTCCAAGACTATGCAGAAATATATCTTAGTTCTTGGTCTATTTATTAGGTAATTTATTTTGCATTGCATACTCTCCTTTTCTCACTCAATTATTCTCTTTTTCTCCTCTTTTTGTTTTTTTTCTTTTTTTTATTGTTTGATTCCATTCTTCTTCTTCTTTTTTTTTTAAAGCAGCAAAAATTGCAGATTTGCTTACCTTTCTCCTTTGCTTGTCTCTACCACAGAAGCTATAATAGTTATTTGTTTTCCCAGCCTTCCTTACAGCTAGTCGTTGCCATGACACAAAGTACTTGTAAATGAGTTACTGGCAAAATTTCATTTAGGGCTGAGGAGAGATATGAGATTGCTGGCTCCTCACTTCTTTTCCTCACTCTGCTTTAGCTCCAGCAATCTCCTTGGCTCAGAGAACAGGCGAAGACTGTAAAGATGGCATGCCAGCCTGGTGTCTTCCTTAGTTCCTCCACCCCTTCAACTTAACGTAGACATTCCACTTTTGCTGAGGCTCCTCCCGGCCCAGACCTTGGTATTCAAATCACAGTCTTTCAGGATTGTGCCTCCTCCTTTGAGAGAAGTCTATATCCTGCTCAAGGTTAAAGAGGGCATGATTTCATTCTCAGCACTCAGTCTCTTTCCTCATTTCACTTCATTGCCTGGTAAACCTGTTTCCTATTTTGTAATTTAGGGTTGTATCATTTCCTTGTTTCACTGAAGTGGGCATTCCCTCCCCCACATTGTTTTATTTTTTTTATTAGTAGTAGGTTTCAGGAAGGGGAATGAAATAAAAATATCTTTATTTTGTCATCATTAAAAGCCTCTACTAAATGTTTTAAGAGTTTTGAGATAATTATTTAACCTCTACTTCTATAATATTCATAGCTGAGAGTAAAATGATGTATTTTTAATTCTCTCTATTTGATTCAATGCATTTTGTAAGCTTTTTTTCCTTTTCCAACCATGGAATTTAGATCCAAGGTGTTACTGTATTAATATTTTATATATCTTTCCTTTTAGGAATTATTTATGATATTTGCATTCAGTTTATAAGCAGATTTGCATCCATTTCTTCAGATATCGCTCTTTTACCAAGTTACAGTGCTCGTAGCTAGTTGTTTCAAATTCTCATTTTTCCATTAGCTCTTAATTTTGCTTTGTATTTCACTCTTTGGAGAAATATTTAAGGTGTTTATTTGAAAAAGTTACATAAAGATTGTCTGATAGGACTTGCATATCTGAGAACATCTTTCCTTTGCCTTTACACATTACTAATCACATGTATGGCTATAAAATTCTCTGGTTAAAACTTCTCCAGTCCCAGCTCTGTCAGTTTAGGCTAGGATGTGTTATGTTAACAAATGACCCCAAAATCAGTGACTAGAATTTTAAAGGTTTTTTTTAGAATTTTAAAGTCACATTATTACTTCTTGGCAGATTGGCTTCATCTTCATGCTATGCCTAAGCTGAAAGAGCATCTAGAATATTGTTGGTTGTCTTAGTATAGGGCAAAAAGAGCATGACAAACTATGTTCTGGCTCTTTAAGTATCTGCTGGGAAGTGACAAGTCATTACACCTGCATTTTATTGGCTAGAGCAAGTCACATGGTCAGACCTATTGTCAATAGGGCAGGGGAGTATAATTGTCTCCCAGGGCTGAACAGTCAATATTTGTAAACGGTAGTTGTAAATAATAATGCAATCTACTACACCCTCCATATGTCACAGATGTTGCCCATTATGCTAGCATTTTCATTCATAAAGAAGGTTAAATGAAGCCTGCTATAACTGAGTCATGAGAAGTAGGAGCAGGAATCAGTTTAGGGAAAAGATAATGATTTTAGTTTTAGAGAGTTGAGTATAAAATATCTAGCAGTAATTGGATATGAGTCTGAATGTATGGGGGGAAAATCTAGGTTGGGGGTATCAAGTTATACAATCAATACATAGAACTGAATTTCTTTTGGGGGGGTTCCTTTTTAAATTTAAATTCAATTAATTAACATATAGTGTATTACTAGTTTCAGAGGTAGAGTTCAGTGATTCATCAGTTGCATAGAACACCCAGTGCTCATTCCATCAAGTGCCATCCTTGATGCCCGTCACCCAGCTACCCCATTCCCCTACCCACCTCCTCTCCAGCAGCCTGCTGTTTGTTTCCTATGCTAAAGAGTCTCTTATGGTTTTTCTTCCTCTCTGATTTCATCTTGTTTTATTTTTCCTGGGTTTATTTCTTTTGCTAACCAGAATCATGCTATATGTATTGTCCTTTGATGTGCTTGTTGGCGATATTCTCAGGCTAGCACACACCTTTTATCCATTATATATTCCATAGAATTAGTGTCACTGTTTGGGTTGCTTCATTCTGCTATTAAAATTATGCCCACTTCTGTGCACAAATTTGAGCACGGGGGCTGGAATTTGAGAGAAAGAGTGCCAGTTTGAGCCCTTGGCAATGGTGCAGGCATGTTGACTTGGCATTGAACAGGTGGCAGGCTGGGCATGCTGACTCGGGCAGGAGGTCAGCGAGACTGTGAATATGAGACTCACAAGCCAATGGCATCGTGTGTGACAGGAACATGGCTGGTTTTGCTTTTAACTTTCATTTTTCTGAGAAATTCTATCTCTCCTTCTATTCTAAATGAAAGCTTGCTGGATAGAGTATTCTTAGCTGTAGATTTTTTCCTTTTAGCTGTTGGAATTTATCATGCTGCTTTCTTCTGGCCAGCAGAGTTTCTGCTGAAAAACCCACTGATGGCCATAGGGCATTTTTCTTGCATGTCACTGCTTTCCTTTCTCTTGCTGCTTTTAAAATTCTCTCTTTATCGCTACTTTTGGCCATCTTATTTGCCTTGTATCTTGGTGCAGACCTTTTAGGGTTAGTTTTGTTGGAGGCTCTCTATGCTTCCTGAATCTGGATTTCTCTTTCCTTCCCTAGATTCAGGAAGTTTTTAGCTATTATTTCTCCAGGCAAATCTTCTGCTCCCTTTTCTCTCTCTTCTCCCTCTGGGATCCCTATCATGTGACTGTTATGTTTGACAGTGTCACTGAGTTCCCTGGGTCTATTCTCATTTTGTGTGTTTTTTCCTCTTCTCATCTGTTCAGCTTGATTACTTTCCATGACTGTCCTCCAGGAGGCTGATCCATTCTTCTACTTCCTCTGGTTTGCTATTCATTCCAGGTGGTCTATTTTTATTTCCATTCAGTGAGTCCAATAGCTCTAATTAGTTCTTTTTTGCATCTACTCTCTTGATTGAGGGTCTCATGGAGATTCTGTACTCCTTTCTCAATTCTAGCGAGTGCCTTTATGAGCATTACTTTAAATTCACTATTAGAAATATTAATCATCTCCATTTTGTTTAGGTCTCTTATTCTGATGTTGTTCCACTCTTTCATTTGGGACATATTCCTCTGTCTCCTCATTCTGTCTATTACTGTGTCTGTTTCTCTGTGATAGGAAAGTCAGCTACGTCTCCTGCACTGAAAGTAGAGGACTGATAAAGAAGGGGTCCTGCAGTGCAGTGTCCCCTGTTCCCCAGAACTGGACACTTCAGGGGTGTCTCCTACATGTATTGCTACAGGAGTGTCCTACTATTGTGGTAGAGCTGTGTTTGCCCTCAGTCCAGACTTTGATGGCTCTCTGCATATTGTGGGCAGAGTCTGGTCCCCATGGCATTAGCGGGCTGGTCAGGGGCAGCCCTGGGCTTGAATTGAGTCGGCCCAGGTGTTTACCAGACATGAAGCAGCACCAAACTGCAGGGCACTTTCCCTGTGTGGTCCCCTGGGAAGCTTTTGGTGGTGGGCGGGGCCTGCACTGAGACCAGCTGCCTGCCCCCAGCCCACTGGTGGGGTCACTGTAGTTCTCCTCCCCTCTCCCCAGAGCAGAACTCACAATGGAGTGATGCTGGCCCTCCTCTGGGCTGCACGCACACCATCAGGCTTGTGGTAGCACTTTGATGGGATCTTGCCAAGAGCGATCCCAGAGGGTGGATCTGCTTCACTGTGGCCTCTTATCTATGTCAGGCTGTGGAGAGTCTGTTCTCCAGAATTGAATTTCTTAAAAATTACCATAAGAAGCAGTGGAATAATGGTGTCGCCTTCGAAAGCAGTAACTGTAAGGATGAGGCAGAAGAAACAGATTTGGTGAAGGAAACAGAAAGAATGCCTAGAGAATTTGAGAGGAACCAGAAGAAGCCTGTCATATTGTAGCCTGGGCGCAGGCTTGTAAGAACGCCTGTCTCCAGGGGGTTACCAAACAGACCAGGTTCAGCCACTCACTGCTGACAAAACCTGAAGACAAAGAGACAAGTGGTGGTGAAACAAGAAAGGAATTTAGTTCGGTGAGGCCAACACTGGGAAGACTGTAGACTAGTCTCTCAAAGACTGTCTATAAAGTGCTGAAAACACTTACATAAGGAAAATGTGGGACAAAAGTTGGTAGGTTTGTGCAGGTGGGAAAAGGTCAGGTTAATCACTGTCTTGGAGTCTGTCATTTGGGATCTTGCTGATTACGGGCAGTCTTTATTACTTGAGGGGGTAGTTTCAGTTCCCCTGAGGGGATGGTTTGCCTTCAGGGTGTTCCACCTGAGCTAAGAAACAAGCTGGAAAGAACTGGAAGGTTTGAGATCAAATTGCAGGCAGCCGAAGTCCTTTTTCAAAAGAAACTAAGGAAGTAGAGAGTACCAAGGAAAGAAAGTATCAGCATTTCCAAAATAAGGATAGAGAACCTCTTGTAAAAAATAGAAATTATTTAACACTGCATTAGATTATTGGTGACTTTGGTAAGAACTGTTTCAACAGAATGTTAAAATTGGACCAGTTTCAACAGAGCAGTAAAGTAATAGGCAATTGAATGACTATTAAGGATTTGAGTGGAGAAACTGAGTATAAATGGAGTATATAATAGTCCATTCCTTTGAAAAGTTTAGAGGGAAAAAAGGAGATTGGGAGATTTTTCCCCCATTTGACCAAGAAAATTTGAAAGTGTTTAAAAGACCAAAGATTGTGTGTGTATGTGTGTGTCTGTGTCTTCATTCTTACTTATAGATGAATATACAAGATAAAATTGTGTGGAATTTAAAACTAAAATCAATCCACATAACTATGTTTAAATACTATAAAATCTGTGTACGTATAATCAATCTTTTATATCATGGTACGTATATTTGTCTGGGTTCTCCAGAGAAACAGAACCAATAGGATACAGATAGACAAAATCTATGGATATAATTAAGAGATTCATTATAAGGAATTGATTCACGCAGTGTCAGAGGCTGAGAAGTCCCAAGATCTGCAGTGAGCAAACTGGAGACCCAGAAGAGTCAATGGTATAAGTTCCAGTCCAAGCCCAAAGCCAGAAGACCAATGTCCCAGCTTGAAGATAGTTACGCAGGAAATAAATTCTCCCTTACTCTGCCTTTTTGTTGTATTCAGGCCTTCAACAGATTAGATGAGGTTTATCCACATTGGGGAAAGCAAGCTGCTTTACTCAGCATACCTATTCAAATGTTAATCTCATCTAGAAATACCCTCATAGATAAACCCAGAAGAATATTTAACCAAATATCTGAGTACCTGATGGTCCAAAGTCAACACATAAAATCAACCATCTCAGTATGTCCTTAAATGAAATCTGGATTTATTTAAAGAAAAATGAATCTCTGATGTTGTATATATAATGTAAATTGATTTTATGTAACCTTGATTTGCATTCAGAATGATTTAGCTTCTTGACAGTGCAAGAAAATAGAAATTTATTTTTTAGTGACTGGTTCTATTTAGAAACCCAAGGTATTGTGGGGTGCCTGAATGGCTCAGTTGGTTAACCATCCAACTCTTGACCTCAGCTCAGGGTCTTGATCTCAGAGCGGTGAGTTCAAGCCCCTGCAGTAGAATCTACTTATACAAAACAAAACCAAACAAGACAAACAACACCCCAAGGTATTGAGACAATGTAAAAGTGAAACAAAGAAGCTGTAGATTGTGTTTTTGGTTGATTTGTTATTTGTGATTTGTTATTTGTCCTTCCACTCCTATCTCATTGGCTGGAAGTTTCAAAAGTACAGTAAAAAAAGAACTTGATTTTTAAAGGCACATAACGATGGCAGAAATGTCAGGAGATAAGGAACAACAAAAGAGGAAGCATGGAACATTTCGGTGACGGGGAAAATCTAGAAAAAAATTAGGTCCATGTTTAACTTTATTTGTAATTTCTCCCCCAGTATAATACTGTCTTGAAATTAGTGCACCCCCAAGTTAGTAAGCATTATTATTGAGATAACTAGACCCAGTAGGCAATTTTAAAGAAAACAAATATGTTTTCTAGTCTCATTGTGACACAGAGGAAAGAAGCAGGGGAAAGATAATAAATTTGTGTTCCACTAAGAGGAAATATTATGTGTTTGGAATCAATAGTCCAGATTGTTCTATTCATTCCTTTTATTAGTATATGTCATTAAGTAATGATAGCTCTTAATTGCTTGATTTAATGCTTTTCCATATGAATTGGAAAATTTTTGTAATGCAAAGTAGTGTTTCCAAAATTGGAACAATAAAAAGCCCAAAGAGAGAGTCATAGTCCTCATGGAATTTATAGACATAAATTACATAATAACGTGTTATTACTAACATATAAAACTATAGAATCGCATCTGTGATGAGTGCTATGAAGTAAAGTTGAGTGGCTACATGAAAGCGGGATTTTGTGACTTAGGTAGTTCAGTGAAGCCTTCTTTATAATAAGTGAAGAGCGGAGAGACAGGAATAGGCAGTGGAAAGGCCCTGTGGCAGAGGGAGCATGCCAGGAAGGAGGGATTGAAAACAGGGCAGGGTGGCAGCAGCAGAGAAAATGCAAGAAAGCACGGTTTGAGCTGATAGTACAGAGGTGTTTGGTGGACCAACCATGCTAGGTCTCGAGAGTCACTGAACATTTGCAAGTGGGAACAAGCGATTGGGAGGGGTCCAAGGGAATGTGGGTAGACCAGATAGATAAGAGGTTGTTGTAGTTGTGAAAGTGAGACTAGGGTAATGCCAGGAAAAAATGGAAAGAAGCGTTGATGTTTGAGAGATATTTAGGGAGTAGATGATGCACAGAACGAGAGAAATCCAAATGTTATGTGTATTGCCTTTTGAGGTTTCTGAGTAAAGCAATAGAAAACATCACTCAGGGAGAAATTTTAAAATACAGTTCTTGGGGCGCCTGGGTGGCTCAGTGGGTTAAGCCTCTGCCTTTGGCTCAGGTCATGATCTCAGGGTCCTGGGATCGAGCCCCACATCGGGCTCTCTGCTCTGCGGGGAGCCTGCTTCTCCCTCTCTCTCTGCCTGCCTCTCTGCCTACTTGTGATCTCTCTCTCTGTCAAATAAATAAATAAAATCTTAAAAAAAATACAGTTCTTGCACAAGTGTAAGGATTTCTTATGGAGATTAAAGACAGGAACAAATGCCTAATAGGCTTCAGTTGATAAGAATTGTTGACAATGATTTGTGTGCCCAGCTAGAGCAGAATGAGGTACTCATATAACATCCTACATATGCTTCCATTATTGTAAGGACCTATTTAGCCAGAGCGGCCCCACCTCAGTTGAACAGCCATTTTGTTGTTTATGCAGTAAAACTTAAATTGACACTGCCCCCCCAGGGGAACTTACTTAAAAGCAAGTCTGGGACGGGGCGCCTGGGTGGCTCAGTGGGTTAAGGCCTCTGCCTTTGGCTCGGGTCGTGATCTCAGGGCCCTGGGATCGAGCCCCGCATCGGGCTCTCTGCTCAGCAGGGAGCCTGCTTCCCTCTCTCTCTGCCTGCCTCTCTGCCTGCTTGTGATCTCTGTCTGTCAAATAAATAAATAAAATCTTAAAAAAAAAAAAAAAAAAAGCGCAAGTCCGGGAAACCAGTCCCAGGTAACAAAGCCCAAATACAAGGGTGGGTCGTGTCAGGTGGAAATAACAGCCTGAATGCAGGGATGAGTCTGGTCAGGTGGAGACATCCAATCAGTAAAGTGCACATACTGTCTCCCTAGCTACCAATTAGTGTGGGCCCCACCTTTTGGGCGCCAATTCTGACCAAGGTGATAGGCTAGTTCAAATAGCTACTATGGGGTGAATTGTAATTCAATTGGCCACCCATGTGGGACCTAACATGACTGTGCAGCTTTCTCTGTGTGTTACAATCTCATTGGCCACCTGTGTGTCCAGGCCCAACCACTTGGCCTTTGCTCTATAAAAGTTAGTCTATAAAGAAGAGAGGGGTCGCCTCTTTGCAAGAGACGTCCCTGGCCCATCAGTTTGATTCTCGATGCTTGGCGTGAAATAAAGCTTTGCTTGACCTTCGCTTTGTATCAGTCTCGCTCCTTTGACCATGGACCCATTATTGGGGGACCCAACACTGGGGGCTCATCTGCAATCAAATGACGAGAACTGAGCCAGCATCAGAATTTCTGGGAAAAGCCTCCAGAGGTAAGATCTCACAGATTTTATTCTGTGAGATCCGGTCTGTCTGTCTGCGGAGCTCCAGGGTATGGCCCACCGGGGAGAAGCTGGATGCAGCCATGCTCCCCAAGGCTGGAGTGGATGTAGGGACGCCCCATCCCTCTTTTGGTAGATTGTCTAGGGGGTTCAAGTCCCCCTAGGCGGTCAGGGGACCGAGAAAATCCCCACCAGTGGGTGGTTGCAGGAGACCTAGAAAATCTCCACCGGCCACTAGGTCTGGTTGTTTTTGTCATGTCTTTTTGTTGCCTGTTGTGTGGCTCATCCCTAGGGGACAGAGAAATTCCCCACTGGCGAGCGTCTCTAGGGGGCTGAGAAAATCCCCACCTGCGGCAGGCTCTGGGTGAGGGCCGCTGGGTCTGTGGTTGTTTTGTCCTGTCTTTTTGTCGTCTGTTGCATTGTTTGTTGTGTTTGAAGAAATGAGGCAAGCAGAGAGTAAGGGGACTCTGACCTTCACCTCTCTGTTCCTCCTAATAGATGTGGGGCTTCTCCCTTACTCATTTCTTGTGTTAATGGCTGGCTATAACTGAAGCCAACTGTGGTTAGTCTAACTTGAGACAGAGACTTTAAGGAATATTCCCAAGCAGCTGCTGAAACTCGCTTTGTTTCGGGGGAAGTTCCTTGCCCTCTCTGGCCCAACGGGGACGGCCTAGCCCCTCCCCCTTGCTGGCGGGGAAAGCATGGCGTCTGCTCCTCTCTTGGAGCTGATGAGCTCTAGAACTGGGAACGCTTTCTCTTACTTCTGGTGGCACTTTGTTCTGTTCTTCACTGTCAGGAAACAAGAAGAGCTACCCCAGGACCTTACACCCCCTACTCCAGATCTTCCCACCTGGGTCTCAGGTAAACGTTTGAAGTGGAGTGGGCCCAGGTGGAAAGTAAATCAGTATTTGAACTAAGTTAAGTTTGTTAGGTTAATTAGGATGAACATGTCTTTTGAGATAACAGCAGTAAATGTGAAACTTCAATAAAAGTTTACTTAAAATTAAATAAGGTCGTGTTATTTATGTTAAAATCTGTTGAAATCTGATAGCAAAGAGATGACTAAAACTGATGGTTAATTGTCTGTCTCAAAGTTTTAATGGGTAATAGTTAAAGTAGCTTTCAGAGTCTTTGGTAACCTGAAACTTTAAACCAAATGGGATAAAATGCTAGAGTGCTGGTTGCTGGAACTAGGTTTGTGCTTTTGAAGTCTGTTGGTAACATGTTTTGTGCTTAACTGATTCATGAATTCGCCTTCTAAGAATTCTGTTGTAACAGTTCACAATTGGTTAATATTTAGTCTTCACTAGAGATTAAGCTGTTTCTAAAAAAATGTAAATGGTTTTCTCTTTGCCTGCCCAGAGTTGTAAATGAGATCTCTTTGACTCATAAGGCTTTTCCCTGATACACTAAGTTACTTGGGGAGTACTGCTAAACCAATGATAAACCTTGGGTTACATTTGGGTAAATGCTGTAACTACTCTAGAGGTTCTATACATTTCCTAAAGTTTTAATGTTCTGATAAGGGTCATGACTTGATATTTAACCATATCTATTCTGAGTTTTTGTCATTTGTAATTGTTTTAATTCTCTTGTAAGATGAATTCCGCCCTAAAGGAAATTCATGTGGGAGACTTTCAGGACAAATACAGGTCTTTGATATGTTAAAATCCTGGAACTGAAATGGATAAGAACTAACAGAAGTAAAAGCTGCATTTGGACTAAACCCGAATTAGCAACATGGGACTAGATGAACAGAAGGCAATTGTAATGTTGTGTCTCTTAATGTTTTGTCTTATTTTAAACATGACTGGTTCTGTAATGGTTGCTCTTCCAGACTAGAGAAACTTTTTTCTTAAGTTACCTGTAACTTACAGAGATGTAAAAGTATTCATTTATAAACGAATCAAGGCATTCGACTTTTCTCTCTATCTGAACCCTCTGAAACCAACGGTCGCAGTAAGTATTCTTTCTTCCATGGCAATCAGTCATTTGCATAAGTTCAATAAGAATCTGTTCTTCTTGTAACAGGACACCATTGGAAACACTGGTTATTTTACCAAGGCTTTGACTGGAATGTCATATTTGAAAAGACTCAGATATGACCAGACAGCTTAAAGGAACTAAGGTTGACTATATAAAACCTGGAGCTGTAAAGCCCTTTGGAACTGTTGGCCTGATACCTTGCTTACAGAGTTCCCAGCAGCCTCACCAGGTGAGTAAACAATTATAATTCTTAATACATTATAATTTCTGGTTTGTATTTGTTTCCTTCTCTAGACTGTGAACTACATGAGGGCAGACACTAGGTCTGATTTACATCTCCAGCAGGCAGTGAAATAATTTTTGCAAAGTGAAATAATTAGGTCAAGAATCAAACTTTAAAAATTTTCTATTTTCCAAATAATTTTTAGTGGGATTGCAGATTTTTAAACAAGAATCTTTACATACAATTTGCCCAATTCAAAATTGCAAGTTATGGGGCGCCTGGGTGACTCAGTGGGTTAAGCCTCTGCCTTCAGCTCAAGTCATGATCTCAGGGTCCTGGGATTGAGCCCCACATCTGGGCTCGCTGCTCAGCAGAGACCTTACTTCCCCTTCTCTCTCTGCCTGTCTCTCTGCCTACTAGTGATCTCTCCCTCTGTCAAATAAATAAAATATTTTTTTAAAAATTGGAAGTTAATAACTTTACTCACTCATTTAAATTTTACCCATAAAAGAAAATGTGGTTTTAGCCAAATACAGTTGCATTACTAGTATGATCAGATTTAACTGTTGGACTGCTGTCAAATGTTGCTACCAAGAACAGCCACACGCTAGTATAGAATACAGAATCCTGTTTCTTTAGAGGAGATTGATTAATTTTACATCACCTAGTGTAGTACTTTTTAGCATGATTAAAAGATATATGGAATAAATTGATACTGTTTTCTTGAATTTTTTTTTAACTTACAGAGGTGTCAAAGAGCAACTACTTTTTTCATCTGGTCAGCAGATGGCAGTGTTTTACTTTATTTACCTAATAGAGGTTTGTCTCAGGCTCACGATTTAGACTTAATCTATGAAATAACACAATATTTTTGAGAGTTAACTTATACTTTTTGCCCCCAAAATGAACATTATAGAATAGGGGTTTCTCTAGAGTAAAAAAAAAATAATTTCACAAAGTTTTTAGTTAATTAGAATTTTCTTAAATTATTTTTTAATTTGCTTTTCACTTCTTTTATTGCAAACAATTATTCTCATTTTTGTACACAACAAAAAAACCTGTTTTATTTCACCTTGTTCCTTACCTTTATTTTTTAAAAAGGTCAATGCTGAACAGTACTTCTGGAAACAAAGTTTAAATTATATTTAAATTAATGCAACACAGTTAAAAGTTTCACTGGGCTTCAGTTTCCCCCTTCTAAGATTAATCCTTTCAACTCTAAAGTTTCTGAACTGGAGAGTGAGTTAGGAGATCTGTGTTCACTTCAGAGTGCCATAGAATATGCACTAAATGACTTATAACAAACCACTTGAATTTTTTTTGCCAACTTTTTTAAATGTGTAAAGTAAATCTAGTTTGCATATCACTATATTTAACTTGTAAAAACATTGTCAAGATACTGGTTTGAAAAGTCTGAACTCTCCATAAAGACATATAGAGGGATTGAAGATCAAGGGGAACTTCCACCTTTAAGTAGAAACACAATTCACTAATAATGAAGTGATAAGCACACCCTTTTCCTATTATCATGATTGTTATGATGAGCAAAAGCAAAAATAGTTAATTTCTTCATGTAGTATGTTACTTTTCAAAATATAAAGCTTTATCTTCTATTTACTTCAAAACACAGAAACGATGCACCAAGCTATGACCTCCTCCCCACCAAAAAACCCAAAAACCAAACCAAAACAAAACAAAACAAAAGCCCCACAAAACAAATGCTTCAGTATCTCCTTCAAATGTATTTATAAGAACAGAAAAAGTCTCTAATTGGAACTTTCTAAAAGCATTTCTCCCCAATTAGAGTGCAGTAATGACTCTAAATGGCACTGTCTCAAGGACAGCTCATCAGTTAATTATAAGGAGTTCTCTAAATTGAGGAGTGAAGAATGATACTAAATTTCAATCAGTGTAGATAAATATGGCTTGCCATTATTCACTTGATATTTTAGACAGTCCCTTTAAAGAGGAAGATGTGGAACAGAAATATTGTCTTTTCTAAAAGAACAGATTATGAGACTCACACTGAACATTTACCCTAAGACTATACTCTTGTCTGGAATATGGTTTTTATAGTCATTCAATTTCCATGATCCCCAGAGACTTTCATTTGCTTGCCCATTTATTTTCCATCTGGCTCCTTCAAACAAGAAAAAAAAAATATGATATTACTATGGCTGTATTTTAACAGCATGGAAAAATGGGTGTGTATTTTAAATATGGTAGTTATGTAATTTAAAAATACGTCAATTAAAGTTTCAATTCCTTTTAGGTTTTGTGTTTCAGCATAATTTAGCGCTCTGTATTCTGGTAATAAATGTCTTAAAATTCTATAATATACTTATGTTTATCTCTGAAATTATCTACCTGCCCAGGCTTAATTTACTTTTTATTTAGTTTTAAAAACAAATGTAAAGAAAACAATTGTCTATAAGGCAAGTTGTCACTACGTATTATTTATCCTCACAATCTTCCTAAAGTGCCCTATTACATTTTATTTTCTTCCTCTTACTTTTTGGTATTTTTCATGAAGCTTTTATCTTTATTTTCCTTCATTTAAAGTTATACTTTGCTTATTCATGTTCATAGAATTCTCTTCATGTTAAAAACCAGTATGGGTTTTATTTGTTTATTGTCACAGATATCCTCTTGCTATTCTTCACAATCACCTTATTCATGAATTGTAAGTTGGGGACCAGGCTCTGCTTAGAAATAGCCCTTCATGTTTGTTCCTCTATTCCCAGAGGAGTTTGCTGCACATGCCTCGATCCCTTTCCATCTGGCCTCTGCACAAAGGGTTTATCCCACTTTAACACAATTCTTTGTTTTATGGAGGACCTGGAGTTTATCTGAGAGTGAATACATATGAAACAATAATCATGTTACAGGAGAACCTGATCTGACCCTTTTTTTTTTCATACCTGAACCCTAAGATGACAGAGAAACTACACTTAGCCAGTAACAAAGACTAAAAAAGGTAAGGGCTGTAACAATGACAGATTTGAAACGGAGCTGCAAAAAAGTAAATGTGAAGGGTGTCATTTCTCTTGATACTATCCATTATTACAGTGCTTGTGTTTATATGGCTTCAGAAAAAGAGAAAAAAGCTTGCTACATTTTTGTATCAGTGAAGAACCTTTGTGAGATTTTCACTTTTAAGACGTTAACAAGAAGCAGCTGTATTTGCATACTGATCTATCCATAAATTTTATTATATTTCTCTCAACAGAAAAAAAATATAATTAAGGTATTAAAAAATGTGAACTCCTCTTTCCTTAGTGTAAATAAAATTACAATAAGATTCCTGAAACCTTGTACTTAACTGAAAACCCTCCTTTTAAAATGCATGGTGGTCTTAGTGTTTAAAAGACGTCAATTGATTTTCTTACTCTATATTCATGTTATCCCATCTTTATTTCTGCAAATATACAGTTTTATAAGGAAATATTTCAGAATATTGTGGTAATTTTGCCTAGTAAGACTGGAGAAACACAAAATCTAAATAAACATCCAACGGCCAAAAAGAAAACACACAAACACACACACACACACACACACAAAATATATATAGGTGCTTTTTTAAACGGTGCTTTGTTTTTAATAATTTATTCCAAAATGTATTTGGAATTGAGATGCAAAGCTGTCTGAAAGACTTTATTTGGGTTTGAAAGAGTCTGAGATGCTGATGCAGGTTGTCGATATCAAATAGAATTACTGGTTTGAAAGATGGCAACTGCAATCTAGAACCTAACTGGGTACAGGTTACTTTGTGAGGATCAAAGAAATAGAACCCCACCTCCCTGACCCCCCAAAGCATACTAATATTTTTTATTGAACATACTCTTCAGAGAGCTTTGAAACACCTTTTTATAATAACATCATTTTATATTTAAAGTAAAAAATTACTCATTTTGAAGTAGTTTGAAGTAGCATCTAGAACTACATTTGAGAACATTTCTCCTATTGGGCCTGCTGAAGGAGTGTAACCTTTGAACACATCTAGTCCTCTTATTCTGAAAGGGTAAGGCTCCACTATCCCTAAGGAGCAGAAACTGTGAGCCCCCAGCTCCACATGCTCACATATAACATCACCTGTGTTTGGCAGCAGTGCTGAATCTTGTGTGGATCCTTACAAGTGGATTCAACTTGCCAAAGGCAAAGTAGTTAAAAAGAAGCAAACAGCAAGTCCCCCTTGCTTCATATTCCGGGGCGGAAACTCACAAGCTTCTGTAGATTGCAGTGTTAGGAAAATCAAATTGGTCATTAGAACAATGTTACCACTTCCCCACTCTGAGCCTGTTTCAGAGTCTCCACTGGTAATTGCTGATTCAGTTTGCCTCCACTGCCAGAACTGAGGCTTGCCCCAGATTGTCTACCGGCTTGATCAGGAACAGACAACAGAGGGGCAAACTGATGATCACTCAGTAGTTCTGAGTTTACCAAAGCGTATTAATTTGGCCTAAACTGTGTTGGTTAGGACTGCAAAGGTATAAATATCCTTTATGGGAAGGGGGGGTAAAGAACCCTAAAATTTTAGGGCAACTGGCTCAAGGTCACCGAAGGAAGGCAACATTTGAGACTGGGCTCTTCAACTCCTCGGTCCAATAATGGACCGGAGCCAAACACGACACCATCCAGGAGTTTCAAAGCTGCGTAGTAAAATAGCTAGCGTGGGCAGTCCTTTTGTACTCCAGCTAGAGTAAAATTAACGCAGTCTTCCTTTCTTCCATCGCTGCCTGACAGCATCCAGCAAATGGGTGTAGGGTTAAGGAGAGCAGAACCCAGCTGTCCTTTCACAGCTGAGTCTTTTGAGAAATTGGAACTGAGGAGGGTGAGAACCACGGGAGAGGGGCAGTGAGTTGGGAGAGGCAAACGGGAGCAGCTGAGTGCTGGGCGAGGGGAAGGAAGCCGGGGTGTGTGCGTCTGGAAGGGAAGTGGGGAGAGGGACAAGAGTGAAAACGGGGCCGAACTCCCGCTGAGAGAACCCAGCGGCCGCCGCCTGCGTTAGAGGGTGAAGGCGGCCAGTAAGAGTGAGGGGGAACGCGGGAAGCCGGGAGAAGGGAAGGAAGTAGGAAAGAGGAAGGAAAGGCAGGAGGGGAGAGAGGAAGAGTGGCTGCAATTTCTGCGGCCGGCTCAGTAGGAGGAGCAGGAGGAGAAAGAGGAGGATCCAGAGTCAGTCAGTCAGGCAGCCAGCGGGAGGTGGAGAAAGCAGGAGGAGGAGGAGGAGGATTAAAGATGGCCACCAACAGCTGCGGGAAACGGCAACAACCCCTCACTTTCCGGGATGGTCCCTGCGGGTCGGCCCGGCCTTGATGGAGAGGAGAAGCCCGAGAAGCGCCGAGGCTGAGGCGGCGGCGGCGGCGGGGACCCAGCGAGGAGGAGGTCGCGGGGGAGCAGGGACCCGGGCAGGAGAAGGGAAAGGCGGCGGCGTCGCTGCCCCGGCCGCCTAGCGCCGCTGCCCGCCCCGGCGGGCCGGTTCCCGCACCTCGCGGCCGCAGAATCGAGGCCGGCCCGCGGCTCCGTGTCCCGCCGCGGGGCTCCCGGGCCCCGCCGCGGACGCCGCACCCGCCGCCCCCTCCCGGTCGCCGGCGCGTACTCGGGCCCTCCGCGTTCCCCGCTCCCGGGCCAGGCCCGCCCGCGCCCGCCCGCCCTCCGGTGAGTGCCCCCCTGTCAGCGCCCCCTACCCCTCCCCGCGCCCCGCGGCCGCTTTGTTTGTGCGGGGCGGAGGCGCTGCCCACTCGCGGCCCTGTGCCCGCTGGCCCTGCGGACAGGCCGCGGCCCAGCTGCCGCCCTCCCCTGGGACCGCGCTGCCCCGAGCCGCCGCTGCCACCCGGGCTGGCCGCCTGCCTGGTGTCCTCCACCGCGGCCTGGAGAGGGCGCCGTCGCGGTGGGGTCGGGGTTGGGGTCACGCGCGGCTGGTGGTGGGGAGCGATGTTGGGGTATTTGGGGGGGGCGGGGGGAGGAGAGGGCTGGACGTTGCCCCTATGAGCAGTGAAGGTGTAACCTGGCGGTCCAAGGATCGGGGTCTAGTGAGGGCCCCTTTTCCAGACCCCGAGGGGTCTGCGCTGCCGGAGCCCTCAGCGCCAGTGCGCAGCCGAGCGAGGCCTCCATCCCTCGGGCGCTGTCTCCCGGGCTGCGGGCCTCTCCTGCTCATTGCTGAGCCCTGCTCTCCCCCAACGCCCTGTGCTGGAAACCCTTCGTTTATGCAAGGAACCAAGATGCTCCTGGGGTGTGTGTTTGCCTTTTTATTCTCTTGTACATGGGATGTGGTGGCCTCGCAAATATTCACAGTTATCATAGGGTTCAGAAAGCAGATGTGACCTTTCGTACCAAAAGCCATTTGGCCCACCTGGCCAGTGCTTGATCCTCAGGTGCAGCATTTAATTGATTTATACCCTTGAATTCTGAGATCCACGGCATTAGGTCCTCTTTTCGTTGAAATAACCTGATAAAACCTGATTGAAAGGATGTTTACTATATGAGTGAATCCTTGCCTCTACTTCCAGCGCCTTAAAAAATGGTTGTTTCCTGTGGGAAAATGATGCTAATGCATAGGAAAAACAATTTTTTGTTAAGTAATGGGCATGAGTTGATTAGTGCCAAATGGTATTGTAGTCTGAAAACCAAACAATTAAAAAAAGAAATACAAAACCTTTTGCTTTGAGATGGCAGTATGTTTCCAGGTTGGAATTGTTTGAGAGCAGGTTTAGAACAATTAGTTTCCACCATTAGGCTAATATAACAAACATAATGTAAAACAGAACCAAAAATACGTGGTTAAAAAAAAACAAACTAGGTGTGTATTAGTGCACAGGTCTAGCAAAACATAAATCCTGCTAAAAAAAAAAACAACAAAACTTTATGGTCGGACTCCAAGCACAGGAAATGGCTTGGTATTTTTTTTATATTTAGAAATACATATTGCATTAGACTGACTTGAGAACTCTTGCTAGGATTTTTGAGCACAGTAGTACATGTTATACTTTGAACTATTCATTCTCAAGCTGCTAGAAATACAGATTTATACTAGTTTCTCTTTCTGAGTTGAAATTGATTCATGTAAAAAATGTTAAATTTCTAACTTAAAATTTCTGCAAAAAGGAGATATGAATTAGAAAACATGACATCTGGTCTTGCAATATCTATAAACCGGAAAAGAATAAATGACAACATAGTATTTCAATATTAGTTGGATTATCTACTTGGAAATTCTTAAACTTTGCAATTTTAAGAGTTTACATCAAGCATTCTTAATTTAATGCATGGGCTTCAGAGGGTCGTTGAATTGTTAGAAATCCTATGCAGAATGTAGCATACATTTAGATTTTTTCTGGATAAAGAGTCCGTGGAGTCATCACATTCTCAAAAGATGGCTCCACAAAAGTTTATGAACTAGTGGATATATAATTAATAAATCTCCTGTGTTTGGAAGGCAAAATTTTTAGAGATTTGATAATTTATATCCTTCACTTGGAGTTATGGCTAAGAAATTTTTATTATTGAGAGTTTAGCACATAGAAATCCTTTTTCATGCATTCATGAACCCTTAGGAAAATGTTAACCCCATTTTACAGGTGAGAAAATAGATATTTAGAGATGCTTGTCAAAGTCACACAGCCACTGGTAGGCCAACTCTTCAAACTAGGCTGTCTAAGGTCAGAGCCATCACCTTTAGCAAGAAGGCTACACTAAGCTTTGAATCAATGATAACATTTGCTTGATGTTAAAATGAGTAACTTATGTTTTGTTAAAATTGAAAAGTGGATCTGAGATTATCATGACATACTATATCATGGAATTTTAGAGCCACTGACTCCCAAGTAGGAAGAGATCTTAGTGATGCTGACCTCTCTTAATGATACTAAACTGAAATCACATCCTAAGTAGGGCCATTTCTGTGGCATCCTTGGACAGATCATCTAGCCTCTGATTTTCATACCTATGTCATTACAAGTTCACTTCTTTTTTCAACATTTTAAATCTTTTTCTGTTTATGTAAGTTAAAATGCCTTCCTGACATTTCTGCTAAGTTCCAGTTCTCCTTTTGTATGTATGATGCATTTATCATCCATAAAGGCATTAAGAGATAAATGACTGCTATTCTAATTTTTGTCATCAGATTTAATGAAGTATAATTTACATGCAGTAAAAGTTTTCACAAATGTATACAATTGGATAATCACCACAGTGAAGATAACAAAACATTTTCTTCACACCAAAAGGTTCTCTCCCCTGCCCCCAGCCCCTGGCAACTATTAATCGAATTCATGTCCCTATACTTTTTTCTAGAATATCATATAAGTGAAATCCTACAGTATGTAGTTTCTTATGTCTTCTTTCCCTTAGCATAATGATTTTGCTATTCATTAAGTTGTTGCATGTATCAGTAGTTTGTGTAATTTTTTTTTTAAGATTTTATTTATTTGACAGAGATCTCAAGTAGCTAGAGAGGCAGGAAGAGAGAGGGGGAAGCAGGCTCCCTGTTGAACAGAGAGCCTGATGCGGGGACCTGATCTAAGGACTCTAAGATTATGACCTGAGCGGAAGGCAGAGGCTTAACCCACTGAGCCACCCAGGCGCCCCTGCATCAGTGGTTTGTGTACCAGTGTGTGTATCGTGGTATGTATGTATCTGTGGTATCAGCATGCATCAGTGGTTTGCTGACAAATGTTGTAACGATGTGCTCTCCAAAGGAAAAAAACCCTGATTTGTAGTATTTGCTAGTTATTGTAGCATCAATACTATTATCATGGCCTATATTAAGGTATCTTGAGTCATGCCTAGTTTGGGTCAGTTATGAATGTAGCTGCTATAAACAATGTGAGGAACAAATGTTTTCAGTTTTCTTGAGTTTGTACCTAGCAGTGGGATTACATGGTCCTAGAAGAAGTATGTATTTGTCATTTGCAGTAAATCTATATTGAATTGCCAAACTTTTACAAAATGACTACTATTTTGCGTTCCTCCAAGCAATGTTAGGAGAATTTCTGTTGCTCTGCATCCTTGTCAGTACTTATTATTGTCAGTTATTAAGCTTTTAGCCATTATTATGTGTGTAGTGGTCCTTTAACATTTTCGACTTTTTTTTTAAAGATTTTATTTATTTATTTGACAGACAGATCACAAGTAGGCAGAGAGGCAGGCAGAGAGAGAAGGAAGCAGGCTCCCCGCTGAGCAGAGAACCCGATATGGGGGTCTATACCAGGACCCTGGGATCATGACCTGAGCCGAAGGTAGAGGCTTTAACCCCCCGAGCCACCCAGGTGCCCCCATTTTTGACTTTTTAACTCTTATTTTCAATAGTGTTTGAACCAACATAGGAAGTTTATGACCCACATTGCCGAATAATTTCCCCCTTTTTTTTTTTTTAACTTGGTCATCAGTCATGATCTTACTGTGAAAGCTGTAGCATTTAGAGAATGTTGATTTCTTATTATGAAATTGCCTTTCATGTTATTAGAATTGCTTTTTTGAGAGGAGTCATTAGAGAATTCTAAAACTCAGCTGTTGACATTTTTAAAACATGCCTCAGAAAAAGCTACGTAAAGCTTTGTTTTTTTTTCATGAAAATTCAGAATTTAGAAAACCTCAAGTTATGAAGCATTTCTTCAACTTTTGCTTGGACTTAAAAAAAAGAGAGAGACTGAAATAATTCAGTCTTGTAGACTTTGAACTCATGCAGGAATTTGTAAGAAGTGTTAATACACAAATGATTGTAGCATTACTTTTAGAAAAATTAGAAAACTAGAAGCCTAATTTTCCTGTATATTTTTGATTAAGTATATTTAGGGTTCTTTTTTGCTGTTAAGTTTGTCAAGTTTTATTTTTTATATACTAATGCATAAGCATTAATGACATCTAGAGTGCTGATTTTATTCTGGAAGATAAAATGGTTTTTAGTTTTTCCATATGGAGTGACAGCACATTTGTAGGTTAATCATTTAAATATAATTAAAAAGTGGTGCATTTTTGATATTTGAGAATACATTCTTAACTATCATTTGTTTGTTTTACCAGTCTAAACCTTACTTACTTAGCTCTAGATTCATATATCCAACTGCTAGTTTAGACATATGCAACTGAGATGTTCCATAGGCACATCAGCCTCAACCTGCCCAAGCCTTAAGTCATAATCTTTTCCACCCTCCTCCTGTCTCTTTAGTTTGAGGAAATACCGTTTGCATCTAGTGTGTTACTAGGTGGACACCTGGCTCTCATCTTCCATTCCTTTGTCTTCCTCAGTTTCCACTCCCTGTCAAGTACCAGGTCCAGTGCTTTTATCTCCTAAGTATTTCTCCTCTACCTTTTCCTCCTCAGAGACCTTTCTTTATTCTGGCCTGTTTTTCTCTGTTGAAATATTACAATGCTCTTCTATACATGCTTTCCTTAGCTATAGTCTCACCTCTGTTCATCAATTTCTCTCACACCCTTTCAAGAACAAATACCCTTTTCTTTTCTAATTTTGAAAAATACACAGTTATGATCTTTTCAGTATGCATTTTTTTTCTTCTTTAAAATCTTTTAATAGGTCCTAAGTCATCAAAGAGCCATTAAAGCATGGGGTTCTAGTCTGTACAAAGCTCTTTGTGACCTGGCTCTAGCTTCTCTGGTCTCATCTCTGACAGCCATTCATTTGTTCACTTAAAAAAAAAAAGATTTGGGGGTGCGTGGGTGGCTCATTCAGTTAAGCGTCTGCCTTTGGCTCGGGTGGTGATCCCAGGGTCCTGGGGGCTCAGCAGGGAGTCTGCTTCTCCATCTGCTCCTCCCCTCTGCTGCTCTCTTTCTCTTAAATAAATCAAAATCAAAAATAAATAAATAAATAAATAAAAATCTTAAAAAAAAAGGTTTGAGTGTTTGCTGTCTGCTCTGCAGAGTGCTAGGTGAGAGAGTTTTATGAAGGAGCTTAAATTCTAGAGGGGGACAGATGACAAGTGTATACTATTATCAGTTAGTAATAAGTGCCTTGAGCAACATAAGGCTGGTGAGGAGGTAGGGAATAGTAGGTTGCTGGTGTGTGTGCTGGTGCCGTTTATAGAGGGCTGTATGAGAAGGCCTCTGTTTCCGTGACATCTGAGCAGAGACTTTTCTCGGGAGTGAGAGTTTTAGATTTGCCAGCAAAGCAGGTGCTGAGGCCTTGCAGAGGGAGGATGCTTGAGATGTTTAGAGAACAGGAAGGGGTTGGCTGGAGGCAGGTCAGAGCTGGGGTCAGGCCTGTGGCAGTGCCTTGCAGACCCAGCAGGCCAGTGTGAGGACTTTGACTTCTGAGCTCAGGGAGTTTGAGCCTAAAGTGGGTGCTCTCCATGGACTGAGGTGCATTCCTGTCTCCAACTTGAGTTTTCTGAAGTACGCCACCTCTCCTACCTTAAGACTTTACTTCTTCTGGGAATGGTGCTGAATTGCCCCTCCCCTATGTTCCCTTAGCACTGTCATACCCATACTTAATAGCTGCATTGTTTGTCTCCTCTCCTAGGGTGAGGTCCTAGATTTTTTTTTTAAAACCTCCGAATTCGTATTTCATTGAATTAATGTCTGTCGAATTTTAGAATTGCTGAAAATGGAGTAATTATTGCAAACTGGGTAAGAGATACTCAACAGTACTGCGTAGTGAATGCTACCTCATGTGAATGTGGATTCTGTTTTGCTGATCACTGTGCATTTAGTGCCCAAGCAGTGAGCCGTGCATAATAAGTGTTCAGTAAAAAAACTTGGTGAATGATCACGTGGACATCTATGTGCCAGCCTCTGCTTGCTCTTTAATTCTATTTCCCTGAAACCCACAGGCAAGCTTCCCCCAAATCTCTTAACATCTTTTCCTGCTGCCTTATCCTTTCTGTAATCACAAGCTCAAGAAATGCCAATACTTTGGAAATTCTTTCATTCATTCATTATAAATGAATGTAAATGTAACAAAGAAACGTAGATGATCTCTCTCTAGGGTAAGTAGATGGGGGTTATTGCACAATTTGTGGCTTATTTGCACTTCAGTTTTCCTTTCTTTGGGGGGAAATTTTTTTTTTAAAGACTTTATTTATTTATTTGAGAGAGAGCATGAGAATGGGGAGGGTCAGAGGGAGAAGCAGACTCCCTGCTGAGCAGGGAGCCGGATGCGGGACTCCATCCTGGGACTCCAGGACCATGACCTGGACCGAAGGCAGTTGCTTAACCAACTGAGCCACCCAGGCACCCCTGGTGGGAATTTTTTTGAGGTTATTTTATTACTGAGCCCTTGAATCTTTAATAAACAAGACACTGATAGGTCTAGAATATCACTCTTATAAACAACTCAAGCAGGAGCGGAGTGTGAAACGTCTAGTACCAGAAATAAAATCCACAATATTTCTTAGCATGTTTCATTTGGTTGAACAAACAATTAAAGTTGGTTTATTTACCTCACTATGATGGTGCAGGCCCGTGTGCTTTTTGTGCTCAGCACTGAGTCTGTAGAAGTGGCTGCACCAGCAGGGACTCTTCAGCTCCACAACATCTAGGTATCCTCTCAAGCCTGGAAACCTTACCAGTAACTCTTGAGTCTCTCAGTCCTTACATCTCCGGCTTCTGCCATCCATTCTGCCTGTGCCATAATACCTGCATGTCTTTGTTTGGGTTTTGTTTTTTAATATTTTATTTCTTTGTTTGAGAGAGAGAGCAAGAGAGAGAGAAGGAGCAGGAGGAGGAGGGGTAGAGGGAGAGGCGGATTTCCTGCGGAGCAGGTAGCCAGACGTGGGGCTCTATCCTGGGCCTCTGGGATCATGACCTGAGCTGAAAGCAAACATTTAACTGACTCAGCCACCCAGGTGCCCCATGCCTGCATGTCTTTGGGCCCACAGGGGAAAGACATTGGGAGACCCTAATTATTGTATTTGCTGTAAGATGAGGCAAAGGATTTAATTTTTTAATTTAATTTAATTTAATTTAATTTATTTGCCAGAGAGAGCACAGAGCGAGAGAAAGGGAGAGAGCACATGCATGAGCATAACCAGGGTGAGCTGCAGGCAGAGGGAGAAGCAGGCTCCCCACTGAGCAAGGAGCCTGATGTAGAACTCGATCCCAGGACACTGGGATCATGACCTGAGCCGAAGGCAGGTGCTTGACTGACTGAGACACCCAGGCATCCCGAGGCAAAGCATTTATAGTAACATATGTTGGTGATAGGAATTTTCTTCCATTTCTGTTTAACTAAAAATCATTGCGTGCAGTCGGCTGTCTTATGTATAATCATAAATACTGGATTATTGATCTTTAATAGTGTTGTAGTCTATTTTGATAGGCCCTTTAGTTTTTTAGTATGTGAAATACTTGGTATATCTTAGTCTGCTTAATGTGGGTACTATTTTTATTTTGACCAACAAAATGGTAATTTTGCTGTGTGTTGAATGTGTTGCTTTGGTTTGAGTTT